>NC_079157.1:92210908-92840237 GCF_947563725.1 Argiope bruennichi | reverse complement strand
GTCCTCAGTTACTACGGAAACATTTTAATTCTTTTGTCGTGAATACAATGTTATTACAACAGATGGCGTTGTAACTATGAAATAACAATTTACTTTTAATTGCTACGTATAGAAAGATTTTTGTGAAATCTTTAAGAAATGAGGTTTAGTAAGTTTTATAGCAAAAATATTTACTTTGAATTCCATATTTAATTATTAACTATTCTACCTTTTTCACAAAAAAATGCAAAGTATTTTGAATTATTACTATATAAGCAATTTTTTAAATTAATGTAGAGAAATATATAGTTTCATTTTTTGATCAATTCGATTTTGCTTAACTCCACCATGTTCTCAAAAAAAAAAAAAAAAAAAGCTTTTTTTGAAATAATTAAATTTTTTAAGTAAACCACAGTATTAAAATAAAGAATTCTTCAAAATGATGAAAATATTTCAATTGGCGTTAAATATAGCACTATAACTTATTTTCCTACTTTGAAAAACAAAATTTATCATGAAGCATTTTTTGCCATGGATTCACCCAATTTTCAATAGTGAATAGAAGTCACTCAATTCTATTAAAAGCCCATCAGTCAAAAATCAATAGCGGCTAAAAAATGATTTCAAACAATGCGTTTTAAATATAGAAACACCACACAGCGCCTTGTTAGCTAAAGAAAGCAGAGTGCCAAAAACACGAAAACGCAGACGTGCTGCAGTACATTAGCAATGCCAGTGACAACAATAAGACAATGATGAGATAAGGTGCACCTTTCCACGAGGCTATTAACTTAGTTTTCTGCAATGTCTGTCACATATTATTCGACCTTTGAAAGGTCATATTTTAACAATGTTTCATCTATTTTTTCATCTGCTTTTGAGCTAGTGACTTAAATATGTCTTGCCGATAATTAATTGGGTTGTTGGATGCACTTTTCAAACAGAAAAGTTGTTGGCGTGGTTTTTGTTCCAGTTAAGCTTGGTTTTTTTTAAAAAAAAGTTTTGAAAAGTTTGTTGATGGATGTTTCAGGTTGCAGGGATGTTCTGTTCGTTCGTTTTTTAAATAAATATTTGTTTAATTCAGGAATGAAAAACACAGATTTAAATAAAAGTATTCAAAATCGTAAATATTCCTAATTTCGATGGTCTTCATGGATCTAATATAAGATTGCTTGACACAGTTTGGGAATCCTAAATTTTTTTATTGAATCATGCTCTTTTATGATCTTCTATAAGCCATTTGAAATTATAGAATAATTTTTATTATTTCAAAAAATATTAAAAATTCTTAACTTAGAAAATCCTTAGAAATTAAAGGGTTATTTCATAAAGTTTTTGCATACATTATGCTTTATTGAGTAATTTAAGTTCTTTTATTAAATAAAATTTATCTTAGTAATCATCACAATTTAAAAAGTCAATTAGGAGAATCTCTAATTTGGATGATTTTCATGAATCTCAAGAGAGGTTATTTTTAAGAGCTTTCAGGTGAAACATTTTTTATTGGATCTTTTTTTGTTGCATTCTTTTATTAAACAGAATTTATGATGATAATTACCTTTATTTAAAACAAATGTTGATTAAAATTTACAGACTATCGGGATTTAGTTGTACAGTAACGAAATAACACCAAATATAAACTTTAAATCTAATTAATTTCATAAGAATTTACAGGAAAAATTCAGTTGCTTTATTTTCAAAAAATTTTGATCTTTTTATTAATTATTTGTTGTATAAGGGATTGTATTTAGTTAAATTTTGCATTATTAACTATAGGTATGTAGGTACAGTTAATGACCAAGGACTCAAAATTGATATTAAAGATCATATCATTCTATTTTAATAAATAGAACAATTTTTATACAATAATAGATGTTTGTTTTTCAACTATATTTCTGTCCCCTTAAGTACATTTGGAACTGTGATAATTTAAAAATAAATAAGATGATTTAAAGTCCTCCCCCATGTACACACACACAAAAAAAATTGAAATTGCAAAAATTTAACAAATGGAGGGTCAAGTGATAATTGAATAAATATAATTATATTTTTGTGTTGATTTCGGTTTAATTTTTACCATATTTTGTAAATACATTTTTAACCGTCTTTCAGCATATTATCTTCTGCGCAATAAAATTTTTAATTGATATAGTTCGTGTGTACAATAACTAAATAAAATTATATTAATATATAAAATATAATTAATATTTATATATAGATATTAATATATAAAATATAATTGAACTAAATATAATAATAAAATAAAAAATATATTTCTGAAAATTGCTCGGTAAAACTTTTGATACTGAATGATATTTAAACATTTAAGTAATTACGTATTAACAATATTTCTAATTATTACAATTTTCTCTGGAAATAACTGCCTCATTAAAATTAATATTAATAGCTTTATACATTTGATTTTTTATTAATTTTAATTTTTAAAAACAAAATTAGAAATTATTTAATAGAACGCATAGATATTTATTAAATGCATATCATTTATATTTATTAATATATGCCATATTTATCGAATATCCACAGATTTTTATAAATAATGTACAACACTTCTTAGAAAGCAACGACACTAAGTTCAATTTTTGAAATGCTAAAAGGAATTATATATCTCTCATCCAGTAATGGATACTTTGACTTTGAATAAAAGAATTGAACATGAATCCCATGTTCATGACAAATGTGTAAAAAAGTCAGAACTTATTATCATTGATTGCAAAATTTTTTTATTTTTTATTCTATTGCAAAAATTTGTAAAATTGAAATAGATCGTGTTGAAGAAATTTTCCGCCATAATTTCAGGCTTTAGTTGGGTACGAGGTTATATATTCATAAACCTTAAACCATCTTATTTCTAATATTGCTTTAAAATGTATACCTTTCATTTTATTTTTCCTCAAATCTATATATAAAAAAATGTTTATATATCTTACGCAGAGCATAATGCTTTTTATTTTAAATAAGATTATCTTTTATTACTCTTCCAGACATAAAATAGAACAGATAAAACATTCGATACTTATAAAGAACAATTATATACTTTATTATTTTAGACGTATCAACTCAATCTAATGGTTACAATAGGATTTCAAAAGGAAAAAACTAAACTTATTTTTTAACTATTAAAACTATTTCCAACGCCTTTATTAACAACAATGGATAATAAATGTGAATTATTTATCGACTCCTCCCCAAAAATAGGTCGCATGTGTTTTTTTCACTCTTAGCGTAGATAACTCGCAGATAGCCGGGCAGCGTTTTTAACTCTCTTGAATACCATCTAGTTAATTGCAAATGGAGCTCTTTTGTGGTCGATTCCTCCGTTGATAAACCGTTACAGTTACCGCTATTATGAGTGAAGCGTAATTCGAAACAGAAAGAAACTTCGAAAAGGTTAAACTAGAGCATCGACCATTCAGTTTTTGGTTTATTGGCCTGGTCAGTTCTTTGCTTTGAGCCCTAAGAATAGGGCCACTTTCATTCCAAGACGAGTTTTTCGAACTTTTTTGTTTCCATTTCGAACACTTGAATTAGTTGAAGGTCAATACACTGCATTTTTTATCACCTGTCCATTTTAGTTGTTTATTTTTCGATACGCGGTAAACACTTTTACTTCATCGAACACGTTCAGATCAGTAGAAATTAAACATCGCGTCGGTGGATATTATTATAAATAGCACGGAAAATAGCCATGAATTTTCCGTTATCCTTTGGCTGAATCTGCGAATTTATTCCAAAACTTTCTGAAGTTACATTGTGAATACAAAGTGCTTATATTATAAAAAAGTAAACAACCAAGTTAAATATAAACATTCATAACTTATTTCTAAACAAAAAATTGTTCTTAACCTAGATTTACTTTTGCGAATTTTGTTTTATGAAGCGTTTCAATTTTATAAGAAATATTTAAAACTAGAGAAAACAAACTACGGTGGTTCTGGTTTTCTTTTATTTTTACGCAGGGACTATACATTGTTAACCTACATTTTTATTTTTGCGCAAGGATTGCACTTCCTAAACTATATACGGCTGAAAGTCACTGAAATGAAATGATTAAAAATATTTAAAAGTACTTGCTGTTAATAACTGAGTGAAATGATAACTACAAAAGGATAAAAGTGCATAATTGTTTAAAAAGAAATAAGAAGGTCTGGAATCGGGAAACAAAATGGGAAATATCAAATATAAGGGTAAAAACGGATAACTTTTAAGAAATTTTAAAAAAATGAGTGGAATGCTTCATCCATCTCGCAACAACAGAGCACAGAGAATTTTTTCAGACAGTGTATGTTTGAATATAATACTACAAAGAATTAATATCTTCAAATATTTCAGTTCAATATCGCAATGAAACTAGTAGTTTTTATGCAGAATTATATAAATATTATTATAAATTCTAAAATTTTAAGATTCCATTTTTCATTATGCATAAAATAGAAAAATTTAATTTGGATTTTGTTTATTCTAGAAATTCCAAAAGCAAATTTCCAATTTTGTTTATATTTAACAGGTCAGTAGTCGCATGTTTTTTTTTCAAATAAATTTATTCAGGCTGTATCCGCTAGATACACCGGCGTCCTTGCGTAGGAGTAGCGCACCTTCCCCGTGTTTTGGCCGTCCCGGGTTCGAATCCCGGTTCATGCTTGGTTGTTCTTCTGTGTTCTATGTGTGAATGTGCCCCCCTGTAAAAAGGGGTTGTGCAAGTGAAAGTGTGTGTTTCATCTTCATATGAGCTAGAAGTCGGACTTCTTCCCTCGGGTGCTCAGGGGTCTTTACCCGAGAAACTACTGCACCCCATTTGCGTGGTAATCACGACATTATCATCATCCGTTAGAAGCCCAAGTAAATATTGTTAACGTTAATAAATAATGTAGATTAAAAACACAATTTAAAATAGACACAAACTAAAACACAAGAATTTTTTGTCCAAAACAAACTAGCAAAATCTCAAAAAGAAAAAGAAAGAGAAAAAAAAGAAAGAATTTTTTCTTAGACATAGCATTATCTAATGATTGAAAAGAAAAGAAGTAATCGTATATCTGTCAGAAAAGGAGCCACTAACGAAATGTTAATTTTATGTTCTTTATAAAATAATGGGTTTAGTAATTAATATAACAGTTGTATGATGGCACCTAATTAAAAATGAATAAAAACTTTAAGTCCTTTAAATATTGCATATGAATAGCAAAAGGATTATCTTGTTATAGTTTATCATGGTGTTTTAAGCAAAAAAGTGAAATTAATTCAATCCACAGGATCCACTTAGTCCAATCTTTCATTTCAATCTGCTGAATCTGAAATTCTTATTATTCCGTACATTCTTTTTACAGACAATTAATTTTAACAGAAGAAAGTTGAAATTTTTTTTAAAGGAACAAAGTACAACTGTGTGAATCCGTTTGCTTCGTATTCCTAGCACGGGAAATAAGTAATGAATAGTTGAGTCGCCATTTAGTGAAATCACAAATGGCTAAGGTACCTATTTATATGACAGGATAGTCAGTTAACAAGCGTTACTGCGCATGTCATTTTAATAGACACTTATATCAGTTCACAATCTACATTTGTAAGATGAAAGTGAGTGTGTGTCATTCACATCTTACGATTTGTTTGAATTTCGTGAAATCTTTATGAGTAGAATAAAAAAAAGGCGATGTCTTTTTAGTTTTAATTCTTAAGCGAAAGAAAAAGAGTTATGATCTCAATTTTTTTTTTTTTTACTTTTTATTTAACAATTCTTGAAAACAGAGTGCCTCACAAATGGGACACTTTTTTAGAGCATACACAGTAGTGTACATTATGATTAACTGAGATAATATTAACCGACATACTAGTATATGCATTATTTAATTACCGTGCAAAAATAAAAAGTAATCTAAAAATTACTTAGATATATATAATTAATTAAATAGATTTTTCTTAATTTTAATAAGTTTTCTGTCAGGTCTGACTTCGGAAGCATTTTCTGTCCTTCTTCCGCATGTGTCCACGCAAAGAAAAGGGAATCTTTTTGCTTCCGAGCTTGGATGAAAACAGTGAAGTTAATATTTATGTATAAACCCGTTGTATTATGAGATAGCTAGACTTAATGCTAATGAGGATTGACGATAATTGGGAACGTATTAACTCCACCCTGAACGTTCGAAAGAGATCTCAGACATTACTTTCTAATGACTCAAAAAGATGGGAAATGCAACGCTTTCTTGTTTCGCTCCCTTATTCCAAGTTTTTAAATCATAAGGATTTATGTTTTATTTTCTCGTATTAGCACAGAGAAAGTATAGAAATTGTCAAAAAATTTTGAGATTAGAGACTTTGAAGAATCTCTACGTTTTAGACTTCAACAAACATAATTTTGGAAAATTACCGTCCGTCTCTCTGTGACAAAGATAATTCAAAATATGTTAGTAGACAGTTGAAATTCGGTATACAGTCTTAAGACTCAATTTGTAGATTTTATAAAATTTTGAGCAAAATCTGTTTAGAGGTAGGCAATCTGTCCGGCTGTTCGAATATAAATGAATACGATAACTAGAAAATGAAAAGAGCTAGATTGATAAAATTCAGCACACAGATTTAATATTTATGGAGTAGACACCTGTCAAATATTTAGCCAAATCCAACCAACGCTTGACTGTCGGTCTGTCTGTACTTTCAGAAACAAGTAAATGCGATAATTAAAAAATGCTAATAATTTAAATATATCAAATTTGTTATGTGGTTTTGTGAGTACAAGTATAGATCCGTGTCAGATTTTTGTTTCAATAAATTGCGAAAAACGAGTCTAAAATAAAAATTTGATTTCAAGATCTAATAACCGCATGTTAGAAATTAATAGCTAAAATACTTCCCAAAGATGGCACAATACATTCAGTCGAAATGCTCAATTCATGCTAAAAGTTAATATTTCATAAATGTTGTATGCCAGGGCCATTTAAAGCGTTCTCCGGCATGACAAGTTTATTAGAGAATATGCTGGAAAGTTTTGCGGAAACCATTCCCTCTGGTTCGTTTTGGAGTAGACTGAAAACGGCCATGTATGTTACTCGGTGTTTACCCTTCCGATATTATGGTATGGAAGTCTGTAGAAAGGTTGTCGTCTAGAGTATCATTGTTGTCATATGATCATGTTTCACAATTATGAGACCTATCTCAAAATACCTATCATGTTTTAAAATGAGGTTTCAATTAACTAAACTAAACCCAATAACTAAAAGAGACGCTTAAAAATGCACTTATAACAAATTACTCAATGCGGATTTTAAAGTAATCTTTGTAATAGTAATCGATTAATTTTAATGTATAACATAATCACTAAAAACGAATAATATTTGTATCTAACGAATTAAATTTATTAAATTAACTAACTGCACTCTGAATTCTAGCAGTTAAAATGTACTTGATAAATTATTAAAATTTTAATATGGATTACTTTTCCCTTCAACAACTAATTACAAATTTTTGTCACATATAAAAATTATTTTTTCTCATATTTTTAAAGTTTTTCTCCACAATTTTTTTTAAAAAAATTATATCTATATTGATGCATTTTTCTATGTTAGCAGATAAGAAAACATTACAGGAAAGATCTGTTTTCTCTAAACACGCTAGCAAGGAATACATCCATCACACGTAAATATGTATTGTTTTTTTATTATCAGTCAAAATAATCTATAAAGAATTTTCATCTGAATTTTAAATGGGAAGATCATAATGCAAGCAGATATATCACGATTTCTAGTAAATATTCTGAAACCGACGCACGTCTTTAAACGCTTACGTGCAAACATAATCTCGCCTACGTGAACCAGGAAAAATGTTTATTATTTCCAGAAATAAAATTTATTTCTCTATGATCTACATAATAACATTAATGCTCTAAAGAAACAAATAAAAGACAAAATTTTAATCGGAATCGAAACAAAATAAAGGAAGCAAACGATTATTAATCGCATTTTTATTTGGATTTTTGATTAACGAAAATATTTTTACTAGCTAGTCTTTCAAATGTTTTGATTTTAAATCTAAAACTCTTTAAAAGTTTCAAATTATTTTGATAACATAAGGAGTTTTTGAAATGTTAAAATCTAATATTTTTTTTTCAAATATATCAAACAATAAATGAGGTTAGTAATCTTTTTTATTAAACAATTGCTGAAATTTTTTAAACTAGTTTGCATTTGCTTTGTGGAATAAAATCTGCCAATATTTTGAAAAACTTTTGATAAATATTTTAAACCTCAACGCTTTAATTACGAGAGATTTTTTAGCTTACAGAATGCTTCATTTATTTAGAGGTATTTCTATGGAATCGAGAACTTTATTATTCAATCAAATTTAATTAATTTGATGTATTAGAAAATTACCTTTGCGTGATCAGTCGCGAAATTCATTTTTTTTTTGTTACTTCGGCATGAAAGAGAACGATGAAATGTGTTATATGTATCAGTTTTTCACTATTAATAATTTGCATCTTTAAGTGCTAACAAAAATTTTAAATAATTTCCAAATATATTCTTCATTTTATTGATAGAATATAAAGAAATTAAAAAAATTCCTCACCGCCTCTTAAATATAGATCATAATTTATCTATTAACTTAGAAGAACTTTATGCAGTAAAAAAATTCAAGACCTGGAGTATGAATGCAGAATTTCAAGTCAACGCAGCTACCTATGGTGACCAACTAGTTCGCCAATGTTATTGACGTATTAATGTGCAAGGCATTTTTGAAAATTTTTATCTTGTTTTTGTTAAAACAAAATAAGAATTTTATTAAAGTCTACTAAAATTTACTGCACGTGTAAATTAAAAAGGCGTGTATATATTAAGAAATAAAAACGGAAATCTTTTTCCAGAGTTAATGTCCAAATACTTTTTACATTTCAATAAATATGAAAAAAAAAAAATTATTAAACTGCTTTTCCGATACTATTGCATTTTTCAAAAATCTATGAATAATAGAAAAGAATATAAATCTTTTTTTTCTTGTGATCAAAATATATGATTTATTTCAAAACATCTGCCATTCTGCAAGCTATTGGCCTGTGCATTTGAATTACGTCTAGTGTTTAAAATGCTATAAAATATACAAAAAATAATCTTGGGAAATTCCTTTCAAGTTCTACAGCTAAAATTGCGAGCCTAAATTTCAAAATAGTTGTGTTCTAAAATCTTTTCATTATCACAATCCCCGTTCATGAACCAAAAACCATGCATCCTTTGAACTTTTTGTTTCCATTCAAAAAGTCGTGGGAAAATTAAAAACCATCCCTCAATAAAATTTGACACTCATATCAAAAAAAGGAACTCATTACTTTTTAAAAAATGAAACAAAACAAAACAAAAAGTCCCTTTCACTATGCAGAGGAACCTCGACCTAACCATTTCGATAACCAGGTCAGCAATAATAATGTTTCCCTTTTCAAGCCAGTAATTGCCCAACAAAAGAACGGAAAAAGCTTCCCCGTGCTTGTTGTACAAATGGAATTCTTAATCAACGTTATTGTTTAAATGGTGTTGGATGAAAAGGCCGGATAACTATTGACAGTAGTTTATGGAGTAAGGTTTTCTCAAGTTTTAGTTGGTTTTCCCTCACACAGATATCTTAAGAGTCTCATTGTCCAAAAATCAGTCTTGATTTTAAAGTACTTCGAGACTGAAATTTCTAGGTGTCACCAATTTTTATAATAGGAAGAACAGACAGTAAAATAGCGCCGTAAAGTGTTAATTTAAGTGCTTCTTGAATTTTAAGTGATTCGCTTGGGTGTTCAACTAGGACAAGCAATAATAAGAAGGCAACACAGAATGTTTAAAAATTGCACGAGTTTTGAAATCAAGCCCAGCTAATAAGCGTTTCGAATGAAGTTCTTTATTGTTCTAAAAATTTATGCTTTGTTGTTAATAGATACCAATGAATTAGCTATATTTTGTGTTACATTGCTTGCTTTGACTAGATGTCCTCAATAAACCTGGTTAGTTGATTAGTTCACATATGAACCAAATTTATCAAATTCGGCTATCTTATTTTTACTTTCTTGTATAAGAAGTATACAAGGGGAAAGTATTGTAATTTTCTATTCAATAAAAAATATCAAAATAGATAGTTTAATGAATTTCCACACTTCAGACACCCCTAGTTCGTAAAAACACATTTTTCTCACTATGTCTGTTTGTCTGTGAACATGATAGTTAAAAAGCGCTTTGAACAAGGCAGATGAAATTTGTTATATGGTTCTTAAACCGAATTCGTAGAGTGTCTGGCTGTCCGAGTACAATACGTACAAAACATAAAATGCTATACAGATAGATAAAAATTTGGTAAACAGGTTTAGTATTTATAATGTAGATTCTTATCAAATTTTGAACTACATTTTATTTTGTCTGTACTTTTCTCATGCATATAAATGCGATAATTACTTAAATGAAATTTGATATGCAGTCTCTCTATCTATTTTCAACGGAAGCGGAATTATTTTTAGGTTAGTTGTATGCTTTTGAAATTAAATTGTATTTATGTTTAAGTTCCTTGGTTTTTTTAAGTAATTTTTTTACCTGTTTTCGACCGATTATTTTAAACGATTCTGTTTATTTTCTGAGTGTTTGATACAATTACAATTAAATATTGTTAATTAATAGATCTGCTCATGATGAATCTGAAAAAATTTTGTTGACAAATTCTTGAGATATTACATAAATTAAGAAAGATATTCTTTAGTGCCCAAAAAGTTTAAACGCTCAGTGACACTGTTTTCAGTAATCATATTATAAAAAAAATGCTTTGTTTCAGTAAAAAATATTATTATATTAATTGTAGATTAATCATTTCCAATTTAATTTGAAGCATAAATTCTACGGGAGCTGACAGAAAGTTAGAGAGATACAGATTACGTTATGACTGAAGGCCTTCATAATATTATGAGTGAATTGAAATTTGAAGTTTTAAAATATTTTAATGAAGAAGCTATTAAAGCAGGAATTACATAAAATATTTAATTATTTAAATTTTAAAGAGCTTTAAGATTGGCGAACCGACTGGTTTCCAAAGGCGGCTAGTTAAAAATAAATTAAAATTGAAATTTATTATTATTTTTTTTTCAATCGGTTCAAAAAAAATCCTCAAATGAATACTCACTTTATGTTATGAAGGAGACACTTTGCCGGCGTCCTGACCTAGCGTAGCGCGTCTTCCCCAAATCCGGGCATCTCGGGTTCGAGTCCCGTTTCGGGCATGATTGTTCTTCTTTTGTGTTCTATCTGTGAGGTGTGTGAATGTGCCCCCCCCCCTGTAAAAAGGGGTTGTGCAAGCGAATGTGACGCATGAAGTAGCTAAGTCTTACTCCTGGCCCTAGTTGGCGCTACTGAAAAACAAGAGACGCCCACTCGGCTTAAATCGCTGACAGAAATTATCAGTGGGCTTGTAAAAGTGCCAAAAGTCACAACACACAGAAAACACTTTTCATGTGTAAAACTCTGAAAATAAAAATTTTTGCTTTTGTGGTGTTTACAAAACTGTCTAAGGTCTACAATATTATACGAGGGGGGGGGGGAGTGGGATAACACTTTTATTAGATAATATGCAAGAAAGTTTTAGGGAGACCATTCGTGCTGATCATAATGTCTTAGATTGAACATACATTGTGAAAGTAATGTGATTATTAAATATTTCGACCTCCATTTTTAATGAATCTCCATGTGCATGACCTACTGAAAAACAAAGTTTCGAAATTACTCATACTTGTGTTTTTTAATATAATGAGATCAACCAATAAAAAATTAGGTGTTTGGTATTGACACCCAAATTGATATTTACCGAATTTCTTACGAAATATGTCAATCATCAACAAATCTGTATCTCCGTTAGTACTTGTGGATATGTGGGCAATAAGTCACTTACTGACGATCTATATAGCAGATTGCTGGATCTAGAACTACAAGATTTGGAAGCTGGGAATATGCACTTCGTAGAGATTTTTTTAAAAAATTAGAATTTTGATTAATGATAAATTAAGCGATATTTTGATGTTTACTCATTAGAACTCTGGAATCAAATCAACTCAAATCGGACTTTTCATCCTTTTGTCCTTTCTAATGATACCAATTTAATAATCGTGAAAAATTTTCCTGAATTTCGATGATTTTTGGAAATATTTTTGTATTATTAGTATCAGTACTTTTCATCATGGGAATTGCAACCAAATAATTTTCATTGTTTCATCGAATATTGAATCACATGTGATATCCCTCCATTGCTGAAAAATAATGTAGTAGCATTGAAGTAGTATTCTAATTCATATCTGTGTAGTTTACATAAGGAATAAGTTTGTTTAATTACAGTATCGCAAATGTTAGTAGATGAACCAGGCTGTTGCATTTTTAATAGTGCTGTAAAGTAATGGAATTCAATTCCATTAGGATGGTTCATATACAAAAGGAACAAGTTTAAGGTTATTAAAAATAAAGAGCATTAAAGTATGTCACAATTTGATGCTTTTAAATGTTTTCTTGAGGGAATCGTAAATATTAAGTTATGCAATGTTGTTGTTTCTGATGGAACTTGCCATGAACAAGCTCGCTGACTAAGTCAGCGATTTTAAGCCAAGGGAGCATCTCTTGTTTTAGTAGCGCCAACTAGGGCCAAGAGTACATCTTAGCTACTCACGCATCACATTCGCTTGCACAACCTCTTTTTCTATAGGGGTACATTCACACATCTCACAGATAGAACAACCATGCCTGAACCGGGAGTCGAACCTAGGACGCCCAGATCACGTCGAAGACGCGCTGCCCCCCTCCAGGACGTCGGCTAAGTTTTATAATAGATATTATTAAAAATCTGCCGGTAGTGGCCCCTCCAAGCCTTTTCACATACTCTTTAATGAACTTGTAATGCCAGAGAACGATTTGTATGACACTGAAGTACAATAACTACTAAATATTAACTTTTGGCGTGAATTTAGAATTTTAGAATCTATCGTTTTATACTTGGCGAGTTTTTTTGGCGATTTGGCCCTGGCATGCGGAAAATCGAATTTGTGCTTTAAACATGCTTTTCTCAATCGATTGAAGCAAAAATCTTACACAAAATT
Organism: Argiope bruennichi; assembly: GCF_947563725.1. NCBI lineage: Eukaryota > Metazoa > Arthropoda > Arachnida > Araneae > Araneidae > Argiope > Argiope bruennichi. Next base: position 92,827,156 of record NC_079157.1, on the reverse strand, counting down.
GCACTTCTTGTCGCAAAATCGTATACCTAATTTGATATATTTAAGTCATTGCGTGCGGCGTCCTGGCGCAAGGATAACGCATCTTCCCCATGATCTGGGCTTCCCGGGTTCGAATCCCGATTTCGGGAATAGTCGTTCTTCTTCTGTGTTTTATCTGTGAGGTGTGTGAATGTGCCCCCCTGTAAAAAGGGATTGTGCAAGCGAATGTGTGATTTTCATCCTCATATGAGCTAGAGGTCAGACTTCTGCCCTCGGGTGCTCAGGGGTCTTTAGCCTCAGAAGCTACTGCAACCCCTTTCCGTGGTAACGCGGACACGACATCATCATCAAGTTATTGAGTTTGTGAACTACCGAGTGTTGATGTTTTTGAAAATACAGACTAGGAGACAGTAAACCCGCTGCTCGATTTGTCTAAAAATTTTGACAGATTAAATCTGCTTACTGGATCTTACTTATCTAGCGATCTTCATTTTATAATTATTGTGTTATCTTATATTCGAACAGCCGGACAGATAAACTTCCTCTGAAATGATTTTACTGAAAATTGATAGAAATCTGCAAATATAAAGTAAAAACCGTATACCAAATTTCAACTGTAAAGCTGAAAGCGTTTTAGAGTTATCTTTGACATAGACGGACATTTTCCAAAAGTGTGTTTTTCGAACTCAGAGGGGTCTAAAATGTGGAGATTCGTCAAAATATGGAGTTCGAATTTTTTGACGTTTACAATACTTTCTCCATACTGCATATAACAGATAGTAATTATAAGAACTAATATTCTCCAAATACCAGAGGTACATCGAAGGCAATGAGTGATTATTATTATATTTATATGCTTATCCAATAAAAATATGGATAAATAATTAGACATTAAAAGAATCTGAAAATCTATCGTCAGCAGGTACTAGGCTTAAGAAAGTTAAGTCTATTAAGGAAAAAAAGTGTTCGATTAATTATTAAAAACCGTAACCTTTATCTTATTAACAAATAAATAAATGTCTCAATTTGAAATCAATTATGACACATGAGTGTAATAGTATCAAAGCTATTACCACTAATGCAGAAATGTAAACAATCCTTTCGCAGTAGAAAATATTACAGATACATCTGACCGGACGCGTCGCCGATGGTCAATCAGATTAGAGTGGACACTCTTGTTCGGACCTACATCCACGATGCTTTTCCCCGGCGACCGTTTCAGGTGATTAACCGAATGGAAAGATTACATTCACGAAAATCGGTAATAAACAATTAAGAAAGTTGACAAAGTGCAGTTCTGATTAGCAGAGGTCTCCTAATTTCATTCCCGGGTTCACGAATGCGTGAAATTGAATAGACGTAGTCGCGAAACAGTTTCCCCCAGTTGCTGGATCATGACGAAAAACGCGAAGAGTGTTCGGACTCAAGGTCGTTCGCAGTCGGTTAAACTGTAGATGTTCAACTCTTGACAATGCCAGAACCATCTAAATGCCAAATGTAACTCTTATTGATTTCTGAGAATTTACAACTGAAATGTAATAAACCAATTTATTATCCCTGTATAATGAACACAAAGAGTGAATATATTAATATGTGGAGTGCTTTGTGAATACCATATGATTCACATTTATTCACTAATTAGATTGCCCAACTTTTCTAAAGTTCAGACGTACAAAGTATCATCAAATTAGAAAAATGGGAATAGAATGGTCATGTGCTGAAGTCTCGATTCAGAGGCAAGAGGGTTCCAGATTAGAAACACCACTTTATCAAAAAACCACCGTGTGAGTGGGTCAAGTGTTCTTTAAAATATATCGAGGCCTTCTGTCCTCGCACTAGTGTGGTGCAGAAGCTTGGAAGGTAAATACCAGTTCAGGTGTCGCTCTCATTATCTGACTAGTTTCATAAATACAAGGTCAGTCTCAAAACAGCTCTTCTGTTGTTTCAAAAAGAGCTTAGAGAATTAAATTAATTAAACAGATCCTAATCACAGCGAATATGTCAAGCATAAAAAATTCGCCCCAGTATTTTGATGGATGTCCACAATTTAACCAGTTTAATTGGTCTCATGCTTCCTGTCAAAGATGTTATTTCCATTCCCCCTCCATAAAAATTGTGAACCTTGAGCATCATGAATGTTCAAATTTTTATTTTCAGAATCCTGCTTATGAGAGTATTATACTTCGGAGTACAGTGAAGAAAACCAAAAGTTCATTATAATATATCAAAAAATTCATATTATATATCAAATTTGATTTATCAAAATTATTGTATTTTGAGTTGTAGCGTTTATATGAATGCGAACGTAAAGATCTTCAGACATTTAATATGTTCATGCATATAGTTCAAAATTTGATGCTTATCTGATTTTTAGGTAGTTAAATTATGAGTCCAATTTTATCCATCCAGATCTCTATCCTTCATTTATATTAGGCCAAAAAAATATAAACTTAATTTGGATGAATTTCGTCCTAATGTTGATAAAAATCTACAAACTTGGCTTATAGGCCAGATACGAAATGTTTGGAAATATTCCTCACTTCAAAATTGGATTAATCGAATTTCTAGATATCTCAGATGTTGAGTTTATTAAAATTTCATGGTTAAATTATTTGGGGATTACAATATTCTCTTGTTATTTGCTTCGTATACGAGAAAATAATAAATGTAGGAGACAAAGAATTTTAAGGCGCCAATTTATCTATCTTTGAACGCGGTAACTGAACATAGGAAAGAAATGCACGAATGCAATTTGATATAATTTTTCACTTTCTTTTTTATAAATTTTAGACTAAAATAAGTCTGTCAATCAGTCCACCCGAGTACATGTCAATAAAACATCTACATGTTTCATATCAAAATAATGGATATGTATTTAAGTTTAGATTAGTCCACTCCATAAAGGAGATTCAACTTATACGTATATACACATATAACAAAGTGTACTCAGATTTCATTATTTACAAATATAATAATCCAATCTGAAAGCACTCTAGTCAAATCAAATATCAAAATGAAGTTGAAAATTTAAAATATTTATTTCTTAAAGAACATCATTAGATAGAGACATAAGATACACATCTAGGCAGAGGAACGTTAACCCTTATCTTTCCGAACTTTAATTAACATTATTGTACGTACGTGAGTATAATAATTCTTTTTAATGCTTAGAAATCTCAGAAATGGTTGCATGTTTGTAATAATTATTAAATATTAATTTGAAAAATGTTGCTAATATACATCTTTTATTATTACGATTATCCAACAAGAATGTGAAAATGATGCATTCTGCGCAATGGCAGTATGGGAGAGCATAGAAGTGATTATTATTTAAAGTTTTATGGCGATATCTTATGAAAAGTCGTTTTATGTACTGTAAAATGCAAAGGAAATTCATTGTTGTTTTTTCAGTGCACATTTTGTTATAAGTTCACTAAAGAATCGAGTGAATAAATTTGTAATTACAAAGTGAATTTATTGTTGCTTTGCAGCATGCATTTTCTTATAAGTTCAACAAAGAGTCGAGTGAAGAGATTCGTAATTATAAAGTGAATCCATTGTTGCTTTTGTTACAAGTTCAACAAAGAATCGAGTGAATAAATTCGTAATTACAAAGTGAATTTATTGTTGCTTTGCAGCATGCATTTTCTTATAAGTTCAACAAAGAGTCGAGTGAAGAGATTCGTAATTATAAAGTGAATCCATTGTTGCTTTTGTTACAAGTTCAACAAAGAATCGAGTGAATAAATTCGTAATTACAAAGTGAATTTATTGTTGCTTTGCAGCATGCATTTTCCTATAAGTTCAACAAAGAGTCGAGTGAAGAGATTCGTAATTATAAAGTGAATCCATTGTTGCTTTTGTTACAAGTTCAACAAAGAATCGAGTGAATAAATTCGTAATTACAAAGTGAATTTATTGTTGCTTTGCAGCATGCATTTTCCTATAAGTTCAACAAAGAGTCGAGTGAAGAGATTCGTAATTATAAAGTGAATCCATTGTTGCTTTTGTTACAAGTTCAACAAAGAATCGAGTGAATAAATTCGTAATTACAAAGTGAATTTATTGTTGCTTTGCAGCATGCATTTTCTTATAAGTTCAACAAAGAGTCGAGTGAAGAGATTCGTAATTATAAAGTGAATCCATTGTTGCTTTTGTTACAAGTTCAACAAAGAATCGAGTGAATAAATTCGTAATTGGCTCAAAAAATTCGTAGAAGTTTGCATATATAAAGATAAAAGTACTGGTCTTCCTTGCAAATTAGATGAAAATGCTAAGATTATCCATGCTGCATCTGAACATATTCATGGGAAATCCACAAATAGAAAAGCAGAGTGCTTAGAATTTCGCAACCAGTGATATGACGTGTGTTTGAAATGCATGCATGCTGTGCTCTTAAAGAAAAATTGTTGCAGAAGTGAGTTCAACAGCCAAAAGCCAGTTACTACACGTGTGGCAAGAAATAAACTTCACATTTGACGTTTGTCGCATAACAAATAGAGCTCGTGCTGAATGCAGAAAATAAAATTTTTAAAATTTCTTCTATCCTGTGATGGATTGTGTCTCTATTTGTTATCGTTCATTAGAAATAAAAATCTTAAATCTGCTCTTTCTTTTTGAATATATTTGAATAATTTCTGAATGATGGGGAAAAAATGCAGAAATATTATTAGGTACTCTGAGAAATCAAAATTAATGTGAAATTCAGGAGTGAGAATTGGAAAAATTACTGTGAAAAGCAGGATAAAAGGCCGAGTGCTCCTACTAATGTTAAAAGACCACTAAATTTTCTTGAGATTATTTTTTTAATTACTCTTTTTTTAATTATATAAATTTGATATATGAATGCTACCTCAAAGATATTTATTTTAACTATTCAGAAAAAAAGAATAGCACAAGAATAGGAAATCTGAAAGAAAAAAATAAAAAGGGACTATATAATAAAATTGAATTATTTTTAATTTTAAACATGATAAATAATTATGAAGTCTTTAAAACATTTAAGACCAAAACACCAAACACCAAAACACCAAAAAACACCGGTAAGACTTTCATCTATATTTGATTTAATACTCCATGAAGATTAATTACTGAAAATATATGTTTTGATTATTAATTATAATATTTGAATCATAAAATTTCAGACATAGGATATATAGTAATATAGGTTTTCTCAATATTTTCTTAAACCAATAGGATTATTCTTTTCTCGGTTGTCTTATATTTTTACACAATATGGCGTGTTTTGTATTTAGTTTAGTCATTCATTGAAGACGCTATGTATCAAACATACTTTCGGAACATTACTTTTTGTTGACAAATTACAAATTTTATTTTTACTATAGAAATAATACTTTTAGTAAATGGTGAAAAACCTCCAACATACTGAATACGAGAAAATTACGCTTTATTCTACCAAAATACACTGTAAACATATCAAAAACACAGCTGAAGCGTAAAGAGTGTTTTAGAGAATCTAAAACAAGAGCAGACAGTAAATCGTTAAATAGAAAGGCTGTAATACACTCAACGTCCACTTGCTCAAATAGAGAAATTTAATCCTCGTGCGAACGCCTCGTCTTTTATAGTTTCTGTACTGACACAGATAAATGTCCAGATCTTGGATCCTAATGAAAATAAAACCATAATTCTTGAATTGAACCTTCATTTTTGTGACCAAATTGTTTCAGTTTTTCAAATAATCGCCAAGTTTAATCGTGACTGTCAATTACCAAGAGTTCTGTATAAAAATCTTAACCTTCTGTTAAAAATCTTATACATTTCTCTTTCTAAATATGTTACTATTGTGATACCAAACTTCATACATTTAATTAATTTTGATTTCGAAATATCTGGTTCACGTGTCCATGGACAAGTAAGGAAATTCTTTTTAGGATTTCAGCCCAAATTTGATATTGACTTATAACTTTGGTGTTAGAACTTCTTACTAAATTTCATTAATCCAACTTACTTCGTTCTTGAGTTTCCGTATTCACAGATCAACAGATCTATACCATTACAAAAACGGTTCATTATATATTTGATGCAGTCTGAAAGTGCATATTCATCCAAAATACTAAAGATACATTTTTTCAGCAAACCCATTACTTTTTCTTTGTTTATCTTTATGTGTTTTTTTTTGTAATATAAGAAATAAAATAAATTGGGAAAAATTATATCATGATAAGAAAAGAAAACTTTAAGCACGCACCTAATTTTTATATAACTTGCTGTAAATCTCAAAAACTGTCACCATAAAAGGATTAGATCTTTTATCCTCTGCTTATCAGACAAGGTCAGCTGTTTTATATTTCTTCTGACACAGTTATTTAAAGTATTTTTGTGAAACACAGAACAGCATCAAAATATATTATTTTTCTCAACTTAAAAGTTGCATATTAATTCTTATCATATGAGTTTCTCTATCAGATTTTTCATCTGAATGTTAATTGAATTTATGCATAAAAACTACTTTCATTCGCTTTTAAATCTTTCCAAACAAGGTATGAGGAAGTTAACTGACCAAACTTAGATTAAGAAGTATATGCATAATCCATGTTGTCTAATTTTCTTCGTCAATACTATTAAGGGATTGAACTGCAAATTTTATTGGCATAAATCCCATTTATTTCTTTTCAAAATGAAATTGCATTTGCTTTCATCATTTCACCTAGCAGATTAATCCTTTTCCCAATGAAATTTGTAGGCCTCTTCTGAATCAGCACTTTTTTTTTTACTTTCTCGTGTACGTAGTATGCGGAAAGTATGCCGACGTCCAATCATAGGAGTAGCGCGTCTTCCCCTTGATCTGGGCGTCCCGGTTCGGGCATGGTTGTTCTTCTTTTATGTTCTATCTGTGAGGTGTGTGAATGCCCCCCTCTCCTGTAAAAACGGGTTGTGCAAGCGAATGTGACGCATGAAGTAGCTAAGTCGTACTCTTGGCCCTAGTTTGCACTACTTAAAAAAACAAGAAACGCTCACTCGGCTTAAAGCGTTGACAGATAATTGTCAGCGAGCCTGTAAAGTGCCATAAGCCACAACACAACAACAACTGTTCAATGTGATATAATAACTAAAATATAATTAAGCGCGTCTTCCCCTTGATCTGGACGTCCCGGTTCGGGCATGGTTGTTCTTCTTTTATGTTCTATTTGTGAGATGTGTGAATGTCCCCCCCCCCCCGTAAAAACGGGTTGTGCAAGCGAATGTGACGCATGAAGTAGCTAAGTCGTACTCTTGGCCCTAGTTTGCACTACTTGAAAAAACAAGAAACGCTCACTCGGCTTAAAGCGTTGACAGATAATTGTCAACGGGCCTGTAAAGTGCCATAAGCCACAACACAACAACAACTGTTCAATGTGATATAATAACTAAAATATAACTAAGCGCGTCTTCCCCTTAATCTGGACGTCCCGGTTCGGGCATGGTTGTTCTTCTTTTATGTTCTATTTGTGAGATGTGTGAATGTCCCCCCCCCCGTAAAAACGGGCTGTGCAAGCGAATGTGACGCATGAAGTTGCTAAGTCGTACTCATGGCCCAAGTTGGCACTACTGAAAAGACAAGAGACGCTCACTCGGCTTATATCGCTGACAGATCTGTCAGAGGGCTTGTAAAGTGCCATAAGTAACAACAACAACAGAGAAAATATACTAATCGTGAAAAAATTCGAACTCCAGATTTTGACGAATCTCCTGGTTTTAGACCTCTCTGAGTAGAAAAGACAAATTTTAGAGAAAATGTCGTCTGTGACAAAGATAACTCAAAAACGATTAGGCCTAGACAATTGAAATTTGGTATACGGTCTTTACACCAAATTTGCAGATTTCTATCAAATTTGGTGTAAAATCTGTTCAGAAGAAGTCCGGCTGTTCTAATGTAAGTGAACACCTTAACTACAAAACGAATACAGCTATGTAAATAAGATTCGGTACACAGATTTAATATCTATAGTGTAGATGCCTGTCAAATATTGAGCTAAATATAACAAAGGAATGATTGCCTGTTTTTCTGTATTTTCAGAAATACGTAAAAGCGATAATTCAAAAACGCAATGACTGAAGTATATCAAATTTGGTATAAGAATTTGTGACTACAAGGGCAGTTTTGTGTCAAATTTCATTTCAATTGATTGAGGAATACATGTCTCAAACGCAAATTTGATTTTTGGGTACTATTAACCACATGACAGGGATTAATCTCCAAATAACTCATCAAATATCACACGATAGATTCAGTAAAAATAATAAATTCCCGCCAAAAGTTAATATTTCGTAACTATTGCAAGCCAGTTACATTTTAAGGCGTTCTTTGGCATGACAAGCTTATTAGAGAGTATGCGAGGAAGATTCGGAGACCAATATCGCTGGTTTATATTTGGTCAGTAGTGGATTTCAAAACAGGTAGCTGCTTAGGATTGCTAGGCTGCGTAGAGACTGCAAAATTAATTTCCTAGTTTCCAAAAAATAGGTTTGTAAGAATTACAAATTATATGAAAAATAATATATTTGAATAATATAAACACTTTATCAAATGAAAGTTCTAATCAATATATTATCACGTTTCTACATGTTTCATTGCATTTAATTGTTATAACGATTTTTATAAAACGGAACATCTGTTTCAAAAATATTGCATGCAAACGGAGACGTCAGACTGCATAGAACCATAAAAGATAAATAAAAGCAAATACATATTCACAAGTAAAATAAAAAAATATATATTAATCCGAAAAAAATCATTAAAACATTCAATGAAATATGAAACTAAATTTACCGTCTTATTAAAAGAGCGGAGTCATAATGTCCATGATTAGAGTCGCAACATACCTAAATCCGTCATTATTTATAGCATCCATATATGGCTATTTTTCAATTATTGAATATTTTGATCAGCCTATTCTGATTTATAGAACAGTATTTATAGGTAGGCATTTTTTGACGGCTTTATTTTTTTCTACCAAGTCAATATTTTCAAAATATAATCTGGATATTAATATGAAAATTTCACCAGATAATCCCTACTATACAATATTTATTTCAAAGTATTTGCTCGATTTAAAAAAAAAGGAGGGGGAAGGGAAGAGGAAAATGATTTTTAAAATTTGTACTTTAAAAAAATTTATTCCCTCTTTAACTAAGCTTTTTTAATGTTCAACAAATCATTGTATTGGCATTTTTATATACCAGCAATTTTTCAATTTTTAGGTTTGCTGTAACACCAATGCATTTTTATTTAAACCCTGTATTAAATTCCGCCATCCCTTCGTCCCTTTACCGATATCTGGGTGCAGACTTAGAGACATGTTTTAGACTTAAAAATCTTAAAGCAATAAAATTCCTATAATATTATTTTCCCATCTGGAAGAAAGAAAAAAAGAGGCTTCCTAAAATGTTTTCTTAAATATTCTATAATAAAAATTTCCCGTCCTCGTGAACATAAATTTGTGGACCTTTGGCAAGTGTAAGAACACCTCAAAGCTCTGATTTTTACTTTTTAAGTTACAGTCATGAAAATCATGTGTTTCGCAATATAGTAAAAAAAACTAATACTTCAATATTAAATGCATGGCTTTGGCGAAGAAAAGTTACAAAATATGATCTTTGTTGTGAATCTAACTCTCTATCTATGGCATTTTTTGGCTTTTAATCATTGCATGAGATTAATTCAAAGGTTCAAGAAGATCGAATATGTAATTTGGGCTTCTATTTAAGAATGGATTAAAACCGAAATTAGACATGCAACTACAATTGTAGTTACAGTATCATATTCCAAATTTCGTTTATTTGGATTTATGAGTTATTGTGTTAGCATTTATGTGAAAGTATAGACAGCAGATACCCTAGATTTCAGACATGACATCAAACGGCCGCATTTGCTTCACTATACAGCAACCGGAGCTAAATTTTGCCGCAATAAAAATAATTTCAATCTAAGATGGACTTGCACCACTTTCAAAATAAACAGATTTTTAATACTGTTAAGAGCTAAAACTTCCATCCCCAAAATACTAGAATCTAATTTTTTTTACTTTAAATTGTTTAAGCATAATAAAGATCATAACAAGTTTTATCTGTACTTTCATTATCTCCATTTTTTTCAAAAATGGACTTGCCCCACTTTCAAAATAAACGGCTCATATAGTACTCTCTCTTTTTGTATATGAACAATTAAGTTGGAAAAAAGAAAAACGTATGAAACAATTGGAGAATTTATTATGTGTTGTTGCCAGGCGACGAACAGAAAGTTAAGAAATTTTTTGCAAACGATTATCTAGCAGATTTATTCTTTAAAATATGAATCAGATAATTTAAGCTGAAAGTCTTGCTTTCTAAATGAGTAAAAGCAGCAACAACCAACCATTTTCAGATATATATGTAATGAAGCATAATACCTTAAATAATATGCATAATGAATGAGTACTGTGCGATGAATATTTGATAGTCTTTTAATTAAACAAAATATTGAAATTGAAAAAGAAAATCATAGATTATGGTACTATTTATATCTGCTAGAAATAAAACTGAGGCATTTTATTTATTTTCCGTAAATTTACGACGATTCGAAAATGCGTGAAGACATTAAAAGAACAGATCTGATTAATTTAGACTGTATTTCAGCTGAGAATTTTTTGACTTATACTAAAAAGTCTGATAAGATTTTCTTTCTTACCAAAATAAAAAGATGTTTGACGCAAATGCTTTGTATTCAGTTAAGAGTTTATGATTAAAAAAAAGGAATGAACTAAACTTTTATACATACATACATACATACATACATACATACATACATATATATATATATATATATATATATATATATATATAGAAAAGTTGCATTTTTTAATAACTTTTTATTATTTTTACATACATTGTCCGTTATAAAGATGAAAATGACGTAAAAGTATTTTCTGAATATAATATTTTTTGAGAAATAGGGGAATTCATAATAAATTTTAATAAAATTGAAATGGCTGACAGTCGATGCCAAATTGTAATGTCGCAATCATAATTTTCTTAGAACATAAGCTATAAGCGATAATTATCTATGAAATGATCCAAAATCTAAGAAAAGTTTTGAAGATCAAGAAAATTACGGAGTAAATGTATGTTAATATACATTTTTTCATTAATTTACAATTGAATTTTGTTATAAGCGATTATAAATGAAAAAGTATTTCGGCAGTGCAAAACTTTTGTCTTTTTTTTTCTCTCTCTTATCTCTTAACACTTATTATCTGAAACCTGTAATTAAACTTTCAGATAATTGTCTGAATTAAGTTTTGAGTTGTCATGTTAACGGTGTAAGATTTTTATAAAAAACAATTTTTTCAAAAAATTACAATTAAAATTCAATTTAATCTCAAAACATATTTTCCATGGTCACAAGAGTTTAAAATTTCACACAACCGTAAGTACGACTTTCTTTTTTCTTATTTTGAAAACGCTTTTATTTATTTGGATAAAAAGTTTTTTTTTCGCTCGACTTTTTCTTTTGAGAAAGAATGATTTTTAATATAATTAATTAACTTATATTAAATTAATTACAATACATAATTATCGAAAAAAAAACGGTGGAAATTAGAGACAAAAATCTTACTTTATAGCACTTAATTTGCAAATATAAAATAGTAACATAATTAGTAATTCATTATTTTGTTAAATTTTAAAGAAAAATCTGGTGTTTTCTTTCCTGGGTCCTTTTTTGACATATTGTCACCATAGACTATCACAGGAATCACTTAATGGAACAATTTTATAACAAATGAGCATATATTATATTTCTTAAATAACAGTCTACTTTGGCGCCACGGCGCTGCTGTAATAACTAGAAGTTGGTCACCTATGCTGTTATAAATTTTTCCATGCCAAAGCAGAACTTAGATGAACAACATAGTAACAAAAACCGAATTAATGAATATGAATTCAGATTTTTTTAGTGTCCAATGAGCATTCAGAAAACGATACTCATTTAAATATTTCATCTAAATTCCAGGATGTTCCCATGTTGTTTTTAAGGAATTTTTTTGAGGAAATTAGGAATTTGTTCAAGCGTGTTTGGCATTATTTGAACTATTTAGTCAACAGAACTCATAACAACAATGCTAATTCCTCTTGTTTTATCAGAAAAAGATTTCAAGATTGAAATCAGTGGACAGAGTACGTTCTGATATAGCATGGAGGATGATATGATTCGAGATTTATGAGACGATTAAGAATTCGCTCGGCGCCTGTAATCTTTCAAAAACTTCCGAACTTTTGTGTAATGTGCCCTGTTAACGATCGGAATATGCTGAGTGAATTTATAATGCAAATTGTTTTTTTTTTAGATGAATAACTTATTACAAGAGACGTAGCCAAGATGAGAATTAATATAAACTTTTTTGTAGGTTAAAAATTGTATTTATCTGATGCTCTAAATTTGATGATTATTGAAAAAAATATTACTTTCAAATACTTGGGAGACTTTCTTGTTCTCACCATTATGTTTTTACTAGAATTAATATATAATTTTTGCAGGTTAAATATTTTGTTTATTGGGTACTCTAAATTTGCTGATTAGCGAATAAATATTATTTACAAATACTTGGGAGACTTTTCTCTTCCGCATCTTAAAGTTTTTACAAGAACTAATAAAAAAATTTTGCAGATTAAAATTTTCATTTTGTGTGTGTGTGTGTGACTGTATTGGTGTACTACAGGACAGATATAGTTACATAAATTTGCGAGTAATGTAATTTAGAAGTTGGAAATGTGAACTTAGGAAATATTTTTTTTGAAATTTTTATTAATTGAAATTAAGGTGATTTACAATATTGCCGCATTGAAAAGAGGCAGTCCACTCTCTATGGCCGAATGGTCATAACGCTGCTTTCTTACTCAAGAGATCGTAAGTTCGAATCCCTCAAGAGACAATGCGGTTCACAGTCTGTGTAAAAAGTTAATTCCTTAATTTTCTGTTTTCCTTTATTTCATGTTTCAGAAGATTCTGGACATTTCTTTAGTTTACCAGAAAAGTATTCTGGAAATTTCCCTGCCAGTATAAAAGCAGAAGATCTGTCAGTCACTGTGTTCTGAGTTCAGAGTTGAGTTAATAAATTGGTTTAGCTCTACCTCTTGTGTGTGTCATTGAGTTCCACCCTGGAGTACCTACGTGACAATATTACCATCATAACTGAGAAAATATTATAGCATATAAATATTTTTTTAAAACGAAATATCCATTTTGAAACACCCCCAAAAATTACCTTTCCAAAGCGCTGATAGAAATTTAATGATACTATTTTAAATTTTGTATAATTTTAAATAATTTTTACACTATTTTTAAATTGATTTTTCAATAGTATATTTCATAGTTGTTTATAATGGATGCTTAAATAGTTTTCATCTTTTAACAAATATTTCATCTTGGATTTTTCTTTCATCGTATTTAATAAAGGAATAAAGATACGGCTTGTGAATGTTTTTATTAAAAGTGCAGTTATGATCAGTTTATTAGACTTATGTTTAAAATGGGTTTTTAATATACTTTACTTACGTTTTTAAAATTTTATTTTACTTGCATTTGTTTTAACTCCACAAGTAAACAAGGATGAAAATATTTCAGATTGTTAAGAATTCAATTAACCACGTGATCGTCCATGGCGGAGCTAGCTGTCAGTCATGTAAGTATCACGTGGTCTCCTTGTTGATGTTAGTATTTTTTTTCCCCAGTAGAAATTAATAGAATTTTCGAGAAGTTTTCCCAAAATTTTGAATATTCCAGATCATTCTGCAATTTCGTAAGATATTTTTTAATATATTTGCAGCCTATGATTCAGACATCTACTTTTCAGACTTCTTCTTTGTTATCTCTTAACTCTTTTGGAAAAAGGGTAATCAAACATGAGAGTAAGTATGAATCACAGGTGAATCACGTAGCAGTCAATTTGTTCACTAAAAGTTCTTAACCAACATGAAATTTTCAAAATACTTGTGGAATAATCTGGAACATTAGTGCGCTAGAATAAATCTCAAAAATATATCAGCATCGTAGATGTCAGTATTTTTATTTTGAATTTAGAAGATGTAACTTACGATCTAAATACAAAGTGTAAACTTCAATTTCTCATAGGTTAGACAGTTCAAATGATAATATTTAGTAAAACATCGGATGATATTATTATTAAAGAAAATTATAAAATTAAGTACATTAATTTGATGATGTTTAAAAGAAAATACCGGCGTTTATCAAAACATTGTAAACACCTTAGATTTATAAAGAATCCTTTATTAGTAAGGTGTAGGACCACCTTTGGCATGTAATATAGTTTAGATTCGCCTAAAAATCGATTCATACAAGTGTTGAATAATGTTTAGAGGAATATTGTACCATTCTTCCTGGAGATATTGTGAAAGTTCTGGTAGAGATACCGATGAAGGATATCGATTCCTACTGAACGCTCTAAAATAGATCATAACGGTTCAATTATATTGAGATCGGTTGACTGTATGGGCCAAGACAGATGTTTAACTTCATCCTCGTGTTCATCAAACCATGATTGGGCAAGTCTCGCTGCATGGATAGGTGCATTATCATCCTGGAAAATTCCATCTCTTTCAGGAAACAAAGTGTGCATCATAGGTTGGACTGGTCAGCTAAAATTTCTCTATACTTCTCCAAAGTGATCCTTCCTTTCAGGGTTACGATTGGGTCAGCAGAAAACCATGACATGGCTGCCCATATCATGACAGATCCACCACTATGTTTGACATTTGGAAGGAGACAATCACGATCATACGCTTGTGCAGGTGTCCCCCAAATGTGCACCCATCCTGTTGTAGAAGAAAGAAGTGTGATTCGTCAGAACCATATTACTTTCTTCCACTTATCAGTCGACCAGGTTTTGTGAGTATGACCCCACTGCAGACGACGTTTACCATTAACATCTGTGACAAGTGGTTTGGGAATTGCTGCTTTGCCATAAAAGTTATGTTTATGAAATTGCCTCCTAACTGTAATCACTGACACTGGAGAATCCAGATGGGTATTGGGCTCTGCGGTCACTTTTGCTGCAGATGTTCGCTTTTTAGACATAACAATCCGCTTCGATACCTGACGATCTTTTTCACTGAGCTTCTCTTTCAGCCCACTATTTTGCTTTACCGAGCTTGTCTTACTGCGCTGTGTGTATGCTGAGATAATTTTAGATACCGTACCTCTAGAAACGCCTAAAAGTTTGGATGTTTCGGTCACACTTGCTCCAACTAGACGGGCTCCTACAATTTGGTCTCTTTGAAAATCTGAGAGGTCCTACATTTTCTGCTTTTGAAAAAAAACCCAAAAATTACAGAATTTCAATAAAGCTAACACATATTACTAGAATCTATACATTGCTATTTAAAAAAACTGGTGGGTATTATTATATTTTAATGCTTATGAAGTGCATTCAAAAATATCACTTTTATTCACAGGCGTTTCCATTATTTTGATAACTAACTGTACAATTGACCAAAATTTAAAAATGATGCCTGAATCGGCCGAATAAAATTGACCTAAAGAACAAAAACAACAACAAAATAGACGATAAAACTCTTAAAATTTGCCTACTTTTTTCTAAATCCAAGTAAAATAATTGCCACTAAAAATATTACACCTCTACTCCTAAGATTATCACTACAAGATATATTTATGTTTCTTCCTTGAATTGAACACATTCTTCTTTGTTATGGATAGCTTCCTAAAACAGGAAGCGGGTGAAAAAAGTCCGTTTGTTTTTCAATGCGGCATTTTTAATTGAGAGATCGGAAAAAGATCTTGATCTCTTACTCTACTTGAATGACAAATAAGGAAAGCAGTCATTCCATTCTTTATAATTCTTCGCAATCTTCATTTCTACATAGCTATTATTTATTTTGATGGCTCGATTTTCTTCGCGATAAATGAAAAAAAATATTACTTCGCTAAAATCTGGCAGTTACTACATTATCGTTTATTTCTTATTATAATAAAAGGCATTTCGGTTGGAGATATGTATATTTTTAAATTATAGTTATGGTTGCTTTGAGATAATTTTTTTTTCTGTCATAAAAATTAAATGGATTTATGTAATTAAATACGTGAAAAAAACCGTTTTATGTAAAAAAATATAAAACAAAACGGTTATATGCAAGCAGCTATATATCGTAAAATGGGGTCATGTGAAAAATACATATTAAAAACTTATTTATGTGATATTTTTGAATTAAAGAAGCTATGTTATACACACAACCGTGATGGTCGTTTGAAGTTATTTTATAATCGATAAAAGAATTTATGAAAGCAAATACATAGCAAATTTGTATTTTCATAACTGAATTTAATTTTTAAATTCTTGTGTATTTTCTTCACATGAATGTTCAGCAAACACACACACACACACACACACACACACACACACACACACACACACACACACGCGCACACACACACACACACACACACACACACACACACACACACACACACACACACACACACACACACACACACACACACACACACACACACATATATATATATATATATATATATATATTAATATCCAATTTTAATGCATCTACAATTCGTGAATGTCACTATTACTTTGATTTGAATAGCAAGAATTCTGTAAAAGAATTTTAATCAAAAACTCAAGAAAAACATTAATTGTCGTATAAAGTTATTTTTAATGAAATCCCAAGATTAATGAATGCAATCAAACAAGGAAAAATAATTTACGCTTCCTGCACGATCGCATTTCAAATTCACTCTTTTAATTCAATAACAAATGAATACCTGTTCAAAATCGATTAATTCAACTTCGTATTCAAAGAAAAATAATTCAAATGCAAATTAAAAGTCACACACTTAAAGACCATTCGAAATTTTAATGGCATTTTCAACTAGCTTCCGGATCTATGCTATTTAATGTGTGCGGATTATATAACATCCTCTGTTGAAAAACGAACCTGTTCTGTGAAAAGATTAATCAAGTCTATCGATAATAAATAATCTAAATCGTATTAAGTGCGGAAGTCTATTTTTCTTAATTTTTGTTTATTCAAATATTCTCCTGACAGATGTCTTATTCAAACTGGCTGAAACACTTTCGTTTTTCAATTTATATTATAGATGCCTTTCATGAATTAGAGCATTTACATTAATGTATTGTCTTTCACACAGAAGCGCTTTTAGTTTTTGATTTACAATGTAGATTTACTACCTCCCTCCACAAATTGTAGTGCAATTTGAAATTCTTGTAATGTCACCTGAAGATATGAAATTCGAAGCTATATACAGGGCGTTTCAAAATTCAACGTTCAGACAGAGATAAAAGGTAAAGAGTAGTGTTACTAAGCGTAATTTCTTAAGAAATTTAATCCAGAAATGTCAGTAACTCAACAACCATAACTTTATCCATAAAACTATTTTTCTAATCCAGATGCAATATTACAAATTTATAACAATAGTCATTCATTAAGATTGTTTTCCCTCTTTCTTTATACAATAACGTTCCTCATGTGCGTAATAATAGAACCACAGAAATCGATCATACATCATCCTTTTGCCACATTGAGTACAGACATTAGACGCAAGGTCTCCATTTATCAAATTTCTTTTATCCACCTTGTTGCGTCAGCGCATACGTGGGCTGTATCTTAACAAACTGACAAATAAAAAACGAAATCCTTGATTGAATTAGATTTACAAATCTGTTAGCCCTCACCGGAGGTGGGGCTCCTCAGATATGGGGGTTAGAAGCTTCCGGCATGGTGGTTGGTTCTCGCCACCCGGGTGGGAACAAAAATGGCGGGGTTCGAATATCACCTACCGATGACGGGACATGCTTCCCACGGAAGGGATTGTACCGTGACTCGTGACGGCTTTCAGGACTTAACCTTAGTTCCCGTCAGTGCTGTCGTAGCTGGCCGATCAGTTAGATTAATCCGTGTGCCTTAGAGAGGTTTTTTAGATTAGTTTAGTTATATTAACTTCCCGTTTTTAAGCAACACGAGGACCATTTTAGGACGGACCTCGTAATGTTGAACCTCGGTCAGATGACAACACCTGAGCTACCCTCCCTCTCTCCACATCACGCCACACCGACAGTAGGACGTTTGGCGCGGACGATTTAACGTGCACTAGAACCGCTTACACGACGGTTCCTCTGTGGAATCGGGTCTCGAACCTGAAACCCTCCTGTTCTGGGGCCAAAGCCTTACCACCAGGCCATCGCGGCCCTTTGCCTTAGTGACGGATCGGAGTGCGAAGTTATTGTTACAAATCTGTTAGTAAAATTATATGCTGTGTTTTCTTTATCTACATCGTTGTAATTTTGAGTTAGCATTTTCACATTCAAATGGGCGAAGTGACACTTCTTAGTTTTTTTTTAAAAACTATTCATCGAAATACTTCATTCATTCTTCATTTTTTTTAAAAACTATTCATCGCTTAAATCTCGAAAAAGTTAACAGGATTCCACTCTTCCAGATGGAATTGCGTTTTATCTTTTAATTGTAATTAATTTGACTCTAAAGTTTCAATGTACCCATTTGGGAAAATCAACCAACCAAAATATCGAAATTTTCTCATTATTACATAGGGGAAGAATGAGCGTTCTTAAGAATAATCTTGAATGTATCTCAACAAATAGATAAAATTCATTCTTTTACTGAATTGATTTAAAAATGTAAACTAATTTGGAAATTTATCAGTAAAATCATTTGCTACATTTTATCTCAGTAAGTTTCTGAAGTTTTACTATTTTTACTTGCAAATAGAGAAACCAAACAAACCAATTGTCAAATTGTCAATTTTTTTTTCGAATTCTTGGAAGACTAAAATATAGAAATTTCGGCCTGTTGAATTTTGACGGATCTTTTTATATATTTGATATATATAAATATATATAAAATTGATATTTAACGATCCTTTTCATATCAGAAATATGCCCATCTAGACAAGCAGGTTTTTTTTTTTTTTTTTTTTTTTTTTTGTCTTGTGACTATTTTAAGCCAAATTGAAGTCCAGGGGGGAAGTCTGACTTCTATCTCAAATGAAGATAGCACACACACACTCGCTTGCACAAGCCCTTTTTACAAGGTGGCTCATTCACGCACCTCATAGAGAGAAAAACCAGGTCTGAACCAGGACTCGAACCTGGAAAGCCTAGATCACGTGGAAGACGCGCTACTCCTAGGCCAGGACGCCGGCGGACGAGCTATTATCCAATTAAAGATATCTCAGATCTGATTGTCATAGATTAACGAACGAATGCTGTAATAGAAAATGTCATTCATCTTGCCTAAGTTCTTAAGAAATTTATAAAAAATTATTTTCAGTATACTTTAGTTGTAAATATATAATAACATCAGAAGTTCTGTTTCTTTATAGTGAAAAATTCTCAGCCCATAATGTTCAAATAAATATTAAACACTAAAATTGGATTGAAAGAATAGTGACCCTCTATCCGAAAAAAAGCAATGCTGATCCCAAAATAGAAAAAAAAAAAAATGCTGAAAGAAAATATTAGGAATAGTTTTCAATTTAGCCTGAGAAGGCAGAGTATAATAAATCAGCATAAGTATAAAACAATAAAAATTCCAGGCCTTTACTCAGTGATCTTTATTATATATCTGTGGTTAGATTAAATCACTTTCTGATTATTCAGTTATTTTAAACATAAAAAAGACTGTGCCTCAGTTGTTAGATGCTAAAACAGAAATTGTAATTTCGAATCTAATAAAGACGCAAATAAAAAAAAAAGAAGGGGGTATTTATAACTCCGCCCTGTGTTACAGATTGCGGTGGACGATTATATACATTAATACTCGATACACAAATAAATGAGAATCACATAAGACAGCCCAGTAGCAGAAGTTTTCTTCTGGAATTTTACAGTTCATATTACGTGCAAATTCGGGTTAATAAGGTTTGTAGGTTAGTAGAAAATATCTTTTTGTTTCCCCTCACAGAATTTACTGTTTATTTATATTTTTTTCGTTGTCCGTTTCAGAAAATTTCCATACATTGTTACAGATTGCAGTGGACGATTATATACATTAATATTTGATATACAAAAATGTGAGAATCGTATAAAGCAGCCCAGTAGCAGATGTTTTCCTCTGGAATTTTACAGTTCATATTACGTGCAAATTCGGGTTAATAAGGTTTGTAGGTAAGTAGAAAACATCTTTTTTTCCCTTAAAGAATTTACTGTTTATTTATATTTTTTTCGTAGTCCGCTTCAGATAATTTCCATACATTGAGGTTGTAATGAATACATTCGGAACCAAATCACAATTGTCAAGCTGAATAAATGCAGACTACTAAAGAGGAATTTTACAGCGTAATGATTCATCGTTTCTTAATTTTTTTTTTAAACTTTTCAACAGAATACTATGAAAGCTCAGTGACCTGAACTGGAAAAACACATTAACTAGAACTGGCATTGAAAGGTTTGGATGATGGTAATACAGTTAAAAAAAACCCGCTCTTTTCAAGGTTATTTCATTGCAGTTTCTTCTTGGGTTTTTTTTAAAGAATATTTAAGTCATAAATTAGAATCAACCATTTTACAATAAAGTCGTCGAACAACATGAGTTCCGTATAGCGCATTTCAAAAATAATTATTTTCTTAAAACACACAGCAGGAAAATGACTGACAATTCTCCCCAGTGATATTTCGATATATTTTTTTTGTTGCTAAGCTTGAATATAGGAAAGTTCTAAACTTGGAAATTTGCTATTTGCTTCAAGTCAGGATTTGATCAATAAAATAAAAATTATTGAAATAAATATCATGGATATACTTTTGACATTTTTTTTTATTGGAACAAAAGCATTCTTAAACAAAATTTCAGTTGCAGTAATATTCTTTATTAGATCATGGTTCTGATTATAATTAATAAAAATTATTAATTTATTTCATACATATAATGCAACTAAATTTCTATAGAAGGTATATATATTAATTAAATAAGCATTAAAATAATAAATAAATAATACATAAAAAATGAAAAAAGGATAATAAAGTTATATTAAAATTGTGGTAAAAATAAAAGCAATACTTTTTCATTAATATAGAAAAACTTTATGAAAAAATATGTAATTTAAATAATCGGTATGTAAAATAAATAAGTCTAAAAGCTACAAACAATACTGAAACGTATTAGGCAAGCAATATTTCTTTTATTAAGTAAGCTTTCTTAAAAAAGGATAAAGCGACTAATATGTAAAGTCAAATATTTTTTCTGGATCATTTAAGGGATCATAAAATCCGTAAGATTGAAAATGGCTTCTAAATTATCTATAAGGTACTCGATATCATTTGAGATTAAAGTATTTTCATCTCTACTGTAAATAAAATTATTTAATTGATTTTCATTAACCTTTTCAAGGTTAATCAGTTTTTGTGATTTAAATTTGACTTATAACGCAAGAAATCATTCTTAAAATAAACAGAGTCACAATTATCACATATCAAATCGTACTGTTGGTTATGCTATGTAAATGTCACGTATGTGTGAAAACAAACAAATAAAAATGTTTTATATTAGAAAAGGACGTAATTCTTAAGAAGACATAAATAGAAGAGTGTTTTAAAATTATATATAATAGTTTAAAGGCATATTAATTGTTTTAATTTGTAATACACAAATTTACTATATATTTTATTAATTTCAATGAGAATTTAACTTTTATCGAATAATTTCTGAATCTCGTAGATTCGCAAAAATCAAAGATTGTACCAAACGATTTTTCAAAATTTCCGTGATCTTTATTTTTCCTAAGTTATAAACCTTTTTTAAAGGAGGACAAAAAATGTATTTTTATTATTAGATATTGCGATCTTGAAGGGAAAAAATAAAATTATTTGAAAGATCCGTGAAGTATAATATATATATGAGTGAATTCATTTAACCTTGAAATCATAATGCGAATACAAAAATTCTTGTACAATTGCTATTAATTTAAATATTTAATGAATACAGTATTAACATTAGAAATATTGGAAATGTTTTGAGATTTTTTTTCTTATTCGAAAAATATATATTACTTTGATTTTACAAAGTGTATGTATTCTTATACTTAAAAGCATACCGTTGTCTTAACTTTTTATTATGCTCATAGTATTATCATAGTACTATTAAAAACATAACAGTTTTAGGTTACCCTGTCTTCTAACTTTCCCGTATTGAGACTTTATATTATGAGTCTCATGTAAACCACATAGATATGAGACAAAATTATTTTTTTTGCCTACAATAATGGAAGAAAATCACGTGATTAAGTATGTGATGAAGCAATAAAAATGGCTTCAATTTCCATTCAACAATGAAATCTATAGTTAAAAATTATGCAAAAATATTTTCAAAAAATTACCAAAATTCAGAAAAAAAAATCTGCAGAATAGTTAAATTCATTTAAAAGACAATTTCTTGACTATTTCATGGTGCAAAGATTAGTTATCATTATGAGCCTTATGTGATTCATTGATAGTGAGTTTAATAGCATTTCTAGAGCTATCCACAATTTATTGTTTATTTACCTCTATTACCTTTTATTTTTTAAAAGAAACTTCTAGATAAAAGTGTCTTTAATGTTGTTGCTAAATTTACCGTTTCCCGCATACGTGACACAAGGCGAACGAAACCTCTCATTTCTTAAGAAATTTAGTGTTTCCTTCCCCATGACGAAGAATAGCTACAAGTTGTTGTTGTGACATTGTGAACTCTAATTTCCCCTTCACATTTAACCCTGAACCGGTAACCTTTGATGTTTCAAAGCACTCCAGGAAAAAAAGAAGTAGCTTCGTGTTCCACTTGAATATTTCAAAACATTGATCACAGGAGCTTTCCTTTTCTCTTTTTTTTCCGCTTTCGACACGGTATTTTTTTTTTTTTTTTTCATTTGCTTATTTTGTTAAGAGATTATAAAGGAGAAAATATGAAAAAAACTGATGACAGTACAACAAAATACAAATTCTTGATGCTTTTTTATTATTTAAAATAATAAATAATGACATTAATTCTTAAAATGTGCTTATTTATCACTTCTTTCTGAATTTTCAAAATTTTTAACTTTTTAAAAATAAAGAATTTTCTAATATTTTAATTTGTTAATTTCTTTTTATTTCATAATCCCCATGTTTAATTTTTTTCATGTGAATAAGAATACTCTTAATTCAAATTTTCTGCATATAAATAATTCAACGTCAATGTCAACAATGCCCGCGTATTGGTCTAGGGGCAGCACGTCTTCCCCGTGATTTGGCCTTCCCGGGTTCGAGCCCGGTTCGGGCCTGATTGTTCTCCCCCTTGTACTCTATCTGTGAGGTGTGTGAAAGGGATTGTGAATGCGAGTGTGTGAGTGTCATCTTCATATGAGCTAGAAGTTAGACTTCTGCCTTCGGGTGCTATGTACCCTTTACCCTCAGAAGCTACTGCACAAACTCGGCTTAAATCGCTGACTTTGTTAGCGGGTTGCCTATGACAAGTGCATAATTAACAACAACAGTAGAACTGAGTGAATGAACAGTTGACTAGAATTTACTGCTAATATAATACATACAAAATCCACAGTAGCTATAATTTACTTTAGATAATTCATAGTCAATTGAATTTTTTTTAAATTCACTCATGTTTTTGAATTATTGTGTTGTTAAATATGTCTTTAACGTGCATCTTCAGTTAAGGAAATAATTTCTTAATGCCTTTATTTCGTACGAGGATTTTAATTTGTATTCAATCAAAACTGATTTTTAAAAATTTCATTTTATTATAAAGCTTTGAATGCGTCATATGTGAATCTTAATGCTTATAATCAAATTATGTATTTAATGTATTCAAATATACCATACCATATTCATATTCTGAAAATATTGATTAACTTGTGAAAGATTATGAAAAAAATCCATTAGCCAAATTTGATAGAATTGACTGTATTCTTCAGTCAAAAATTGAATCAGGATCTGAAAAACATTAAAAAAAACCTAATTAATGACCAACAATATTTGCATCGTGTCTTCCTATAAAAGATGACATTTGCTTTTCTATTATGATTCATAACAGCCCAAGTAAGTTCTGTCGTTCATGAGGACTGACCACTGCAAAATCTTTGTTAGGATTATACCTTGACCTTCTAAGTCTATCCTAGAATCTTATAATACTCGCGAAGTACATAATGGTAGCTTAAGTCTTCCATCTGATTAGAAATAAAAATGAAATCGAATTGCCAGTATCGGGCCTAACATTTCTCGAAAATGATTTATCTTGCAAGGCAGCACCCAGACAGTGTTAAATATATTATTTACAAAATATTTTCTAATAATGAATGTTTTGCATATTCCGAATAACTATAACTAACAGTGCTACATGATAGGAAACATATCCGAAAATTAACATGCATATTCTCGGAGACAGAGATGAGAAGAAGAATACCGGTGGTTTGCTTTTGGGAGGAAGGTGTGTGTGTGGGTCCTAAACTCAAATTCGAAACAACCAATTATTTTGGTTAAATTGATTAGTCAAATTGTGTTGCAATAGAGTGATCTCTTGCAATGCATACAAAGATGTGGAAGAAATGTGCAAAAGAGAATAGTTACAATAACTTTCAAGGAATTTCTATACCACACGTAAAATGTTGTACGATGTGTTAAATTAATATTTGAAGTACAATGAAAGCTGTGATGAGATTACCATTTATGGTTATATTCCTGCTAAACTTCAAGTAAGGAAATAATTTTCAATGTTTGACAACAAAAGGATTGTATTATTCCAATATTTAATATTTAATACTCGAGCATTATTATTATATATATTTCAGATTCATAGATTTTTGTTCTAATTATTTTGTTTGCATACAATGCATGACAAAATATGCCAAGATTAATTTTATAAAAAAAGGAAATAAGAAGCTAAATTACGTAATAATTATAGAATTATCATTATTTATAGTACTATTTGATTAATAAATTATTGATAACACCAATTTTAAAAAATAGTTTTCATAGAAAAGTTTTTTAGGAAATACCATATTTTTTTCTTTTTTTTCTCTAATTTTTGATGTCATGGGGTTAATATCTAGAGAAATTGACAAAAAAATTTCTGGTTGACTCTTTATATGACATTTTTATTGAATGTCAGTAAAAAATGTTGTATTATTTTCTAAATATAAACTTTTTACAAAAAATGATTTTCTCTCTCTCTCTCTCCTTTTTTTTCTGTTTTTCAAAACCAAAAATTTTGCAGCTAAATATTAAGCAATACTTAAGAAACATTTTATGAAATCTAACTAACCAATTACATAACTTTTACAGACAATGCCAAAGACGATTTCAAAAAATAAATTTTTAGTATATTTTGGACCACACTACTATATGCATACGAGAGAGTAAAATCAACATCTGCAATACAGAAAATATAACGAAAATATTTTAATAACTGCCCTCCAAAATTTTTGCATGATTTTATGGGAAATCAATTATATTCGCTGGCAAAATTACGGCGAATAGAAAAATAATCAAACAACAATCTATTCTATAATAAAAAGTAATAAAATGCCTCAACATTAGGGAAACTTCAAAACTATTTATGAAAATTGCAATTAGAAATAAGCGAATGGCTTCAAGAGCTGAACGCTGCCTTTTCACATGTGCTCTTCTTGCCAACACGCTTCCAGCTTATTTACTTCCATTACTGCAACACGAATTATATATATATGTAATTACGCGGGAAAACAGAACCTCCCCTTACACCATGTGTAAACAACAAAAAACAATTTTTCTGTAATTTCCGTGTGAGTGGATGGCCCAGATTTCGTTTTTTTCTTTGAAATAGGCCACCAAATCTTGAATCACAGCAGGGTGTACGGTTTAGAAATAGAAGATCGACCCTTATTTTGTTTTGTTTCGCGGTTATCTTTTCTTTCCGTTTCTCGGACAAAAGACGCTAAAATGTTCCTGGGAAGTGTGGAAAGTGAAAAAAAAAAAGCGAAGAAAGTAGTGGTCAAAAAAAAAAAAAGGAAAAAAGAGAGAGAGCGAGAGAGAGTAATTTATTGCCTTATGACAGCAGAATACATAAAAAGAATTTTCGAGAGGAAGTGGTTTCATAACTGTACCAAAGTTCTGCACCTAGGGGAGGGGATAAGTAAGAAGGTCAAATTTTTTTTAACTTAAATAATTTTTACAAAAAAAAAATAGTTAACTGATATTAACAGATGAAAAGTAAAAAAGTAAAATCTTTCCGTGTTATGACAACTGCTGCATTATGTTGTACAAGAGTATATTTGTCCTTTCCCCCTTCTCTTGTGATAAAAAAACCACGCCAAAATCTTCATGGGAAAAAAGAAAGAAAAAAAGGGGGTGGGCAAGTGAGATTCAAACCTCTTGTCAGAAACTTATTCATAAAAAATATTTTTTTAGCTAAGTTTCCCCTGTTTGGGGAGTTGTAGCTAAAAACGCACACAAGACAGTTTGAGAATTTGCACCATCAAACAGCGTAACAAATCAGTCAGAAAACGTGGCATTTCAGAAATACTAGTATTTTAAAAGTATTAATGTAAAAATAAGAAATTATACCCCCCCCCCCCTTCAAAAAAAGTCGCAAAGAAATTTTTCAGTAAGATCGATAACAGCTTAACCCTTTCTAGGGCCGTGGGAAGTATGCTTCCCACCAAATTTATCAGTCTTTGTATGAAATTATCTAGGTTGGCATCAGTTCTGACAAATTTTTTTAGAAAGACAGAAACTTAGATCCTTCAGTTCTTTATCTCACACAAAAGGATGTGTCTTGATTTGTTACTTAATTGTTAATTAACGAAATTAATTAATTAATCAAATTAAATTTATCTAATAAGGTAAATGAATCACTTTTCTTATTCTAATTTCAAGCCTAAAAATATTTTAACATAATATGAATAGAAAAAAATGGCCCTTAAAAGGGTTAAATGTAGTCGTGCAGAATATTGTCGCTCATGACCACAGGAATAATAGAAATAGAAGGTACCCGCGCGACTCTAAGGGGACAGTGGGCTTTGAAATAAGCAAAAATGGACAGAAACATGAAATTTTATTTTTATCCTCGCCAAAATATATGTTTACATTCAATAAAAATAATGTTATAAGATATATCGTTCAATAAAATGAGTATTTCAAAGGCCTAGAGAGAAAAAAGCACATTTTAATTACTTTCCTCAAAATGATATTGTAATTAGATTTTAATATCTGTGAGTTGTTCCAGGTGTCTCAATTTTTGAAGAAATTAAATAGAAGTGATAATAATATTTCGGTAAAACATTAAAAGAAAATAGGATATGAATTCCATATTTCGAGTTTTTTAAATAGTTAAAAGTCAGTTTTAGTTCCAAAAAACATAAAATTCTAATGAAAATTCAGTAGGTGTGCATAAAAATATTTCTAAAAAAATTAGCATTTAATTGGAATTTAATTGGAACATACATAGTCTTAGATAATAAGGAAAAATTTAAAAAATTGAGTTGCTTGGAACGTTTTGAAATTTTAAAAAATTATATATCTTTTAATTTTTTGCAAATAATATTTCGTTTTAAAAAGTTTTTTAAAAAGAAAGTTGACGATATTTATATTTTGATACATATGCATAAAAAATTCATAACTCTAAGGGAATAATTCGCAAAAATGCCTGAAAGTCCACTATTCCCTTAAATGGTTGCCTTCTCTGACAAAATCCCCCCACACACACATACTCACACTGGACCAGCTGAAAGACACCAGACAGAGTGAAGAGCAATCGGCTAATAATTCCAATGGGCATATTCAAACAGTCATATAATATTGCTTTTCTATTTATTAATGAACACAAGTTAAAATCTATGGCAAAAATTATTTGAATTTGAGTGTAAATAATTTGTTATAATACAAACCAATTCCTCTCAGCTGGAAGCTGAATATAAAAGACCACCGAAACTGCTCTACCGCCCCCCTTCTCGCATTAGCGTATTATTTTATTTTGGAAAGTTAATGCCATCTATTTCGTTTTAAAAAGCTTTTTAAAAAAGAAAGTTGACGATATTTATATTTTAATACATATGCATAAAAAATTTCATAACTCTAAGGAAATAATTCGCAAAAATGCCTGAAAGTCCACTATTCCCTAAATGGTTGCCTTCTCTGACAAAATCCCCCTCCCCCCCCCACACACACATACTCACACTTGACCAACTGAAAGACACCAGACAGAGTGAAGAGCAATCGGCTAATAATTCCAATGGGCATATTCAAACAGTCATATAATATTGCTTTTCTATTTATTAATGAACACAAGTTAAAATCTATGGCAAAAATTAATTGAATTTGAGTGTAAATAATTTGTTATAATACAAACCAATTCCTCTCAGCTGGAAGCTGAATATAAAAGACCACCGAAACTGCTCTACCGCCCCCCTTCTCGCATTAGCGTATTATTTTATTTTGGAAAGTTAATGCCATCTATTTCGTTTTAAAAAAGAAAGTTGACGATATTTATATTTTAATACATATGCATAAAAAATTTCATAACTCTAAGGAAATAATTCGCAAAAATGCCTGAAAGTCCACTATTCCCTAAATGGTTGCCTTCTCTGACAAAATCCCCCTCCCCCCCACACACACACATACTCACATTTGACCAACTGAAAGACACCAGACAGAGTGAAGAGCAATCGGCTAATAATTCCAATGGGCATATTGAAACAGTCATATAATATTGCTTTTCTATTTATTAATGAACACAAGTTAAAATCTATGGCAGAAATTATTTAAATCTGAGTGTAAATAATTTGTTATAATACAAACCAATTCCTCTCAGCTGGAAGTTGAATATAAAATACCACCTAAACTGCTCTACCGCCCCCCTTCTCGCATTAGCGTATTATTTTATTTTGAAAAGTTAATGCTATCTAAATTTTACAGATAAAATGTGCATACAAAAGTGTATTTGATATCCTTGCACAGCATGAGAGTAAAAATTCCAGTAAATATAGCTATGAGGTGTAATGTGGTTGAAATTAAATAGTATTTATTTAAAAGTTATCAAAATTTATAAAAGTATTGTAGACAAATAAAATTGGTGCCACCGAAAATGCTTATTATTTTTTTAGTTTAATTTTTGAGAGAATGATTTTTGCAGATCGAATTTTTGTAGAATTTAAAGCCGTGAGGAGTAATGTGGTTGAATTTAAACAATATTAATTAAAAAGTCATCAAAATTTATGAAAATATTGTACACAAATAAAACTGATGCCACCGAAAATGCTTATTATTATTTTTTTTGTTTAATTTCTGAGGGAATGAGTTTCGTAGGATTTTCTTCAAACTTGAAAAAAATACAGGATTTTTTATTAATTTTTAATTAAGGTGTAATTGAAATGTTGAAAGATTATTATTCATTCTCCATCTCCATTTCACATAAAAATTGTGAACTTCAGGCAGACTAGGCAGCTGCCTAAGGCCTGCCACAAGTCTGAGTAGGGGCCATTGCAGAATAGATGTGAAAACATTATTTTCCTATTTGCCAATAAGTTTGTAAGAAATAATTGTGACAAATAAAATATTAAGATTATATTATTACTTTATCAAGTATAAATTGTCAGGTTTTTATATGCTTCATTTCTTTCAATTGTTTCTTTTAATTATTTATAAGGTTGAATATCTGCTTCAATGATAAAAAATGGATGCTCACAATTTGTTGACACAAAACATCTACAACTGATATATTTACAAAATATTGATGTGAAATAAATCATTAACAGGTTAAAAACTTGCTGAAATATGAATATTGATCATCGTATTAAAAGAAAAGCATGGAATAATAATGTTCATTGTTTGGGACCGAAAAATACTCAAATTATCATTTACCCAAATTACCCATTTACCCAAGTGTCTGTTAATTACCTCTTCAAATTAAAATTTGTTTTTAGGAAATTAATGAGAAATCACTTCAAATCATCTCCTAAGAGTACAGAAATCATATATTTGTATTGCTTAAATTTTCACTCACAATAGGATAGTATACTCAAGTCTCCGGTAATTTATTTAAAAAAAAAACTAAAAGCATATATTGGTTTTTCTCAAAATACTCAAATTATAAGTTGCACAAATTACCCAATTGCTCAAGTATCAGCCAATTACTTTTTCAAATTAAAACTTGGTTTTGTGAAATTAATGAAAAATGACACATCAATTCATCTCCTGGGAGCACAGAATTAGATATTTTTATTTCTTGAATTTTCACACACAACAGTTTGGTATATCCTCAAGTTTCCGGTAATTTATTTTAAAAAAACTAAAAACATATATTGGGTATTTCTCAAAATACTCAAATTATCAGTGACTCAAATTTGTTAATTACCCAAATGTATGTTAATTACTTTTTCAAATTAAAATTTGTTTTTATGAAATTATTAAAAAAAATCACTTCTATTCATCTCCTAGGAGTAAAAAAAATCAGTTATTTTTATTGCTTAAATTTTCACACACAACAGGATAGTATCTTCAAATTTCCGGTAATTTATTTTTTTAGAAAAAAATTGAAAGCATATAAAATCTCTTAATGGCAAAACTGACGGATTTCCCACGTGTGTGATCCATTTCCATATCCTTGTAGACGGCCATTTCAGATGTCACACCCAATTACCCCCCTTTGATTCCTCTGCGCGTGACTTCTCGCCCATTTGTTTTCTTTGGATGCTGAATACAGGCAATATTCTTCCTTCTCTGAAAGGCCGCTTTATTGCATTTAAGTTTTTTTTTTTTTGCAGTGTATTTGACAGATGGATGGAAGCCAGCTTAATTTTCACATATTCTAACGCAATATGGAGCACTTTTGTTCTTTCTATTACCAAGATCCAGCAGCGGTTTGACATCTCAGGCAGTGCACGTTATGAGGCTCCTGTTTCCATGAGCTGGTCAAATTAGTTTCACATTTCGGAACATTTTAAACATGTTAATGATTTATTTTAGGTTAATATCTTTTTTGTTCTCGTATACATGATATAAAGTAATCGTTAGTAAACTCGAATTACAGATTAGTTAGTTCGAATTACAGATTTTGACCAGAATCTCCATGCTTCATACGGACCGCGGTGGCTTGGTGGTAAGATCTCGGCTAATGAGCCGTACGGTTTCAAGTTCGAGACCCGATTCCACCGAAGAACCGTCATATAAGCGGGTTTGTTGAACCTTAAATCCGTCAGGGACAAAAGTCCTTCCGCTGGTGTGGAGAGGGGCCATTTTGATCACTCTGAGCTTCAAAGTCACATTTTTGGAAAATGCCCGCCTGTCTGATTGTGACGAAGATAATACAAAGATGCTTTGAGTTGACAGTTGAAATTTGATATACCAAATTTGCAGATTTTTATCAAATTTTGTGTAAAATCTTTTCAGAGGAAATTCATTTGTCCAGCTGCTCTAATATAAGTTAAAACGATAACTACAAAACGAAGAGAGCTAGATAGATAAAATTCAGTACACAGATTTAATATTTATAGAGTAGGCACCTGTCAAATTTTGAGTCAAATCCAACAACGGATTGATTGTATGCCTGTCTGTACTTTCAGAAACATGTAAATAAGATCATTCAAAAACGCGATGACTTAAATATTGTCACGTAGATACTTTAGTATGGAACGCAATGACACACACACACACACACACACAAGAAGTAGAGCTAAACCAATTTATTAACTTAACTGAGAACACAGTGACTGACAAATCTTCTGCTTTTATACTAGCAAGGAAAGTTCCAGAATACTTTTCTGGAGACAGCAAGAAAAGTCCAGAATACTTGTCTGGTAAACTAAAGAAATGTTCAGAATCTTCTGAAACATGAAATAAAGGGAAACATAAAATCAAGGAATTAAATATTTACACAAACTGTGAATCGCATTGTCTCTAAGGGGATTCGAACTTACAATCGCTTGATTAGGAGATCAGTGCTATGACCATTCGGCCATGGAGAGTCAACTGCCTCTTTTCACTGCGGCAATATATCGAATTTGCTATGGGATTGTGTGACTACAAGTGCAGTTTTGTGTCAAATCTTTGTTTCAATCGATTGAGAAAAACGCGTCTTAAGCAAAAATTCTATTTTTGGATACTGTTAAGGGTATTTCAGGGATTAATTGACTAAAAACTCGCCATGGATGACGCGATAGATTTAGTAGAAAGGCTAAATGCACGCCAAAAGTTAATATTTCGTAACTATTGTACGCCAGTGCCATGCAAAATGTTCCCTGGTACGACAAGTTTATAAGAAAGTACGCGAGAAAGCTTTAGGAAGACCACTCTGGCTGGTTGTGAAATCGTATTTGCTATTATTTTTCACTTATAATTCAAGACTATCCAGCATTCACATTTATATGTAATATTATTTCAGCAGAGGTTCGGGAATATATATATTTTATAAGATATTGTTGTTGTTTCTTATGGCACTTGCCATGGACAAGCCCGCTGTTACGAAGACAGCGATTTAAGCCGGTGGGGGAGCGTCTCTTCTTTTTATAGAAGTGCCAACTAGGGCCCAGAGTACGACTTTGCTACTCACGCAACACTCATTCGCTGGCACAACCCCTTTTTACATGAGGGCAAGTTCCTACATCTCACAGATAGAAAAACAGAAGAACAACCATACCGAAAACGGGACTCGAACCCAGGGCGCCTGGTCACGGGGAAGACGCGCTACCCCTATGCCAGGACGCCGGTACATTTTATACGTAAGTGATCTTGATGAAATATATAGTAATTGGATTTAAATTATTTCTTAGAATATCAATTTTATCTTAATATTTTTAATCCGTAGATTACTTTATAATTCAAACTTTTTTTTAACAGCAAGTAAAATAAAATGTTTAAATTGAATTACTTGTGACCCCTTCTTAGACTAACGGCTTTCGACAGCGGCCGAGTTAGAAATTCGTCGCTGCCAAGGCCGGAGTAAGCCCTCTAAGGGACCTTGAGCAATGTAAGTCTCAAAGGGTGCCTTTTCAGTTTCCTAGAGCACCTAGTATTTGGTGTTCTATATTATATTCTATTTTATTGGTTGTAACTCTATGTAAGCAGCTTCCTGTCGAAAAAGTTGGTCTGAAAATTGTCGGGAAAATTAAATCTAAACTTTGTATCGATCTACCCACTGGGGATAAGACCGACCACATATCAAATTTCCTTTCATTTTACGTCATTGTGTTTTAGATTTATTGCATTCATCTACTCACAGTTATCTATGTATTAAATAAATAATAAATAAAAGCAAATAACAAATATAAAATAATTAATAAATAATAGATGTAAAATATATGATATTTAATTTTAACTAAATAATAAATAGAATAATAGTATGTAATAAAGATTCAAAGGTTTAGTGAATCCTTTAAAGGATCCAATGCAAACTTTACGTGTTTTAGTGAATCCTTTAAAGGATCCAATGCAAACTTTACGTGTTTTAGTGAATCCTTTAAAGGATCCAATGCAAACTTTACGTGTTTTAGTGAATCCTTTAAAGGATCCAATGCAAACTTTACGTGTTTTAGTGAATCCTTTAAAGGATCCAATGCAAACTTTACGTGTTTTAGTGAATCCTTTAAAGGATCCAATGCAAACTTTACGTGTTTTAGTGAATCCTTTAAAGGATCCAATGCAAACTTTACGTGTTTAAGTGAATCCTTTAAAGGATCCAATGCAAACTTTACGTGTTTTAGTGAATCCTTTAAAGGATCCAATGCAAACTTTACGTGTTTTAGTGAATCCTTTAAAGGATCCAATGCAAACTTTACGTGTTTTAGTGAATCCTTTAAAGGATCCAATGCAAACTTTACGTGTTTTAGTGAATCCTTTAAAGGATCAAATGCAAAATGACGCATAGATATACAATTTTAATAATGAATATATATGATTAATTTCACTCACATAACTAATTTTTAGCTGTTGTGGTCCAATAAATTTAGAAGTTTCAGATTCCATAAACAAGATTCCTGCAAATTTTGGTAAACAAAATTGCAAAAAAATCAAATTTGGTGAACGGTCACTTGCCAAATGTTATGAATATATGAACCGTTTATTTTGAAAGTGAGGCAAGTCCATTTTTGAAAAAAAATGGAGATAATGGTAGTTATAGATAAAACTTTTTATGATCTGTTTATGCGTAAACAATTTAAAGTAAAAAAAAAAATCAGATTCTAGTATTTTGGAG
The DNA here is from genome assembly GCF_947563725.1 of Argiope bruennichi. Classification (NCBI taxonomy): domain Eukaryota; kingdom Metazoa; phylum Arthropoda; class Arachnida; order Araneae; family Araneidae; genus Argiope; species Argiope bruennichi. The sequence continues at coordinate 92,792,980 of NC_079157.1, read as the reverse complement.
ATGGAAGTTTTAGCTCTTAACAGTATTGAAAATCTGTTTATTTTGAAAGTGGTGCAAGTCCATTTTAGATTGAAATTATTTTTGACAGAATATATTACTGCAAAATTTAGCTCCGGTTGCTGTGTGGTGAAGCAAATGCGGCCGCCTGATATCATGTCTGAAATCTATCATGTTTCTATCTATCTATCTTTGATGATGAAAATCGGTGGTTGTACAGTATTTCATAAAAAATAAAAAAATATATATCTTAATTTTGTGTGTCGATAATAATACGTTTACTTCAACACCGAATGTTCAGTCCAGTGACAATGAAATAAATATAATTGATCACAAATTTTTGTTGTCAGGACATTCAATTTTACCGAACGATCGTGATTTTGGAATGGTAGAACTGGAAATCAGCAAACCAGTTCTTTTATATTCCCCAGGATTACTATAAAGTAATACGAAATTCTCGAAAACATAATAAATGTTTAATACATGAAATGAAACGCGGATATTTATTTTCAACCAAACATCTGGAGAAAGCGGTTTTAAAAAGAAAAAAAATACAGATGGCAAAACCGTGAATTGTTTAACTATATGCTGAATCAGATGGGGGTATTACAAGGGATGCATCATACAAAATATTCTACAAAACTTCGATAGAACGAGATGCTGAATTTAAAATTATCGATTTGCCACCACAACGAGGAAGACCAAGTCATTTCAGAAATGTAAAATTATCTTTTATGTATGAAAAAGAGGAGATCTATTACATCTGAAAAATGCATGGACATGATGGATTTATTACCATATATACCTCCTGTTCATCATGAACATTTTAAAATGTTAAATCTCGATTAAAATTCAATTCAATTACACCTACGTATAAACTGAAAATGTATAATTTCATTAAAATTCTTAATAAAACTGAATTGGTTTTTTGTTATGCTATATTTTCTACAAGAATTTTCTTTATTTTGTTTTACTTTTTATCAAATAAATAAATAATTATAAATTTTTGAATAGTATTTGTTTTTATTATTAAAAAAAGACCGATGCAACTGAAATATTTCCCATTTAAATGAACGTTTACAATAATTCATTAATTTCGAAAGTGAGGCAAATCCATTTAGTTATAATGGAATTATTTTTTTAGTCATCACTGTAAACACTATTGGATGATAAACTGACATTATCTGGTTCCACAAAATACAAAAAATATATCTATTAATACTTACCAATATTTTTAAATTTATTGAAATGCAAACCTTTAAATATCTCGCAATAACAAAAAATGAACTTGCCCCATTTTCAAAATAAACGGCTCACATTGTTTTGCTTCTGAGTTGTTATATTCACAAACCGACTGACATACAATAATAAAGACCTGTGGATTCGGTTATGAATGGAATATAGAAATTCATTAAAATCTCGAAGTTGAATTATTTTATGATTATATTGCTTCCTCTTTAAATATGCCCCGCATAAAGATAATAATAAAATAAATGATTTAGAATCTGGAGTAAAATTTGAAGGAAAATAAAGTAAAATTATTTTAAATAAACAAAATATTATGAAATATAGGCTTTTTTAATACGAAAAAAAGGTATAAAAATCTGTAAATGGATCATTGGATTAAGATATCCCATTATAAATCTGCAGAAGCACTATTATGAAGATAAATCGCAATTTGAATCCATTTTCACCCTTATTCTAATGCTTTCATTTTTTGATACCATTTTGTTTTATATTATATGCTATAAATAATTTTGAGCAAAAGCTATTACCAATTTTGTTTTCTATTTTGTTACTTTACGAGTAATGGTTTTCTATGCTAGATATAAACGTCTTAAACTAGTATCCTGTATATATAAATCAGGATAGATATACTATATATATAAATTATGTTTGCCTTATATATTGGAAAATTATTGACTTAATAGTATAAATATTTTTAAAAATGGCAGTTTTAATCACAATATTTAAAAATTTATACGTTTATGTTTAGGACAGTAACACGTTTTATATTCTTTTCATTTCATATAGACACATATGAAAAAATTCTGTTTTCTAGATAGCTTAATCGTTTAATTTTAACTTTTGTCAATATAATGGAAACACGTTGATAAAAGATCATTTTTGCCACGCACTTAAATTTTATCTTTATTTTATATGAAATACTGGAAAATATGCTTAAAATATTTTTTTGAAAGTTAAATAAAAATGGAAAAAAATTCAATAGCAAAAATTTTAATATCATTTATTGAAAGATCATTTTTTTTTTTTTAATTTTAAGGTGATGCAAAAATTTTTTACTGTAATAATTCCTGCTGTTATTGCGGGAAAATGTCAAAATTTCACTTAATTTTAATTAATGAAAATTCTAATGAAAATTTCAAAAAAAAAAAAACTTCTCAAAGCATATACCAGATAAGTGTGCAAAAGAGATTCAATAGAATACAAATTTACAATATTACAACAGCCCAAGTACGAAATAACATTACAGGATGCATACAGCTGAACGTGAGTATTTAAACCTTATGGGCACTAAAGAATATTTTTCTTAATTTATATAATATCTCAAATATAAGAAGAGAACAAAGAACTTTTCAACAAAATTTTCTCAGATTCATCATGAACAGATAGATTCATTAACAATGTTTAGTTTTAAATGTATCAAACACTAAAAAAAATAAACAGAATCGTTTGAAATAATCTGTCGAAAACATATTAAGCCTTCAAAACTAAGTCCGTATCCGTTGAAAATAGTTGTCAACAATCAGGACACAATGCACATGTGTGAATTTTCAACGCCAATTATGGAAACGCAAATGCGTGAGTTTTCTACTCCAGTTGTGGTAACGCTATGCAGATTAGACATTTTTAATTTCCTTTATTCTGTTTTATTTTTATTCAAAAGTACATCAGAATGAATCTGAAAGATCGATTCATTAACAATGTTTAATTTTAAATGCATCAAACATTAAGAAAATAAACAGAATCGTTTAAAATAAGAGGCCGAAAATTTGTCAAGCCTATCCTCTTTAGCGTGAGAAAAAAACTGAAGCCTTACTTATTTGGCGGTGGGGAAATGAAAGGATTTTTTTGGCGGGAAAGTTAGTTTTTAATTAATAATTAAAATTCTAATTAAAAATTCAAAAAAAGGGACCCCAAGTGCACATTCCCGACCTCCAAGGTATGCATGTGCCAAATTTGGTAGCGGTAGGTCGAACGGACTGGTCTGTAGAGCGCCAACACACACACACATACACATTGAGTTTTATACAAGTATAGATTAGCACAACAAGCATTTATAGCACTTACAGGAAATATTCAAAGGACATGTCTCGATTACGCAAGCTATGAGAAGGGCTGCGAATTCAGTTGTCGCTCTTGTTATCTGACTGTGCTCCAAAATGTGAGATCCGTCACAAAATAGCTCTCATGCTGGTTCAAGGCGGGGAGATAATTTAACTGAACCAAATTTAAAAGACTTGCCGTTCCATGTTATGCATTGTTATTTATGCAACTGCGTTGTAGTTCTAATTTAAAATTAAATTGCATCCAAAGTGAGCTACACATCTTGTCTATATTTCCTTTCCTTTTACTTTTTTCACTGACAAACAGTCCACTTTGTCGCCCTCTTGTGTTTCCAATTCTATGTTCAATCGGAAAACAACAGTTTGATCTACTTTGAAAGTTTGCAAACGATGTCCTCGAAACAACTTACGTTAAGAAATAATAGCTACAAATCCATGATTTTTGCACGAATAACATGTAAGGAAAAAAAAATATTTACAAATGCATGATATTTGTTAGAATGATCAGAAATAAGAAATATAAAAGCTGCAAGTCCATTATGTTTGTTAGAGAACATTCATTAGGACACGCATGATTTTCTAAAAAAAATACCATTTTCCCTCTTAATAATTCACTAATGAGTATTATTAACACACGATGATGATGACGTCGTGCCTGCGTTACCACGGAAAGGGGGTGCAGTAGCTTCTGAGGGTAAATACCCCTGAGCACCGGAGAGCAGAAGTCTGACTTCTAGCTCATATGAAGACGAAAATCACACACTCGCTTGCACAACCCCTTTTTACAGGGGGACACATTCGCACACCTCACAGATGAAGAACAACCATGCCTCGAACCCAAGAAGCCCAGGTCACGGGGAAGACGTGCTAACCCTATGCCAGGACGCCGGCCATTAACATACGATGAATTGGAAAATAGCGAATTAATGAAGCAAAGCTTATGACATTTCTGATGCGGCAAATATTTTACTGAACAATCTTTTAAACCAGCTTATCATAAACAAACGCACTGTTCTACTACAAGAAATGAATCTCCAAATTTCATTTCTTGTTATTTATCAAAAAAAAAAAAAAAGGCAGAAAATTACATAACTTTCAATTTTTTTTTTAAAGTCTTCCATAATTCTTTTCGAGTGTAACAGGAAATGAAAGTTGCAACTTTACACGAATTAACTGTGAAACATGATTTTCCCGCCTATCGTGACGTGAAATGACTAAGAATCACAAAAGCCGACAGGTGCACGTAAATCAATTAAACCTCGATAATCATCCGAACATCGAAGTTCCTCATTCGATAAAAAAGAACACATCAAATAATGTCCTGAACCAGATAAACAAAAAAAGAAAGCAGCAGCAGCAGCATTTTGCCCCATTTACGACATAACCTCTTCTAGGTGCTTTTAAACCTCCTTCCAAAAGGTTTTTTCTTTCTCTCACAGTGTTCCGATTTTGCTGTCCACGAGGAAAAAATCGCCTGAAGGTTTCTACACCAATTGTATCTTTCCTAGATTACTCCATCATTCTTTGCTGCTTTATTTTTGTTTGCTCGATTCTATAGGGCCGAGATGGATTGTGAATTACTTTCACCCGAGGGGAACTTTCAGGGGTATGGACATGGGCGTGTAGGACGTAGGCATGCTGCTTTTTAATTCCGGATGTGATTCCTGTGGGCTTGCGAAGGTGATTGACAGGAGCATCGAACCGTGGACGAAGAGTTTCACTGTTGCCAGGCTGAAAATCGACATGTAAGGAGGAAAAAGAAAGTAATTTGAGGGAGAATCTTTGTTCTTCCTGTTTTGAGAAATAAAAACGGTTTCTTCAAAAAACGGTTTTAAGGCATAGAGACAATTTGTTTGTTTGTTTGGATTTAACTCTTGTTCGAAAGTTACACAATGCCAATCGAGAATAGATCTGATAATTTTGAGTCCTGTTCAAATGACCACGTCGGTATCCACTATTCATGAAAGCTTATACTCTGTACCTGTGTGAGAGCTCTTCATCACCAACAACAAATACGTGTAATAGGTCCATACATAATGCAAAACTTACTAACACACGCGAGTGCGAACGTGTGTGTGTGTGTGTGTCTGAAAACAATATTTCAAAATAATAATATTTAGTATTCTCAATACAAATTTCTCAACAAATATTTATACATATATAACACAACATACTAATGTACGTGATACAGTAATTGTTCTTCTTCTTCTTCTTTTTTTTGTTTTGTTAAATGTCAACAATCAAATGTACAAATCGTTGTACGGGCGTTTAAACTACTACATTGAAAGCCTTTATAATGCTTCAATGCTTTGCTCAGCTAATTAATGGAAATCAAAATACACTCATTTCCATAAATTAAGAAAAATGCAAGTTCAGGAAAAGAAAGAGTCAGAAGCAAAACAACTGTGACTTATTTGTAAAGTCTATTTATTAAACAAAAGGTATAGAGCAGAAAAGATGCTATATGTTTGATATCATTAATAAAAATTGAGATTTGTTGCTCCTTGGAGCAAATTACAAAAAAAATGGCTTTTTACAAAAACCAATATTAGATTGTTGGTATGATGCTTAATACATATTGTATGTCTCCCAGACGATGCAATACAGTCTGTACAACGTCTAGGCATGCTGAGAATCAAATTATCGATCTGATCTTGGTGGATATTATACCACTCATGGAGCAATGCTCTCCGAAATTCCGGTAGACATGTAGGAGGAGGTTGACGGGCTGCAATTCGTCAGCCAAACATGTCCCATACATGATATACTGGATTCAAGTCCGGTGAGAATGCTGGCCAGTCCATACGGGTGATATCCTCCGTTCGAAGGCAACGCACGGTGAAAGACGGGCGTTGTCATCCATAAACACGAATTCTGCGCCCATGGCGCCCCGAAACATACGTACATGTTGTTCCAAAATGACGTTCCTATAGATTTGGCCTGTTATGGTTCCAATTTGAACATGCAGATTAGTTCTGGAACCAAGAATAATTCCTCCTCCAAACAAGCAATGCTGCCCCACCGTAACGGTATCGTTCAATGATGTTCTCTTGGTGGTAACGGGTACCTGGCGCTCTCCATATGAAAGTCCAGCGAGAATCAGACTACAAGCTAAACCTGGACTCGTCGGAAAACTTCACACAAACCCTCTGTTGCTGTGTCCACAATACATGCTCTCTACTCCAGGCTAACTGCAGGCGACAGTGAGTTGCAGGAAGTGGAACACATCTTACAGGCCTATGAGCATACCCAAGCAGCAAAAGATCGTTGGCCAACCATTGGCCAAGTATCGCCCCACGGAACGAGCGAGATTGGGGCGAGATCGGAGGCGATCTCGCCCCGACATTGGTCATGTCCCCCGGCGGTACGCCGCGCGATGGTCGCCCCGACTTGTTTTCGACGAATTTGCCGATCCTTTGGCGACTTGTTATTATCACGGGCGACGTTATACCAAGCATTTCGCGACCTGTTTTATCAATGGGCGACCCAATACCAATCATTTCCCGATGTGTTTTAACAATCGGCGACCCAATACCAATCATTTCCCGATGTGTTTTAACAATCGGCGACTCAATACCAATCATTTCCCCATGTGTTTTAACAATCGGCGACCCAATACCAATCATTTCCCCATGTATTTTAGCAATGGGCGACCCAATACCAATCATTTCCCCATGTATTTTAGCAATGGGCAACCAAATGCCAATCAATAGGCAATTTATTTCTGAACACTTGCTGGTGTCAAATTGAAATATTAGTTTAATGGTTACTCAATTTTCTCAAACTCTAGAAACTAGTGTCATAATATTTAAAACTATCATACTTTCAAAATTTTGTCAAAAGCCTGAAAATACGAGATATTTTGAATAGTTTACTTTTCTTTTTTACCTATTAATAATAGTGTTTGTTATTTATTTTGATAAATTTAAAATTCCATAAAATACTTGTTTTCGATAAAAATTCATGGAAAATGTCATTCTAACAATTCTTCCAACTTTTTTTTAACTATTATTATAGCATAGATCTTACCACAATTTTACCCTATAAAATGTTTAAATGACATTTTTTTACTGTTCTTTAAAAAAAATAAACAAATGTTAAAATTATCTGAAATAATTTTAAATTTGATCACCTCAACATCTATCTACATATAAGATTTATTTCCTTCATTGATATTTCCTATTTATTTTCATTGTTTAATGCATGGGAAGAAGTGTTAACATAATCATAGTTTCAATTATATAATTAATCAGTATGATTTTACCTGATATTAGAAATTTAAAAGTAGATGTATTATATATATTGCCTATATCATCTGTTTTTAAAAGCTATTTTATAAAAATTCGAAACAGAAAAATATATAATTCTTATTAAATTTTTTTTTTTTTTTTTTTTTTACTATACACACTTTTATATTGCTTAATGTGAGCAATAAACAAATAATTCCTAAAGAATAATGAATAAAACACAAATTCCTATTTTAACACCCTAAAATTTAATGCATTGGTTAAAAATAGTTTAAAACACTAAATTATATAATTCCTATTATATGTTTCTTCAATAGAAAATATTTTACAAGCACAAATTAATAAGTTACTTCAAATTTCTAATATTTTCATAATTAATGTTTAGTGAGGTTTAGATTTGTAGCAAAATAACAAAATTTGATCAATGTTAAACCCCGAATATTTCACAAATATGTTTCATAAAAATTCCATATACAAAAATGTAACGCTTCTTTCAATTTTACTGATTCTATTTACTATTGATTTTACAAAATTACTTCATGAAAAAATTTTATACCTCATTATAAATTTTAGTGTTAGCTAATGTCCAATAGATAACATTTTACAAGCACAAAATAATAATTTACTTCAAATTTCTAATATTTTTTTTTATTATCTATGATTAGTTTGGTTTTATGGCACAAGAATTAAATTTGATCTTTGATTAACACTGAATATTTCTCAAAAATTCCATACACAAAAATGCAGCACTTCTTTCAATTCTACAAAATTCCTTATATTTACTATTAACATGCAAAGTTTCTTCAAGTTGTAGAAATTTTACACATTATAAATGTTAGTGTCGGTTGATGTCCAACATACAACATTTTACAAGCACAAATTAATAATTTACTTCAAATTTCTAATATTTTCTTGATCTATATTTAGTTGTTTGGTTTTGTAGCACAAGAACCAAATTTAATTAAGGATTAACACTGAATATTTCACAAAAATTCCATACCCAAACATGGAACACTTCTTCCCATTATAGGAAATTTTATTTACTATTAATTTACAGAGTTACTTCATATTGCATTAATTTTAAACCTCATTATAAATGTTAGTGTTAGCTAATATTCAATAAACAACAATTTACAAGCACAAACTTACTTCTTATTTAATAACTTACTTCAAATTTCTAATATTTTCATAATTTATGTTTAATGAGGTTTAGATTTGTGGCAAAATAACCAAATTTGATCTATGATTAACTCTGAATATTTGAAAAATATGTTTCACAAAAATTCCATGCACAAAAATACAACACTTCTTTCACTTATGTGAAATCTTATTTATTATTAACTTACAAAGTTACTTTATGGTGTAGAAATTTTATACCTCATTACAAATGTTAGTGTTAGCTAATGTCCAATTGATAACATTTTAAAAGCACAAATTAACAATTTACTTCAAATTTCTAATTTTTTTAAAAATCTATGATTAGTTTGGTTTTGTTTAATGGCACAAGAACCAAATTTGATCTATGATTAACTCTGAATATTTCACAAAAACTCCATACCTAAAAATGTAAACACTACTTTCAATTATACAAAATTTCTTTAGACAAATATTTTTTTAATTATTATTTTCCCCTCTTTATTTTTAGGAGAAAAGAAAAACAACTATGCAAAACAATTTATTTACAAAGACCTTCATTAAATAATATTTTAGAAATACAAAGTAAAATAATAATTTACTTGAAATTTTTTACTGAATTTTCTGTAATGACTTATACATTCAAGCAAAATCCTGAAACTATGACTTATAATTTAGAAGAATAAATAATATTGACACAAAGTAATTTATAAAAAATTTATTTAAACTTTATTTATTATGTAATACTTGAAGAGTTTGAAATTTCTAAAAATCCACACACATTTATATAAATATTATATATATGTATAACTGAATCTTCAGCTACATATAAAAAATTATACATTTCATTTTTCTTTTTTGCTGAACCTAGAAAACAATTATAATGGTAATTGAGATTTCGCTTCATTTAAAAGTACAAATAAAACATTTGTTGACAATTGGAGATGAGTAATTAACAAGCAAAAGAGCTTCTTTTTGCAGATTTGATGAACCTAAAAAAACATATTCCTTAATTAGAATAATGATTGAGCTTTCACTTCTTTTAAAAGTACAAATAAAATATTTGTTGACAATTGGAGATATGTAATTAAGGAGTAAAATAGATATATAGAACTTCATAAGCTTGATAATGTTTTCAATAATGAACTATATAGGCAAATATTATAATAATGTTTAGGACAATAGAGAAAAATAATATAAACTAATGGGTGTAAAATTTATGTTACTATTTTATGAAAGGTGAAATAATTATAAACTATTCACATAAGAGTATTCAAATATAACTACATAATTGCAAGATTTTTTTTTTTGAAATTTACAATAAATATATTCTGCTAATCTATTTTTTTAGCCTTATGTCGAAATAAAAATAATAGCACAAATGTTATTGCAAAATCAAAACATAAGAACGCAATTTAATATTTTTTAAAAAACTTTTTTCATTAGAAATTGTTGTTACAAAAGGAAAGGCATTGTAAATGAAATGGAAAAATATCTGCAATAATTTAAGAACAGACACACACAAAAAAAAAGATAGGAAATAAAATCACTTGAAAAGAATACAAACAAGAAAAGAAATGATAATGGTCGCTTACGCCTAACGCTAATAATATCACGTGCAACTCCATGTTTCAGGTAAGCAACGAATTCGAACGGCTTCAACAAAAATAATCTTTTTTATTCACTATTTAGAATAAATAATATATTATTTACAAATATATAATAATAAAAACTTTACACTTACCAAGTTTCTTGAAATGACAGTATGCGTTGCTGGTTGAATTTCAAAATCCAATACACGCCAGGTGATTCATGGGAAATTTCTAAAATATGTTCGCATAGCGCCGCCTAGGAAAAACCACTTTCCTGACATCGAGGCGACTATGGGCCGATTGCTTTGAGCCGGTCTTTTTCACTAAGTCGCCGTAGGAGTTCGCCCCGATGAAAAAGCGATCTTCAGAGGCGACAGAAAAAAATATGGTCAGAATCCGATGTCGCGCCAATGCAAAGGTGACATTGGCAAAATACGGGCGGCGTATATCAGATGGCTGCGATGCTTGGCCAATCGTTTAGCGACTTCTCTTGCTGCTTGGGTATAGACCAATCTGCCCTAAGCATCTGTACACGGTCTGCCTTGAAACTGTCGTACCAGTGGCTGAAGAGAGCTGTTGAGACAGGTCTGATGCTGTGCGCCGTATGTTTCTTTTGGCAGTAACTGCCAAATACCGGTCTTCATTCGGCGTTGTAACTCGGGGGCGACGTATACTGTAACGTCTACTCACATTACCATCATCTTGGAATCGTTTCCAAATCCTGGAGATGACACTCTGGGCGATTCCAAGTGCCTCGGATACTTCCAGCTGGGTACGCCCACATTCCAGACGGCCGATAATTCTACCAAGTAAAAAATCACCCAAATGCGTTCTTTGTGTCATAACTATGTGGTTATTGCACTGAAAGGCTTATAAAGCGCTTGCGAACAATTTTACTTCTCTGCCTGTATTCCTTATACATCAATCACTCTCTTACACTCTCGTCATTGTGACGTACTGTCAGTGTCATCTGGTGGCTCCCTACAATTTGCATATGATTTTTGAAGATTTGTTTAGTCATTTTACGAGTGATATATGTATTTTAGAGTTCGATTTCCGCGGGACTCTGAATTATCCTTAATTTATGAAATTGAGTGTATTATTTGAAATCTCGGCAAAAGGTTCGTCTTTTATGAATATAAAAATTATTAAGTTAAAATTAATATAATACGTATTTAAAATGCTAATTATATTATATCTTTATTTATTATTAATATTAATATTATTTAATAACTTTAGAAATATTTTAAAACATATACATTAAAAATTTAAAACTGCAGACAAATATTTTCAAATACAACAAAATAGTTTTATATATTCCTCATTCTAATGTTTTTTTACTTAATTTACTCATTATTTGCACTTAATTAAGCATTTTGAAATGTATTATATTATTTTTCAATAGTATATTTAAATTTTTACAGTTATATCCTTTTACAGTTTTTCTTACAGTTACAGTTACAGTTTTTTTTTTTTTTTTTTTTTTTTTTTTTTTTTTACATTTCATCTTTAGAAAATATTTTTATGCATGCTTATAGAATTTCAATTAAAATTTCGAGACCAATTCTCAAAATAAAAATTGCCTTTTTATTATCTGAATGAAATCTATGTCTAAAATGGTTTTACAGAAGCTCTTTAATGTATAACAGGAATTTTTATTATAACTTATGAACAATTTTAAAAAAATTAAAATTAAAAATAAGGTTGTGTGAACAGTTTTAGCGAAATAAAAATAAAAGTAAAAAAAAGGAACGTCATTTCCAGAAATAGTTACTTACAAAGCACCTGTTCTTCTGAACTCATTAACTATTCAGTTCATGTAACGGCGCATATTTTATTACAAATATATTCCGACTATTATTAAATTTGTGATTCATGTTTTTGTGTTGTTTTAGTTAATTTTGAATTATATATACCAAGTTTTTAATCTAGTTTACTTTATGAAACTTTTATTCTTGTGAAAATGTTTCTTATCAACAAAAGACTAATAAAATATTCTTTAATTTGTTTTTTTTTTAGAAAACATTAAAAGAAAATCATTAATTTCTTTTTATAGAAAGTAATTTAATAATAATTCAACTTAATAATTTTGTGTAAGTAATTACAGTTTATTCGCATTTTTTTTCATCATTTCCTATTTCACAAGATACAATTTATGTCATTTAAGCTCTACAATTTCACTTTTATGCTCCACTATTTCACTTCATAAAAAAAAAGAAAATAAACAATACCGCATGACCCACAAAGCCATTTTCTTCCAATGGCAAATAAAATATTCCATTTTTTTTTTTATTTCCCGCCATCTTGAGGGAGACGAAATTTCCTACATTTTCTCCCATACCTTTTTGTAACTTAATTCTGCTCGTCGTTACATCAGAGCAAACGAACCATATCAGGAGCATTTCATAACCTTTGCATTTTTCGGAACATAAAAAAATAACGACATGAGATAGAAAGGAAAGTAAATGTCGAAGAAGAAGGGAAATTCGAAAAGCCGCCCGCCGAAATTTATTCGTTCCAAATCACGATCGCGAAAAGAAAGAAAAAAAAAAGTTCTTCCCCGCTTAACGGTTGCCCAATGTTGCTGCTCTTATTCTAAAAAGACGGCAGAAGAATTCCGTCTGAATTTTCAACTATGCACAACTTGACTGCATGCAGGGTTATGGAAATCGAAAAATATCGAGTCTGATTTACTGTCCTATCATGGAATTTAGGGAAATGATATTACCAGAGATGGACACAACAATAGACCACGAGAAGGTGACTGAAGAATTTTAAGACAGAATAAAAAAAAAAATTCTTCTGTTCTCTTTCTTTTTTGTTTTAAAAGTGTCGTTGAACTGGCGGAAGTCGTGCAAATTTCAATAAGTCTTGCATACCAACAGGGTGTGGAATATACATAAGATGGTGTGGGACTCACTATGCTTTAAAAACTCATAAGGTTCCATTCCGAACTTCTTATCATTCGCATAAAAGAAGGTGTTTGCTGTTACGTGGGCAAAGAATACGATGGGAGTATTTTGGGAGACAAGATGTCAAGAAAATGCGTCTTGTTTTCAAATGAACGAATCTGTTTAATGAAGTGAGGGAGGAAAGGTGAAAGTATGGAATGTAGGTTAGCCTTTTGTCCATATTCTTTTGTAACAGACGAAGAAAAGGATGTCCAATCAGTGTTTTGTTGTCCATTATAATCTTCTTCCTTAATGTATAAATATTTATACATAACAGTGTTGGGTCAAGAGGTTGTTGATTATTAGCATTACGACATTTGAAATGACTAAGTGATACGTGTAATGTAGAAATTATTGTGTTCTTCTATCACCATAGCTATTAATAAATCAAATCAATTTCAAAAAAGAAGATTTTGCAACAATTATACAGAAAGCACAATGATGTCCAAGCAATATTTTATGCCAATTATAATGTTTTTCTTTATTATATAAATATTTATACATATATCAGTGTTAGGTATAAAGGTTGTTGGTTATTATCATTACGACATTTGAAATGACTAAGTGATATTTGTGATGTAGAAATTATGGTATTTTGCTATAGATAAGTCAAATGAATATCAAAAAGGAATATTTTGCAATAATTAGATAGAAAACACGATGATATCCAATAAGTTTTTGATGTCCATTATTATATTTTTCTTTAATATACAGGGTGTTTATTTAGTCCCGGGCCCATTTTGATGCTTAATAACTCATAAAATAATAAAGATAGATTAAAATTAATAACATAAATGGTTAAATAGACTCAAAAAGTTTCATGACCCTTGTCAATGAACTTTCACGTGTGCCCCCTTCGTCGCACGGAGAATATCAAGTCGATAGTCAATTTCACGCCAGGTAGCGGCAAGCATGTCGGCATCCACAGAGCCTATTGCGGTTGTAATTCTGGCTTTTAGGTCATCAATGTTCGACACTCTCCTCCTGAAAACGTTGTCTTTTACAAACCCCCAAAGGAAAAAGTCCAGCGACGTTATGCAGGTGATCTGGGTGGCCAAGGAATTGGACCTCCTCGCCCAATCCATCTTCCTGGAAAATGGTCATTCAAAGTACGAACGATGGTACCCCAATGTGGTAGCGCACCATCTTTTTGCAAAAAGACATGTGGCTGAAACTCTTCTAGTTGTGGAAATACGAAGTTTTCCAACATGTCTAAGTATACGACCGATGAGACCGTCTTTTCTGTAAAAAAGAAAGGCCCAATGACTCGGTCGTGCATTAGTCCGCACCACACATTAACCTTTGGGAAATCCCTTTGTGCCTCACGGTATTCATGGGGGTTTTCAGATCCCCATATGCGCACATTATGGCGATTAACAATGCCAGAAACATGAAAGGATGCTTCATCGGAGAACATTATGCGCTTCAGAAAATCAGCAGCATCTTCTATCCTTCTTAGCATATCTGTTGCAAAGGCCATCCTCCTAGGCCTATTGTTCGGTTCCAAAACTTGAACAATTTGAACTTTGTATGCATACAGTCTTAATTTTTTCTTAATAACTTTGTACACCGTCGAAATTGGCATATCCAATTCTGTTGCCGCTGATCTCACAGATATTCTAGGATTGTGTAAAAATGTCTCTGACACGCTCAACATCAAAATCACTTGTACAAGGACGTCCGGAACGTTTCTTATCTGCGATACTTCCAATTTCTAGAAAATTCTTTTGCCACCGCAAGATGCTGTTTTTGGATGGAGGATCTTTTTGGTAAATTCTTCTGAAATTTCTCTGTGCTTGCACTATCGATTTCGTTTCTATGAACCACCATAAAATCTGTGCTTTCTCTTGTGGTGTATGCATTATCCTTAATATCCTCGAATAAAACATCACATACAAAAGTACTGCGTAGAACAAACACATCAAAAGTAAACATACACATTGCAATAGTTTTCAGAAACAAAAGAGAGAAAAATGCAATTAATAAGCAGACGATATTTAGAAAAGTACAGATATTTAGACTGGAAAATAAAATTATCTGAAATTAACCACACGCGCAGACGATATTTACAAGAGTAAAACTGAAAAGGAAAATATATGAGTTATTCCATTAATAAATGCCATAAGTTTGTTTATATCTTCATTATTTTATGAGTTATTAAACATCAAAATGGGTCCGGGACTTTATAAACACCCTGTATATTTATATTATAAATGTTTTCACAGGTATTAATGTTAGATCTAGATGTTGTTGAAACTAAACATTATGGCGACATAAATGATTAAGTGATATTTGTGATATAGAAATTATTATCTTCTGCTATCACCAGGGAGATTGTTGATAAGGCAGATGATTTTCTAAAAGGAAGATTTTGCAACAAATATACAGAAAGCACGTGATGTGCAGTCAGTCTTTGATATCTATTATAATCTTTTTCTTTAATACAGGTTTATATTATAAATATTTATACAAGTATTAGTATTAGCTCTAGAGGTTGTTGGAATTAGTAGCATTATAGCGATTAAGATGACTAAGTTTAAAACCATCGAGCTCCAGAACTTGCAGATCTTGTCACCAAGGCTTTTGGAGGACTCTAATCTTTTGCACTAGCACTGTATGCATAGACACGACAACAACAACAACAACAGATGACTAAGTTATACGTGTGATGTGGAAATTATTGTATTTTGATATCACCAGAGCGATTATTGTGATTGATGAGTTAAGTTATTTTTAAAAAGGAAGGTGATGCAATAATAGATAGAGAAAACTATGTATATATATTAATCATGATGTCATAAACAAGGAATACATTGGATTGAAAAAATGTGTTCATGTTATATACTTCTCTGAAAAGCATCTGTTAATTGTATGATAACATTCTATACATGTCTTCCAAAATTATTCTATTAATGCGTACCACTCCCAAACTCTTACTGGTGCAGATATCAAGGGTTCCCTACATAAATGAAAGCTAAATATCTGGCAAAGGTATCTAGATAACAAAAAAAAATCACAAGACGTAAACCCTGATGTTATTCTATGGATTTCATCGTTTGACCGGAAATACGACGGAATTTTAATTCAATTTGCAATGGCCTCTCACTTCTCCTGTACATATATTTATTTTTGATACATTTACACCAATTTGGAGTCTATATAATGTCTCTTTGAAAATCCTTCAATTTTAAATGAATGCTCGATTTTTTTTAACAAAGACCGTGTCAGTACCGGCAGAGATTGTATTGATTTTAACTCACATTTTCTATTTGATAAAAAAATCGAGTATTCATTTAAAATTGGAGGATTACCAAAGGGACATTACATAGACTCCAATAGACATATATAGACTCCATGTTAACGACTCCGGTTAAACGATGAAATCCATAGAGTAACATCAGGGTCCTTAGTCAAATTTAAAAGTCGAAATTGGATATTGCAATTTTGCATTTACTTTACAAGCTTTTGCCCTTAATTCTATGGATTTCGAACTTCATATTTAAAGCTGTTTTGGGCAAAGAATATTCAAGAACGAATCTTACGAAAGGAAAACTTATTTTCCATTCATCTCATTTTGCAATTTCTTCTATGGTGCAGTACTTATAATTAAATGTTTTGGGTAGAAAAGAATGAATTATTATCTGTATTGGGTCTTGAATCAATTTTTAATAAAGGAAGACACTAATCGTATTAAAATGGTTTTCTAAATTTTATTTTTGCATGGATTCTAAAAATTTAAATGGAAAGTTTTAGGCTTATACCACAGTTTCATACCATATCACCCATATCAGCAAGATAACACAAGTAGTTTTGGCTTGGTTTGAGTTGGCGAGGAATGTGTCGTAGGGTGAATGAAAATCTCGGACTAATCCGTAGATGGGTCATCTCAAAGGGGTAGGCGTGAAATTTTCGTTTCCCTATAAATCCTTAACTTGTGAAAGTGGGATAATTCTTCAAAATAGCGAGTAATTACTGTGTTATAAAATAATTTTATATTTTAGTATCTGCCTTTTAAAATTAGGTTATTTTAGGATTCGATAACCTTATTCTATGATTATAACATTATAACATGGGCTTATGATTTATTGCACCGAAGGTATGGCGGCACCGTGATAAAGTTTTGGTTGTGTGGACAATAGATTCGATTCCATTGAATGTTCGATTTCTGTACGAATTGTGTACCTACATTTAATCTAGGCAAAAGAAAAATCTAATTTTCAGGCAGCTGATTAGCAGGGGCAAACTAAAAAATTTTGCGGCGCCAGGCAATATTCATTATGATATCCCCCCCCCTTTTAATTAGCTGGACAATTTTATTTCACCTTTCAGAATATTTTTTAACCTTTATTTTAGGTTAACAGTTTTTATTTTATTGATTTTTTGGAAATAGATTTGTTTTTCTTCATCTGATTCCATACAATCCAACATCTATGTTTGTATGCAATATTATTGTAGTAGTAGTTCTGGGTTTATAAATTATACCGTATATAAGAAAATAAAATCTCTAGAAACCAAACCAATTTTTCTTGATAAAGTATTCACATTATCCTATTTTTTATACATACATATATATATATATATATATATATATATATATATATATATATATATATATATATATATATATATATATATATGTGTGTGTGTGTGTGTGTGTGTGTGTGTGTGTGTGTGTGTGTTTAACATAATTTCAAAAATCCTGTCGACTAAATAATATGTAACATTATTTTGGTTGAAGCAGAGATCAAGTTTGTTTGAAGTCATAAACGAGACGTTGTATTCTTAATTCTCTTTAATATCCATCTCGGGAAAGCAATTCATTTAAAAGCAGACGCAGTGCGATACAAAAGCAGAAGTAAGAAAGAAGCCAAAAGGGCCGAAACAAATGATCATTAGTCTTATATAACATAGAACTTCCGGCCACGTGCAGATGAAAAACATATTTTGACCTCTGATAAGGGCAAAAGTATCACTTTCATTTGATACGTAGTACTGATGGTGCATTATTTTTACAAAGGGATTAATTGAACCGAAAGTGGAATTGAATCACGACATAAGAGAATATTTTTAGAAGGAAGTTACTATGGGCTAAATTAAGATTAAGTTTTGGAAATTAATTTGGATTAAATTAATTAAGAGTTTAAAATATCATTATATATATATATATATATATATATATACACACACACACACAATTGGCAGCTGTCTAGCGTGTTTAGTTGAAAATTCGCCAATGACGACAAGAAGATTTAACACTTAAAAAAAATTCAAAAACTGTCTTCACAGTTTTAAAGACTGTTCTGTAGCACAGCCGAATTCGTAGATAAGGATCTGAGTTTTACATCACCTATAGACAAATAGACTGAAACAATTTATTTCGAAACCAGCCTCTGGAACCCCTCATTACGCATGCGATGCATGAGTCCATTCTTTATCTGTATCACAACATTCTGATAAACGTATCGATGATAAGACGCTGCTTACATAGACCACCTCCAGGCACAACATGGCCCAATCTGGTGAAAAATGCTTTTACTAAGAGGACAACTAATCTTTCCCAGAAATCTTAAGCCATTTTTTTCCCTCTCTTTTACACGAGCTTAGGGTGAACGTCAAACACGGATGTCACATTTCTTCAAGTAACCAACTCTCTTTCATTTCTTTTATTTATTTTTTTCATTCTTTCGATTAATAGTTTAGATTTTTTTTTCATTGCTTTCGATAGGGCGTGGCGTTTTGTGTAGGTTTAGATTTAAAGCTCGATGATGATATTTATCTTGTAATCTATCACAAGAAGTGTAACGCACAAGATGGTACGGTTTGAGGGTGATTTTTTATATTCACAGACGATTCTGGAAGTTCCTGGGTGAACTAGTTGAATTCAAGTTGTTTTTTATGATTGTCAGATTGCATTAAACTTTAATGAGAATTCTTTTACCTTCATGTTTTCTATGTGTGTGTTTTATATCTGTCAGTTCTTCTGGTCATATTTGCTATTTTTTTTCTCTCTTTTCTACTCATATTTGGACGTTTTATTCTATCAAATTTTCATTCATGAAATCATATTATCAATTTTAACATCGATCAGAGTATCATAATATAATGAATTTATTCATTCAAAGCAGCTCTTTGATATGAACAGAATATTAAAGTCTAAGGGTTTTATCATTTTTTGTGATAAATCTAAATTACTGATTGATCCAATTGGTATTAATTCTTTTAATTATTGTTAACGTAGTATTAATTTTCATTGAAAATTTTGTTGGTGGTGTTTAACTTATTTAAGTTTCTATATTTGTTTCAGTATTTCTATCCAAGCTTTACATTTTCCCTAATTTCCTTCGCACATTTATTTTTTTCCTATTAATATTTCAATAATAATTCCAAAAATGTCTATTTTTCTCTCGAAAATTTCATCTATGTTTCTGAACATTTCTCCCTATTTTCCCCAGCATTTCTCCTATTTTTCTCTAAAATTTCCCCTATTTTTTCCTAAAATTTTCAGAATATCAATTTTTTCGATACTAGTTTTTTAAAGAGAAAAAAATACTTGTGTGAATATTTTATAGTACTTACACTTCACTAAACATCCTGTAATTAAGACAAGAAGGTCCTTTATAGATTTTTCTGGACAATAGATGAATGTAGATGAAAGGATGGTCTGAAAATTGAAACAATAATGAACCAAAAATGAAATCCTAAAGGCACATAGACATATGACATATCTACTAGTAGAAACGGATTGTGCATAGACACTTTTTTCAATATGTAAAAGTAATCATTAATTTATTTAAATTCGATTCGTAAATTTCTCAATAACCTAATGCCAGTTTTTTCAATCTATAGGAGAAAAGCAAGAACAAATGCACGTGAAGGCATGAAAAAGACTTCTTAAATAGTTCTGCAATTCTAAGTAGTATCCATTTCAGTTTCGCATATTAAATATTAGCATGAATGGATTGTGATGATACACTCGTGCATTCTTCCTTCTGCTTGAATTTGAAAATATCGAAAACATAATCCCTTCTTTTCTTCGTTGGCGTTAAAAGCAAGTTTTAACTCTATGAATTCTAAAACGCCCGTTCAACAAAATTATAGTGGGCGACGAGAAGCCCAGATATCACCGTAAAATGTTCCCTTTTTCATTAAGTATAATTGATTGAATACCTGAGGTGCTTACTTTGTTCGTTAGAAATGTTCTCTAATATGGATTAGGAGAATTGGATTGCTTTAGAGCCATAAGATAAATGATAGCCTCAGTATTCTCATCTTCTTGCAGAACTTGGGGGTGGTATTGTACTTTTTGTAGGGCTGGAGGATGAAAGGAATTTTTCTTATCTTTAAAAAAGAAACTCAAGTATTCAAGTATTCTTTGCTACATGAACTCGAATGATGTTAAGAAAGAAAGGGGGAAAAAAACCGTTTGTTCGCTGCAGAAATTTTTCTCCCCGACAGATATATGCTATAAAATTTCTAGATGCGAAAGTAATATTCTTACACTTTCATGATTATTTTTCATAGTAAAATAAATCTTTACAATCAAGAACAAATAAAATAAAATAATAATAATGAATATTTAATTTGAGTTTTATTTTTAATTTAAACGAATGAAAAATTATTCATTTCTTAGCTACAATATTTTTTTTATATTATCATACTGATCCGAATACAGGAAGTCATATCATTAACTATCCGACCAGCCTCGAACGCACTGGAAACTGAATACTGGACCACCGCTATAGAAACAATGGCGGGAACTGTGGTTGAGTCCTAAGGGCCATCACTGACTACTATACAACCCTTCCCTAAGGAAGTACGTCCCGTCATCGATGGGAGAAGCCAGCCTCCCTCACACCTTTTTGTGTAGCCTTCAGGGTGGCGAGAACCAACCACCATGCCGGAAACTTCTCATCCCTCAGTTCCGAGGTGCCCCCGGGGAGGATCTGGAAACAGGAAGGTCTAAAACGGAAAGTTTCATCAAAAACTAATTTGTAGTTGAATTTTTAATGATTACAACTCTTTATTATAACTTATTAGTGATTACAACTTTTTATTAAAACTATTTAATAAATGCAACTCCGAAAGACTTTGAAAGCAAAAGAAAGAAGTATAATGAAGTTGGATTTTATATTTAAGTAATATTTCGTGATAAATAAATGGGGAGGAAAATTTATATCCAATCCCGTTTATTTATTAACATTGCTTTGTACTTCGATAAAAACGATTTTCTTGATGTTTAAATTAATACCAAATGATATAACATGACAGTTTCCAAAAAAAGCTCATCTTATCTTCATAACAAGAATGAAAATTTTTATGAAGCAATCTATTTATAAAAAAAGGAAAACATTTTAAAAATAGATTATTTATTGGTCTATTTTTTTAAACATCAAAAATCAGAACAACGTGCTCGAAAAAACAGATTGAAGGTCAAGAGGTCAAGTCATAGTAATACCTTCTAAATTCTCTCAGTTTTGTGCGAAGCTGGAAAAAGCATTCATTCAAAAGATAATTGGAGGGCAAGGTCAAAGTATTTTCATGATTTAGAGAGGTGAAATGGTAAGTAGCAAAAGTAAATCATCGTGACTTGTATATGTAAAAATATATGTTACCAGAATACTGCGGTAGAAGCTGATAGCGCAAATAGAATTGAACCTCAGCTAATAAATTATTAAAATGAAGACGTCAAGCCTAAAATGGTTGGAAAGATTCTGTGTGATAAGGAAAGTGATATAAAATATACAATGACTGTATATTCTCTCTTTATTCAATATTTAATTTTAGATCACACTAGTATTTCGCCATTTAAGGTGCGAGTCTTCTTAGGAGATAGCGATATGTATAAAATCAGGAGTGTTTCATCTTCGACTGTTTGGTGTGACATCAAGGCAGTGAAGGATTCGAACCTCTGGCATTGAAATTGTGAGGCCCTTTTTTTTTTAATAATTGGCCAATTTACTTTTCGATTTCCTAGTATTTTTTGACTCAATATGTTGATGATTTATCGTAGATAATTATTATTTTTTATTTTAGTAATTGTAAATATATGCATGTCTTTGTTTATTTTTAAAATAAAATTCTTGTAAAACAATGAATTTTTATTAATTAATGATTTTTTGTTTACAAATAAAAATGGAGAGCTTTAAAGAATTTTTGCCACTGTTTGATTCAGAAGTTAAACCTCAATTATAATTACAACAAATTTTCACAAATCTTATTAAAATCGTGTTTTGCACTTTAAAAATAAACCGATCTTCTTCTTTTTTTTATTATCAAAAATGAAAAAACAAATGTCGGGATGAGATATAAAAACATAAATACAAATGATTTCAGTTTCACTTTAACAATGAAATATATAGTGGTAAAATATTTTTGAAACAATTCTAAATAAAAAGTAATAAGTCAACAAAATTATTATCATAGAAATTACACCTTTTTTTAATTTTAAAATAATGTAAAATTTAATTTTGATTAAAATAGTTTCGGGTGATGAAAAACATAAACATTTATCAAATTTTTAATTAATTAAAATTTTTAAACATTTACCCTTAATGAACAATCTTACCATCCAAAGTATATAAAGGACATATTTGATTTGGTTAATCTGCCTGACCCGTATAGAGCCAACATACACACACACATACTCATTTGTCTTTATTATTAGAAGATAAAATGACAGCACATGTTATTGTTTCTTTGTTATTTGTATTAAGTAAAGGGCTAATTAAAACAATTTTATATATGATATAATCAAAAAAAAGTTCAACGTGCGACACCTTCAGACAGAGAAATTCTGTATTTAGATAAACAATTAGATATCCCGCCATTGTATGTTTTAAATCTATATCACAAACGTGAAACAGAAGTATATTGAAAACAATCACAAAACGTAATGATATTTGTATATTCGACCACCTACAGAGCCCAAAGCTATTTTGTATTTTGTCCACAAGATCTTAAACAACATATTTCAGTTTGAAGAAAGATTATAAAGACATGAAACCAAAGTTGCATGAAGTTTGTGCATTATTTATGTTACTAAACTACTCATGCAACCACCGAAAAAGCATGTGCCTCTCATTAGAATGTTTCATTGTGAGAGAATCGTTTGTTTTAGATGTCCAGATTCTTTTCATTCTTTGAACTGAAGCGACCGAACCAGTTTCGAATCTTTGCGGAAGTCTTCTCGAATATTTTGCATCTAGGACACTTGGTTAACTTTTGATCTCTTAATCGAAAATCCTGATGATTGGACATAAGTGAGGAGGAGATTTAACCTAAGAAGCTAAAACTAATAAAAAGAGAATAATTAATTTAATTATTTTTTTCGCTGGTTGGTAAAACATCATTTACAATTTATTTCGAAATTCTGCTTTTTCAATTTTGATTTATTACTTTAAAAAAATTCAGAATTATAGTACAATCAAATTTATTAAAAGTTAAACGCCTTCAGGGAACAACTGGTTCGACAAGAATTTTTGTTGTGTTTAAGTTCACTTAAATCTCTTATACATGAATTCAGGATTCCGCCAGCAAATTTTTGTAAGCAACAATTTATCACTGAAATTAAAATTGTATTGTTTGAACCGCCTTACGCCTGCTCTATTCACTGTATTATGGAACTAATGGAGTCAGGTTCCAAAATCTTATAATGCTATAATTGTAGGCTTCATCTATTTTCCTCTTTGTTTTGACTTGTCTTTACATTCTGCGTGTTGTTGTTTATAATGGCACTTGCCATGCACAAGCTCGCTGACGAAGTAATCTATTTTAAGCCAAGGGAGCGTCTCTTGTTTTAGTAGCGCCAACTAGGGCCAAGAGTACGTCTTAGCTACTCACACATCTCATTCGCTTGCATAACCCCTTTTTACAGGGGGGCACATTCACACATCTCACAGATAGAACGGAGGAAGAACAACCATGCCCGTACCGGGACTCGAACCCAGGACACACAGAACATGTGGAAGACGCGCTACCCCTATGCCAGGACGCCGGCATTCTGCTTGTAAACAATATTAATATATATGAAACAGATTCTTTCGCCTTTAGTTTTTAAAAACGGAAGAAGTTCAGTTCAGTTATGTAAGTGTCACGTTTTAAAGCAACGCTAGAGCTATTTTGGGACGGAACTCACAATTTTGATCCTCGGTCAGCTGACGAGGACAACACCTGAGCTGAATTTCCTCTCCAAACTTCTACACCATACCATCGGGAGGATGTTTGGCGCTACTGATTTAACGTGCACCAGATCCGCTAATACAGAGTCCTCTGGCGGAATCGGGTTTCCAATCTGAAACCTTTCAACTCTGTAGCTGAGACCATTCCACCAGGGTAATGCGGCTCCGCAAGACTGGAAGAAAATCATGCGATTAAATATTTGATGAAATAAGGAAAAGATTATTAATTTTAATGCAAAAATTGAATTTATTATTTAAAATATCAAAATATTTTCAAAAAAGTTGCCAACATTCAAGCAAATAGTGTTCTTAGTGAATTCAAAGGTTTCATTTCTATTCGTCTTCAGCAAAAAATACCGATCCATAGGGAGAAATTGTACATCTATTCTCATTTGGCAAGGAGTCAAATTAGGAAATCAGGAATTTTGAATTTTTTTTTTATAAAATGAAATGACAAACTTTGCTTGAAACTTTCTGATTTCATCGCCAGTCTCTTGTTCAGAGAGTCTTAATTTTCAGTAGTTTGTTTAGATTTTTATCATCTGTAGTCTTCCAGTCATATCATTGTCACGAAAGAAAGAAAAAAATTCGCACAAAATTCTATATTATGTCTTACGTTGTTTGCGTAGCTTTATTTCCTGTTCTTGGAAATTTTGATATGTTTATATTAATCATGTCATGGGCAATGTCATGTATTTTACATGACGTTGCCGATGTTTTATGGTATTTGAGAACTAGAGAAACTTGCTCCAAAATTTGAGAACAAGTAACTACAAGACTTTAAGACTTTTGTCTTGTAAAATGTAGACGTGTAATGAATTTTGATTCAACTTTGTTAACCAGGCCCCCGTCTATCAGTCTCATGTTAAAGCGATAGCTGAAAAACGCAACGACTAAGAAAAATGAAATTGGGTACATAATCGTGGAATTAAAATTATAACTCTGTGCCATATTTTGATTTTTATCGGTATCTAAAAAGATCATTCGGGTTTCTTTACTTTCCTGCAGAAATATAAAACGCTCACATACGAGACTCTTGAAATAAAAATATGAGCATTTGCGGTGTTCATTGCATTCAAACAAGTCTATAAATTTTATGCGCGGATGTGGGAAAATTTTTTTAACTCTCTTATTAAGAAATATTTTGAAAGACTATATTTTTCAAGAAGTATATAAGTAAGCTTCGAAGAAACCGCTCACGCTTTCTTTTATTACAATTATATTTATGCAATTTTAAGTCACAAATAACTATCCCGAATTGGAATTTCCACTCCCTATACTGCCGTAACTCCTGCTCAATTAAGTCTTATTTACTCAGCTGATATTTCCATCACAAGCGATTGAAATAATTACAACAGTTTTTCTCACCATAATCTGGCCCGGAGATATGCATTTAACTTTCTCTCTCTCATAACCTTCTTCCATCCATTGCTCCGAGCCCAACCGTCTAAAATCTATTTTAAGATCCTCTGGACATAAATCTGCTCCATTTAAAACCCGGCGCCGAATAGAAACGCCGGAGAATAACGACATCAATCGATTCTCACCTTAAGATCGCCCTTACCAGCACAAAGAGATCTTGATAAAACAGATAAGGTAAATATAGAAGTAGGGCAAGATGGAGGTCGTAGTCGATAGTGCTATATTAAAAAGAAAGAAACCCACGATCAGCTGAGGGGCGTTTGTATTTTCAAACTTTCAATCTCATGTCTTCAGGTGGTTATTAGAAATCGAAATTTCTTTGTTGAAGCGGTATCGATAATGGATTTCATCGGGTTGTAATGAAAAAAAAGATTTGGGTGTAGCTATTATGATAGGAGTGATTGATTTTTAAAAAATTCTGCTTGGGATTCCAATACAATCTGTTAAAAATAGAACATTAATTAGAGTGGTGTTTGAAAAGGACCGTTGTTAATATAATAAATGTTTCGTGAAATTCCTTTGGTAAATATAGAAATATTCGAAGCAGTATTATTAGATTAACTTGTTGATCAAATGGTTTGCTGAGAATATTAGTGGATTAATTAGTTAATTAATCCACTAAGAAGTTTAATTTTAATTAAATTTAATATGTATAATTTAATGGTCATGAATTTATCAAGAAAATGTATTTAAGCATAATTGTGACAGACACCAAACAGTATTATTTTAATAGCCTTACACTTGTCTGTTCACCGTGTACATGAACCATCGAAAATGTGTCAAGCAGCATAACATCATAGCATTCTTAGAAACGTGACTGATCGGATAATCTTTCTTCTAACTTTCTTATGATGACTTCCTATTCTTATACTACCTGTAAACTACAGAGGCATTAAACTGAATCTTACTACATTAGCTTGAATTAATGAGAAAAAAAATCAAGTGATTGAATATTCAACGAAGAAATTAAATGGATTAAATTTCAGTGCAACAATAAAATACAATATTAAAAATTATGCAGAAAAAAATTTTTTTTTTCAAAATTGTCAAAAATTAGGAAAAAAATTGATGGATTGAAAAATGGATAAGATTTCAAAAATAGATATTTTTTCGTATTCTGAGAAGTAAAGAAAAAAAAAGGAGAAATTCATTTAAATATTGAATTCGATTATTTTTATCATTAAATTATATTTCCATTTATTTATGGAAAATGAAAAATGTCATCATAGAGAGTCATCATTTAAGAGGACTTTCCACAAGATATTAGGTGACATGCAAAGTTATTATTTTCTCGCATATGAAGAGTTCAATATCGCATAAAAAGAATAAGTATTTTAATTCTCAAAAAATTTGAACGCGAGATTTTGCTGAATCTCTACACTTCAAACATTTCTGAGTCCGAATGCATATATGGAATTATATCCCTCTGTCAGTGAATAAACAAGCAAACAAAAAATACTTTTTGCAATCCAATCAATGAAAATAGACATATGGATAGACATATACACTCATGTCCAAAATTAAGGTCACAAACATAAAATCTGTGAAAAATGAAAAACTATTCACTGTGTTGCCACGAAATTTGGCACAGAGGTACACCACAATGGAAGAAAGAACATAGACACATAACAACATGGAAAAGATTTTAATTGGGAATTAAGAAACAGGGTATATCAAAAAGTGTTACATTATGAATCAGAGATACAGCATTTATCTCTGGAATAGTCTGTCTAATATGGAGTGTGACCATTGTGCACTGCTATACTGGCTTCACAACGAGATTTCATACTGTTTATGAGGGTATCCATAAATGCTTGGGGCAACTAAGCCCATTCTCCCAAAAGCGCGGCATTTAACTCTTGGAGGGTATTAGGAGGGGGGTTACGCTGTGCAATGGCTCTTCCGAGACCATCCCAAACATGTTCAATAGGATGGAGATCCGGAGACCTCGAGGGTCTGTCCATACGTCGAATATCCTCTTTAAAAGAAAATCATCAACGATCTGGGCTCTGTGTGGACGCCATATCGTCCACACGTTATCGTCCATAAACGTGAAGTCTGGGCCAAAATGCCCCGGAACAACCTCACATAGGCTTCAAGGATGTCATCCCTATAACGATGTGCATTGACAGTGCCCGCATCGAGGACGTGCAGTGGTGTACGACTGTCCAACATTATGCTACCCCAGACAAGGATTCCTCTGCCACCAAATCTGTCGATTTCTTTTACTAGGAGGGATAATAGCGAGTTCTTCGCTCTCTCCAGATGAAGATTCGATTAATTAATTTAAATTAAATCAATGAAAATAGACAATCTATACACCAAATTTGTAGATTTCTGTCAAATTTTGAACGAAATCCATTCAGCGGAAGCGTGTCTATCCAACTATAAGTAAAAATGAACGCGATAGCTACAAAGCGAGAAAAAATTTTGCCGTAGCCAAATTTATAACTATTAAAGCGATAGATTTAGCATCTATAATGTAGATCCAAAGGAACCAAGAACCAAGTCCATCAAAGGGTAACTGTTGTCTGTCAGAATTTTCGCATGCATGTAAGCATAATTTACAAACTTAACAACTTTGAATATAGTTCACAGTTTCAGCCTCTAAGATGTAGATTCTTATCAAAATTTGAATCAAATCTGGCATGGGATCGAAATGTCTGTCTGTTTGTATTTTCTCATGCATGTGAACTCGATAATTCAAAATTGTAATGATCTAATTAAAGAAAATTCGACATGTGATCTTATAAGTACTATTGTAGTTTTATGTTAAAATTTTGTTTCAATCAATCAGAAAAAAACCCATCCAAAACATATATTTAATTTTCTGGTTCATATATCAACAATTAATCAGTACTACACCAAGCATATATTACGTGTGAGACACTGAAAATAAGAATCTCAGAAGACATGATGCCCATGCTCTTGCACGAAATTTACAATTAATTTCATTTCAGTAGAAAGAATGGATAGCATTTTTATTAGATGGTATAAGAGAAAGTTTCATGCAGACCATTCGTAAATGAATCTAAATTAGTTTCGATTCATATTTCTTGCTAGATAATTTTATCCGCTTGAATATAAAACAAATAAAATTTCAGATAAAAACTAAAAAGGATGTCTGAGTAAAGGAAAATTAGACTCAAAATTTATTATGATTCTGTTTTATTTTATGAGAGCACACACAAAGAATCTTATTACTTCAAACTATTAGAATACAACATCTATTTATTACCATAAACATGCAAATGTTTAGTTCTCAACAATATTTTTAGCACACACTGAACTTTCATACCCATTTCCGCTTTCTTATTAACAAGATACCCAACAAAAAAAAAGAGAGAAACAGATATTTTAAAAAATGGAGCATTCACTTTCTATTTCCAAAACAATAACATGGAAGTATTTTAGCGAATTTCAGACACGCGCCAATTAAAAGGTCTTTTCTGCGTAATGAGGAGAAGAAAGCCCCTTGTTAACATCTTTCGTTCCCCCTCGTTGTTCGAAAAAGAAATAATCCTCCTAAAACAAAGCCGGCACGTTAATAAATAAGGTAATCATGCAAATTCGAAACAATGGTCCGCCATTTTTGTTTTTAGTTGTGACAAAAATCAGCTGTCTGCGATTTCGTTTGTGCGGTTTGATTTGTAAGTAGTAGCCGGTAAGAGACACTGCTATTGTAACGGAGCTCGCTGAACCGAAGCAGAAATGTCGTCGAATGTTAAAAGTCAGAAAAGGACAATTGGTATTTTCATTCGCGTGAAGACAAAATACTTTTGAGAGGAAGAACTTTATAAAAAAATATCATCTTAAATGCAGCCCTAACTCTTGAATTATTCTCTGAGCTTTAAATGAAAGGATGATACCAATTAGTAATGGGTTTTTAAGTCTGAACATTACAGATCTAATAACATTTTCACATTCAAAACATACCAGAGAAGGTCTTGAAAATCCAAAACAATCTAAATAAATTTAATAGTCTTATATATATTCTGTTTACTGTGTACCTGAACTTTTATAACAAAGAGCAGTCCCATGATCTCTAATTGCTATTA
Organism: Argiope bruennichi; assembly: GCF_947563725.1. Taxonomy (NCBI): domain Eukaryota; kingdom Metazoa; phylum Arthropoda; class Arachnida; order Araneae; family Araneidae; genus Argiope; species Argiope bruennichi. Next base: position 92,763,094 of record NC_079157.1, on the reverse strand, counting down.
AAAACACAATTGTCCGGTACATTTGTAGACAAATTTTGGCAATATTGCAAAAATTCCTTTTTTTTTTATTTCTTTTTCTTTTTTTTTCCCCCGTCTTATAAAGTACCCAGATATTAAACAGAATCCTTTTTCCTTAGCCATCAACCATAAAAGATAATCACGCGATTAAGGCAGCAAAGGCATATTGTTGGAAACCAAGCAAAAATGTATTTTGAAAAATTTGAGCAACTATTAAATTAATGTAATTAGAAAGGCAATTTTTAAAATTTTCAAACGGTGAGAAATCTGTTTTTGTGCAATTATCTTTTGAGAATTTATTGGCCAAAAATTCGCTCAGTTTTTATTTAATTAAAATTTAAAAAGAATCGTATTCATAGCCTCATTAGTATTCCTAGCCTCAAAAGTATATATGTGCCAAATTTGGTATCTCAGTGACATATGGTCTAATCAGTAGAGTGCCAACACATACAACACTAACGCACAAAAAAATATGCAGATACATTCATACCCTCCAAAGAATATATGTGCTACATTTGATAATTGAAGGTTAAACAATCTCATCAGTAGAGTGCCAACAAATACACACACTCAAAAAAATACAAATACAAAAAAAATTGCACAGGTTTTGTTCGAAATTTGATATGAATATGTATATTAGATGATAAATCTATGTATCAAATTTCTTTTCATCTAGCCCTCTTCGCTTTGTAGTTAACATGTTCAAATATTTCCGGACTGGCAGACAAATAGACGCCCTCGGGGTGGATTTCATCTAATATTTGATAGAAATCTATAAGCATCATATAAAGACTACATACTAAATTTCAATGATCTAGCTCAAATTGCTTTGCAGTTTTCGGATTCACAGATAGACATAATTCCAAAAATGTGTTTTTTGGACGTCGAGAACGGTCCGAAAGTTTAAGTTACGCGAAATCTGTAGTTCGAATTTTTTGACGGTTACAATACTTTTTCTTTGTATTCTCAGTACACAAGAAAAGAATTCTTTAAAAAATAAAAGTACAATTAATATACTCTTAAAAATGATTCAGTTTGTTTTTATTTATTAATTTTTTTAAAATCTGGCGTATGAAAAAGTAATGGCTTAAAAATTTAGAATTTCAAACTTCGCCTAACAATAAAATATAGATATCCTTTTTCTTTTAAACTGAAAAAAAATTATTTACCGTTTGCCTTTTAAATCATTATTTTTCGTAGACATTTCTCGCAGATTTTGCCATTTTTATTTCTTTAGTTCTTTAGAAAAATTGTCCAATTTATTTTAGACTTATAAACTTACTTATTTATATTTATATAACTACTTCGAAATGCTAAAAGCTAAAGATAATATTTGATTTACGGAATAAATTAGATTAAGGAATAACAGAAAAAAAATAGATTTTAAGAATATTTGTAGAAATTAGCAAAAAGATAATAAATGGTCTAAAGATAATAAATTATAGATCAGGGTGATCAATTCTGAGGGTCGTAATGATATTAAGTATAACATTCAGAGAAAAATATATGTCATTTCTATGAATGGAATTTTAAAAAACGCTAGAATATCCAATAACACAATTAACAAAAAAAATAAATTCCAAAAATATGTTTCAAAGTAAAAAAACGTCAAAGAAGCATGATTGAAAATAAACTATCACATAACATAAATAGGGCATTAAATAAAATTAAATAGGGCATTTTCAATTATATTTAGGGAAAAGAAAAAGTAAAATTTATAAACGAAAGATAAAAATTTCACCAGAAAGATTTTGAAAACGAATTAAAATGTTTTATCTGGCAACAAGACAGTGGAATCAATGAATGATGACCACGAAAGTTTTTGGAATTGACCAAACGTTCTTACAGTTAGTAGACGATTACAATAAAAAATGAAATTTTAGCGTAAATATTAAATATTTTTTATTCAGTGTTGCTTATTTCTAAAAATATCTTTTTCTTAAAGTTATTTGAATCTTATTTTGCGTTCTTATTTTTGAATCTTATGTTTACATAATTATGTTTTAATGCTATTTTACATCTTTAAATGCATTTTTTCTCTAACCCTAATAATTATTCATCAGAAAATTTGGTTATATCTTGTGATAAAAAAATCTCATAAATTAAAATTTAATGCATATTTTAGCTCAAATTTGGTATAATGATTTTTCAATATGCTCTTCAATTCCTGAATTATAGAAAAAACAATATATTCATTTAAAAAGATTTAATAATTTAATGCTCTATAATGAATGAAAAAAAATGAGAATTTTATGTTTTTATCGATATAACCTTAACATTTAAGGACTGGAGAGAAATGCAGTTTATTTTTTAACCAAGAAACTTTGCAGTATATATTTCTTGAGTTATTTGCAGAATTTAGGAGGAAAATCATCCTATAAATTTCTAAAATAGAAAATTTCTTCCTTAAGCTTCTTTTTAAACAAAAACAAAAAAAAAATCTATATTACTTTCAATTTTAATAAACATTTTTGCCTTTTAATTAACGCATTTTCATTTCAGAGCCATTGTTTTTTCTTGTCAATTTTATGCAAAAATTTAAAAAAATATATTATATATTTTTTGAAAGTTTTTTTTAAAAAAAATTCATTCCGATCAAACTCGTATCTTTAAAGTCTATGATTATAATATGCTGTATTTAGTGATTTATTCGAATATATATATATATATATATATATATATATATATATATATATATATATATATATATATATATATATATATATATATATATATATATATATATATATATATATATTTCTCAATGCATTTACAATAAATTATAATATTTATAATATACATCTCTTAAAATACTTGTCCCATTATTAGATTTTTTACTTCCTATTATACATAGTATAAAGAAAATATAATAATCGTCGAAGAATTAGAACTCGAGACTTTTACGAATTTCCTCGTTTTAAACTACCCTAAGTTCGAAAAACGCATTTTTGAAAAATGTCTGTGTGACTGTATGCGACAAAGATAACTCAAAAATTCTTTGAGCTAGACTTTTGAAATTTAGTACAGGGTCTTCACATCGATTTCTATCAAATTTTAAGTAAAATTTGTTTGAAGAAAATCCGTCTGTCCGACTGTTCGAATATAAGTTAACAGGATAATTACACAACGAAGAGAGCTATATAGATAAAATTCTGTTCGCAGGTTTAAAAACTATAGTATAGACAGCTGCCAAATTTTTAGTGAATTCCATTGACGGGTTTACCATCTGTCGGTCTGTACTTTCAGAAAGAAGTAAACGCGGTAATTCAAAAAACACAATGATTTAAATATATCAAATTTAGTATGAAATTTTGTGATTACTTGAGCATTGTGTCAAATTTCTGTTTCAATCGATTGTGAAAAATATGTCTAAAACACAAATTCGATTTTTGGGTATTATTAACGTATGCCAGGGATTAATTGCCGAAAAATTCGCCAAGGATGACACGACAGATTCAGTAAAAATGCTAATTTCACTCCAAAAGTAAATATTTTGTGATTATTTTAAGCCAATGTCATGTAAGGCGCTCTCTGTCATGACAAGTTTATTAAAGAGTATTAGAGAAATTTTTGGGGGGCCATTCCACTGGTTCTGTGAGCGAACAGCATTTTACGCTCATATCCATATTAAAAGTATGACAATAATAGGGGAGGGGGAATACGAAATCTTCAGAAATCATTGGTTGTTTGTTTTTTTCAACACTTTTTCAATTTTTCTTAATGAAATAATTTGCTAAAAGTGGAAATAAAGATTTTGAAACAAAACCCTACAATTCTCCATAAGGATGAAGAGTCCTTATAATGTCATTTAGTGCAATCCAAATACCGCATCAAAACCATTATGGGGGAAAAATCGCCAAGTGAACTAATTCTCCCGTCGCCAAATCCCAACCAACCTTGAGGCTAGCAAATCGAGCGATATCAGAAACCACCGGTCAGTGATCTACTGGGCAGAGGAAGAAGCTCGCAATTGGAGGATGCCTCCTTGCCTTGGGGGCCCTCACAAGGACCTACGGGGTGCACTAATGAAAAGGCCACCCTGGGGGTAAAAAGAAAGCATTTCGAAAGTGTTACGAATTGTCGTTAGAGAGATATTGAGGAAGTTTCATGCGATATCAGGTGAAAGGAATGGTGGGTAAATGTTCTAGATTGGATAATTCCTTTTTGGATTCTTTTAATTTGGGCCACTATTGCAATCTGTTACAATATTTTTTTATCATTTTTTTCGCCAACTACATTTGTTCTCTGATCTTTTCTTGTTGCGATGTGAGAAGTGGAAATGGAGCAGATTTCACAAGTACTTTATTGAAAAATCACATGTTATATAATAAAAAAAAATGAAAATTGTGCAGGAAATGAAATTCCTTTGTTTATGACTGTGTGAAACGGTGAAATAAATTAGAAGAGTGACGAAAAAAATATCGCTGTTGAGTTTGAGCTACAAGTTTATAGCAGTTTTACGGCCATTTAACTATAAATTATAATATAATATTAGAACTGCACGTTGTTTTAAAATGAATCTATTTTTCCCTCCCTACTAATTCTGCAAATGTTTTCTAATCTTCAAAATGGAACAAATTGTTTGCTTTATAATAAAAATTTAAAAAAATTGTTCCGAAATGGAATCTTTTTGTTTGTTGATGAAATAAAAATGACAAAAAATTCGCTGTTGCATATCAACTGTAACTTTCAAATCCTTTTTTAATAAATTAAAAATTTAATAAAAATAATAATGAAACATAACAATTGCTCGTTATTTTATAAATAGTTATTTTTTTATTACATTGTTTATTTATTTATTTTCTTACTTTTTCGTATACGAAGTATAGAAAAAGTAGTGTAATCATAGAAAAATTCGAACTCGAGAATTTGTCAAATCTCTTTACTTCAAAGGGGCCGCGGTGGCCTGGTGGTAAGGTCTCGGCTCGTGATCTGTAGGGTTTCAAGTTCAAGACCTGATTCTACCGAAGAACCGTCGTGTAAGGGGGTATGTTGAATGTTAAATCCGTCAGGGCCGCATGTTCTCCCGCTGATGTGGAGAAGGGATTGCCAGCTCAGGTGTCGTCCTCGGCATCTGACCGCGGTTCAAAATTACAATGTCAGTTCCAAAATAGCCCTAGTGTTACTTTACAACGGAGCGTTAACATAATTAAACAAAATGAATCCACATTTCATACCCTGAAACGTATTGAAACGCTTTCTCCTTGAATTCGAAAACCACGTTTCTATCCGTCTATCTGGGAACTCGATAATATAAAAAAGTTTAGAACTGAATGCATGGAATTTGATACATGCACTTAAGACAAACTTGATTTCTGTCAATTTTAAACGAAAATCAATTCTGAAGAAATTTATTTATCTGGCTGTCAGTGTACAAGTGAACTCGATAATTACAAAAAATAAAGAGCTTGATAAATGAAATTTGGCACACATGCTTAGGATTTCAATTGTAAATTCTTATCAAATTTTAAACCAACCAGTCGGAGGACTGATCGTCTGTTGATCTGTAGTTTCGTATGCTAACAAAGTACCTCGTTCATTCAATTAATTAAATCGATGAAATTCGGTACGCAATCTGGTGACTGCAATTGTCATTTCGTGTCAAATTTTGGTTTCAATCGGGTAGGGGAAAAAAGCGTCTAAAATATATATATTCTTTTGATAGATTCCATACAAATGCTAATTCATGCCAAAGAACTATACTTAGTAGTTATTGCTCAACAATGCCATATAAGTTATTAGCAGACCTACCCAAGGTCCCCACTCCCACTGAAAAGCCCCTCAGAAATAAGGATGAGACGCTTCCAGCATGGTGGTTGGTTCTCGCCACCTTGATAGGTGCAGAAATGGTGGGAGTCGGCTACCTCCAATCGATGACGGGATGTGCTTTACACTCGAAGCGTGGTATCGTGGCCGGTGATGGCCCTTCAGACTCAACCATAGCTGTCCTTGCGGCCCAGTCGATCAGATTTTAACTGAAGGCCTTTAATTAGGCGGGTGGAGTAACCATGTGTGATTACGCAAAGTCTACCATTTTATCCGGTAGGAGGTTTGTAAGACTTTTATTGGTGAGTATGCGAGAAATTTTCATGGAGACCAGAAACACAGGTTTTATAAAAGAAGATAATGTAAAAATTTTTTGAAAACCGATATTTAAATTATATACTGCAAAAATGCAAATCGATATACCAATAGTATATTCGAAACAATTTTTTTTAATGCAAAAATTATTGCAAGTTAAAGAACTTTTCCCGATAATTAATATAAATTTTTTTCATTGAAAACTTTTTCCAAGGAAATATACAGCTTCGTTGTTTTTCTGTTATTAAAAGGTCGATATTTTTTGCCAATTTTAAAATTAATGTTTTATTAAAACTACCCGAAAGTTCCAGTTTTAATAAAATGTGAGTTAATTTGAGATTTATTCTAGAAATAAATTTGTCTTTTTTTATAAATTGAGCAGAGGGTAAAAATTTTTTCAAATTACAAATTAACATTTTTTTTTTCCTCCAAAGGAATAATTTTCTACAAGAAAATGAATAATCTTCAACAGTAAAAATATCGTAACGATTTATATATTTTTTACCTGTTAATACGCCGGTGTCCTGCCATAGGGGTAGCGCTTCTTTCCCTTGATCTGGGTGTCCCGGCTTCGAATCCCGGTTTGGGCATGGTTGTTCTTCATGTGCGTTCTATCTGTGAAATGTGTGAATGTGTCCCTATGTAATAAGGGGTTGTGCAAGCGAATGTGTGAGTGTCATCTTCCTATGAGCTGGAAGCCCGATTTCTGCCCTCTGGTACTCAGGGGCTTCTTTACCCTGAGAAGCTACTGCACCCCTTTTTTGTGGTAACGCGTACACGACATCATCACCTGTTAATATGCAACAAGATTTATTCTATTCTTATTACTTTTATTGTTATTAGGAATTTTCTTGTTACTTTTATTGTAATCTTCGTCAATGAAAACTTTGTGGAAGAATACGATGAAAAATGATTGAGTCATTAAAAAGGTCGATGACAAGGTTTTGATGGACATTTTGGTCTTCTCAAAATCTGAACAAAACATTTCTGGAGTTTTGTCTATTAGCAGGATAATTCGAAATTGTAATATCTCTAAATATACAAGTTGATATGTGGTCTTTAGAGCGATATTGTGTATCCTAAATATATATCTTTGTATATTTGGGATAAAATCCAACTATGTCCGTATGTTCGTCTGAGCAAAATAGTTCAAATACGCAATAATCGAAATAGATGCAATTTGGTAGGTAGTTTTAAGATTTAAATTGTAGGACAGCATTTACTTTTTTATAAATTCGTTTAATTATTTTGCTTGCATGTCATTATTCTGCAATGCCATCAGTTGGATGGACGAAGAATGAGATATGATCTTTGCTACAAAACTGTTGATATATGCATACTTTTATCTAACACTGCCTGGAAATCTTTTAGTTTGTCAGTTTCTGTGTCACAAAAAACATAATAAGCAAAGTATGAAATTTAATAAGCGGTATTCTTCTATTATAAAATGTTTTTTCTTAATCTTCCAGTTAAATGATCTTCTAATTAAAAATTCCATTCAGGATTAACGAATTCTTTTGAAAACAATTTTAGAAGTTCAATTTTTTTTCTTAATTTTAAAACTAAATTCAAAAAATATATTACCTAGTTACTGAACTACAAAATAAGCTGTATTTCTATTCAGTCTTTTAATTTTATGTTCGACTGATGATGATGATGATCGTGTCCACGTTACCACGGAAATGGGGTGCAGTAGCTTCTGAGGGTAAAGACCCCTGAGCACCCGCGGGCAGAAGTCTGACTTCCAGCTCATACGAAGATGAAACTCACACATTCGCTTGCACAACCCCTTTTTACTGGGAGGCACATTCACACACCCCACAGATAGAACAACCAGGCCCGAACCGGGATTCGAACCCGGGACGCCCAGATCACGGGGAAGAAGTGCTACCCCTATGCAAGGACGCCGGCCCGTTCGACTCATAACAAGACGAAATGTTCAATTTTTTCCCCACTTCAAAAAGCATTTAAAAATTTGTAAAACCTTTTTTTTAATGAACGAATTGCTTATTCTATACTTTATGTACTACAGAACTCAAGGAAAAATTAGTTATCTAAATATGAACATAGAATATTCCTTATATTTTAATTCATGTAATTTTTTCCTTAAAAGATTTTACTAAAATTTATAGTTTAAGTAAATACCATTTAAGGAAGCAAAATAGCATTAAAATGTATATTAATTGCGGATATAAAAATAAATACAACCTTCCAAATAATAAAGTTTTTATAATTAAAACTGTTCATAAATTTAGAATATTAAATAACTTAAAAAAATATTTGATATTTTTAATTATTAATATATTATTTATTTTCACCGTAATTCTTCTCAGTGTAATATATAATCCGTATTATCTCGACTGAAAGCGAAAATTTTCTCTCAAAATAAATAATTACACACACACCCATTTTAATTTACGTTTCCTGAAACCATTTTCATTTCATTTCACTTCCTATTCTGCCAGGCATCAGATACATTAGCGCCTTTCTTGACTAAAAGCTACCATATGGCATAAACTCAGTTTTCTTTGCAAAAAAAGGATTATTTATCTATTAGTTTGTCCCTTTTCACGCCCTTTCGTGGAAATATATCACGAATCCAGGTTAAGATAAAGTACAGAACAGAAGGAATCTCTGAAGATCGAGATCACACATTGAAGGAAGTTAAATATCCAATAAAACTGGGCTGCCACAAATAGAATGATGTCCATTAACGACTGTAGGAATAATAAAAAAGTTACTCTCCTTTTCTAAAGGTGGCAGTAAATGGTTAATGTTCTGTGTGTGTGTTTTTTTATCATTTGTTTTCATGCCAGAAAAAAAAGTGGTACAACTTATGGAAATGATGGATTGATTCAATATTCCTCAGAACTATTTTCTAATTATGTACACGGACGACTCAATTGCGTAGACAGTGAAAGTTGGGAATGATAAAAACAGGTTTATAGTTCATAATCAATTAGTTTATCGTGTACTGAGAATACTCAAAGAAGATTAATGAATAAAAGTCAATGACTGAAGGTGAAAAAAATCATCTTTCATTTGCATGGATCAATAAGGTGAAATTCAGCCCTACTTTACGTTTCAATTCAATCTAGAAAATTTCGTAGTTAAAGAATGTTTTTCACTCGATGGAGCATTTTGTTAGTTTACCGTGTTTGAATTTTGTAAATAAAATTTGTTTTCTGTTGGTTCGAAAACAAATGAAACAAATCATTCGGATACCGCGAAATTTACTACAGTTGTGGTGGAATCACGTCCGGGTCACCAATGTGGCTGATTGTTATGAGTGAGGATAGACCCTGGGACCTTGTGGTTCGCAGCCCAGTAACATGACCACAATACAAAATCAATAGCTCGTGCAGCGTAGCTGTTAACTGGCTTATAAGCTTTCACTACTCAATTTCCGCTAACACGACAATTCAAATGCCATTGCTGTAAACTTTCAATGGATATGTAGAATATCACCTTTGATTATTTTTGTATAAAATTCATATACTTCCTAATATAGGAATTATTCTGCTCCTTCTTTGTCATATAAAAGTACTTGATCTTGCACTAGATCTTAAATGCTCCAAGTGCTGCAATTTCTATTTTTATAGTCTAGTCAATGAACGTTTTGAACTTCGCAACATAGTAAAGAATCCTTCACTCCGAGCCGCCATTAAAGCACACGGAATAAATCTGATTGATCGGACCACCGCGACAGCAATACTGGCAGGAATATGGTTGAGTCCTAAGGGCCATCACCAGTCACGGTACAACCCTTCCAGTAGGAAGCACGTTCTACCATCCATAGAATGTAGCCAACCCCCAACATTTCTGTATCTACCAGGGTATCAAGAACCAAATAGCATACCGGAAGCTTCTCATTCTTACTCTGAGGAGCCTTGAAATCGTGTGGAAAAGCCAAGTGAAGAAAATCGTAAAAACACTTTTAAGGGGTTTTTTTTTTTTTTTTTTTTTTTTCCCGATCCCTAAAATCAAAATTTGGCACATAATTTCAATTTCAATAGCAAGATCGTATTTCAAATTCCTTTTAATAATTCATTTATGTTTTATTCCATTATAATTCCTTTTATGTTTTTTGTGTTATCACTTTTACATTTATAAAAAATGAACAATTCATAGACGATCATCCTGTTTTGATGCGTTTGGTTCAAAATTTGATTTGGACTTACACTTAAGATGATAAGACTGTGCGTTAAATCTTATCTTTCTATTGATTTGGGTTTTACAGTTATCACATTCATTTGTACTCGGACAGACAGAAAGGTAAATTTTCTGTATCTGACTTTCGCTCAAATTTTCATTAAAATCTTCAAAATTGGTGAAAGATCGCCTACAGATTTCATTTGTCTAACTCAGATCATTTATGAGCTGTTCAGAAACATAATTCCAAAAATACGTTTTATAGATTCAGAGTGATTTGAAACTCATAGATTCATCAAAATCATTATTTTTAATAATCACAACACTTTCTCTTTGTATACATACGAGAATTTAAAAACAGTTGATAAAAATCATTTGCATAAGATCCATCTCGATCGTTTCATGTCATATGCACAACTTCTAATAAGCCGATATAAATTCCGTATTAAAACATAATCATATTCATATGTCGACTTCAAAAACCAATACGGTTTCACATTTATTCAGATACAGGAACCCTTAGTATAGGCATAAAAAAAGGTGGTTACACTTTCGTGACTTGTATTGTGTAATAAAAGGGGCACTCAAAACTGCTGCGAAATAAAATCAACCTCTGGTTGTCAAGGAGACGAGAGAGAGCTCATAATAATAGGCGTGAGGCAGAACATGATGGATTATAAGAAGACCTCTTAATCTTCTTCTTCGAATATACAAAAGCACGTCTGACAAGCAGCGGATTTTCCGACTTGAAGAACAAATTGGCTTCTAGAGGATAGGTGTGACCTAATACATGATTCTGTGGAAATCTATGAGGCAGAATTTAGGGGAGTTTCTGGTTCTTGTATTTTTAAGAATAAAAGAAGTGTACTCCATATTGCATTTTGTATCAAAATTTTTAGATGAACAGTAGTGTAAGAATAGATTGATAAAAAAAATTTAGTATTAAAATTTATTTTCTTGTATAATGATAGATTTTTTTAAAACTTTCTTTTATATGAAATATGCAAAAAGAAAATATTGTCATCATAAAAAAATTAATTCGAGATTTTGATGAATATCCACGTTTTAGACCTCTCACAATTCTAGAAATATATTTTTGGAATTATGTCTGTATATCTTTTGAAAACAGTTACTAAACTGTTATAATTCTTTAGTAACTGTTCAATAAGTACAGTCACTAATTGGCGATGTTCAATAAGTACAGTCACGAGTGGCGATAACGTCGCCAATGTGGCAACTTAGACGGATTTTTTATTTATTTTTAATTAATTAATTTTATTTTATTTATTTTTTATTCTTATTTTTATTTATTTATTTTTTATTCTTATTTTTATTTATTTATTATTTTATTTTATTATTATTTATTTATTATTTTATTTTATTAATAAATAATCAACCTAGACGGATTTATTTTATTTTATTTATTTATTTTATTTTTTATTATATTTATTTTATTTTATTTTATTTATTTTTTATTATATTTATTTTATTTTATTTATTTATTTATTATATTTATTTTTTATTATATTTATTATTATTTCTGGCCTTCAAGTATCGTTTTTTAATTGAAAAATAATAATAATAACAAATATTCAATTAGTAGTCAACTTGGCGAGATTTCAAATAAGACGGCAAGTGGTGGGCCGATCTAGGATTTTACCGAAAACCGCTAATATGCATTTAAGCTTTGTTACTCGTACTTCACCCGAGATATGGTGGTCTAATAATAAAGTCTTGATTTCGAGATTTTATTCCAACTTTGTGTACGAATCCTTTTCACCGTGACCTAAGTAACCAAGGGTAGTGGTCTCCCTAAAACTTTCTCGCATATACTCTTATAAATTTGTCATTCCAGAGAACATCTTACACGATATTGTCGTATATAGTTACGAAATATTTTCTGGCGTGAATTTAGCATTTTTACTGAATCTATCATGTCGTCCTTGGCGATTAATTCTTGGCATGCTTTAATAGTATCCAAAAATCAAATGTGTTTTAGATATGTTTTTTCCAACTGATTAAAACAAAAATTTGGCACAAAACTGCACTTGAAGTCACAAAATTACATATAGAATTTGATATATTTAAGTCACTGTGTTTTTGAACTATCGCGTTTACATGTTTCTGAAAGTACAGACTGACATGGAGTCAATCTGTTGGTGGATTTGGTTCAAAAATTTGACGGGTGTCTGAATTATAGATCTTAAATCTGTATCTATATTTTGTCGTTTTGTAATTATCGTTATAATTTAGATTCGAACAGCTGGACAGACGACATCCTGTGAATGGAATTTTCTGAAAATTTGATAGAATTCTGAACATTTGGTGTAAAGACCGTATACGGAATTTCAAATGTATAACTCAGAGTTTTTTAATTGTCTTTGTCACAGACAGACATATATTTTCCAAAAATGTATTTTTCGAAATCAGAGAGGTCTGAGACATGGAGATTTGTCAAAATTTCGAATTCGAACTTTTTGACGATTATGATATTTTCTCTACGTATACGTGAACGTAAAAAGGAATCTACGTTTTCGTCTTGTCGTCTGTAATATTGCCATATTGAAAAAAAAAATGATGAAATTTCTACTAAAATTATAAATATATCTACTTATTTCAAAAATGATGAAACGCACGTAGACTAAGATTTAAAATCTGAGAGATAAAAATATGGCCGGATGAATTAAAATGTAGAATCAGTAAATTCGTTGGCAAAGTCGTTTAGAGGTTGATCGTGCATTTCTAAAAACTTCATGTGTATTTATTACACTGCGGGCATTTCTTTTTGTTCTCTTTTTCTCTTACCTTTAAAAATAAAGAGAATTGTCTTGTTAAACAGTATTTTTTTACTTTCTAGTATAAGTAATATAGAGAAAGTATAATTATTAAAAAATTCGAACTCGACATTTTGGCAAATTACCACGTTTCAGACCGCCCTGAGTTCGAAAATCCCATTTTTTTGAAAATGTCCTTCCGTCTATGACAAAGATAACTCAAAAACGTTGTGAGATAAACGTTTGAAATTTGGCATACTGTCTTTACACCAAATTTGCAGATTTCTATGAAATTTTGAGTAAAATATGTTCTGTGAAAGTCCGTTTGTCCCGCTGTTCGAATTTAAGTTAGCACGTTAATTACAAAACGAAGAGAGCTGGAAGATAAAATTCAGAACACAGATTTAATATCTATAGCATAGACACTTATCAAATTTTGAGCCAAATCCAATAAGGGGTTGCCTGTATGTCTGTCTGTACTTTCAAAAACTTGTAAACGCGATAGTTCAAAAACGCATTGGCTTAAATATATCAAATTTGATATGGGATTTTACGACTACGAGATGTAATATTTTTGTCATATTTTTGTTTGAATTGGTTGAGAAAAACGTGTCTAAAACATAAATTCGATTTTTGGATATTTTTAAAGCATACAAGACATTAATCGCCAAATAATTCGCCAAGAATGACACGATAGATTCAGTAAAAATACTAATATCGGCCAAAAGTTATTGATTAACTATTGTATGCCAATGCCTTATAAGGCATTCTCTGGCATGACAAGTTTATTAGAGAATATGTGAGACACTTTTGGGAAAATGACTTCCTTCCTCTAGTTTTAAAATTTTATTCACGACGATATTATTTAATTGACGCATTATGTGTAACTTGATGCCCCAAAATACTCATATCGATAATTATTTTCTTTTAACAGATTCTATATCCTTTGTTTTTTATCTTCAAAATACACAAATTCACGCATCACTTTTTCATTCTTATTTGAAAATCACCCATGCATCCAGAAGCGGCAAACATCGAGCAGTCATAACGGACCCGTTTCCCAATGCGCATCAGCGATTGCGTTACAAACTGTTTGCTTTAACCCGGTTAAGAAACTGAAAGTAAAACGCTTCACATGCGCACTGTAATGGGCCATACTTACTGCGGAATGCGTTAATAACTGGCAAAGAACGCAGTGAAGTCATTGGGGATTTCTGAAGGAGAGCAGTCACGGCATTTGTAACACTTAATTGTCTATCTTTTAAATCAAAATGTCACAAATGATACACACTGTTAGAGATTTGACACATCTTGATAAGTGGGTGAGTGGAATCAAGATTATGTTTGCGGTCTTCGTAATATTTTGTTATATATTCATTCATTCAAACTAATACAGATAATTTTGCTAAATCATATGCAAAGAAATAATTATAATTTTCAATATAACGGCTCGCTTTTTAAGAATCTGTACATTCTCTGCATACAGGGAAAAAAACGTCTTTCCATAATTTTGGGCGAGATTTGCCAAAATAAAGTTTACCAGTTTGTGCATTTTGAGCATGATATCCAATGAACTGCGAGTGAATGAGTGAAATTCAATATACGGATTTATTACTACAATGATAGGCGTGCGTCAAATGTCAAAGTTCCTCTAAGATTTTACATATTTATCGGTCAGTTTATTCTTAGGGGGGGGGTTATGAATATAGCAATGTTCATTATGAACTAATTGTTCAAAATTTTAACATTTTTCTCTCTCGCTAACCTCCGGGGCATAAAATTATGGCACAAACTCTATTTTTCAAATAAAAATCTTACATAGTTTTATTTATAAATTTATTTCTATTACTTTATTTATATTAACACTTTCCTTTAATTTTAATATTTTTAAAAATATTTCTAAGTATTTTTACAAACATATTTAACATTGTTCTAGATATTGTATTTCTGCACATGCGCGTTGCAAGGATATGAAATATTTTTTGTATGTTCTCATTAACATTGCTAGAGTAACAATTTGGAAAATAATATAATATTATGCAAAAATTATAAAAAAAAATGTTTAAAATTAAAGAAAAATTTGCTCAACTGAATAGATGTAATTAAAAAGATAAATTTTGTAAAATGCAATTTAATGTTCTAGCACTTTTGGAAATTATTGTGTAAAAACTTTAAAATTTTGCTAAAATTTTAATTTAAATATTAAAAAAAAATCTCTTCAAGGCATGTATTTGTACTTTTCAAAATATATGTATGCCGAATTTTGTGACTTTAGGTCAAATGATCTGTTCTATAAAGCGCCAATTCAAAGACATTCCCTTTTATTACTGGTAGAGATAGAGTGAAAAAATATATAATCTGACCTTTGTTATGCCAGCTGCAAACAAAATTATAATTTGAGGCAACATTTTATTTTTAAATTTGAAACCTTTTTATGATCGCAAGTCGAAAAGCTTTCAGTTTTTGGATTATTTTTAGAATAAAATAATCTAAGAGAATTTTTTACATGAGTAGTAAATTCCTTTTAGACAAGTTAAAAACATCATGTTTTAAACTGAAAAAACTGACATCAAAATGCATTCTTAAGTTAGAAATTGTGTTGCTAACGATTTTAAGATAATCCTAAATACCTGTCAATAAGTGCAAACATTTCTTTCACTTTTTGAAAACCAAGTGATGCATTGCGAAGATACAATAATTTTGCAACTTCAAACGAGTCATTTTATCCCATTTTGCTAAGGACACTTACAGTTAAACGTCCTTCATTATTTTCATTTTATCAATATGTTCCTGCTCTGAGTTTGCTGTTAAATTAAGCGTGAAATATTTTGTAACTTTTATCCATGAAATACGGCAGATAATTGTTCACTTTCTCTATTAAAAAATTCTTTATCCATGGCCTCTACACAATAAATAACAATTTGCTAGTTTATTTCTATATTTATCCTATATTTTAAAAGCAGTATAAAGGGTTTTTATTTAAGAAATTTCCAAGGTAAAACTCGTAAAAGTAGTAAATAAATATCGCGTCCAAACAGTCAATGTATTTATGGATATTTTATTTCTTATTAACTTTTTTTATTCAGTTTATTTATAAATATTTATTCCCAAGGTGGAATTAATGACATTTCAAATAGTGTTATCATTAAGATATATATATATATATATATATATATATATATATATATATATATATATATATTGCCTTTTCTTCTCAAAAAACGATTACCAAAATTTTTCATAGTTAAATATTGACATGTGGCTGGCTATACATGATCAACAAAAGCCGATCAGAGACCTTACCACCATGCTTTAGTGGTTAGGACTTTGGACTCTTATGTATTTTTCTCATGTTCGATCCCGCGTTTGCAACTCAATTAGATTTC
The DNA here is from genome assembly GCF_947563725.1 of Argiope bruennichi. Taxonomy (NCBI): domain Eukaryota; kingdom Metazoa; phylum Arthropoda; class Arachnida; order Araneae; family Araneidae; genus Argiope; species Argiope bruennichi. The sequence goes on along the minus strand of NC_079157.1, from coordinate 92,746,683 downwards.
GCTCATGACTTTAAACGAGCCATAGAATAGGATTTTATTTACTATTTTACAAAAAAAAATGGATGAAGCTTGGTTTTTTAGGAACTTTTTTAAATAACTGAATGTCTGAAACGAGTTTAAATAAACTATTTTATAAATTTACTAAAACATCTGCCTTTGACGTAAGGATACTGTTTACATTTTGTCTCATATTTCCCCTCAAATAATTCCAAAGGACATTTTAGCTTTGCAGAAAAAAAAAAGAAGAAAAAAAAGAGGAAATTCGGCCTGCTGAATCCACGCCATCTGAACAATGACTTTCAGGTCAAACTGCTATTCCTCCGCGTTGCGACAGCGTCTCCTTTAAGGCTCATTCGAAACTTTTTCAATGGATGCGGTGTAAGACGGAGAAATACAACTCAACACTTTGTGTTCTCGAGTCACGAGGTACATTGAGGTTTTCGGGATCTTCTGCCGAACAATTGCTGCAGTGTTTTATTTAATAAATATTTTCGGATTGGTCATTCCTTGAATAGGAAAGAGGTTCCAACAAGAATTTCGTCATTGTTGTTGCTGTTCAGGAAATGCGAGCTTTACGCGCAAGATGTATTCGGGTACAAATTTCGGAAACAAGAATTTTGTAATTTATGCCCCCGTCTTCGGTTACAAAACAATGTTTTGTATTTATCTGAAAAGATTTTGTTTCTGATTTGTTTTAGAAAACCAGGACGGCTGTGTTGTGTTCTGTAATTCGTTCTGGAATTTTCAATTGTGACATAGATGCATTTTATATATGTTGAAATTTATATTTTTACGTGCCTCCTATCATAATACATCATTATTATATATATTTGATATGAAATGTAGCTGAATATTTCAAGAATCTTTTCTAGTGCTTCCTCCAATTAAAAATGATTATCATGAAAAACATTGTAATGCAATAATTATTAATGTAAATTTATAAAATATAATGGTGCAATATGAAATCTTTTACTGATCAGCTTTAAAACATGATTCTTATTGACATTTCTTACGTTATCGTACACGAAGTATACAAAAATAATATTATAATTGTTAAAAAACTAGAAATTAGAATTTTGATGAATTTCCACACTTTAGATATCTCAAGAACCACATTTTGGGAATTATGTCTTTTTTTAAGTTCATCTGTCTGTGAACACGATAATTCAAAGCCGCTTTGAGTTAGATGACTAAAATTTCACGAATGGATTTTACCCCAGCTTTAGTAAATATTCATAAATATCATGTTAACATGACAGTTTGTCCAGCTGTCATGTCAGCTAACATGAGAAGTTCAAAACGAATAGAGCTAAATAGATTAAATTTGATACACAGATTTAATAGTTGTTGTTTCTTATTGCACTTGCCATGGATAAGCCCACTGCTACAAAGACAACGATTTAAGCCGGTGGGGGAGCGTCTCTTGTTTTTATAGTAGGGCCAACTAGGGCAACTACGACTACGACTACCAACTACGACTGTGCTACTCACGCGTCACTCATTCGCTTACACAACCCCTTTATACAGAAGGGCACATTCACACATCTCACAGATAGAACAAAGGGAGAGCAACCCTGCCCAAATCCGGACTCGAACCTAGGACACCCAGACCACGGGGAAGATGCGCTACCCCTATACCAGGACGCAGGCGGTTTAGTAGTTAAATTATAGATGCATATCAAATTTGTAACCAAATCTTTCAAATGCTTGAACGCCTATTGGTCTGTGCTTTCACGCTATAACTAAAGAAGTAGTGATTTGAACAAAATTCGGTATGAGATTTTGCGACATTGTTGTAGTTTTAAGTCATATTTGGGTTTTAATCGGTCAGAAAACAGATGTCCAAAATGCACATTCGATTTTTTTTATATTTGTATTTTAAACGCATCTCCAAAGATCGAATTCTAATAGGTCCTATTGCAAGCTTATAGCATATCATTAATAATATTAAATACTTTTATTAGATATTATGCCAGAAAAGTTCGAAAAGACCATTCTGGAGGTTCATTTATATTTTTTTTTCTTCATTTAATATTATAGAATGATCTAAAATTGCTAGAAATTATTTATGAAATTCATTATTTAAATAAATAATTTATATAGAAAGCTTAAATAATTTTAGATGATAATGTAAATTTAGGTATATTTATTTATTTATTTGACATAAAGCTTTCCATTTTTTTAAAAACTAAATCAATAGAATCAATTTTTTTAAACTTTTGATAAAAAGGTTTAGGTTTTTATAGATGTGAATATAGAGAGAAATGTTCATTGATCGAACTATCAGATTATTTTCCAATAAATATCAAATTTGATTTGATTACTCTAGTGGACAGTTACAATCTCTCGTAATAAACCATCGAATGTATTTTCCCTGAAAGAACTTGTACGTTTACTATATTTATTTATTTAATATTTTTATATATAGCTAATTGAATTCGCGTCCCTTGGGTTACGATTTCGAACCCCGCCAGCTGAAGACTCTGCGTGTGTCTGATGGATGGCGCACGTAAAAATCTGTTGTGGTCACAAAGTCCTACATGTCGAGAGTAATACCACTGGGGGTACTGGAGCAGGGGTGATCGTTCTCTGATTCAGGTCTAAATTACGATATGTGTATGAGTGAATAAAATGCATGAAAGAAGTCCATCCCGTAAAAAGGGTCGTGACGTGTGTGTAGCTAAGACGCACTCTTGGCCCTAGATGGCGCTACTGAAAAACAAGAGACACACCCTTGGCTTAAAATTACTGCCTTCTTCAGTGGGCTTATCTATGACAAGTGCCATTAGAAACAACAATAACATATATAGCTCTAAAGGATAAGAACTTAGAATTAATTCAATTACAAGCGGTGATTAAAATTAGAAACGGTTAAAGAAAAGTTTAGTTTCAGTCAATTATTTTGCTATCTTTTCTTTGATTAAAAAATTATTTTTCCAAAAATGAAAAGTTATTTTAATATGGCATGAGAACTTTTCAATGATATTTTTTTCTGCATTTATCGAGGCAAATGCTTTACAATTTATTTCTAAATATTGTTTTATCTTAAAATCTTCTTCTCAAGATATTTTTGTACTTCATATATAAATGTATATTTTGATGTTTTTCATGTGATCTTGTCAATTGAATTACCAATTCAGCTGTGATGCTTGTTTTGAGACATCTGGAAAGTATTTTCTTCTGAACAAGATCAATGCTTTAAGCAAGTGAATAGCTTGTAACATGTTATGTTTTTCGAAAAAAAATTGAAATAGCTATTAATTTTTCTATTATACAAAACAATTTTATGTAAACATAGCGTTCTATTTGGTTTGTGATTGGTAGTTAGCGAATCACCTGACACATGACATTTGAGGTATGTTTTACCAATATTGTTAAAAATATTTAATGAAAATTACTAAATATGTTGCAGTAAATATTTATATGGTATTTGACGGTGAAATGTTAACAAAAGAGGAAAAGTGAAGTTTAAATTAACACCAAATTAACAGCAGATGAGTTCAAAACAATATTATTTGCTAATTCTACATTTAGACACACCATTTGTGGCAACACTAATGAATACTCTTTCCGGTTTGTTTCCTTTTTTTCAAATAACGGAAATTTTTCGTCTTTAGGCTTAAAATCGTCTGAATACATAATAAATACACGTGTTAATCCTGCATTGTTTTTAAAAAAATAGTAATGAGTCGTCTAGCGATATCAGATAAAGGAAAAATATAGAAGAAACACCTACTGAGAATTTGCCAATTTAAAAAGAAAATCTGATCGTGAAGCTGCTTCGTTGGCGGCAAAATGTGAAAAATAGATTCAATTTTTAGATATTGAAGAGATGAACAAAGAATGCTCTCATTGTGGCGCTTTGAGTTTTGAATCGGAAGAAAGCAGAACTGCCAATGCATGTTCTCATCATGGAAGTATTAAGTTTCCAATATTGAACGAATGGTCAATGGAGTTTAAAAACTTGGAAATTGGAATTGAAGAACATCGCGTTTAGTATCGGACAACATCAGAATTGGCGAATGAAAGCCAGCAGAAGCGAATCCCCTTTGTTAATTATAGTCTATTCTTAATTATATCTCTCTAAATGGAGGGCATTTCTAATATGAGAATGTGATCGCGCGGTTCCGTAAAAGTCTCATTAATTTTATTCTAATGTGAAATCATATTAAATAAGCTCGTTTAATTGAATTTAAAGAAATCTTTTAAAACATTATTTTTTGACTTTATAATTCCAGATCATCTAACATTCTTTTATATTTAAAAAATGGCTATGTCTACAAAATATTTGGTAATAATTATGTAAATAAAGCTAAGATGTAAAGCAAACGCATCATGATTAAGTTAATTCCTCTATATTTTTATAAAATATGCCTAACTATTTAACACGAACAGGTTTCCTTACTGTCAGCAAACTGGTAAATTTACTATTAAAGAAGACCATTATGTAAATAAAGAAACACACAATAAAAACCGCGTTTGAGATTTAAATTAGTAGCTCAAAACTGGCAACATGCAGTAGAAAGAAATAACGCATTATAAATTTTAGGTCGCACTCACTCTTAACAATTGCTTCTGCATATTTATAAATTGCAAAACAATTGATTTCAATGCAAAAGGTCCAAATGTAAAAAGGGAATTACAATAACTGAAGCGAATAAGTCAATTGTGATATTTTTCTGCTTTTAAGAGTCGTTTACTGAATAGTAGGTTAGTAACTCTGCCCTATTTTCTCAGAAATTGTTTTCATAAAATCGTCTGCATGCGAAAATGATGAGTAACGAGAAAATTAACAATTTTTTATTGATAAAAATTAATAAATATTTATAACTTTTTAGTTTAAGTATTATTTAAAATTAATAGATTAAGTGATTAATTACATATGTTTAATATAAGTCAAAATTTAATATAAGGAAAAAGGCATTGAAAGTTTTTTAATTCTGTAAGTTAATCAAAGTAATCAATTCATATTCAAGTAATAAATGAAAAAAAGTAGAAATTAGAATACACTGAGAGAGAAAATGGTTCTTTGTCATAACACCGTCGTTGTCGTGTAGTTCTGTATAAGTTGACGCACAATGGCCTTGTGTAAATTTATGTTACTAAGACAATAAAATTAAAATAACTAGTGTTTAAGAAATCAGAAACCGTTTTATTGGATCAGTAGAATTATGCTAATTATTATCCAAAATAATTCCAAAATTTTATGAAAATATTATCAAATATTGGACTTTTTTCAATTCCAACTATTAGTTCATACTCTTCCTATATTTATTTACATATCTTGTTCAAATTTTCAATCGTTAATAAAATACTTTTTATTCTTCCACTTAAGTTCAAATACATTTTTTAAAACTTGAAGTGGATGACACTTGATGTAAATATAGATTTTTCAAATATTAATTAATTAATTATTAAATTTATTAATTTTTAATACTTTAAATAGAGTTTTAACAGTTTGTAATAAAAGTTGAAGTCAACAGGTAGCAGCGCAATCGGTAAAATGTAAAGATTTCAGTATTTTTCACGTGAAGGTAAAGAATGCGAGTTCAATTCTAAATTCTTTAAAACTGCGCGCTAAATGTTTAGGAAAAATAAAAAGACTGTTTCGCTGCATATATTTTTATAGTTTTAAATAATTTGTAAGAAATAATTGAAGTATATTTTGCAACAATACATTTCATTGTGGAAGTGAAATTCAAAGTTTTCATTGGTACTACTACTAATATTTCATTAACGCTTTTTTCCGATGTTAAAGATCTGGATGTGAAAATACGTTTATTTTATACCTTGTATAGGTTATTCTTAAAGGGTTAGTTTTTAATAAAATTTTGATATGTTATTTGTTATTGCAATTAAGATTTCAGAACTAATCTGTTTTGAAATTTTTTTAAAGCGATTCCGTTTTTAAACCTGGTGCTCTTTCCTGTGTTAAAACTGGATGCGCAACGATATGGGCAGAAAATTTAGAAAATACATAATATGATGAATATATCAGTGTAAGACTTTTAAAATAGTATGATGTATATATCTATCAAACTTTAGAATTCAAGAATATTTTGCTGAGGAAGCCCCTAGCGCATTTTACACAGAAGATTTATTTGCAATATATAGTAACCTTTAATCCCAGAAAACCAATTGGTGAGACAAAGGCAGCAAAAAATTATTTAAAAAAAATTCCTTTCGGCATGCTGGAAGCTGGAAAGCAAGAAGAGATTCCTTTACATATGAGTTACTATCTGGCAACATAGTGTTGATATTAGATATGGTCAAAATTAGGGCTTGAAAATCCTTTCTTAAGATCCCAAACTTCTAAGAATATGCAGCTATCGGAAAACTTTAAATGCAAAAGTTGTTCGCCTTAAAAAGGAACTAATTTGGCTAATTGGATTTATTTTTATATCTTCGATATTAAGAAAGTTATAGAGAAATGAAAAGTTCAACCTCCCACTTTTACCACTCTCTTTGAGCCAGATGGACCATTTACGAACTCGTCCGAATTTTTTACATTACTAAGAGCATAAACCAAGCCAGTTAAAATCCAAACAAACTGACTCTAGTTATGCTGTTCACAAGATAACATGGGCAAATGTTTCAAAAAATATAAATACAATTCAAATAATAAACATTCTAAAAAATAAAAGATGCCATTTATTGTTCAAAAGCAATATCCATATTACTCTGAATATCAGATACATTTCTGGGTGTATGGATTAACAATATCCAAATCAATAGTATTTTCCTAAAGATCGCATTTTTTCTAAGCATAAATATACAAAAGGAAATAATTATAATTTGAACATAGTAGGTATTAAATTAAGATAAAATTCAGGCGACATGCAATAATTGAAATTTAAAGTAAATAATAGCTTAAAGAAAAGAAATTAAAAACTATTTCCAATTATTTACTCTATTTCATTGCTTGAAAAACCACTTAATTATAAACAAATACACTTCGCATTGATAAAAGTTTTAAATTATAGAAAGTTTAATGAAATCGTTCGTCTCTTTTAATATGACTTCATGCACTGATGGAAAAGTGGAATGCAATTGACCTTCTGGGAAATAACGAACGTTCTGAATAATTATAAACATAATTAATGTAGTCATTCAGAAAGCTGTAAGCGGTGTGAAAATCCCTCTTAAAAGAATATCTATTAAACATTGTAAAAACCCACATTCTATTATTAAAGAATATTGGATAAGAAATAACCTGGATATTCCATATTATTTGACTTCAGTCTATTCCATTAAAAGTTAACGCACTGTAAGAATTAAAAATTATCAGGAATAAAAAATTTTGTATAGAATTAATGGTAGTAATAAAAGAGTTGAAAGAACTTTCAAAAGTGTTAACAGCTAAAGATCATAGTTTGATACGATAAAGAATGGATTATAATAAACTTTATACAATAGGGAACTAATCATTATTCAAGGCAAAGCATAATAGGTTTTGCATAATAAATGAACTTTTTAAGGGAATGAACTCTTTATTACTTTTAATGGCATGCTCAATGTCGATTATATGTATTATCATTTGTGAGAATTTTAATAATTAGTAAATGTGAAAATGGTCTAAGTCATATACTATTTCGAGCTAAAATATTTATAGAATATTTAAAGTTTTGCTACCAACATTGTGCCATGAATATCACCATACATTACTTAATATTATCATCTACTTGTTATTTTCATTGTGAAATTTTGCTTACTATTATAATTAATAATATCACAACGTGTTTCTATTTTTGCTTAATGTTATTATTATTATCACAACGTGTTGCTATTTTTGATTAATGTTATTATTATTAATATCACAGCGTGTTGCTATTTTTGGTTAATGTTATTATTATTAATATCACAGTGTGTTGCTATTTTTGGTTAATGTTATTATTATTAACACAGCTTGTTGCTATTTTTGTTTAATGTTATTATTATTAATATTACAACGTGTTGCTATTTTTGCTTAATGTTATTATTATTAATGTCACAGCGTGTTGCTATGTTTGCTTAATGTTATTATTATTAATATCATAGTGTATTGCTATTTTTGCTTAACCATATTGTTATTATTGTCACAATGGAATTCTATTTTTATTTATCAATATTATTATTATTACAATATCCTGCTATTAGTGGTTGTCAACAATTATTCTATATATGACACTGCTATTTTGCTATTTTTGTTTTCAAATATTGTTATTAATATCGCATTTATTGCTATTCTGGCTTGCAAATATTGTAATTTTGATATCATAGTTCATTATATTTCTTGTTTACAAAACTTGTAGAATTAGCAACATTTATTATTATTTTTCTTTGGAAATATATCGATATTTATGCATGTAGTACCTCTTTTCCCCCTTGAGCAGAGAGCACCCCCTCGGGGCGTTTTACAGAAGCCCCTTTTGGCGTTTACAGGCAAGCAGCTGAACGGGAGACCTGCATCCTGAGGTCGGGTTTTTTTTCTATGCGCAACCTTTGCGCTAACACCGAATGCTTTCGGTTGGAAACGGTGGAATCCCTCCGCCATACTGTTTACTTTAACTTACTTGTCTTTTTTTTTTTTTTTTTGTACATTTTGTAGTGTAGCTGTGTTTCTACTCACTATATGCATTTAAAATTTAAAATAATATATTTATAAATTGAATTTAATTTTAAAGAATCCGAAAGAAACAAGCAATGCTAAATCTTACATCACCATTTTGGGCCTTTACGTGCATCCTCAGATAGCAATCCACTAACCACTGACTTATGCCAGTTTCATCACTATGAGCACTTACATCTTAAAGAAAATCCAATTCGATTAAAAGTTAGATGTTCTATTCACATGTTAATATATTTATCAAGGTTCTCATTACCATTTTTTTAATCCATTTTCTATTGTTATAAAAGATCTAGTGAATTACTTACAAAGCAATAACATATTGGCAAAAGATAGAAATGAAGAAATGTAAAAGAAATTGCTATCACAAAAGCAATTTTGCATACAATAGACCGAACAATTAAGATAAATTACTGGTTTAAACATATTAGTCTAACACAAGAAAGCGCGTTATGCTCTCAGTTGCTTTACTATTTTTTTTTATCATTCTTATATAATTATCTTTTAAAATTAGAAAATCAGGTAGGGAAGAATGTATTACTGGAGCCCACCATTTATGCTGCAGAGGTGAAAAAATGGCTTACCCCTTGAGAAAATTATTTCAGGTTTAATGACCAGAAAGTCCAGCAAACTTAAGAGAACCCAAATCTTTTAAGTTGATAACGAAATTCTTATACAGGTTTTTATGTAAACTAGAATCAAGAAAAATAGTTAATGGTTGGTTTTTCTGTCTCGGAGGAAGTAGGAAAAGTGAAAAAAAGGACTCTCTTCTCCAAAAAGTTCAAAGGCCAGAAAAGAAGAAGATATAAAGTCACAATGGAACAGTTAATAAAAAAAAATATGAGTGCATTAAATTTAAGGTTAGCGTACATTGTTTGTAACTGAATTAATGACTGTTCTATTTGGAGTTACAATGTTTCAGATAGGATCAAAGAGCATTCTCTCCCCTTGATTTCTTTGTATGTTTCCACGACATGACATATATGTGCAAGGTTCACTTATTAAAAGAAGGATTCAGAACAGATTTTGAACGTCTCTCCGTTGAACAATTAATTAAAAAAAACAAGAAACTGCAAAAATAAATAAATAAATAAATAAAGTAAAATAAAGCTGCAATATTTATGAAACCACACTGTAAAATAAAAAGTTTTCAAAGTCAAAAACTTTTAAAAAGAAGGAACAGTGTGTTTAAAGTGTGCCAGTGCTGCTACATCTAAAATACCAATGACTTTAACCAAATGAATGAAATATAAAGTTTAAACTGTAAAAAAATAGAGAAAGTAAGAAAATAAATACGGCTTGAAGACTTTATCAAGCACCACTTTCAAGCATGGATTTTTTCCCGTGAAATGATGGGAAAGATTTCTAGCCTTTTACCAACAACGCAATGATCCTTTGAACTTTTGTTGGCCGTTTCTTATTCCAAAGTTGGACAGTTAATGAGCATAACAGCCAGGGAGAAATGCAAACATGTTCCCCTATCCAAAAAAAAAGGGGGTGGAGTGGAAATTTTGAAATAATTTTGTGCTTGGTGCTGTGTATTTTGTTTATTGTCTAGTTTTAATATCTTTGAATTGTGTACATTACTTCATTAAAAAAATGAAAATGCTATCGTCAATTTCAAGTTATCATCTGAGGACATTGTTTTTTTAAGTCACGTGGTATCAATTCGAAATGAAAACATCATGTTCTCACAATACTCATATTTCGAAATCACAAACAAATAGAAAAGCGATGGTTTTTAATCATTTCAAAATCAGATTTTTTTTTAAAAAGCAGTTTAAACCGGTTTTAAACAATCACGGGACTATTGCATTATACATGTGTCGATATTTAGAAAAACTTTGGCTTCCCGCTATCTCAAAAAAGTTCGAGCTCTAAAACTTTATCTGGAAACCAGAATTTTTTTGGCGAAAATCCGGTTTATAAAACTTTTGATACCTCTCCTTGCTGTTTCGCGTTCTTTCCCATTTTCTTCCATGTGCTTCTACGGGTGATAATTTCGTAATTTCTTAATAATCCTGTCCGTTATTTGCTAGACAGGACAATCGGGTACATGGCGGACATTCGCCATGTACCCGATAAGTCGCCAAATTTGACTTCATTCTTCTTTATCATTTTCTAATTCTGAAAGCGAGAAATTAATGCGATAAATGGCCAATTTTTTGCCCGTGCATTTTGTGGCTTCAAAACCCTTAAATTATTGTTCAAATCAGAACAATATCGTGTTATCAAATGATAACAACAACAACAACAACAAAAACCTCAGTTGCATGAGATTTTTGAGTCACTGCAGATCATAACTTGGATGAAAGTCAGACCCTTCACAGAAAAAAATATCCTGATTTGAATCCTTTCTTGAAGATGACTCTTGATAAAGTTTTCAGGTCCGATTTATTTTTTTCTTTAATTTTTAACAATTTAACCTTTATATTTTGCTAATTTGATTTGCTAAAAAGTAATGCTAAAACAGTATAGTGTAAAATTTTATCTGTCTAACTATTTATCCTTTTAAGTTTTTGCGTTCACTTGTCTTTTTCGTGTTCAATTTTGATAGACAGACAAACAAACATCTTGCAAATAGATTTAGTTCAAAATTTCATAAAAGTCTACATACGTAGTGTAAGAACCACTATCCATCTAGAATTAACGTAAAGATTTCACTCCGTTTGGTTCAAAGAACTTTTGATTTATCAGTTTGAGGACAGACACAATTCCAAGAATGTCTGACTCAAGAAGATCTGAAGCTTGCTGATTTGTCAGTTCTCGAGTTCAATTTTTTTTTTTTTTTTTTTTTTTTTTTGAAAAATTACCATACTTTTTTTATATATATTCCGAAAACAAGAAGATAAAAAAAATGTCTATTCCAGTTCATAGAGTTCAATCTTTAACTCAGAGATTCATCAAAATTTGGAAGTTGAATTTGTCGATGATTTAACACTTTCTATTTATATACCTGAGGATACTGTTACGAATCTGTAATGCTGCTTTCCAGCATAGTTGGTTCCACCATCGGGAAAAATGTCTTATAGTCATCTGTATTGGACGGAGTCCGGTGTCGCGTCGGAGGTTCCAGAGCTTGGCGACGAATTTGGCGACTTTGGCGCCAAAATAGATTATACCCGAAACATCGAGAATTTTCCCGAGCCGTCCAGTAGGAACCGAGATATGCCTCGAACGTTCCTGATTGGTTGAGAGGTTTCTAGCCCCGCCTCCTGAGACCTATAAAAGGAGACAGCCGCAGCTGCCACAGAGTAGTCGGAATCGACGGTGAAGAACTGGTCTTCCAGGGATAAGCGGAGCAACGGCGGAGTCAATCTAGTGCTGAACTAAGCTGTGCGATACTGCCTGCAGTAGAGTTTTGTTGTATGCTGCTCGTCTCGCCTGAAGATAATCGTCTTCTAAGCTGTATATAGTTGTTGTCTTTGTGCTGTCCTGTGTGTCTACGTGTAAATAAACGTCGTTGTTTTATTTTCTACTGCCGCCTGCTGATTGAGCGTTCTCCACACCATATCACTTCCACTATCCAAACGAACCCGGAAATTTCTTAACAATACTTTTTCACCTAGTCGCGGTCAAACGTAAAAAAAGGTAAGAGAAGAAAACAAAACGAATTTATTATTAAAGTTCTGCACAAACATGGCAATGATTAGGTATTGTCACAATGAAGATTCAGGAATTTGTCATATTTGTGAATTTATTTCCAATAGCCTCTTCTAAGAACGTTGCTACCAAAGATTTGACATGTACCTTAACAGTCCTTGGTAGTTTCTCATTAATCTGGTAATTCTCTGAGCAATTTAAGGAAAGAATATGTAGATGGAATGTTGAAGCAAATAGGGAAGAAGAGTGTTTAGGAGGAAGAGGAAGGAGTATGTGTTTGCATCTTAACATTTAAAAAATATTGAGTTATTGAATAGCATATCAATTGAATGCTATTGATTCAACTTCCAAATTGTTATAAGGTGTCCGTTATAAGATTTGTTAAACTTATAATTGCGTGTGCTATAATGTTTCTTGGTTGTTTACAAAAATTTTCGGAAAAAACCTTAAATAATTAATTAGAATTGAATTTTTTTCCTTGGTACATGTGGTTTTTTTTTTTTTTTGCAATTATTTCATGGCCCTAAGAAGGGCCATTTTAATTATTTCAACTTCGACATGACAGCCAGCCATCTCTTTGCCAAATCTCTAGCATCTTCCGTTTCTTTTTAACAACTTGATCAATTCTTTGAATAAAATCAGTTACTACATACTGAGTCCTTATCCTCCTTCATGGAGAATGAGGCTTAGAGCCGAGTGATTTTCATCTGTTCGCTATATTGATGAACTGACGAGGAATCTAAAGCCTCCAGACTAATGAAGGGCTTCAAATGAACTTTAAGGTCCATCTCTCATCACTTGCGGCAATGTTTCTTAAAGAGGGGGTTGCTTACCAATTAAGTTTACTAATATTACAAATACCTGAATCTTGGAAGGAAGTTTACCATTATGACAAATGCCTGAATCTTCGAGGTGTTTCAAAGGAACGTTAAGGTCTATCCCAGATCACTATAAGTAGTGTTTTTTAAAGAGGGAATTGGAAGGAAGTTTACCATTATGATAAATGCCTGTATCTTCGAGGTGTTTCAAAGGAACGTTAAGGTCTATCCCAGATCACTATAAGTAGTGTTTTTTAAAGAGGGAATTGGAAGGAAGTTTACCATTATGATAAATGCCTGTATCTTCGAGGTGTTTCAAAGGAACGTTAAGGTCTATCCCAGATCACTATGGGTAGTGTTTTTTAAAGAGGGAATTGGAAGGAAGTTTACCATTATGATAAATGCCTGTATCTTCGAGGTGTTTCAAAGGAACGTTAAGGTCTATCCCAGATCACTATGGGTAGTGTTTTTTAAAGAGGGAATTGGAAGGAAGTTTACCATTATGATAAATGCCTGTATCTTCGAGGTGTTTCAAAGGAACGTTAAGGTCTATCCCAGATCACTATGGGTAGTGTTTTTTAAAGAGGAAATTGGAACGAAGTTTACCATTATGTCAGATGCCTGAATCTTCAAGGTATTTCAAAAGAACGTTAAGGTCCATCCCAGATCACTATTGGTAGTGTTTTATTAAAGAGGGAATCGGAAGGAAATTTGCCAATGTTACAAATGCCTGAATCTTCAAGGGGTTTCAAAGGATCGTTAAGGTCCATCCCAAGTCACTGGTGGCAACGTTTTTTGAAGAAAGGATTGGAAAGAAGTTTATGAATATGACAAATGCCTGAATCTTCAAGGGCTTCAAAGAAACAATAAGGTCCATCTCACAGCACTGGTGATGATGTTTTTGGAATAGAAGATTGGGAAGAAGTTTACCAATATGGCAAATGCCTGAATCTTTATGGCCATTATGGCAAAGAGTAATCATTATTGTACACATCTTTTGGCATAAATTCGTTTTCTGTTCTTATCTTGTTTTTTATGGTTCATTGGAGCTTTAAGAATAAAAAAAATCCTCGTATTTCGTAGATACGAACACGAAGTAACGTTTCGAATAATAATAATAATACAATATGCTTTTCAAAACTTGCACAAGCATTCCAATTTTCAGTTCACTAATGAGACAGAGAAGACATAAATGTTCCGAATTTTCATTTCACTGACACCATGTGTTAGATCTCTCGATGGCTATGACCTTCATTATTCATGTTTGAGGTCAAAGATTAGCAAGGTTAAGTGCGTTAAGTGACTGAAGTTTGACTCTTAAGGTTTTTTTTCTGTTTATGCATTTTGACTGATTCTGTCAGATTGAATGATTTTGCTCACATTTCCATCAGCGGTAATTGACCTAAAGACCTTTTGGTGCAAGTAAACGGCTTAAAACCTTATCCTGTTATTACTTAAATTGTTTACTCTGATCATTAAGAATGCGCATAATATATTAACAAATGCCCAGATACATTCATTAAGCTTCCTTCAATGTAAGTGATAAATGTGAGACTAGATTCAAAATTAAAAAATAGTGACAACTGTGCTCAATTTGTAGCTTCAGAATTCTTTTCGAACATAAAATATTCGTTTAGTTTGGTTGATTTTTTTCTTTTTAGTTTTTCTAGAAGCGTACAATCATTTTAAAAATAGAATATTAAAAATGAAAAACCTTTCTTTAGATATATATTGACAGAAATTTTTTTAATCCATTTAGTTAATATCGTTCATTGAACCTCCAAGTTCGATTTCGAGATAATATTTGTGATATTGTAATCGATCCCTTTTTACACATACACGCACACACAAAAAATTGGTCTCAAGATTTTGATGAAATCTATGTTTCAATCTCCCTGAGTTCGAGAAGTTCGATTTGGAAATAAAGTTTGTCTATGTACAAATGATTAAAACTCATATAAAACAGCAACAAAAAAAAACTAATGAATTTTGATATTTGTTACTTTAAGATTCTAGATATGTATAAAAAAATAAGGATTACAAACCTAAAATTGGGAAATAATTAAAGAAAGAAAATAAGATATATTGGGAAAATTTTATTTAACTGCAGTTTTATTTTTAAAAAAATTAATGTATCCATAACGCCAATACTTTTCCGTTGTTGTTTCTTGTGGCACTTGCCACGGACAAGCCCGCTATTCGAAGACAGTTGATTTAAATCTGAGGGGGAGCATTTCTTGTTTTTATAGTAGCGCCAACTAGGCCCAAGAGTACGACTTAGCTACTCACGCATCACTCATTCGCTTGCACAACCCCTTTCTACAGGAGGGCACATTAACACATCTCACAGATAGAACAACCATGCCCAAACCGGGACACGAACTCGGGACGTCCAGATCACTGGGAAGACGCGCTACCCCTATGCCAGGACGCCGGCAATACTTTTCTAAAATATTATACATGGATTCGTATTCCACAATTAGAAAACTTGTAAATAGAAAAAAAAATGTCCTTCAAATGCCATAGATCTTGCTGATAAGATTTGTACCTTATGAGCTTCGGTCAACCCTTTTAAGGCAAATCAGTTTCTTACTTTCCATGAAATATAAAACATAAGATTATTCTGTTGGATATAATCTATATTAATACAGTAAAATTCTTGAACACTTTTATTTCCTTCTTTTCAAAATAAGAAATGCTTAAAATTTATCCCATCGTCTCAGAAATAGCAATGAAGTTTTGACTATGATGACAGAGCTTAAAAACATAGAGTGAATTTTTTTAAAATTATTTTCATCCTTATCAAAACAAATACATAATTGTCAAGAAAAATTAGGCTTAGGATTTATTTTAAGATGAATGAGTTCTGAGACTTTCATAAAACTTATAGATGAAAAATATATGGTGAAAGTTAATGAATGTTTAGTGATTTATGGTGGACGCTTTTCAAAAGTTCTATTGTTTTTTTTTTTCAAAACAAATACAGAGTTAACAAGGGGGATTAAAAAATTATTCAAACAAATGTCATGGAAGTTACCGAAAGTATAGATACTTCATAAGCTTCAGTTAGAGGCAGGGTAACAGACAAAGTCCCAAACTTTACCTTTTTTTATGAGCTATGAAGAGTCAAAGGACAGACAAAATGCCATATTTTCCCTAAATTTCACAGGAAAGTAAGTTTATACCATTTATCCTTTCAGATAAAATCAACTTATTTATTCTGACTCGAATGAGATATAATACATTTTGAAAAATTTCATTTCTTCCTCTTTAAAACAAGCATAGAGATATTACGAAATGTTTAAAAATACTTCCATTAAAATCATAGAAATTATTAACAGATTTATATATGATGACATTCTATGACTTATGGCATACAATGACATAAAATAAATAAAAGTTCAATTTCTTTCTACAATGATGTAGGTAAAGTGCTATTAAGAATGACTTGGAAAGAATTCTTTGAAATGCTATAGAAGTAACTGACAAGATAAGTATCTGATGAGGGTTCAACAAGCAGTTTAAAGACAAATAAAGCTCCTGACCTTCCCTAAAAATGTACAGGGAAGAAATATTATACCATACATCTTGTTGGATATAATGGATATACTTAGTGACATATGATACAGTTTTTTTTGAAAAAGACAATTTAATTCTTCCTCTTCAGAATCAGTACAGAGCTATTAAGAAGGGTTTAAAGAGCAGCATTCCCAACATTTTTCAACAAAGCCATCCTTATCACTCACACTGGGTCAGATGAAATGAAAAATGACGAAGAACACCGGCTATTATGTCAAACGGTCTCTCTTTTTAAACAGATGAAAAACAAGAAGGGTAAATGATGGTGGTCGTGCTGCAAAAATTGTGAAATTCTCCCCAAAATTTTCCTTCTCCGATATCAAAGAGAATAAAAAAAACCATGGCTGGAGGAAAAACCCATTCCAAAAGAGAAAGTCCAACGATAAAAGGAAGCTACAGATCCGCTTTGGAGCGGATAACCCCAGCTATAAAAACTAGGGCATGCGAAGGATCATTGGAGCGTTGGAAGATGTTGCAATTCTCACGAATTTCGGGGTGCTGTGCAGTTTGTTATCTCGGAGGAGGCACGTGATAGTGTTCTCGTGGGTCACCTTGCCTCTCAGCGACGTTTTACTTTCGATTTCGATTACGGTGTCGGGCGACCATATCTGAGACCCTGGGTATAATCAATTACGCTGACAGGTAATGGCCTGAGATGGAATTCTATACCTCCAGCTGGCCCCGATTGATCGTCATACTGGATAGGAGAAAATCCAGCTTATAAAAAATAGAAAAAAAAACTGTTTCTTTAGACCAAACTCTTGAACATTTATTGAGAGTCAAAAGTTTTGGTTAAATATGGAATGGACCCCATTAATACTAAACAGTGTTACGATATCTTAACAAGGTACAATTCAATTTTAACGGCAACCAACAAGCGCCAAGAAACAATTTCTCCAAATTATAAAAATATACTCAAGTGCATGAATATAAATATATAAATATAAAATCACGTGGGAATGACATGCTATATAATGTGACGATTAAAGTAAGCAAATTGGCGAAATTTTTTCTTCGCGTTTTTTGGTCGCCCGTCAAAATCAACAAGTATCTTTAACAGAATTATTCGGCATTCAGAGTAACAAATAATAACATGGAGATATCGTACAATATCTAATGCTAATAGAAGAAATGGCATTTCTGCAACCTCTTAATAGAAACATGAAATCCATTTGACTCCATTTAGATTTGTCCTTTCTAAATTTCTGAAGTATTATCTCATTTAGGAAAATTATCAAAGCAATTTTCGTCCATGAAAATTTTCTAGTAATGCTAATTAAATGTTACTTCAGAAATAACTATACTAATACTAAAACTAATACAAAATAAATGTTTTAATAATACTAGCCAGGTGGCTTCGCCCCCAGCTCGCTTTAAAGCCGATATTGTTTTCGAATCATGCATATCTTCAGGTTAGAGGAGTTTGCTGAGGAATTGATTCCCACTCTCTGAGCAACAAAAGTAAATGGAAACAAACTCTTTTTAAAAATGTCATGAACGAAAACATTCAGTTCCAAATAAAAAAGAAATATTTAAGGATTAGTTGAAATTCAGAAGAAATCTCTTCATAATTTTAACTTTTTGGGTAGGAAGAAAGAATTAAAACATGTAATTTAAAAAATTAAGCAAATTAAATAACAACTTTTTAAAAACCGTTAAGAGTTTCTTCGTAATTTTTCCCTATCTAATATCGCTGAATGCCCTATTAGTATTTAAAATAGGTAGTCTTCCTATAGGAATCTACCTAAAACAATGTAGGGTCTTAGATTTTCGGACGATTGGTATTCGAAAAAGATAAACAAATTAGAAAGCCTTTCATTAGTGTTGCCACAAACGGTGTTTCTAAAAGTAGAATTAACATATAATATTGTTTTAAATTCATTTGCTGTTATTTTAGTGTTAATTATGACATAATTAAAATTTTCATTAAATATTTTAGACAATATTGGCAAAACAAACCTCAAATGTCACCGGTCAGAGATTCGTTATCTATTAATCACAAAGCTAATAAAATACAATGTTATACAAAAAATTATATAATAGACAAATTATACATTATTGACAATCTTAGAGCCTGAGACAAATTTTATGACTAAATTATAAAGTGTTACAGTTGTATCCTTTCTTCATTGTGAAAACCAATTTGTTAACATAGGCTTCCGGTCTAAATTTTGTCTTTTGGTTCAATATCCCTTATATGTAGAATAAAATTAATTTACAGAATTTGCATTGCAACATGTTGAATTGGAAATGACAAATATTACTCATATGGCTTTTATTTTTCAATTCTGTATTAGTAACAAATAATAATAATAATAAAAGAAGATAAATAAAAATTCCAACAATAAATTTTTGATATTTTCACGATGCTGAACAATATTTAAAATAATTTCGAAATATCATCAATTCCTTCTGCTAAAAGGATGATGATGATGCCACATGATCTGCCGATCATGGAACTTAAAAGGGAGGGGTTTTTTTCCCATTTACTAGACTTTCCATTACTACCCATCAACGGAATTTATGTTGGAGAAGCAGGGTATTTTAAAATTCACTTCTAAGATTGAAAAATAAGTTTGGCAGCTCTTATTCAAACCAAATAATAAGAATGATTTTTCAATAAGCCTTTGAATGAATTTTTTTTCAGTAATTCAAAATCATAAAATAGTAATTTCAAACTTTTTTTTCATTTTTTTTTTCATTTTGTACAAGACCGTTCGGAGAACTTCATTATCACGAAGAAAAAAGTTTAAAATTATGATAAAAACTAAAGGAAGTACCGACAAAAAAATGTTACTCGTTAAGATCATGGAATTTATAATACATATATTAAAGCAAAAAAAGAAAAAAGAAAGCAAGAAGAAAAAGCTTTCGAAAAAGGTCTTAAAAGTTCATTGAAAAAACCTCACTAACACAAATAATTTAAAAATAATATTTAATTAAATCTCTAACATTGATCTAAAGGTAATGAAAATAAGCAAAATTCATTGGAAGATAGTAAAAATTCATTCATTGAAAGTTATTCATTCAAAATGAATGGAAGAGGAAACAGCACATTCGAATTGGCATAAAAATTAATAAAAAATACGTAACAACAAGAATTTTTTTTTTCTTTTGTTTAAATTACTAACTGGGTATCTAGCTGTATAAACTGGATATTTAAAAGTGGCGGATTTTTTTTTAAAGTAGCAAGAATTATATTCGAAAAGAAAGAATCTTGCATTGTAATGATTGATTCCTGAAGAACGAAAAAGTAAGATTCGCGAGCGTAAGCGTATTTAGAAAATAATGACATGTTTTTTAAGTGAAACACGATATTAGCTTTATATTTAATTTTAACCTTTTTTTGAATTTACTATAATAATATAATCGATTTGTGTTATAAATGGAAATCGCAGAATAACAATTTTAGAATGGATTTTTTTTGTTCGAATCTTATCTGATTAAAAAAAAATATTTGTAAACATTTTTCGAAGATTCTGTTTTTTTTTTATTGCAAAGTCGAATTTTTCAAAAGATAATGCAGATATTGACCTGAAACTTCTATTAATTATTTCCTTTTATGCATCAAGTATTTCAGTGGAATTCCAAATATTTCGATTAAATTTTAAAGAAATGAAAAATATATTTTTCAAATTGGTACTTCTCAAAAAATTACAAGCATTTTTCAAAAACATTTTTTAATGATCTAATAATGTTTTATAGCTCATGGCACATGTCTTTTCAATATTTTATTCTTTTTAATTTAAACTCTTTGATATTAGTAGATTTTATTTTATTGTGAGAAACCAGTATTGGACTCTCCGCTTCTTTTAAGGTAATATATCCGGTATACAATCTTTAAGAATCCTGTTCTGGATAGTTAACTAAACAACTAAAACTTAAAAATTGCTGTTATGAATTTTTTTCAGGAAAAAGTGCTATTCGGCTGAACTAATTATTGAATATAGAATAAGATGACTCTCAAGCACTAGAATATTGAGAGCACAGTCGATGCAATCAGTTTGTCAATGTTTTCAATAAAGCATTTGAAATTCTAAAAACTCATTCAAGTATGGCAAAATATATGGAAAGAAGAATTTTGTACTTCCTCAAGCACTTTTCAAATTAAATTATTTTTAACTTTCCCCTCTCTTTCCCGATAAATATTCCTTTGCTTTCTTCTTACCTTCTGTTTGCCTTTTGTTCTTTCCTCTCATATATATATTTAAAATAATCTAAAAAACAAAGGAAATGTTCCAGTTTTTTGCCCGTGAATTTCGCGTCTTTAAAAATCACAAATCAAAACAACATCATGTTCTCACATGATAAAAATAAACTTTTTGTGGGTGCTTATCAAAATAATGGAATAAACGAATACAAGTATCTTTATTAATAAGGTGTAGGGCTATCTTTGGCATGTAATACAGCTTTGAATCCCCTGGGAATCAAATCATACAAGTACTGAATAGGGTTTAAAGAAATATCGAACCATTCTTCACTAAGATATTCCGAAATATTCGGCAGAGATGCCGGTGTTGGATATTCATTCCGGATTATGCGCTCTAAAATATATTACAATGGGTAGATTATATTGAGGTCGGTGAACTATGCGGGCCATGGTAGATGTTTAATTTCATTTTCGTTTTCATCAAACCACAATTGGATAAATCCCATTGCATGAATAAGAGTATTATCATCCTGGAAAATTCCATCTCCTGCCGGAAAGAGAATTTGCTTCACACATCTGTCCAAGTCAGCTAAAACTACTCCATACTTCTCTTCATTGATCCTTTTTTTCAGGATTACGATTGGGCAGCAGAAAACCAATATATGGCTGCTCATGTCATGACAGATCCACCGCCATGTCTGACAGTTGGAAGAGGGCATTTACGATCCTATGCTTTTGTAAGTGTCTTCCAAAAATACACCAACCCTGTTGTGGGGGAAAAGTAGGAAAGTCGATTCGTCTGACTATATAAACTATTTTGCATTTACCAATCGACCAAGTATTGATTGAGTTCTGCGGTCACTTTGGTGCTGTGTTTTTCTTTTTAGACATTACAATCCGCTTCAATAACCGTCGATCTCTTTCACAGCTTCTCCTTCCGCCCACTATTTTCCTTTGCCGAGCTTGTCTTGCCGCACTGTATGTATGCTGTCATGATTTTAGAAACCTTATATCTAGAAATGAATCAAACCTGGGATGTTCCGGTCACAGTTGCTCCAACTAATTGGGCTTTTACAATTTATTCGTCCTCTTTGAAAGTCTATGTCGTCTGACACTTTACACTTTTGACAAAAATCCAAGACCCATACAACTTTATTAAATCTACCTCCTACTTCCTTGATATATACCTTTTATATTAAAAAAAACTGGCAGCTAGGATTATATTTTAATCAGTATGAAGCGTATTCTTAAATGTAACTTTTATTCACAGTTGTTTCGATTATTTTGATAACTGTCTTTACTTCAATATGCATTGCACTGCATGAGAGAAATCTCTAATCTACAATTACTTCACCAATTACACCAATTTTTATTTGATTTGAAAGTTCAGAAACTACCTGCTTCTCACCATCATCTATTTACAAGAGTTATTCAAAACAAGACCGACGCATAACCCCAACATCAATAGTTGTTCTGATTTCGCCAATTAAATTCGTCAGTTAGGAAGCATAGATAAACAATCATAATTCTTTATGCTTATTTTGCAATTATTACTTATAATAGTACTTTTATTTAATATGATAAGATGTCAATCGAAGGTGGATGACTTTATATAATTAATAAAATTAATATAATGAGCGAACAATTGATCGCCAAAGATGGCTAGTTAAATCTAGAAAATAATGTTTTTTCTCCATTTCGAAAATTCCAAAGACAAGAGATTTTTTAGAATTTGATAACAACAAAAATTTGGATACTGCAAATCAACCAATTTGCAGTATCACGAATATTTTACTTCTAATCATGTCTTCTTAATCCGTCTCGATGTGTCAAAAATCATTTTGTTTGGTTTAATAGCTAAGATTTAATTGCTTACTTTCTTTTAAACGAAGTACACAAATATAAAGTATTATAATCATTAAAAAAATGAACCTTGATATTTTGAAGAATCACTAAATACAAAAACTGGTTCCTGAAATTATGTTTATCTGGCGCTCTGTTTACCTATCTTAGAGATATCGTGTTTAGAACACGATAAAACGATTTGATGTAGCCAGATGAAATTTGATATGTCTCCTTTAAACAAATTTTATGAATTTTGTTCAATTTTGAACAAAAGCAAATCAGAAGCCTGGTAGGCTGGCTATTCGAGAACATTTGAACACAATAGCAACAAAAGGACAGAGATAGGTATTATATATAAAATTTATTAGACATGTTTAACCATAGTAGCACAGAAATATTGTACAATATTGTATGACATAGATCTATATTCGCAATATTGTTTAATATTGTAGAATACTGTTTAATATCATATAATATAGCACAATATTGTACAATATTGAATGACATAGAGCTATATTCGCAATATTGTACAATATTGTATGACATAGATCTATATTCGCAATATTGTTTAATATTGTATAATATTTTTTAATATTATATAATATCTAACAATATTGGGCGACAGGTTGTGCTACGGAACCAGGGAGCATCTAAAAATTTAGATCTGCATTAAACTTTAAGCTATTCCCTCCAGGAGTTATTGTATGTCAGTTTGTACTTTCAAATACACATAAACGCGATAATTCAGAAACTCAATGATTTATTTACATGAAATTTGGTATACTGTTTTAAAATTTAAAACACAGATCAATGTCAAATTTTACACCAAATATGTCAAAAGAATGATCGTCTATTGGTTGGTTTATTTGTGTAAACCAACAATTTAAAAACACAGCAGCTTAGATTAATAAAATTTGTTATTTTATTATTTTCTCGTATATTTAGTATAGCGAAAGTATAGCAAGCGTCAAAAAATTCGAACTCGAGATTTTGACAAATCTCCACATTTTAGACCCCCTTGAGTTCGAAAAATACATGCTTGGAAAATGTCCATCTGTCTGTCGATATGTGACAAAGATAACTCAAAAAAGCCTTGAGCTTGACAGGATGGAATCCGGTATATGGTCTGTATACTAAATTTGCAGATTTCTGTCAAATTTTGAGTAAAATCCATTCAGAGGAAGTCTGTCTGTACGACTCTTCAATATAAGTTAACCCCTTAAAGGACCATTTTTTCCTAGTCATATTATGTTAAAATATTTTCAGGCTTGAAATTAGAATAAGAAAAGGGTTTCATTTAGCTTATTAGATCAATTTAATTTGATTAATTCATTAATTTGGTTCATTAATAATTAAGTAACAAATCAAGACACATCCTTTTGTCTGAGATAAAGAATTGAAGCGTCTAAGTTTCTAACTCCCTAAAAAAATTTGTCAAAACTTATACCAACCTACATAATTTCAAACAAAGATTGATAAATTTGGTGGAAAGCCTACTTTCCACGACCCTAGAAAGGGTTAAAACGATAACTGCAAAACGAAGAGATCTGGATAGATGAAATTCTGTACACATATTTAACGTCTATAGTGTAGACATCTGACAAATTTTGTACCAAAACCAACAACGGGTTGACCATCTGTCGATCTGTGCTTTCAGAAACATGCAAACGTGATAATTCAAAAACTCAGTGACTTAAATATATCAAATTAGGTATGGGATTTTATAACTACAAACGCAGTTTTGTGCCAAATTTTTGTTTCATTCGTTTGAGAAAAACGTGTCTAAAACACAAATTCGATTTTTGGATACCATCAACTCATGCCAGAGATTAATCGACAGGATGACACGATAGATTCAGTAAAAATACTAAATTCACGCCAAAGATGAATAGTTCGTAACTATTGTATGTCAATGGCATGCAATAAGCCAATAATTACGCCAATGGCATGCAATAGTTTGACAAGTTTACTAGAGAGTATGCAAGAAAGTGCTGGAGAGATCACATCCCCTGGTTTTTATTACTAAATTTATAGTTTTGAAGGAAACTGAATTAGGAAAGGAAATAAAAAAAGGGAATACTCACCAGAGATTTAAAATTTTAAACAGGCGGGGTGAAAGGGTGATAGGTTTTATTAAAAATATGCTAGAACATTTTGGGGACTCTACTTTGCTCAATGCCACCTTGCTCAATTTGCTGCTTTGATTATAAGATTGCAGTCCAGGTTTGAAATCGCGCCTGGATGTAAGTTCATTCACGTGCGCGGTTAGAAGCGCATCCAGTTCTCTAAATCAGGGTTTCTTCAACTTTGAGTACGACCGCAAAGAAAGTCATAACCGTAATTACGCAAAACGGTGCAAGGGTCGAGGAAGGCTTCCACTATATCTTCTTCTTTCATTATAATTTGTTTTCATTAAATTACAACCTGTTTTGAAACTGCAAGAGAGTTGCTTATGGAATAAAGCTCATTATTTTTGGGCTGAATTTGCGACCTTTTCCCCAAATTTTCAGTCTGCCTCGGAGGCCTTTTATACCCACGTGTTTAATGTGTGTTATGAGCTCTTATGTTTTTAGGCTTTTATGAAAAAAGATGTCTAAACTTCTATCTTTTAATCGTGAAGCAGAAACTTTTGGAAACATAAAGCGTTTTGGAACGTTTGTAAGCGAACGTTATCAATATCAAGACTTTAGTGGACTCAAAATTGCTCTTCTATCGTTAAATGGAAATCTTTAACCCACACTAGTGTAGAAATCCTGCTTCTTCATATTTGTAAGGAAAATAAAATATAAAAGCATCTTTCCCCACAAGAGTTTATGTTAAAAAATGTTTGAGCATCTTTACTCAAAGAAATCTTTCCTTTTTATCATTCAATGAAAGAAGAAAATGATAGTCTGATGTATTGGATAAATTAATAAAAATGGGTTGAATTTCATTAACACTACTGTTGAAAATTTTGCAAATTTTTGTCAAAACTGAGGGCAATAATAGCATGCCATTTAAGACTGCTATTATTAAAACGCCTTTGTTATTTTAAAATGGTGAGAATATTACTTTTATACAATTGAATTCCGACATTTATTCCAGAAAAACTTAAAAATATCGCATAATTTTTTTATTTTAAATTTCTAAGAAAAAACATATTAAAAGAGAAATTGCTCCGACATGCTCATTCCCATTCTCCAAAGTATGTGTATGCCACATTTGGCTGTTATAGGTGAAATAGTATGACCTGTAGTTATACACACACAATCTCCTTTATTATTTTAGGAGCTTCTAATCTATCATAATACTTCTCATACTCTGTATGGAGCCTGTTATGGAGCCGTAATTACGCTCCATAACAGGCTCCATATCATGACGTATCACTAAATACGTCATGATAAACACATGATTCGCTCCTAAATTGGCAGTCGAGAGTTTTATCGGTAGAGCTCTGAGTAGAAATGGAAGATATCAGAAACAAATTTTTACACTATTAAAAATTAATTAAAAATAAACTATTAAAAGCATACTAGATCTTTTATCTTTTCTTTAATGAAGAAAATATTAAAGCTTGTTTTTACAAATGAAGCGAATATTGATAGCATTAGATCATTAGTATTGATTCTCTTATCTCAGTATGGGGAGAATCTCATGGAATTATCTTTCCATAGGAAATAGAGCAATTGAAACTAATTGCTTGAATTTAAATCCGCAATGATGGTAAAACATCAGTTATGCACTGCATATCATTCTTCTTAAATCTCTACGGATTTCAGGATCTTCAGTTTAGAAATAATCGAACAGATTTTTAACAACACTTCAATTCTCCAATACACCATTAATTTAAAACGAATGAAATAGAATATTATGTTTCTTTTTATTCTGCAATCTCTTATTTTCTAGATCTGAATTGATAAAGGAACGCACACTGAAATATTCCAGATATTGGCAAATAATTTCTATTAAATACAAAGCAATAAATATTAAAAAATTGTTTTCTTTAATATTTTTTATTCTTAAAATAATAAGGAAATGCCCTAAATCACTTGACTGATTTTGCTAATTTTTTGTCTCATTTAAAAGCTCTCGACATCTAAACACCTCAATAATGATCGTATATCTTTTTCGCCTCCGATTTTGTTTCCCTTCGCAAAATAAAACATTGGCATAACCAGATTTCTCAACAATTCGACTGATTTCGCCAATTAATTTCGCTATTTTGATTGCATAGTAAACCAATCAAAGTGGTCTACATTTATTGTGAAATTACGTATAGAATTTATGTCCCCAAATCAACATCTGTTCTAAAAATTGTATCTAAAATCATTCAAGTTCAGGTAAGTCAAAACACTAGAAGGTCCGAGGTTTTCTTTCTAAGATATTAAATATTCTTCACTCCTTTCCTACGAAAACTGCAATGGCAACACATGTTCTGAAAGGAGCTCATATGCCAAAGAGGGCAAGCTTAGCTGATGGCTATTAAGAGAAAACATGCTTAATCTTTTGAGAATTCTCAGAAAGTTTCCTTGTCTCGAAACCCATCTGAATAACTTATCTAAGGAAAAAAGTTTAATGAAAGAAGGAGGAATCTCGCAGTGATATCCAGACATCTCGGACGTCTACCGTAATTTTGTTGAATGGGGCGTTTGGGGCTTTTCAGTATTGATAGAGTTAAAAAATTCTTGTTGAGTTAGCTTGCAACGGATATTATGGATTGGATGGATTCTAAAATAGAAATCTGAATTAAGTGTTTCGTTAAATCTGTTAACAGGTAACAAATATGTTAATGTTATGTTATATGTAAATATATAACAAATATGTCATATGTAAATGTTGTTAAATATGTTGCTTATTGTTAATGTTACAAATGTGTTATATGCTTCCTAAAAAACCTTTCAGGGTCCTTTTAGCCTTGCATCGTTTCAAATTATCCAGCTTACCAAATTATCCGTACTATTCAAAAGGTGAGGTAGATCATAAAGCTTTTAACCATGTTCTTATTAAAAAATATAATTCGAACAGACAAAACCACGTGGTTTGAAATTTTAGTTAATAATAAGAATGTCCGGTGAGATCGAAGGAAAGGTTTCAGATTTACAGATGCATCTGCAAAGAATTCTCTGACTAAAAGAGACTTGTTGGAAATTTGTAGCTTTTTAAACATTTATGACATTTTTACATTAAACTTTGATTTCTCTATAACACTTTACAATGTTACATTTTATTTAATCATTTATGATGTAATATCTTTTATTTCTTAATTGGTTTTTGATATTTTGAGTTTTAATCCGATGGCGTTCACAGTACTGATATTCTGTTCTTTGGCACAAGCTTTGTTTCTTAAGTTTGTTAAAGAATTTTGTATTTTTTATCTTGGTTTTGTGATTTTTTTTTTTTGTAATATAGTACTGATATAAAATTTCTTTTCTTTCCTATTGCGATTTTGCTTTTGAATTTAATTTCTTTGTTTTCCGTTCTACGGTCTTACATCTTATGAGTGGACTGTGTCGATATGGGTAAATGAATAAATGTTCATTGTGCAAGCTCAAAGAGCACTTTTATTTGATGTAATAAAATTTCGTTCATCAAAGTTGGTTGATATGACCAAATATATACCGTAGATTCGATAGGAGAACCTAAAAATATCCTTAAATGTTAAATTTTGGTGGGCATTAAGTATTGTTTCGGGGGTGGGGCAGATTTTGAACTTTGTTTGGATTTATGGCACTGTATAAGCCCGCTGACAGTTATCTGTCAGCGATTTAAGCCGAGTGAGCGTCTCTTGTTTTTTCAGTAATGCCAACTAGGGTCAAGAGAACGACTTAACTACTTCATGCGTCACATTCGCTTGCACAACCCCATTTTACAGAGTGGCACATTCACACACCTCACAGATAGAACAACTATGCCCGAACAGGGACGCCCGGATCACGAGGAAGACGCGCTAGCCCTATGCCAGGACGACAACTTTCGAAATTTAGTTCTAATCATTTTATTCAATGCTGCACTTACAATTCTAAGGCTATGTGCGTAAATCATAAATAGAAGTTCCAACTTTAGCGGAAGTGGTCTCCTTGAATCTTTCTTTCATACTCCCTAATCTTCTCCTTTCCCTGTATAAAACAATGGATATGGGAAACGGTACAAATGCCCAACTGTTTATTTTCAGAATACCAGATTTGAGATTTGTGTGTCTTTTAGTATTGTAAAGAGAACCGATATCTGTATATTAACTGCAAAGTCTTGACAAGAATAGTAATGAAATATTGAAACTTGGCGGAAATCTAGGTTGCGATCTTTGGCGATTTACCATTGGTATGCAGTTAATACTCAATCGATAGAAAATAAAATATGCATTTTCAACACCTGTTAACTAAGCGATTGAAACCAAAATTTGACAATGAACTACAAATGCAGTTTAGTAATCATGCACTTAATATCATTTATTTAGGTTTCTGTGTTTTTGAGTTATTTCATACATACGGAAATACAAACAGACAGAAACATAATCATTTTCTTGACGGATTTAATTCAGAGACTGATCCTCACTTTAGACTTAAATTTGTTATCAAATTTTATCCCTCATTTTCTCTTTGTTTGGTAGTTATCGTTTAGCTTATTTTCGAACAGTCGGTCAGACAGACTTCCTCTGAAAGAATTTCATTCAATATATGACAAAAATCTTCAAATTTCTTGTCAATTCATGAACCAAATTTCATTCTTCTAGATTAAAGCTTTTTTTAAGTTATTCTGTTCTCACACAAATAGACTGACAGGATTCCCAAAATGTGTCTTTCCCATTTTGACAAGCGAAGATATTTTTTTTTTTAATCTCGTGTTTTAACGATTACAGTATTTTCACTTTGTAGAATACGAGAAAGTTAAAACGAAGTTATTGCTCTAAAATACATATGAGACAAATTAAAGAAAAGAAAAAAAAGAATGAAACAAAAAGAAATTCCATATTCAGAAAAGTATTCAATTCTCAATCATTTCCATTTGGTATATATACATTATGAACGAAACTCAATTAGTTTCGGCCTGGGCCGTGCAAATCCCCAAATGCTTTCCACAAAAGAAGAGCAATTTCACCCACGGTCACTTTCACTCGAAAAAACACACACCTCCCTTTCAAAGATGACGTAACATCCCTTCACTTTCCGAACCCGCGGCTACCACGTGGTGCCGAGAGTACGTAGGCCGGGTCCAGGCAAACTGGGTCAATCCCGGTCCGCCCGTTGTCAGCCTGCGGCGGGTCAAGCGGCGAGGGTCTTTCACCTGATCATCCGCCGCTTCTGTTGAGATCTCTGGGACCACGAGCGAAATATCGCCAACCGCGCCAAGCTATTCGATATCGCTGGGAAGATGGATTCTATTGAAATAGAAAATTGGGATCATATTGAAGTTTCAAATACAATGATGCGTGTTTACGTTGCATCGAATTGGGCAATTTTTGAAATTTCAATCATTTACAAAATCAATTATTATGATTTTTTTTTTTTTTGTATAATCATGCTTCTATCCGTTACTTCCGCTTATACTCCCAATATAAACCAGCGGCAGTGGTTTCTCCGAAACTTTCTAGTATACTTTCTAATGAAGGTGCTATTACCTGTTGATAGCTTACAAATGTAGAGCTTAATGAAGATTTTGAATGTTATATGTACTCTGATTTTTATTTCCAGAGCACCACATATTATGATTCATAATATTATAAAGAAAACTAAGTATATATTTTGGTCATCTTTTTTTTTTTTTTTTTTTTTTTTTTTTTTTACATACTGTTATTAAAGGCGATCCTTTCCAAATCTTTCTAGAGAGCACGAATTGAAGAGTAAAATTCGTTTAAAATAATGATTTGCAATGTTTTGTAATTTTGATTAATTTTAGCCATGGAAGAATTGATTTTTTTTCTTAAATTTTATAACACCAAAAATATTTTGCTAAATATGATTTACATAACTAGAGGATTGTATGAAATAGCAGTTTTTGTAATGCTTTC
This sequence comes from Argiope bruennichi, assembly GCF_947563725.1. Taxonomy (NCBI): domain Eukaryota; kingdom Metazoa; phylum Arthropoda; class Arachnida; order Araneae; family Araneidae; genus Argiope; species Argiope bruennichi. The sequence continues at coordinate 92,716,099 of NC_079157.1, read as the reverse complement.
AGCTTAGTTTAGTTATATTAACGTCCCGTTTTAAGGCAACTCTGGAGTTATTTTGGAACGGACCTCGTAAATTTTAACCATGGTCACATGATAAGGACGACACTCTCTCCAAGCTCCCACACAGCACCAGCGAGATAGCGGTTTGGTCCTGACGGATTTGATTTGCACCAGGCTCGCTTACATGACTGTTCTTCGGTGGAATCGGGTCTCGAACCTGAAGCCTTTCGGTGCCGAGCCCGAGATCTTAGCACCAGGCCTCCGCGGCCCCCTCAGTGTATTTCAAAAATATATTTATTGAATCAAGCAACATAAAATAATATATTTCCCGTATTTAAAACATCTTTCCAACTGAAACTATATGTATACCCCTAAAGATTTAGAAATAAATTATTAGGTCACTATAACATTAATCATCTTGTACACGTACATGAAAACGTTACAAACAAAGAAATGAATTATTACTGATTTTTATTCATACAAATTATGGAATGAAAAAAAAAGAATATTTCTACAATAAAGATTTAGGTTAATTAAAGTAGTGTGCTTTTCATTATTTTCAAAGAATTGTTGTTAAAGAGATTGATATCACCCTCAATAATATTCCTCACAATACAATGAGTTTCATGAGTATAATTACCCATAAAATATTAACACTCCAGAACAATTCGAGTTGGTACTATCTATAATCACTAATACGTTCTCAAAGAAACACGAAAGGTATTTATAAATCAGTTCTGAATTAATTAGTAATAGTTCATACGTTGATATTGTGATAAACTGTGATTGGAGAAATATTCTAGCTTTAAAAATTACAAGAATTCATTAATTATGTTTTTTGATCAACAATCCAGCAATAAAGTGTGTTAATGTTGTTTTTATGAAATATTTTTATTTCTATTTAAATCTGAATTTTAGAAATGATCGAATCATCTAGATAGCAAAAGTTAATCAAATTAAAGACAAACGTTTCAGTAATTAATAATCTGATTAACAAAAGCTACATTTCATCGATATGTTTTTTAACATGCAATTTAACCCTTTAAAGAGCCCTTTTTTTTCTAGTCATATGTTAAAATATTTTTAGGCTTGAAATTAGAATAAGAAAAGAGATTCATTTAGCTTATTAGATAAATTTAATCTGATTAATTAATTAATTTGTTTAATTAATAATTAAGTATCAAATTAAGACACATCATTTTGTGTAAAATAAAGAACTAAAGCATCTAACTTTCTGCCTCTCTAAAAAAATTTGTCAGAACTGATGCCAACCTACATAAATTCTTACAAAGATTGATAAATTTGGTGGGAAGCATACTTCCCACAGCCCTAGAAAGGATTAAGGAATTCAATTTTAATTACCATAGTTTTCGGCTATTAATTGGTTTGGTTATATTAACGTCCTGTTTGAAGCAACACTAGGGCTATTTTGGGACGGACCTCGTCATTTTGAACCGCGGTCAGATGATGAGGACGACACCTGAGCTGGCATCCCCCTCTCCACACCACACCACACTACACCAGCGGGAGTAGGTTTGGTCATGACGGATTTAACGTGCAACAGACCCCCTTACACGACGGCTCTTCGGTGGAACCGGGTCACGAACCTGAAACCCTCCGGTTCCGAAGCCGAGACCTTACCACCAGGCCACCGTGGCCCTTTCGGCTATTGAAGCTATATTTTTTCAATAAAAAATGGTTGTGTCAACATCAAAATTACAGCTGCTCTGTTATTAATAAACCTCGCTTGACAAAGACTATATAAATTTGGTCAGTGTTACTATTTTGAATAGAGTGTCAGCATATAGATTAATCGGGCCTTATAATTTTCTCATTTATAAAGAGACAATATTGTGATCGCCAAAAAAGTGGCACTCGAGATTTCGACAAATCTTCCCATTTCAGTCTTTCGTAGGTTCGAAAGATACATTTTGGGAATTATGTCTTTGAACACAAAAATTCTACGCGCAGGACGGATAAAATTCCGCATATTATTTTACACCAAATTTGTAGATTCATATCGAATTCTGAACGAATCTCATGTACAGGAAATTTAGTGTTCCGAGTACAGATCAACAAGGTAACAATAAAAGTAAAGATCTAGAGGGATAACATTTGGCCTTCAGATCAGACTTTTAAAGTATACATCTATGCAAATACGTTTAGGAGTTGCCTTTCTGTCCATCTATACTTTCGCATGCGTGTAAAAGCAATTATTCGGAAAGGCAATGATTTAATTAAATGAAATTTGCTATGTGATTTTATAGCTACATTTGCAAGTTTTTTTTTTGTCAAATTCTGTTATTAATTGGTCGAAAAAAAGTCTCCAAAAAGAATATTTGATTTTTTTTAACTACGAAGCCCAAAGCGTTCATGAGAGAGAGATAAGAAGCTCATTAGGCACTGTAGTAAGAAAATTTTGGTTGATCACTCTCGCTGACTTTTTATGTAATTCCATCATTAATGACATTTATATTCACTTATAGCATAAATATGTTATGTCATGAATTCAACTCGTGTTTGAGAATGAATATAACTTTTAGTAAGATGGAACAGCTTCGCATTAAAGTATTTCTTGACTAAATTGTGGCAGGAAGCAGGCATAACTCTTCCGCGGATATCTCACCGATTTTCTTATTTTATGAGTTTGTATGAAGCACAATAATTATAATTTAAAATGAGTCTCGATCAATGAGTTGGGAAAATTTCTTGAAAGAGAATGTTATAGACCTCTTCGAGATATACCTTCTCGTAGAAGGTATATCTCGTCATCGGAGTCGAGGTAACTTGACCGTTAGCCATCAGAGAAGTGAGAGTCAATCATCATACTGTAAACTTCTCATTCTCATATTTGGAGGTGATGATGCATGGAAGAGATGACAGGATATTTTAATGGCAATAATTTTTAACATAATTAAATAGAATTCCTTTAAACCCAATAAAAGTCACTGCCAAAAATCTGGTACTGGTGGGAGTTATCTCCCTCAAACTTTCTCGCAAACCCTCTAATAAACTTGATATGCTAGAAAACTCCTCCCACGGCATTGGCGTACAATAGTTCCGGAATATTAACTCTTGGCGTGAATTTAGCATTTTTTTTTTTTTTTTTTTTTTTTTTTGCACATTTCTGAAAGTACAAAACGACAGACAGTCAATCTTTTGTTGCCTTTAACCCAAAATTTAATAGATATTTACACTATAGATGTTGAAAATTATCAGAAATTGATGAAAACGTTGCAATAAAAAGAAATTGGCATCATGTATTATTGTGAGGGTGAAATTTAAAATTTTAAAATTAAATAAAATATTTATGGTGCGATAAACTTGTTCAAAATTGTTATAGGAAAAACGGTAAAATTTTGATTATATTTTATTTAAGTAAATGTTAAATTAACTTCTGCGCTTTGTAAAGATGGTTGGTTTCGACTGAGTTATTTAGGAGGACCAAATTAGAAATAAGCATTAACCTTAAGTATAAATGGTAAAAAATAAAAGGAATAGAAGATGAAGGAAAATGATGAATCTGGCTTAAAGACTTTATCAAGGGTCATCTTCAAGCAATTAAGGGTTTTTTGAATATCTGGTTTCTTACATGAAAATACCAGATTTCTTGGGATTTTCAAGTTACAAAGGGTCAATGCTTGGACGAAAGTTAGACCATTCACAGAAAAAATCCCTGCTTTGAATCCTTATTTGAAGGTGACCCCGAATAAAAGTCTTCAGGTCGAATTTATAATTTACCTTCAACTTTTATTCCATTTTATTCATTTTTTCACAATTTAAACTTAATGCTTATTTCTAATTTGGTTCATTTCATTTGCATTTTCGATGCAGTAGCCTTGACGATCTCTACATACAATGTATCGTCTCTTTAAAAACGTTTTCGACTCAGGGAATATTTATAATGTTACTTCCTCCACTAAGTCCGCAAACTAAGTAGGTTCGCTTGTAGTGAGTGTATGGTGTAACACAATCAACATTCCACAGAAAAAAATGACGACTTTATTAACTCAAAGACACGAATACACAGACAACAAATACTCAACCGAGAAGCGCACAATCATTACACAGTAGCTAACAACAACCTCAGAACAGAAAATGGGCAGACAGAACTCAGCAGGAGGAGGGAACCTTCATAGCTACACTTTACGGTCTCTCCAAATGGCTGCAATTCTCCACAGTCCCTTCGCTTTAGCTGTATCCAACTGTCGACTCACTACTAAAAGACTGGCTACTCCTCACACGAATCGATGCTGCTTCTATAATAAACTACAGGATTCTCCCCACAGCTCAATTCAACAATCATTTGAGTTCCATTCAACTTTTGCGCTTCGCCGGACTAATCCAACTAATTCGCCTTTGACTCGTTATGTGACTCTAAACCTCTCGACTACTGTCTTCGGCTTGGACTGCCGGCATTTTAATAGTTAAGGAGCTGGGCAGAGAAGGTTCTGGAACAATCGGGCATATCTCGATTCCTAATGTCTCTATTGCCAAAAGTCTTGAATATTCTAATATCATCTATTTTGTCGCCAGTCGCGAAATTCGTCGCCAAGCCTGGGAGTCAATGAAAGGGCATTCGATCAGCATCTAATAGAGTTGATCGTGAAATTGTATTTCTTATGATGGAACCAACCTTGCAGAGAAGCAAAGTTACAGATTCGTAAAAATAACGTTTTCTAAAATATTGCTTTAATTTTATGGTTTGTGCTTTCTTATTTAGGAGGACATGTTTAACATGTGAACTAATCTTCAGAGACAGTCTCCGTTATGCATCTGAGTCGGTGAGTCGAAATTGAAGCCAAATCACGTTTAAATAATGTTTGTAAGTAGTCCTTTCTGTTCTGTTTACATGATTGGCAATATGTTATGTTTTCTTCATTTCTTAGATATTTTTAATAATATTGGTATTGGTATAAACTATTCTTTATAATTTTTTAATTAAAAAAAGAAAGAACTAAGTTAAATAATCGGATTAAATTAAATAAAAGAAAAGAAAGAGAAATTATAACACAAGTAGGGCATTTAACTGGGCAATGATTTTTATCTATATTAAGATGGGACGAACATCAAAATACAACATCATATAGTTCAGATACACATCTTATTAAATATTCTATCGCTCACAGAAGGAAATGAGGTTTTTTTTTATAGTCGGCGCTTTTTATGAGCGATCAAAGTTAGTTATTTAAATCCCAAATGAGATTTCCTCAATTTAAAATTCAATAGTCAATTAAATTAACACTGCAAACAGTGGGAACTCCAAGCAATCAAATTGTCATAAACATGAAAACGTGTCTTCAACGCGCCTTCCGAAATAAACGGCACAAATCGTGCAAAGCTCATTTTATTCTTAACGAAAGAGAAGCTCGAGAAGTGTGGGCCATTTTGCAAATTTAGTCATTTCAATCTGGCTTCCTACACGAAGCGCTGATTACACAAAATGCATTTTCTAATTTTGCGTCTCTGGCGTTGTTCCAGGAATAATCAAATTTTCGGCTTCTAAAATCCTTCTCAAATCAAAATTTCTGCTGCATCCCATAAAAATGTTCGAATATCTAGAATTCCATTTTTGATTGTTGCCTCTTTTATTATTGATTTTTGGAGTTAATGAGATCCCATTTCGGAGGTTCTGAAAATTTCGGAAGAGTAAAAATGTAATATAATTTCAAATAATGTAAGTATATAACTACTTTCAAGCTGAATGTTTTGAAAATCTGTTATTAAACATTTTTATTTTTCAATTTTTTAATTAAATAGATTGACTAAACGTTTAGGAAGCAAAAATATGTCAGTTTAAGCCCAAGTGTACTTTGAAAATTGGGAGAAATGTGGCTTATTTGTCAGATGGAGGCCTTCTTGTTTCGAACTTGATCAAATGAGTTTTCTAAACAATTTAACAATTGAACTTTGTACACAATTTAAGAATTTCATTTTGTAAACAATCTAAGAACTGAATTTTGTAGACAACTTAATGTCACTTGAACGAAATAATAAGCTGCATTCCAGTCTTTAAATATTGGAATTCAAAAGATAAATGAGGTGAAATTTTCGATATTTTTTCGAATTATGATGTATTAAATGTATCTTTTTAAACGTACAAATTATTGTAGAGCTGCAGAAGATATTGAGAAATTATCATACCAGATTTGAAGAAAAAATTTGCATTAACTTTTAATTTGTGAAGTTCTCCATATGAATATTTGACAGAATTTAGTAATCGAAAAGATTGCATTTTATGATGTAAAATTCCAGTAAAACGTAAATTATGTAATCATAGAAATGAACGTGAATTCTTAAAGAATGTAAGTGGAAACAAATTTCGAAGAGTTTTGGTTAAAAACATATTCAGAAATAAATTGAGAGATTTTTTTTTTTTTTTTTTTTTGCCAAAAGATATTTTAATTTAAATACTGACTTTAAAATTTTAATACAATACATGTATATATATATATATATATATGTGCAAAAAATGTTTATTAATAATAAACATAAATTCATGTGTGTATGTGTTTTATAACTTTACAGAATAGACCATTCGACCAATAGCTACCAATTTTGATATAAATATACTTCAGAAAATAGAAATGTGTCCTTAGTGTCATTTTTTGAAATATTTTAATTAATTGGAAAGTAAGAAATGTTGGAGTTTAGTATAATAAATCCCAAAACTATTGCAGTGCAAAAAATGGTTTTTACGCTATCGCAAAATTCAAAAAATTATCTTTTGAATTAAGTCATTTTTTTCTAATTTTATTTACTTAAAAAAAATTTGAAATGTAATATGCAGAAATATATTTAATTGCTTAATTGAAACTCAAATATCTTTCTTTGTTGCTACTAATATTTCAGCCGGCGTCCTGGCATAGGGGTAGCGCGTCTTCCCCGTGATCTGGGCGTCCCGGGTTCGAGTCCCGGTTTGGGCATGGTTGTTCTTCTGTTGTTCTATCTGTGAATGTGCCCTCCTGTAAAAAGGGGTTGTGCAAGCGAATGAGTGATGCGTGAGTGGCAAAGTCGTACTCTTGGCCCTAGTTGGCGCTGCTATAAAAAATAAGAGACGTCCCCCTCAGGCTTAAATCGCTGTCTTCGTAACAGCGGGCTTGTCAGTGGCAAGTGCCATAAGAAACAAACAAACAAACTAATATTTCATCTTGGATTTTTTTCCATTGCTAATGATCAAAATATGATATCAACTTCGATTGGCTTATTTTCCTGTGTTGAACGGTTTTAACAAAATACATGCTTTTAATAAATTTTTTTGTAATTTGGTTGTATTTTCACTTACAGTTTAGTCTCAGAATCAAGTAATAGTGAAACTTTTTTCATGTACGCCCATTTTTAAACATTAGTCCTTTTTTATAATATAATTAGATATATAAAAATAGCGATAGAAAATTAGAGAAATGCACAATGAACAGAAAAAGGCAAAGCTTCGAAAATAGTACGAATTATATGTATATCAAAATTCAAAACTAAAAATATTTTCCCAGGAAGCCATTAGGAAATAAGTGCACAAAATATTTAATTGGAAATTTTAGCAACTATTAATCCAGACAAATTGATTGGTAGTCAAAGATACCTAGTAAAAATTAAATCTGTATCAAAAATCATCAATCTTTTGACGTGAAAGAAGTGCGAAGAAATATGGAGGTACTTCCTGCACTTGAAGCAACTACAACGAGAAAAGTAGAATTTTTTATTCATACAGTAAAATTGACAACAACTCTTTTCATAAACACAGAAAAAATTTATTGTCTTCCTATTTTTTTCCCTAGATTACTTTTGTTACTTATTATTCTAACTTACGTGTTATTTTATTTTCAATTTTAATTTTATTTATATTGTATGCTTTATAGATTTTTTTCTTTCAATATAAATAAAAATAGCAGTCTGGTAAATAGGTGAGCTTCCAGTCGGAAGTTCCACATACCAAGAAATTCTTAGCTTAAGGTTGTTTTTTTTTAAATTTTTATTATTATTATTATTATTTGCTAATTTATTGCTAAAATTTTTACGATTTTAATTTGCTAAATTTTTGCGGTAAATTTTGCTTTGCTTGTTCTTATTTTATTTTCAAAATTGAATTTTGTAATTTTGTTTTTTTATTGTTTTTGTACCCTACTTTAATTCTTATTGATGAAAATACCTGGATTTTTTTAATTAATTTTTTTCCTCTCTAAAATGTTTTTGAATTTTATTCTTGGCTTGTCTATATTATTTTAAAATTCGTATTAATATTTCTTGCTTTTTCATTATTTTCTCTTTCACTCCTATTATGTATTCAGCATTTGCAAATAATTCGGTGTAATCCACAAAAATAATGCCATAAATATTGCATCGCTAGGAGAATTTTAAGTGCTTAGATAGACGGATGAATGGCAGATGCTGTATTTGTCATTCATGTGTCTGTCAAAGTCTCGAAAATAAACTTAAAAATAAATTAAAATTTTTTTTATATAAATTTTTTTTCTTCACCAATTTTTTCTTGAATTTTTATTATTTACACCTTGGCTGTATTTTTGGGTGAGCTTTCCTAAATCAAAATTATTTTTTTCTTTTTGTGTGTTATTATTTTTAATTTTTACGGATTGTAATATTGTAATATATTCAACATTTGTGGTTTATTCGTTGGTGGAACCGTCCTCAGAACCATTTTCAGTAGAATGTTAGATAAACTGTAGAAGTTGGGTGTCTGTCAAAGTTTCGAAAGTGATTCCGAATTTTATTTTACTGTAAATCCTAATGAGAAAAAATTTAGGATCAAAATTCCCAATGACTGCATCATTTCGTTAATTTTTATTTCATTTCAAAGCTCATGACTTTTAAATGACGGTCGGGGGGGGGGGCATCTTTCCATCTTTACTTCCCATTCTTAAGAGATATCGCAAAATAGAGCATTAATATAGGCCCCAGCCTGAACCAGTGGACTGATTTTGCCAATTAATTTCGTCACTTTCCATGGACAGTAAACAATCAAAATTCTTTATATTTTATGGAAAAACGGCACTATGTAATAGGATATAATTTATAAAATTTGTTTGATAATTTTAAATTAATATTATCATATGATATAGTTTGCATAGTTTATCACCGAAGGAGGTAAATTATTAAAGTAATACATATAAATATTAGAATGTTAAAAAAAGAGGTTCCACAGCTTGCTATCATTGTTTTATTTTTCTTAAAATTATTAACGATTAGTTCCTTATTAACTATTATCAAACTGTTTTGATGTATAATTATTATATATTGATAACAGTTATTGAATTATTAATTATTTTAATTGATGTGGTTAGTAAATATCATGTTTTTCATTCATTATATGCTAGAAAAATTATACTATGGAACAAAAACCGCATCCAAGATTTTTCTGACATCCTCAAAATATATTTACAGCTGATTACAACAAAAAACATTCTTGGAAATTTAAATCTTTCAAGCCATAACTCTAACATATGTTGTCAGCAAAGATTAAGTAATTTAAATGATTAGATTGAATCATTTTCTCTGTTATTCGAACAGAAAGCAAAAATCGTTACCTCCAAATGAGAGCGGCAACCCCATTATTAGATTAAGGGTACGAGATGAAACAGAAGGTCTTAAATTACCTCTTTTTAATTTTTTCACTTCTTTATTTTAATCCTGAAAGATAATGAGGTCTTACCGACCGTTCTTTACTAATCTAATGAGCTTATCCTTAACAAACTTGTTTACATTAATCCTACTATCTAGACTATTGTGGTTTTCCCATTTCAAACTATGATTTTTTTATCCAAACATGTGATGATTTTTTAAAATTTTTTTATTCTTTTGGGATTAAAGTATCTTAAAATCATATTATATAACTTCGATATTTTGATGTATATCGAAATAAAATTAATGGTTTGTATTTTTATTAAATTTTTAAAAAAGTTAATAGGAAATTAATTATCTCGGAACATCGTGGTAATTATCTATTTTTGAAAATTTACTTTTAACTGTATCTACAACAGTGTATGTACAAAATTAATTATCACACTCCTATTCACACAAAATTAATTATCACGTTCATATTCCCACAAAATTAATTATCACGTTCACATTCCCACAAAATTAATTATCACGTTCACATTCCCACAAAATTAATTATCACTTTCATATACATATAAAACTGATTATCACGTTCATGTTCATTTAAAATTATTCATTATGTTCACATTCATACAGAATTAATTATCACGTTCACATTCACACAAAATTAATTATCACATTCAGATTCCCACAAAATTAATTATCACGCTCACGTTCATACAAAATTATTCATTATGTTCACATTCATTCAGAATTAGTTATCACGTTCACTTTCACATAAAAAATAATAATCACGTTCACATTCACACAAAATTAATTATCACGTTCAGATTCCCACAAAATTAATTATCACTTTCATATTCATATAAAATTGATTATCACGTTCACTTTCAAATAAAAATTAATTATTACGTTCACATTCACACAAAATTAATTATCACGTTCACATTCCTACAAAATTAATTATCACTTTCATATTCATATACAATTGATTATCACGTTCATTTTCATACAAAATTATTCATTATGTTCACATTCATACAGAATTCATTATCACATTCACTTTCATAGAAAATTAATTATCACGTTCACATTCACAAAAATTAATTATCACGTTCACATTCCCACAAAATTGTTTATCACTTTCATATTCATAAAAAAATGATTATCATGTTCATGTTCATACAAAATTATTGATTATGTTCACATTCATACAGAATTCATTATCACATTCACTTTCATAGAAAATTAACTATCAAGTTCACATTCACACCAAAATAATTATCGTATTCATACTTACAATGATGAATAAGCATATATAAGATATAGCCAATGCTTAATTTCGCTCAATATTTTTTTATACAGATTTGTTCTTTATGACAAATTTAAACCAGCTTGTGCTTTGCATTACTGAGCAATCGTTTCATATTCACGAATAATCATTCACACGGACAGATAGACTTCAAATATGCAAGTTTTAATCAAAATGAGACATACAACTACCAATTTTAGGATAATCATAGACACAATTTTATATCGCTAATTAGTTTCATTTTGCTTTTTCGAATTCACAGGCAAATAGATATAATTCAATTAAGATTTTTTTCGAATTCAGAGAATTGATTTCTAAGACAAAGAAATTCATCAAAATCTTGAGTTGTATGACTATCGGAATTTCTTTTTTTGTATACCACAAAATAAAAAAAAAAATACATTAAATCTCAAATTACTATAAAAAAATCCAATGTTCCTATATTCTTAAAAGTTTTTTTTTTGAATAAATGGCCACATAATTTTGTAATTGTTGTGATTATGCGTTCTAAGTTACAGAATAATCTACAATTAATTACAGTATTTGCATTCAAATGAATTACCGCATGATGCTTTGCTCAGTGAAAAAATACTCGAGACAATTGATCTTCACAGGTTTCAAAATAATAATTGAATGTGCTCAATTCTGCTGTAACCTGGTAGTTATTTTCACATTTGAAGGAAGAATTAATAAAAAATAGCATGTCATGTAAATTCTTAATTCCTTAAAACCTCCTCCTTAAAGTAACTCCTTAAAACATAACAAAAGCAAGAATCTTATATGAATAAGTAAAAAAAATATTATCTTTTAATTTGAAGGAAAATAAGCATATTTTTTGTGCAATATTATTTAAAAATCATGCATGCCTTAAGCGAAAACCAATTAGGACACTCTTTTATTAATAGAAAAACCTCCACACCCTTTCTGTGATAAAAAATAGCTTTTGGTCATTAAAAACTTTCTTGTTCATTTTAGCAAAAATTTTAATAATATGTAAATAATCCTTACCAACCAGAAATTATTTTGTATTACATGAGTGAAGAATAAAGAATAAAACTTTTTTCTGTGTAAAAGCAATAATATTTAAAATCCAGTTTATAATAAAGTCATGGACTGTTATTTGTTTCGCAGAAACAAACTTATAATACGATGCAATTTTCCAGTAAAGAAATATAAAATTTAAAATCGTTTGCTGATAAAAAAAAAAAAATTCATTTAAAAAACAGCTAATTATATTTTGGAACAAAATAAAAAAAGTATGAAATTTAGAATCGTTCGCTGAAAAAAAATTTTTATTTCAAAAATAGTCAATCATATTTTCGAATAAAAAAAATTCTATTTCGTTTAAAGTAAAAATAAAAGGAAATACAGCATATTATATAAAAAGGTAAAAGTATTTTTCATAAAATACATTTTTTTTTTTCAAATCTAAAAAAATAATATGGATTTCAGTTATTTGTCTATTAATCTTTTGTTTATATTACACATTTGAAATAACTTAAATCATAAGAATCTATTATTATTTTTTTGTTCGTTAAGTCTATGCATACAAAAAGAGAAAATTTATAAAGAGTTTCTGCCCGATAATCGAAATTATTGAATAGATTTTGTTGAAATTTTGGTCGAAAATATCATGAAGCACAAGGAGGGTTTTATGAAGATTATGTAATAATTAATTAAATGATTATTTGTATTAATCAAAAATTATGCTTCCATATTTAAAAAAATTAAGTTATTTTAAATATTGTTAATCCCATTAAATGAAAATATTATAGTTGGTTTAAATTATTTTCTGATTTATCTTTACGTTGTTATCTGGAATATTTAATTCATTTTTGCACCATCCTTTAAAATCCTTCCAAAATTTTTAAGTTTTATGCAATTTTTAAAAAAGATTGGTATCTATTTACAAATTACGCAGAAGGCAATGACTTTTTTTTTATAAATCATATTTATTTGGCATCAAATATATTATGTAATATTTTATTTGGTTCAATTGTTTTACTTTTTATTAATTTTTAGTGCATTTTGACATTGTCCATATAAGAGCACTATGACGTTTGGCTTTCACATATTTTATTATTTTGCATCTGCGAAGACCATGCTTACACGTTTCCCAACAGGCCACACTATCTAAATTTTCCATGATAGGGCAAATAAACTTCTAGAACAATCTCTGGAAATATAGTCCTAATGGAGCTATTGCCAAGATTCTCGAATATTCTGTATCCTCTATTTTCATTCCCAAATTGATCCCCAGGCCGCTAAATGGTCGTTAAGCCCGGAGTCATTGACTCGGCAACCATTCAGTAGTCATTATTACAACTGTAAAACCCTCTTTACCAAGAGATATTTTGCACTGACGCCTATATTTCTCTAACATTGTTATGTTATGTTATGTAACATTGTTATGTTTTTAATTTTATTGTTATCAAATATGGTTTTCTAAATCAAGGTAAGACTACTTCACAACTAAAAAATGTAGGTATCTAATTATATTTGATGAGAGGTGTTTTGATCTTAATAGTTGATTAGTCTCTTCATGTCAGGTAACCGAATGTTTATTGTAAATAACGAATTAACTACGTCAGTGGCATGATAATGAGAGATAAGTTGTATAAATTAATTTATGAGATATAAACTTATTGATTATTATGTTTTGATTTTTATTTGCATCAAATTTAGCTTTCTAAATCCCGTTCGAAAGTCTTTCAGACTCAAAGAAGTGTTGATTTAGTCTAAATATACTGGGTCAGAGATGCCCCAGTCCGGATGGTGTTATTCGGTCATTGATAATGATCGTATTCTAGATGTTATTCCTTTCCAGAGCATTTCCTCTAATCTTCCTCGGCGCATTGTTTGAAGGAAAATCATATTTAATCCGATTATCTGTATAACATTGATAGAAATAGAATTTCCAGAGTGACAATTGCATTACTTTTACTTATTTCGTATTGTGACTGCTTGAAAAAAAAAAGAGGAATTTATCCAATTCCTTTTTTTAACGTGTTTCGATCAATCTAGCTTAATTTTAAAGCTGTTTTTGGAAAATAGCCGCGACTACTAATGTGACGGCTAAAAATAAGACTTCTATGCTATTTCAGGGGTCATATTTTCAGGAAAAGTAATTTAGATTTTTAACAAAAAGAGATTATATCTATACATCTTAATAGCTGGGATGAACTTAAGGTTTTAAGGATTATTTGGTCGTCTAATAATCCTTTTTTAGTTTTTCAAATTTTTATTCACTTTTATTTCATTCTTCCAATTCAAATACACATTTCACCTACTCATCTTAATTACACACATTTATTTAATATTTAAATTTTTTCACATTACTCAAATTTTTACACACTTTTATGTATCTTACTCAATTCATTTACACGCGTTTATTTAACACTCAAGTCTTTACACATTAATCATATTTTTACATACTTTTTTTTAAAGAAGCATGTTTATATTTGTAAAGATGGAATTTTTTTTATCGAATTTTCATTTAATTCAAATGTGACAGAATTTTTAATTTTTTTATTATATTTGTATATTTTTTGTCGGCATACTTTCAATGAACTTTTAAATCTTAATATGCAGTTAATCCATTAATTTAGTTAAGACACGATTAAATTCCCGTAGGGTTATCTGAATGTGAAGTTGACAAAAACAATTATTTTTTAGATCCCATAATATTTGTAATAATGAGTTATAAATTAGAATTTAAAAAAAAGAAACAATTAAGTTCATAAAAAACTGCTTTTTAAAATAATATTAAGATTTTCTTTATAAAAATGTTCTTTTATTACAAAATTTATTTGTACATTTTATTATTTTGTACATTTTATAGTAGCTACATTATTATTCTTGTTCTAAATTGAAGTGAGTCAGATGCTGTTTCCAATTTTAATGTATCAGCAACCTTGTGTCTGTCTGCCTGTGTAATATGAATAAAGCAATAATTATTTCGATATAGTTTTATTATATTTGCAATTTATGCTAGTTTATAAATTGTAAAAAATTTACTTTCTTTCCAAAATAGCTTGAAAATGATTAATAACAATCTAAGTAAAGCTTTGGCATTTGAAAAAAATCTCTTCTCCTTCAACTTGTTAGTGTTTCTATACCTTTTTTAGTATTCCAATTTATTGTGTTTGAATTGAAATTTTAACACAGCAAATAAACAGAATCATAATTTTTTAAAAAGTTGAAAATAAATAAAAATTATTCTTTAAAAGGGCTTCTATCAATTCTAAACTATTAAATCATTTAATAATTATCAATCATAGATAATATTTTTTATATAAATTTTTCTATGTTCCAGCAATCAACAAGATAAGAAGAAACCAATACGGAAAGTGGCAGATTGTAATGCAATAACAATTTATAATACGATATATAACTTATTTACACATTCATTTTTTAAAATTAAAATGGATATAACAAATTTAATTAAGCTAATGTCCAATTTCGAAACTATAACTGAGCAATTTTGGAACGAGCATTTCTTTATTTTGAACGTTGACCAGATTATAAAGAGGTCATCTGAACCTACTAACCCCCACCAAATTTCTTATAGCAAAGTTTATACTGTTTTTTTAGTGAAGCAATTCAAATATTCTGTTGGTAGAACAGTATTTGGCAAAATCTCTATATTCTTTTTTTTTTGTTCTGATATTACCGCGAATAAAATACAATTTAAGAAAATAATTTTCTTTATGTTAAAAGAAAGAACAAAAAGAAATGCTCACAATATTGCTTCCAAGATAAAAATTAAATGTATGAATTAAAAGAACATAAACACATGCAACATCAGGAATTTTCTAATCAATTTTATAAAATGTTGCCAATAAAAGGTTTTGTTCCTTAATTTTTTTATTTATTTATTTATTTGAGTATTTCTTCCAAGCTGTATCGTGTGCTTTTAATCTTTTTTGAAATAAAAAGTTTTATTTTTTATTTTGTTTCAATTTTATTTTTTATTTTTCCTAAATGTGGCAATATATAAAAAAATTATCATATTCTTTTATTGGAATAATGTTTTTACAATATAAAAACATTACGATATCCTATTGTTGAACAAAATTGCTACATTCTTTTAATAAAATAATTTTCCTAATATTACTACATTCCCATTTTAGAGTAATGACGATATAGTATTATATTTCTTTATCGGAAATATTATTACATTCCATTACTGGAGTAATATTGGTAATGTTATTTCTTAGTCAAAGCAAAATTGAGCAAAGTTACTTTTTTGGTTGAAGCAATGTTAAGTAAATTATTATTTTCTCTTATTGGAGTAATTCTGAGCAAATTTTCTACATTCTTTTGTCGAAACAATTTTGAGCAAAATAATTATTATTCTCATGTTAGAGCATCATCGCTAATATTATTATTTCCTTTGCTGAGCCAATGTTGTTAGCAATACTATATTTTCTTCTGTATTATTAATATATTCTCTTATGGAAACAATGTTGAGCTATACAGCATTAACATGCTGAAGCTATGTTGAGCAAATTTGTTATATTTGTTTATTGACACAAAATTAATCAAAATTACTATATTCCTTTGTTTAATAAGTATATTATTATTTTATTTCGTTAAAGCAATGTTGAGTATTATCCTTTTTCTTCATGTATTTGTAAATAATGGTATGTTTTTAATGGTCTGTTTTATTTATTTATAAATTTATGTAATTATATGAAACTTTTAACATTGTGTAAACATAGGAAACTTTTAACATTGTATAAACTTAGGAAACTTTTAAACAAACTTTTTAACAAGCGTTCTGTAATAGTATGCTGTACAATATAATTATTCGCATTAATAATATTAACAATGAAATAAAGTTTGTTTCGTAATTTTTTGTAACTTTATTTTTCAAAGCAGGAAGAAAAAATGATTCAGTTTGCCATCCAATTACTTCTCCAGTTCAACAGGTTTCGGTTGGCAGTTTTAAAATGCGGATAATGAATTGTGTTATTAAGAATTATTTGAATTAAGTTAATTATGTTATAAGAATTATTATATATATTTAGAATTAAGGAGATTTGCTTAAGAATCATTATTTAAACTTTGCGAAATGAGAGTAAATATATCAATCGCATTGAATCAATGCTGTTTACATATTTGGATGTCCAAATAACAAAAAGTTTATGCTGCTAAAATAATAATAATAATAACACATTTTAAGCAAACTTGCTGCTCAAATAAGCAATAATTGCTTTTCAGCCAGCAATAAATTTCTTTTAAATGTCAATTTCTTGTAACTAGTATTAGTTTTGTTTTGAAAATACTAGTAACACAGCTAAAGAAAGAATTTATTTCAAGTGAACTATGGACATGGCTTTTGGAATCGAAGTATGTAAGCAACTATGGAGTTTTTTTTTTTTTTTTCTTTTTTTTTTACAATACTCTGGAAATTATTGGTTAAAATTTGAAAATTTTCTCTATTTTTGGCTGAAAAAAGTGCATTTTTCCACTTCCTTTTACAATTATCACTTACACATTGATGGTTAAATTCTACAAAGCATTTTTCAATGACTTAAATGAATTTTACTGTGATTATATTCTCTAAAACCTTCAGTTGATTCTAAATCATAATATTATCTAATACTAATTTTTAAAAAGTGCTTTTTAAAATTTATAACACTTATTATCATAGAAAGGAACGAGGGCCGGCATCCTGGTAAAGGGGTAGCACGTCTTCCCCGAGATCTGGGTATCTCGGTGCAGGCATGGTTGCTCCTCTCCTCTGCTCTATCTGTCAGGTGCGTGCATGTGACCCCCACCCTCTGAAAAAAAGGGGTTGTGCAAGCGAATATGACGCATGAGATAGCTAAGTCGCACTCTTGGCGCTACTGATAAAACAGGAGATGCTCATTCGTCTTAAATCGCTGATACTTGGCGCTACCGATAAAACAGGAGACGCTCATTCGGCTTAAATCGCTGATACTTGGCGCTACTGATAAAACAGGAGACGCTCATTCGGCTTAAATCGCTGATAGATAACTGTCAGCGGGCGTGTACAGTGCCATAAGTCACAACAACAAGAGAGAAAGAAAAATAAATAATGATAAAAAGACACAATCGATAATAATACAGCAAACATTTATAAATCGTAATATTTTACATTTACGAGCATTATCGTAAAAAGATTACATTTCTCGTCTTTACAAACATTTATAGTTTGAAAAAACGAGATTTTTTTTCAATCATGATTTTCTCTACATTCTCAAGGATCATAGTTTAGCTAGGTTAATGTCCTGTTTCAAAGCTAAGCGACCTCGTTAGAGAGAGCTAACGAAAGCCTCGTTATTTCAGAAATTAAAAAGAACACGAAAAATTCATCTGTACCGCACTCCCTTTCTGAATTTTCAAGAACACAGCTTTTATTTTATTTTATTATTGTTGCTAATATTTCTAGAATATTTTAAATATTTCTCATTACCTTCCCCTTGTTTACTGATAACTAATATATCTATGTGTCAGTTTTAATTAATACTTGATAACTATTATATTCCTTTATTATTATTTTCCGTTTCTGGTAATATTGTCAAGTAGGTACTCTAGTATGGAACTCAATGACACACACAAGAAGTAGAGCTAAACCAATTTATTAACTCAACTCTGAACTCAGAACACAGTGACTGACAGATCTCCTGCTTTTATACTAACAGGGAAAGTTCCAGAATACTTTTCTGGAGACATTGAGAAAAGCCCAGAAAACTTATCTGGTAAACTAAAGAATCTGCTGGAACATGAAATAAAGGAAAGCATAAAATAAAGGAATTAAATATTTACACAAACAATAAATCTCATTGTCTCTAGCGGGATTCGAACTTACGATCTCTTGATTATGAGATCAGTGATATGACCATACGACCATGGAGAGTCGACTGCCTCTTTTCAATGCGACAATATCGTCATTCTTTATCGGAAACAAATTTTTCATGTTTTCTTGTTGGTGTAATGCTGAACAAAATTAATATATTTACACGTCCTAATTTACAATATTTTCAGTATAGTCATCTAAACATCACCAACCTCTGGCTGTAATGGCCACAAACAGATTTACCATTCATTCCACAGAAAGACACAGTGTATAACCAGTGGCATCACGTTTCCATAGCAACGATTCATTCCATTCAATTGTAAAATTAGTTTCTAATATATTCCTCTGTTTATTTTTTTCCCTTTTCATGGTCAGGAAGCAGGACATCTGAAATTAATCAGATAAATCTTGGTGTTTAAATCGCTGTGCTCGCTTGATATGCTTCCAATTACTCAATTTTATTAAATGATTCCAATTCCGTAACGTAGCCCGTTTGAATGGTATTGAATCTCATGTAATGCTCGTACTATCATTAGACTCTATGATAAGACATTCTGAATTAGTCAAGAGTGTTCTTGAGGGTTCAGAACGCCAGAAGGATCCAGGAAGCAATCAAGAATGGAGAGTTTTAAATCTCTATTCTTGCTTGATATCCCATTTTATTGAATAATCTTTATATAGTATCATAATTTCTTCGTCTATTATTAAATGCCATGTGTATGGTCGTGCTGCCGTTAGAATCTATGGTAAAGAGAAGATCCTGATTCTTTTTATATTCTTCCAATCAAAAATTGTAAAATTTCATATGTGTTATCATCAGAATCTATGGTAAAAAGAAAAGATGCCCTGGATTAATCGAAACAACCTTGATTCTTTTTTGCATTCGAGGCTGCGGAGACCTGGTGGTAAGGTCTCGGCTTCGGAACCGGAGGGTTTCAGGTTCGAGACCCGATTCCGCCGAAGAACCGTCGTGTAAGGGGGTCTGTTGCACGCTAAATCCGTCCTGACCAAACGTCCTCCCACTGGTGTGGTGTGGAGAGGGGGGTTCCGGCTCAGGTGTCGTCCTCGTCATCTGAACGCGGTTCAAAATTACGAGCTCCGTCTTTAAATAGCCCTAGTGTTGCTTCAAACGGGACGTTAATGTAACTAAGCCAAAACATTGAATTATACCAGTTCCATAACACAGATTCTATGATTATTGTAAAATTTCATATCTGTCATCATCAGAATGTATGATAAAAAGAAAAGAAGTCTCTGATTAGCCCCCCGAGACAAATATAATTGTTAAATAGCTATTTTTGCTTAATTTTCTAGATAGAATTACGTTTTTAGTCAGTCCTAAATAATACAATTCCATATCGCAGCCCTTGTTGTCATTAGTGTCGATGATGAAGAGACAAGGCGTCCCAGGTTAGCTGATAACAGTGAATTACAATTAAAAACTAAAAAGTGTTTTCTTTTTATTTTGATAATATACAGTCAGTATCAGACATTTAAATTTTTAAAAAAATTATTTTTTTAACTATAAAGAACAGAATATTAAAGCTGGAATATATTTTATAATAAAATGTTCCAAGTATCCTATTTTCAATAACACATTTTGGCGAATTTTTAAACGAGGAGAGAATTTGACAACGTATCTCCCCACACCCCTTCTGGAATATCTAGTCCAAAACATTACAAATTGATAAAAATTTAATTTTTCATATGCCTGTTTTTTTTTTAATTTTGAAATTTCTCTTAATTATATAATTCCAATACAATGAACAAAAAAAATGCAATTAAATTTTATATGTGTTTGTATGAGAGCAATTGCTGAAACAATGAGATAAAACACACATAAAAATAACTTTAAAGTTTCTTAAGAAAAATTTTATTAGTATATGGAAGTTAAATTAATGTCATTGAAAAGTTTTTGTAACCTTTAAAGTGATGTACAATGTATTTGTGTAGTAATATGTTTCAACTCTATTGTGAAAAGGTATTTAAATTGAAATTTTGAATATTTTTTTAAAAATTAAATTAAATTTTTAAAATGCCCTTCTTAGTGAACATCTACCACCTAAGAATTAAATACGTGTCAAATTTGGTCAAATTCTCTACTCTGCTGAGCGTTTCATATTACCTTGCAAGTCGCCTCCAGATTTTGAATCATGCAATTTGCTTCACTCAATAGCAGTTAATATATCAAACTATAAATTTTATCAAGTTAATAAATGTAATAAAAATAAAACGTTAAAATAATTTTGAATCCAGTGCTATTTTTAACCTAGAATTTTTAAGATGCACTAAAATTTCAGTCTTCTTAGAGTATTAAAGGTTATAGATTAATTGTAATTACACTACTGTGTTTTTCATTACGTAATTTTGAATTATTTTTTTCTTTGAACATCGATACTTTCATCTTATTTTTTTTAAAATTTTGCATTTTTAATTTATATTTTCAAAATGCAGGGAAAAGTAAATTTTGAAAATATAAACTCTACTAATAATAAACATGTGTGTGTGTGTGTGTGTGTGTGTGTGTGTGTGTGTGTGTGTGTGTGTGTGTGTGTGTGTGTGTGTGTAAGTGCGTGTCAACATTTCATTGTTAGAGTGAAATTCGTGCCTTTTTTATCGTTAATACAAATATTTCATGCTCATTTTTTTCCATTATTTTTACCATTATAACTATATTACCTTTATAGTTATTTTTACCATTTATATCCATTAAGTATTATCCATGATAATTACTAATTTTCTTTTTTTCCTTTTCTAGTAGGTTTCTACAAAAACTATGCTTTTAATATAATTTTTGAAATTTGACTTACAGTTAACTTTAGAATCAAGCAACGCTGAAGTATCTTAGATTCTACTGTTCTTAATTACTGTTGTATTTTCTTGAGATATAATAAGATATATAAAAATAGAAAATAGACAGAAAGTTGTGTACAGCACAATGAACAAAGCAAACTTAAAAGCTTTTAAATATAAGTTATTTTCACCTTTCAAAATATTTGATTAACATTAATTTACTGGATTGAAACTTTTAACATTAATTAACTTTAATTCATTTAACCATTAATTTCGGCGAAAAAACTGGTCACTAAAGGCATTAAATTCAACATTTTCATGAAACTTATTGATTGACATCTTTTTATATAGAGAAGGTAGACCAATATTTATTTTTAGATTGTGGGCAATTACTTTTTTAAATTCTGTTTCCTTGTTTGATTGTTTAATTCATAGAATTAAGCATAGGTTGAGATTAAAAAAAAATAAATTTCAGAAAAATAGCATGTGTAAAATTCGCTTGTCAAACAAAATTGTTTGTACAAATAGATAAACTCCAGACAATTTTAATGATAAAATGAAACATTTCAATCGCACAATTTTACAAATGCGATAATATGAACTAATTTTGAAACAATTCCAGAAGCTTTTGCAAAAAGAATCCCTAAACTATGTGCGAAAATAAGAAATGTGAGAATATATATTATAGTTACAAATTAAAATCCATTATTTCAAAAAATATTGAATTTTGTCAAGAAATTAATTTTAAATCAATTAAATCTCACAAAATATTTATGTTGCATGGTTTGATTAGTTATTTTTACGAAGAATGATTAATATTAAGTTAAAGAATTTAATCACAATATTGATATTAATAATCACCTGCTTTTTATTAATTTTTTAAAAAATAATTCTGAATTTCAAATCCAGGAAACTAAGCATCTCGAAGCGTTTAATTCGCTTTATTCATTAAGCATTTTAATTTTTTTTTCTTTAGACAATAAATATACAGCTAAAATTATAAATACAAACATGTATTTCCTATAAATCATATTATTTTGTAATTTTGAATAGATAAATGTAAAAAAACGACGAAAAAAAGAGGATACACTTTTCTTATTTTGGATTTCAAAAAAATTTTTAGTACATTTTCAGGACAGAATTAAAAGTGAACCTTTCAAATTAAAATCCCAAAAATTACACACATATTGTTTTCATTTCTTCACACATGAAAATCAAATTTTGCTGCAATTTTAGACAAAAGATTTGAACTTATAATTTTTCTCATGTATTGAATAACTTATTGTATTCAAAACAATGAAAAGAAAAACGAATCGGATTTAACTTTTCCCAATTTAATTTTTTTTTAATTAGGAAATTTTAATTCTTAATTTTTGATCGGAAATCTTTAGATTATTATTTTCATACAAAAAATTACAGAATTGAAGATTAATTATAAATAATTAAATCAAATTTTTATTTCTGTAACAAGTAATGTTTTATTTATAAAGTTTTAAAGTATAATATGAAACCGCAACGTATTGAAATTTCCTTCTAACAAACAAAATAACAAACATCTAACAAATTTGAAAATTTGAAGTATATAAATAAAGAATCAAACCCAATGATTTCTGCTGGTTCTACTTTGTTTAATATTTTTTACTCATACTTACTATGATGATGATATTAATTCAGTTTACTTCTTTTCACGTGAAATAAATATCTGGAAAATTCTAACTTTTTTAAAGATAATTTTCATATATATTTTTTTAATTTCTGGTTGGCAACACCCTTTCTTAAACTAATATTGACAGATAAATTGTTTTTTAGATTCAATTTCACTCAAAACAATCTTTCAAAATTTGACTTCAGCATTTTATATATAGGAAACAAAAGTATAGCGGCTATTATTTTTAGAGAAATTTCGTAATTAACAAATATTAAAAAAATTAACAAATTAAAGGATTTTGGTCCTTCTAACTATAGCAATACAAAATCCTTCAGTTAAACATTGCATTATTCCACCTGAATCCACTGAATTATTTACCTGAATTTGCAATGAAATTTACGATGCACACTTTCTCTAAACTATATATTCAACTATTTATCATCCTATTTATAAAATGTAATAAAATTAAACAGTTAATTTTTATCTTTTGCTCGAAAAATTCATTACAAATTTTAAAATTAAGCAAAAAAATCGGAACACTGATTTTTTATACATTTTTACGAAGACTGGAAAAGTTATCAAATTTTATTCGACAAAATTATTGATATCTAGAGAATTATAACTAAGACTGTAAGACTGATTATAGAATTGATCAGTGAAAATTAATTAGCAACAATTCACCAACAAAAAGAGCGAAAGAAATTTCTCTTAAAGAACTTAACTTCATTGAATAAACATAGAATAGAAAATATTCTTATCCAATATCCTTTATGATACAAAATGTCAAAAATATATTAAAACTCATTTCTCATTTTATTCTATACTATGGTAAAGTTTTAACTCTTAGATACTGACTTTTAATTGAACATTTATGAACAACAAGACTGCATAGGAAAGGGAAATGTTAAAACACTATACTTTTGTAACGAAGATATGAAACATTATTATCCAATTGAGTTTCAGAGAAAACTGATGATACTGGACACACACTATGACTTAGAACCACAGCTGCTAACTAACAGAACCAAGCCCAAAATGAAGTAAAATCATCGACACAACCTAACCTAAGTGCGTGACCGTCATTTAAAAAAAAAATTTTAAACTTCCCTCTCGAAGAAAAAAAATAAAAACATCTTAACATCATTTTAGTCCAATCGAAAGTGAAAATCGTATCGATAAATTCTCTATCACCTTGAAAAACTGTAACTGTAACATAATTTCCGAATTCTTGCTACACTTCTGGCAACCCTAACAGCGCCAATAGCATAGAGATAATCGTCCGAATTTGGGCTATGTATTGATATCAAGGAAGTAAAAGATTGGGAAATAAAAAAAAAGAAGAAAAGAAAATCGTTTAGATGAAGGCAAGAGTGCTGAGGGGGGATGAAGAAAGGGGTGTTCAGCATCAATAGGCGGAGTCACAGGCGATCGGACAGTGGCTCCCTCACAGGTAGCTAAGAGAAGCTTTCGTCTACGGGGATATAGGTCAGGGTTAGAATCCGTGAGCTAGTATTTAAGCAGGGC
The DNA here is from genome assembly GCF_947563725.1 of Argiope bruennichi. NCBI lineage: Eukaryota > Metazoa > Arthropoda > Arachnida > Araneae > Araneidae > Argiope > Argiope bruennichi. The sequence goes on along the minus strand of NC_079157.1, from coordinate 92,691,427 downwards.
TGCAGACTCTGTTCAATCAATTCAGAGCTCGCTCAACCAACAGTAACCATCTAAGGAATACATTTATCTTTTTTCCTTCGGATTTTTGCTAAGGTAAGTTTTTAGTGAAGTTTCTGGTGAAGAAATTTAGGAAGTTGAATGTGCAAGTTTTATTGCGAAGGGAAAGTTGTTAATTGCAATAATAGCTAAAAACTATTTGTTTCTCCTGAGTGTTAATTATTAGTGAAATAGTAAGCAGGTAATATATAGTCAGATGTTCCTCTAGAAGCTGTTATAAATTGGATAAAACATATTTCTGAGTTATTAAATTTATGTTTAAGTGTACTTTTTAAAAAATTGAAAATAACGAACGATTTCATAAGAGAAAATAATTATAAATCTGTTTATAATACCATTATGTTTGCTCATACCGAGAAATTTTCACTTCGAAATATTTTCCCAAACTTTTCCAGCTTAAAAAAGTTGATATAATAACGAAATTCAATACAGGAAACTATGTTGCATGAAATTGATTTTCGTGCTGCCATCTATTGAAGTATAATAATACTTCAAACGAAACACTCCTTCAACGCATTTCCTTTAATTGCATGAAAGTCAAAATATTAAGTTTGAAAAAGTTTTAATGAATCAGGGAACGCATTTAATCCTGAAACAGCGATATTTTAAGTTAAAATGAACAAATACAAAACTGTAAACTGGCTACTAAATAATTCTAAGAAAATAAATGATTATAACTAGAAAAATTAGTTATTTCTACAAAATTTTAAAACTAATAAATTTTAGTTTTTGATTTTAAATCCATAAAAAAATGTTCTAATGTTTTACTAATTTATATTTATTATATACTTTTTATGGATTGATTCAATTTTTTTTTCTGTAACTTTTAAAACCAATTCATTTCTTAATATCTATGTTTTTTTATAATCACTGCCATAATATCTATTTTCATAATTAATTTTCCTTTCAATTTATAATTAATTATTTTTCTGTCTTTCAAATACAATCATTCTTAAATCCAGTAAAATATATAGTTTTTTATAAGTTTGGCAATCATTTATTGTTACTGCGAATTCTTCAATCATTGTGTTCAGGTATTAAATTAATTATTAATATTTTTGTAACAGGTATTTTGTTACTTAACATCAACAATCAAATAATAAATAATTACTGTCTTTGCCATGATTCATTTTTAAAAAAAAATGATTAATCATATTCAAAGAAAATAGCAAAAATATTCAATTTAAATCAATACCAAAATATATTTAAAGTTAAATAAACTAAAATATATTTACAAATAATTACTACAAATAATTTCGAATTTATCTTTTCGCTTAAAAAATGATGCATTGTTACAAACCAATCCGAGTTCCCCTTTTCACTTAAAAAATGATGCATTGTTACAAACCAATCCGAGTTCCTCTTTTAACTTAAGATATTAATGAGCAAGTGCAAAAACTAAATCACCTACACTCGTTCACTTGTACCCTGTAATTAAGAGATTCCCACAGCATTTTCGGCATCATGGATATTAAGTTCTGTTCGAAAAGTGGGCCACGAATATTCGCGATCGGAACGCTTCAAAGAGCAAGATGTTCTACATTTGTTCTAGGGCCGTCTCAGTAGGGAAGTTTATTAGACACACATGTTTATCCCAACGGATTTTTCTTAACCTCATTCTTCTTCTTAAAGTCATCGATTCACGCTGCGAAGAAAGGGAAGTTTTCCCAAAAGCTTTCGTTCTGAAACAGAGAGGAGAGAATTAAAAAGTGTTTCAGCCGCAGGGGAGGTGTCTTTTCCTTTTTAACAAAGGTAGCAGGCAGGGAAAGTTATCCGATATTTCATTCAAGAGTCCTTTAAGATCTGTGTATAAAGTAAGAGTTTTATGTTTATTCAATACAACCAAGGTAATTGTTAAAGGAATATAATGTAATCTATAAAAATAAAATTTCAAAAAACTAGGTGCAATATTAATTTTGTTCTTATTCTAAATATAGTTGAGCTCTGAAATTCTTTGTCTTTATTGATCTTGCAAAACAAATTCAATTAAACAGTCCAGAGCGATGATTTGTTATTCATATAAATTAAACATATGATACTATATTTAATAAATTCTGATTGGTAACTTTTAAATAATCTTTTTCCTACACATCTTGATTGATTAAAAAATCAGTATATACAATTTATTAGAATAGCATTTAACCCTTGACTGAACTAAATTTTCTAGTTCTTAATATATCTCCATCGGCAAGTATAGAGCCAATTATACAAGGCAAGTATACTTCCAATACTTATATCGGCAAGTATACTTCCAATTCGCTGCAAAAATGACTGAAATTTTATCATAAATGCAATCGATTTCGGTAATTATACAAGATAATAACAGGATAATCATAAAAATAATCCTTGAAAAATTTCTCTTGATATTCCAAATTTAAATGCATTTTAATGATTTCCAATTATATTTAATCAAACAATATGATTGATTAATTACTGATTTCTTTATAAAGTATTATAAAAAATATTGACCAATATCTAAACGAAATATTATCTTGTTTTCCATAAACATATTTTTCAAACAACATTTAATAGTTAACGATGCTTTTATTTAAAATATGTATGATTATTAATTCTCAAATTATGAAAGTATTTCCATAAAATTTTGGAAACAATTATGGGCATTTAAATTTAACAAACTGTATGTTTTACGTTTTTTCTTTAGCTAAAGCATGGCAAAATCACTGACTTTGATAGCAGTGAGTTTAGCCCTCCTCCTCGGAGTAAAGGCTGGTATCCACGGAGGTGGTGACTATGGTGGTGGAAACGAAGGAGGATATGGAGGTGATGAGGGAGGATATGGAGGCGGTGGAGACTATGGTGGCGGACATGGAGGTGGAGACTACGGTGGTGGACACGATGGTGGAGACTACGGTGGTGGACATGGAGGCAACGAATATGGTGGCGGATATGGAGGTGGTGGAGACTATGGCCACGGCTACAAAGAGCCAATTGTTCACGTCATCCACAAGGATGTCCCAGTCTACCACAAGGTGGCCATTCCAAAGCCCGTCCCAGTTCCCAAATACTACCCAGTGCCCAAACCAGTGCATGTACCTCACCATGTACCAGTACCCGTAAAGGTCCCAGTGTACAAAACCATCCCCAAAATCATCACCATCCCCAAGAGCGTCCCCGTCCATAAGGTGATCCATGTTCCCAAACACGTCCCTGTTGGAGTACCAGTCCCAGTCTACAAGCCACACCCAGTCCCAGTCTACAAGACTGTCCATGTGCCTAAGCCAGTCCCAGTTCCAGTCCATATTAAAGTGCCAAAATACGTTCCAGTCCCAGTCCACAAGATCATCAAGGTACCCAAGCCATACCCAGTTCCTGTGAAGGTCCCAGTCTACAAGGAGACCCTTGTTAAGAAGCCAGTCGTTCTCCACGTCCCGTAAGTAGCTTTATATTCATGGGATATTTGAATTAATTTTTAAGTCATCAAATTAGAGTTTACGATAGTATTTAACATAGAATAATATTAATTTTTAAAAGACAGTAATAAAATCCGTCATAGTATAAACTCTTATAATAAATAGTCATATAATTGAAAAATAGGGAAATCGAAGCTACCGAAATATTCAGCTATGCTGAAGATTATTTGAAAATCTTCTGGCTTTAAGGAATTTGTAACTGCAAAAATGCTATAGTTGGAGGCTTTAACATTATTGAATATCATCATTTTTTAATAAACTTTTCTGATGATTTGTAGCTTTTACATTATCATCTTTACGTTCTTTGATTTATGAAAGACCTATTTCACTACTAAAATTTGTATTAAAAATAGTTTTTTTTTCACTTCTAATCCACCCTCCCCTCCTCCCTATATAATTTTTTAAAAATTCCAGCAAAAGAAGAAAATATAATTACCCCCCCCCCCAAACAATAAACAATGAAATAATCAATCATGGCCATACCCTTCATAATATATTAAACTGAATTATATAAATTCTAAAACAATTCGAATAGGCATTCTTCATTCTTTTTCACTGACAATTCCTTGATATAAATAAAACAATCAAATAAAACAACTATTTAAAATGTTGTAATCTATTTCAAACATCAAAATCACTGCCTAAATTTATTTATTAAGCAGTGAAAACCATTAACAAAAAATTATATGTAAAAAAAGAGATTCATATAAACAATACTTATTTATTATAATCCACTATTTTCCTTGTTTTTTATTGGCTTATATCCTTTTGGGAATCTTTCCCCTCCTGAGAAAGTCGGCAACGGTTCGCTTCTCAAGATGATAGTTTCATTCAACAACTCTGCCTCCCATTAATCGTATATTAAGCCGAAATGTAGGTTAATTCTTCTGAAACTAATATTAGGTTAGTGGATTGGACAATGACCTACAAGATCGATGCTTTAGAATGAAGAGGAATGGACAAGCAGACCGGCGGAATAAAATATATTTGGGGAATTTATAAAATGATGGGTTTTTTTCGGGAGAAAAATGTGTGAACAGAATCGGAAATAACTTCCTGCTCTAGTTGAAGTGACTTTTTACCGAACACTATAAAACTCACTTCAGTTGCATAAAACTGAAAACCGATAAAGTCAGAAATTTTTTTAATGTATTTGGTCCATTGAAAAAAAAAGTATTTGGTCAAAAATTTGATAGATATATTTTTGTAAAAAAAAGAGGAAAATTAAAGACAGAAACTTATCAGGATGACTAGCTCTTGTATTTTACTAGTGTAATGTACGTAAAAGCTGAAATTCTTTTAATAGGGTATAAAATAAATTTAAAATAATGTATTAAATGGTATATTTAAAGTATGGGAGAGATTGACGAAGAAAGCGAAAGGCTATACCATTATTTAGAATATCTAAAAAGTAGTTTAAAATAAGCATTAACGTAGATTGTGATTAGAACATCATAAACCAGATATGCCTTTTTTTTTTCTTGGTAAATCGTTACTATAAACCGAGGTAATTCGAACATTGTAAAACAGATATCCCTTATTTTTTTAGCCTTAGTAATTCGTCGTCAAAATTCATGGCATTTCGAATACAAAAAAGCAAGTGTGCCTTATTTCATTTGAGAATGTGGATTACTTAAAATTTTCTCTATTTTCCCTCGAGTGTAACTATAAATATTATTGTTCATTTTCTAAATTGAAATTGAGATGGTAATCACATAGCTTGCTTCCAAAATATTTTTCTTTTTGACGATAAATAAAAATTGTAAATATTGAAAACGATAAGAATTTATAAAATAATTTCGAATTTCATGATTCATTATTTATAAGTTTAAAAAAATTTAATTGTTAATATGTTTTTTCTTCTTTATTTTAAAAAGAAATTTCAAATGAAATAAAAAAAGGAAATAAAAAAAAGAAATAAATCATTATATCCTTGCTAGAAAATTATAAGAACTATATTCGTAGAACAATATTCGAACTGTATTCGTCGAATAATATTCGAGCTATATTCATATAAGAAAAATATTTGAACTATGTTCGTAGAACAATGTTCGAACTATATTCATATAAGAACAATATCCGAATTATATTCGTAGAATTGTATTTGAACTATATTCGTATGAAAACAATATTCGAACTATATTCGTATAAAAACTATATCCGAACTATATTTGCATAAGAACTATATTCGTATAAGAACTATATTCTATACTAGATTGTCTTAGGCAAATAAATTTTAAAATTTTCGAAACCGTTTAAAATAATTTATTTAATATAAATTTAAAAGTTAATAAGCTAACAATGCTTTCGTTTTTCCTTGAGAAAAAAAATGTTTTTAACAAATCCATAATTCGCTTTTGAAACTATTCAATAAATACTTTTTATGCTTTCTGCATCCGGAACACTTAAATATGAGCCACTCTGAGACGCTTCAGCGGAGAATAAATTCTTCCTTATGTTCATCTTTAACGATTCGGTAATTTCAATAAAGTGTTGTGCCTCAATTCACGAACGATAAAACGTCACCCTACATTCGGGACTATTTGTTACGCCATGTTTGATGTGTCACAGCATTCGTGACATATTAGATATGACACTAAGGAATAATATCGTGCCACAAGTGAGGAAAGTTTTTGTCTCATTTAAGCAGATTTAATTGCAAGCTAAATAAGCTGTCAGTGCCCCAAATAATTCATTGATAATGAAATAGAAGATGAGAAAGCTAAGAAAAATAAGAATTTTTATTTCAGGTTTTCAGAAAGATTAAGAATCCAGTCTCTGCAACAAATAACATGCCTTAGGCATTCTATAAAATAAATAATAAGTGGGTTTAAAATCTATGTTTAGAGTTTCAATTTTGGTATGAAAATACAGATTTAAATGCTTTACATATGAAGTTTTATTATTTTTAAAGAAATTAGAGCTTCAATATTCGGATTAGATCTTTAGCATGAGTTAAATTCTTCCTGTTGAATTCGTCCTTCTATAAAAGTTAGAATCTATGCTTGAATTAGATCTCCTCCATGAGATAAATGGTCATACAGACAATTAGACTTTTAGCAAGAGTTAAACATATATTGTAGGGTTCAACTTTCTAAAAGAAAATTTGTCAGCATGATTTAAATCATCAACTTGACATCTGGCATAAATTGAACCATCATTCAGTAAAAACTCTCATTAAAACTAATCATGCAGCGTGAGTTAGAATCTCATCATTAATCCTAATATTCAGCATGAATTAAAATCTCGTCGTTACATCTAGCTCTTCAGTAGAAATTAGACGTTTATTGACTTTATATTGATTATAGTTCTTTTAAGACTGGAATTAGAGTTTAAATACAATAAGAGATAATACACTGTTAGAGTTTAAATGCAATAAGAGTTAGACTTTCAATTTTAGAATTAGACTCATATTTTTATTTTGGAAAATCAGTTTATTTATTTTTTATTTAAAAATTTTAAAAATGGTCCAATGTAAATTATATCGCTTGGCAAATTCTTCCTATCAAAATAAGAATTTTCTTTAAAAAAAATCGTCTGCATCACCTGATGTTGGATGAAACCCTATTTAATTTCCGAGTTGTTGTCGACTCATTCCAATTAATTTCCCACCAATAATAACAAATGATATTGCATTTCCACACCGTAAATTTATTCCATATCCTGAACTTGACAACTTTTGTAGAATGTTAATTAGAACACGAAAAGAAACCGATGCTTGGTTGATAGACTGAATCAGCTTCGATGATATCTCAACCGAAGACGAGTTTAGCTCTACGTTCCGATAGGCTCTAAAGCTTGAAGAAATGATTAGAGCTTGCTGAAAAACTTAAGAATTCATTTTTTTAATTAATGTTCACGTGACCTTCATAAACAGTTGGATAAACATTAAAACAAATCGTTTTCTCAAGGATGGATTTCATTTTTAATTTTGATGACAACCTCGAGTAAAGGGACTAGCCACAGATTGACAATAGAAATGAATATAGAAATGAAATAGAAATATAGAATAGAATAGAATATAGAAATGAAATAGTTATTTCCAATGAATTTCAGAAAATTACTATTTTCTGCTCTTTTCTTTATGTTCTATTTTTATTTTACAGAGTCTACGTGAAAGCTCACAGTGATGGAGGTTATGGTGGTGGTCATGGCGGATATGGTGGCGGCCAAGGAGGTGGATACGGTGGTGGCCAAGGAGGCGGATATGGTGGCGGCCATGAGGGCGGATATGGAGGTGACAGCGGATATGGTGGAGGTGATGGCGGATATGGTGGAGACAGCCACGGAGATGGAGGTTATGGAGGTGGCGACAGCCATGGAGATGGTGGATACGGAGGTGGCGACGGAGGATATGGAGGCGGACACGGAGGCTGGTAAAAAGCTGACTGATCCCAACTCTAAAGAGCTTTTTAAAGATCCGTTTCTAGTGCGATGAGAAATTAAGGCTCTAAATCAATCATGGACACTTTTGTAGATACGGTATTGAATTTCCTCTTTCATGTTTCACTCTCTCAGTTAAAGAAAAAAAGACCCCTTTCTCTACTGTTCCAAACTTGCCAAACTATTTAAAACTCTGCAAAAAATGAAAAAAAGAAATAGTTTTTGAATTATATGCCACCAAAATTGAAAAAAAAAATCTCTTTTTATTTTTATAAAATTTTTAAAATGTTGTCGTTCTGAAAAATCAAACATGAATATTTCGTAGATCCATGGAGTTATTGATAATATCTTACAAAAGATATTACTCATATAATTCTATTAATGTAAGTAGTTTTCGAATGAAATTAGAATCGTTTGCATTTTCAGGGCTTCTAATATGCTTTGTACTTCATATTGTATTATATATTTCATGAAGTATTTTTTTTAAAAATTCAAAAGGATAATTTTATTGGAAACAGTATTGAATTGTGTACATAGAATTTTTTTATATACTCTTTCTGAAACGATTTGGATCCCTTAAATTTCTTTGAGTGGTAATCAGCATTTGCCTTTTCTCCCAAATGTAAATATTGTATTTGCTTGGTCATCTCCCTTTCGTTGGTTCTGTTCTTTTGTAATAAGTCATTGCCCAAAGACGGAAGTGATGTCACAGAAGTCATTGCATATGCATATGTATCATTGTGTGAGCCTTCAGCCTTTCGGGCTAAAAATGTGTGGGATACTCTCATATATTGTTAATAAACTTGTTGTATTATTTATGAAAAAGTGTTTGTCTCGTTCTTTTATAGCCTTTTTGGTATTTTAACCATGATCGATTAATGTTAAATATAAACAATTTATTAGTTATTATTAAAAAATGCATCAAAATTCATTCGGATATTATAATTAAAGAGAAGAAAAACTAATGATAATCAGATTATAATTTACTTCAATAATTCACGTTTCATTAATTTTAAACTACCAAACTATTGCGTCTCTTCTCACATTTAAAATTAAATAAATATGTTCTACAAATAAATGACTTTAAATTTTGTGAAACGAATTCGATTTAAACATAGCTTCCAGTCTCAAATAGCAAATTTGAAATAATAGGAAAGAAAAAGAATGTTCAGAAATATATAAATCCAAATTATTATCGAACATGCAGTATAACAAAACACTTCAAGTGTGCATATTCAAGAGAATAAAACAATGCACATATAAAAGAAGAAGAAGAATCTAAGAATAATTACCATTCATAAAAAAATGTAAACTGCATTCGTAAAAAGTGCATGCGAAAATATTATTACATGAAAGAAAAAAATTAAATAAATGGAAAAGGTCGAGTCTTAGAAATAAATACAGTATTAAAAAAATCGAAACTATAGAGCATTAAGCAAAACTTTAAGATTATTACATATTCAATTCAAATAAATCAAAACAAATTAAATAAAAGTTTAAAACTTAATTATAAAACTCCACATTTAGAAACAAACAACCGGAAAAGTATTCTCACCTTTAAAATGTTTAACTTTCAAGCTAAATAAATCCAGATTCATCAAACAATCCTGACATTAGAATTAAATTAATATTATTGTTTCATTTGAAATAATCACTATATAGCAAAACATATATACAAGAATTTTAATAAACAAAGTCGAGTGATATAAACATCAATAACTGCCAGATTATCTTATTAAAACAACTCTTTGCAAACTAAACTGTGTTTCAAAACTCTTATTACATGACTTAATTAACTTCTGAAGAATACATTGGTAATGTAGTCAACACCTCCGAATAAATTAATTTATATCATCGGTCAAGTTAAATTAATTATATGCTTTGAAATAAGCCACAGAAATGCCTTCAAAATTAGTTATTTTAAAACTTAATTTATTTATGTTTATACTTTCAAAAGCAGAAAAACGTGCAACTGTAAACTATGAGCTAATTTCAAGGACTCATTCGAGACCTATGAACTTCTGAGTTTGCAAATACAAATAAAATGTTTACTTTATTCATATAAAAGTGCTTATGTGCACTGATCCTCGAGTTTACATTTAGGAACAATTAAAATGCAAACAGGTTGCCCCCATTTCCATTTTAGCATCTTATCAGACATTAAAAAAAAGAATCTACTAAACAAATTGCAATTCTTAGAATAGAAACTACAAGGCAAAGAAACAAAGCCATTCTTTTCACGTAACTCAAAGATCGCAATCACCACCCTACTTCCACGCACATCGAGTAAATCGTCTCTCTCAAACAACCTTGAAAGGAAAAAAGATCGTTTGGAGAATCCAGTTCAAATCAGTTCAGTCAACTTCAAAATTGAAATCGTCTGCTTGGACTGCTTTTTCCAGAAAACCCGTGCCCACAATAATTTGGGTCTGAAGCGTTCGAACGCTTTCGCTTCAGGGGAAATGATGATCTATTTGTAGCAGGAAAACTTGGCGATATATTCACGGATTGTATACTTTTTTGTCTCCTTTTCTTAGCCAAGAACTACTTCCTTTTATTTGTCAGAACCATTTCACTGAATATATAACGGTTTATCGTCTGTTTACCCGATTCCCGGATATGATCTCTCAGAAGCTGGGTCACACAAAAAAGAACTGTTGTAATTCAGAACGGAAGGCTCATGTTGTTGAGGAAAATTGGATGTTCTATTTCCCGCTGAGAGAAAGGCATCAGATGCTGGATATCACCTTTCGCTTTCAGGTGGTCTCGCCACTTTTATTAAAAACAAATTAGGGTCAATAAAAAAAAAGTACTTTTATGGTCACCAAAACGCATCGATTCCAGCTCTGTGTTTCAATTTTTATCCTCAAACAGTCATTGATGATTTGATTCATTACGTCAACTGTTTTTAAACAAAACATGTTTACGTTTTACGCCAATATGAGGAGATATCAACTATAAATAGTTTGGGGTCAATCGAGGACCCATTGTTAATTTCAGCAGACTAAACATCCATTTTAATCAATGTGTCAGAAGCAGCAATTTTTTTAGATTAAAACTTGTTTACGCTTTTCAATGTGAGTAAGTATCAAGCGAATAACCCATATTAGCAACTGAATTGTTCATAATTTCTGGGCTCAAAATATCAGAATTAATCTATGAGCTATTGCCAGTATTCATTATTAGAGCTTTTTGTCATCCAAAAGTCACTGTCGATGTGATAAATAGAGCCAACTTTTGAAAATTCAGAGCTTTTCGAAAGAAAATACATTTACGTTTTTACAACTTAGTAGATATCGATTGAGAATAACTTTGGGTCAATCGAGAAGCCAATATTAGTTTCTGGGCTGTAAATATCAACTCAAATAATTGGATAAATTGATTGGTCATGGCAGCTTTTTAGAACAAAACATGTTTACATTTTACCATTTTAGGTAAGTCTCCGGTAAATACATTAGATCAGCAGAATCTATTCAGAATTCCTGGGCTCTGAATTTCTTGTTGCAACGCAATTCATCATGGTAATTTGTCGGAACAAAATATTTACGATACATAAGGGCTTGCAAACTAAAATTAGTTTATATGAATCGAAAAATTGGTACTTTTGAAATTCTTAATATCTTGCATTATCAGTAAATCACTAGTTATAATGATAAAAATAAAATATATTTTCCTCTTTAATAATGTTACATTTGATGTTGTTAAAATAAATCAAATCTTTATAAAAATAATTCAAAGAATTGAGATTTGACGGTCATTAAAATTCATCGCAAAATTGCTCTTGTGATTCCAAATTCAGTTTTTATTAATGAATCATTAGAAGAAAAAAAAAGATATCTTCGTTGCAGTATTTTGTAATAAATTACAGTCACATTTAAATAACAGTATCTACCTCTTTTTTTATAGTATCAGTGAAATGGTATTTGTCGTAGCCGTTGAAAAGCATTGAATTAGAATGCATTTCATATTTTTTGTCAAATAATTATCGGCAACATAATTCATTAACGCAACATTTTCACTTCAGAAGTTATTTATGTTTTAGAAATAAGAGAGAAGCCAATTGAAGTTAACAATGAATAAAATATTAATCTTGTCTCAAGTATGATTTTCTATTTACAAAAGTAATTTTACAGAGCGAAAACAAAATTTGAGCAATGTATAAGAAAATCAACTGAAAATATCGTAGGAGAAATCAACAGAAAAATAAATTATTTAGCGCTCCAATTTTATTTTATTATTCGGTTATTGGCAAACACAATTCATCTTGGTAATTTCATAAAACGAAATATGTTTACTGTTTCAGAATATGACCATACATAAAATAAAAATATGTGAAAGATCAACAAGGAAAAAAATTGATAACATTTTAGGCTTTAGATTTACTTATTATCAATAAAGATTTGGCAACATTATTAGTTCATAGAAACAATTCGGGGGAAAGCGTTTTTAGACACCGTTAAAAGGAATCATTCAGTTCGACCCTCAGCTATCCATTGATTCCATATTCGCATGACAGTGATTGGATTTTGACCAGTGCGACGTCCACGACCTAGAAAATGTCTGGTGGACCAACGTTATGAGAAACAATATGTCCAAGGTTAAAATTAGAAATCTTGTGCGGTTCCTACAAGAGAACGAGGAATTGATTTCTCCAGACCCAAGCCCAGTATAAATTTTCGTTTCATTTCTCAGCCAAGCTCTTCTCCAGAACATATTAACTTCAATAGATTTCATCTACTCATACTCCCCACCGAACACCTCCCTCATTATTATAATATTGTATATAGTTACTTTTTAAGTGTATTGATGATATTTTATGTCTTTTTATGTTTATATTGATATTTTATGCCTTTTTTGTGTGTATATTGATATTTTATATCTTTTAATGTGTATAAATGTTATTTTATGTCTTTTTTTTGTGTATATTGATATTTTATGTCTTTTAATGTGTATATTGATATTTTGTGTCTTTTTAAGTGTATTTTTTTTATCTTAATAAATACTCCCACGTATATCCTTTCAACCGACAGGGAATCCTAGATATTCCAAGTTCGGGGATATTCTGTGGCGAAAGAAAGGGTGATATCACGGAAGGATAAACCCCACTCTCGATAGACAACGATCCTTCGTCTATAGAATTCTGACACTGGTAAGCATTGGTACTGCTAAACATTTCTTCTTCTTATTCGAGACAAAACACGATATTCTGAGCAAACTCCAACCTTACAAAGCGCTTGCAAATAAGAAATCTACTACACAGTTTTTCTTTTTTGCAGTGCTTCTGTTTTCTCTTCTGCCTCCTGCGTCTTCTAAAGGCGCTGAAATGCCAATCATTTGCATACCCCAACCTCTTCTTCCTTTCATGTGATTTTGACGTTCATCAGATCTTCCTTTCCTGGTGTTGCAATTTTAATAAATTTAATTATTAAATTTATAATTTAAAAAAAATTGGTAATTTTGGTTAAATAGGTCAATACGTAACCAACATAATTACAGAAAACTGCTTTTAAATCTATATCAAAATGCATAAATTTTTTTGTAAGAAATAAAATTTTGAAATTATTATGGAGAATGATATGCAAACATTTTGAAAAGAGTCATCAGAGCTATTTAATAGACAACCTTTGCCGCCAAGTGAAATGTCATAGAATAATTTTTTTTAAAACCAATACTTTTTCGATCCACCCTATTGAACATGTATTGATGTCAACGCAGAAAGAAACTTTCGTTTAAAGAAAATTATTGTTTAAATTATTGAATGAAGAGTTCGTTGAGCTTCCATCATGGGAATATAAACAACCCAATTAATTATGGCAATTTTTAAATGACATGTTAACTTCTTAGAGACTAATTACAATTTGATGTCTATTAATTTAATTAAAATGTCGAAGTCGGATTCGATGAAATCTTAATTAGCATCCACCTCATATAAGCGATATTGTTTGTTTAGAGCACTTTTTTGTTATTTACATTATATGGTGTGAGCATGAGACTAGTATTGTTAGCAACTAATTAGTTTCTTGGATGGCAAAGAAGCGTAAAAAGGCGAAATCAATGGAAGTCTTTTTTTTCTTATTGTTACAGAAGAAGGATTTCAGACATGAATTCAAAGTTATTTACAGCCAAACCTATTTTTATGCGCTCCTTTTTTTTATGAAGTTTATAAAAAAATACTTTAAAACCCATGGAATTAACAAGTAATAATATTTTTAAAAAGTACTCTCGGCAAGATGGAAGGCAAAGGTTGATTCCTTTATATCTAAGTTACTATCGGGCAATATAAATTGTTGTTGTTAGAAACAATCAAAATTAGGGCTTGAAAATCACTTTTCAGACCCTAACTTCTAAAATATTGCAGTTATGGAAAAACTTCCGATACAAAAGTTGTTCGTCTTAATGAGGCGGTAATTTGACTAATTGGATTTACTTTTGTATCTTCAATATTAAGAAAGTTATAGCGAAAGGAAAATTTCAATCTCCACCCTACCATCTTGTCATGAGAACCATTGCAATAGGTAGCCTTTCTATAATAATCAACCTAAAAGAAAACAACTTGCAACCACATTGTTAAAAATATATTCATATTGCATCATCAATTTTATTATATAAGAAAAATTTTTATGTGTATATTAAAAAATTTTCGCAAATGTAATATTTAATTTTAAGCAAAGAAAGCATTTAAATGTGATCCCGAGACCAAATTAATTTTTGCTGTATTTGGAAAACCCATTTCTAACTACATCATAAGGATTAGAATTATTTTCCTTAGAGGCATTTTTGTGCGTTTCCTATTAATTACATAATTTCGTTTAAAATTAATTTCAAACAATATATTTTTAAGATATTTGTAAAATTTCAAAATATATTTTATGCATTTTCTTTCATGCGTTATCTGTTCCACGCACGTAAACAGGTCAAGGCATATGCTGACTGAAAAGTGAAAATGCGGTTCATCCTTTTTTTTTATTGATTATTCAATCGATATTTTTTTTATTTTCTCTTATACGAATTAAATAAAAAAAAAACCCATAACGAACGAAATAAACAAAGGGATTTTCATAGTTCAAACCACTCTAAATTCGAAGGAAATATTTTTGGAATTATGCCTGTCTCTGAAAGCGATAACTAAAATAAATAAATAAAAACCTTTATCAACTTGATGGATGAAATTTGGTATACGGGCTTTGCACCTAATTTATAGATTTCTGATAAATTTTGAACGAAATCCTTTTCAAGAAAATCTTTCTGTCTTGTAGTCCGAATACAAGTAAACAAACGAACGAATTTAAAGAGATAGACATATAAAATTTGGCATGCAAGTTTAGCATCTAAAATGAAAAAAATTGGAAATAAATCCAATACGTTTTAATTCAAAACCGCAACAATTTAGGTACATGAAATCTATTTCATAATTTTAGCATCTGTAGAATAGTTATTATCAAATTCCAAACAAATCTTAAATCATATAAAGACTAAATTTGTAAATTTCTGTTAAATTTGTATGAAATCCATCCACAGAAAGTCTGTATATCAGTCTGTCTGTTCGATTACAAGTGAGATCGATAACTCCAAAAAACGAAATACAAGTTACATAAATTTGGTACATAGGTTTACGATCTAAAATATAAATACTTATCAAATTTTGAAGCAAATCTGTTAAAGAGTTGACCATCTTTCGACCTGTCTTCTCGCCTGTATATAAAAACGATAACTCAAACAAACAATTATTTAAATGAATGAAATTTGGTACTCAATGGTGATATTTTGAGTACAGTTGTAATTCAATGCCAAATTTCGGTTATAATCAGTCTGAAAAAAGGCAACCAACCCTAAGGCTATTTTAGACAGATCACGTAATTTTAAACCATTGTAACAAGGACGATATCTTAGCTTGGCATCCCTTCTCCAATATCCATACCAAAGCAACAAAACTCGATGGGTTTATCTTACATAATGCCGAGTTTAAATGGCGATATTTTATATTTTGAATGCCGTTTCTCCACTCGAACAGAAGCAAGATTTGACCTAGAATAACAACTATGACCCCCAAGATCATGTACCATATTACAATTATTTAAGTTATTTAGCTCTTTAATTATAGCGTTTACAAGCTACAGTTGACAGATGTTCAGCCCTTTGCCAGATTTTTTTTTTCAAAATTTGATTTGAATCTATTTCAAATGCTTAACCTTTATACCAAATTTTATCTATCTAGCCTTTTTCGTTTCCTTATAATCTAATTCATCTATTTAGCCATATAGACAGATGCCTTCTAAATAGATTTTATTCATAATATTGCCACGCAGATACTTTAGTGTGGAATGCAATGACACACACAAGAAGTAAAGCTAAAGCTAAAGCAATTTATTAACACAACTCTGAACTGAGAACACAGTGACTGACAAATCTTCTGCTTTTATACTAACAGGGAAAGTTCCCGAATACTTTTCTGGAGACAGTAAGAAAAGTCCAGAACACTTGTCTGGTAAACTAAAGAAATGTGCAGAATCTTCTGGAACATGAAATAAAGAAAAAGATAAAATCAAGGAATTAAGTATTTACATATACTATTAATCGCATTGTCTCTAGCAGGATTCGAACCCAGGTCTCTTGATCATGAGACCAGTGCCATGACCATTCGGCCATGTAGATTCGACTGTCGCTTTTTCAATGCGACAATATCATTGGAATCTATATATTTGATGTAAAAATCATATAACAAATTCCATTCGTCTATCTCAAAGCACTTTATAATTACATAATCACAAGCAGAGATAATTCCAAAACGCATGCGTACTTAGTGAAGTCTGAAGAGTGGAGATTTGTAAAAATCTCGAGTTCGAATTTTTCTGACGATTGCAATACTTTCTATTTGTAACTCTGCATATAAGAAAAGTAAAAGTTAGCGAAATTGATTCAATGTTTGGGAAAAAGGCATTAGACTGTAGCAATTATTTTAAATATCTGGATAGTTTTAAAAATATAACTTCACATCAATATATTATTTGCCATGAAATAATATTTCAAACAAGCTCATATCTCTCTAGCAATACGTATTTTTATAGTTCTATGTTCCAGGTCGAGTCGATGTCCTGCCATTTGTTTATCTCCTAAGTTTAAAGGAACTCAACTGAATATACAACAATCCAAGAAAAACTGAATTGTTTAAATCTTGAATAAGATGCCATAAATCATTTCACGTTCACATCACAATTCAATATTCTGTAGCCTTGCTTTATCCTCACGAATCCTCAACAAATCTATATATTTAACCATAAATCGAAAATGAAAGTCTGTAGACATTATTATTAATGGTGAGAACAATTATGTCAATACTCAACAACCATAACTCTCCTTGTTTCCACTAATAGAACGGACGCAATTTGAGAATCCGTTTAAGAATTAAAAAGAAACAAATGATGTTTTTCGATGCGCGATGACCTACAAATGTGCCCTTCAACAAAGGAAAATGTTCTTTCACTTCATGTTTTTGTTCTAAATTTTTCAACTAACATTAAGAAAGTTCGAAGATCTTCTAAATGCGACAACAAAATTCCTTGCTCTTGCCACGTATGTTTTGACATGAAAGATCAAGACAATTATTTTACTCTCTCTTATATGAAACTTATAAATTTGTTGGTAAGTTCATTTCTCAAATTTAATTCCCTTAGCCTTAATTCGTTTTTGACTTACGGTGTTCACAGTAGACCGACATAATTTCAAAAATATGCATTTCAGACTCAGGGAGTTCTAAAATCAGGGGATACATCAAATTATAAAGTTCATATATTCTTTTAACGATTACATTAAATATTTTCTCTTTGTATATTTCGTATACGAGAAATTAAGCAGTCCAGTCGGTCATCTCACAATTTCCTCTAACACTCTCTAATAAAGATCCTATCCTCTTTTCTCGGCATAAAATTGTGTACCCTGGGTAAGGCCACGAATGTCTTGCATGACATTAGTGAACAACAGTTACGAAATATTTAATCTTTGGCGTGAATTTAGCATTTTTACTGCATCTGTTTTGTGATCTTTGGCGAGTTTTTTTGGCGATTCATTGCTGTCATTTAACAAAAGGTCCTCGAAAATTGTATTTGTGTTTTACATGCGCTGTTTCTAACCAATTGAAATAAAAAAGAATGAAATCTACGATCGCAAATTTCAAGTTATCATGTTTGAACATTATTTTTTAAGTCATTATTTGTCTTACTTAATTTAAGTCATTATTTGTCTTAATTAATTTAAGTCATTAACCAGTTTAAACCGGTTTGAAACAATCAGGAGACTTCTCTATTGGTCTCTCTCTCTCTCTCTCTCTCTCTCTCTATATATATATATATATATATATATATATATATATATATATATATATATATATATATATATATATATATATATATATATATATATATATATATATATATATATATATATATATATATCTATATATATATAATGCATGTGCTTTAGTTTTCCTAATATCGAAAATGCATCAGAAGTTAAATCAATCATATGATAAATACAATTGAAAAGAACAAGATAATGAATAAAAAATATTATAAATAAATATATAAATATATAATATTTGACATAAACTTTAAGAAGAATTATATTAACAGAGTCCTAGAATCACATAGCCCTGGAAAAGATTATACATTTTAAATTTGAAACCAAATTTAGCAATTTTATTTACTCTACAGTTTAAATTAGTAATTAGAGAAATGATGTATTCTTTGCAACGGATTCTAAAACCCCCTGCGCTTTTGCGTTTGCTTTAGGATAGGTGTAATTCGACAAAATAGGGGTGAGAGAAAAGATGAAAGGAGGAGATGTTTACATTTAGCAATAAAGTTAATTCCGAAAAACCGCACATCCTTCAATCATCCCTCAGTGAAATAGAATCGTCGAAACATGGTCGTCTCAGGATACTGAAACAAACAATAGATAGTTGACTCTCTCCATAATTTCATTTGAAGGCAGAGATAAACGTATTCGATTAAAGTAAGATACATTGATACCAGAAAACATCACAGAATATCATATACTATTCATTCACCTTCCGCGCTTTTGCGCATGCTTCAGGATACGTTTATTTAATCTAAATAGAGGTCAGAGGAAAAATGAATAGAGGAGGTGTACACATTTAACAATAAAGTGAAGTCAGGTTATTATCAGAAAAGAAGTCAGAAGTCATAATATTGAGGGAAAAAGATTCTAATTCACAATAAAATACTTTAGAACAACTTTTATTTATTGTAAGGAGACTAAGTATTAAGTTTTGATGAATAAATAGAAGATTACTGCTTTTAAAATTGATAATTCATTTCTTACAATATAATGTTAATTTTTTTTATGTTAAATCACTTCTTTTTATTTATTTGCTATAGAGTTTTTTTTATAACATTTTGAAATTAACGACGGTAGATAACCACAATCACATTTCATTATAAATGTTCTTATAAAATAAATATTATAAATAAATATAAAATAAATCCTTTATACCACTCCTGAACATTTTTTGCCACTTGAACTAGCCATATAAACAATCAATAGATAATTTTGAGTTAAAATAAAATAGTACTCCACTCACACACATGTGGGAAAAAAGCTGAACGAAAAAGTTTCTAATGGGAATCAATCAAGTATCTAATGGAATAAATTATGGTCAAAAAATTATGAAGAATTCTGGAAATGAGGCCATCCTTCCACGTCTCACCCCTTAGCGAAATAGAATCCTCGAAAAGTTGTTGTCTAGGGATATTGAAACGAACAGTAGCAATATAGATACTATAGTATGATAAGTAAATATGACATGTCATGAATTGACATTCTACTGTTAAAAATTCATTACAATGAATTCAAAAACTTCATTTGTAAATTTTGAAGCCCAAATTTTATTTTTTAATATCTTTTTGCTAGGACATTGTGTGACTTTTGCCATGTGACTCTTTCTCCTAAGGTTCAATATCATTAATTGCTTTATATCCAATGCGTTAGTTTCATGAACTGACCCATATGGCTTAAATGAAAATCATTTTGATGAATCCAAAATTTTAAGTTGGAAATACATTTGTAATTTTTGAAAAAATAAATTTTATTTTTAAATGTTCATTTGCATTACAAGCAATGGTGTTTTTCTTGTGGCTATATATCTTAAAGATTTGATATCATTAATTACTTTATAGCCGTAGTCCAAACGATTTGCTACCACTTTGTTGTCGCCATTTATTCTTAATTTAAATTTTCCACTCCAGTGGGTTGCGTGATGCTCTTGCAAATGAAAACAACAAAGCCTCATGTTTTTTTGTTGCTTATTCATTTTTCTATTTTGTTTTCCATGGCGTTTCTAGGTCAAGGACAAAGTCTCAAAGATATTTTTGACAGAATGCATTGTTTTTGGATTAGATTCAAAAGTAAATATATAAAAAAACTCTGCAATGTTTTGGATGTTCATTGTATGCTTTCATTTGTGACGAATATTTCCATCGGTCAGTTACATCTTGAAGATAGTATCTTACCTCGAGAAACTGTAACAGGATTTGGAAGAAAGCATGATGGATATTTTATTTTTTTCTCCATGAAAAGGAAATTGGTTTTCCTTTGTTCCATTTCATCGTGTTCACTTAAATTTGAATATTGTTTCATACAGTAAAAATATTTAATTTTTTTATTGCGTAAGTGGATCATTTTTTTAATATTTCGAAACTGAAGAAGAAAGCATATTTTCCTATCAGAACGCAAACGATTATTTTTAATATAAATTTTTTTCTAGTTAAATTGCAATTCAATAAAAAGTTCTTTTTGTGAAAGAACTGTCTAATATATGGTAAAAATATTCATTTTATAAAAATATTCCATTTTTTTTAATTGCATATGGAATTGTTTTTCTTTATTTTTACATCTCAACTCTGAATAAGAAAATATATTTTCCTATCAGAACGCAAACGATATTTTAAAAAAATGTAAATTGTATTTTAGTAAAATTGCAAATCAATTAAAAGTTCTTTTTGTAAAAGACGAATGGACTTGTATTATAAAATGCTGCATTTTGAGGTAATAAATAATTATTTTTTATAATTTTCTTTAAAAATATTTCCTTTATCAAGATATATTTTTGAATTTCAATTTTTTAAAGTGTTCCCAACCTTTTTTTGTTTCAATTATTTATAAATAATGTTAAAATATTTTACCCTAATCGAAAATAATACGTTATTCTTTAAAAAAGAAAATTGTTTTTAAATTTTCAGAGTCCCTTATATGAGAATTTTGGAATACGAAGTATAATTTAGGAAACTAAATATACATTTTGGACACATTTCTGACTGCTGATTGACACTAAAATTTAATTTTTAATAATTGCAGTTTGAATTACAAGATCACATCCTAAATTCTATTTATTTCAATCATTGCATTTTAGAGCCAACGCTTTTGCTTGTATGCGTAAGTCCAGATAGACGGTCAACCCCTGGTCGGATTTGGTTCTTAATTTGAATATTATTTACATTATAGACACTAAATCTGTGCAATAAATGCGAATAAATAAATCTGTGTACATTTTGTATTTATTTTGTTCACAGACAAGAGAAATAGATTTCTAGACAGATAGACTCGGAGAGACAGACAGACGTAAATCCTGCGAATATTTTTTTTCAAAATTAGATAGAAATTTTCAATGTTGTTATTAATATTACATGCCTAATTTAATCTGACTAGCTCAAAGTTTAAACAAAGCTTCAAATCCAAACTTCTAAAAATGTGATTTGAAGGAGAATGCAAAGAGGTCTGTATATTATATGTGCGCGCGCGCGTGTGTGTGTGTGTGTGTGTGTGCTACTTGTAAGATAAAATACAATGAATATGTATATGTGTGTTTTCAAAAAAAAAAAATACTCTTATCGTAGCATAGAAATAACCTTGAAAAATTACGTTATTAGCAGCACTTTTCGATATATGATTCGTAAGTTTTGTCACCTCCTGCCATTTGTCATAGTGGGAGGGGGGGCAGTACCACTAACAGCTGCTTTTGATAGTAAAAAATGTGGGAAGTGATCTTGGACCACCTGCCTACATAATGGAAAGGATATGTGTTAGAATAAGTCTCCTCAGCTTTTAATTTTTCCTTTTTTATTAGAACATAATCGGATATTTTTAAAAAAATCGAAGTCTTTTTTTCTTTAATTTTGGGCTTTTAGATTTTAAGGTCAAACTCTTTTTTCAAAACAATAAAAAAAAATCACTATCTACAAATATAATCATCTGGCATTTTCCATTAGAAAAGATCACTTTTTTAGTTAATTTATGCATTCCTTAAGCCGAAATAAGTATTTCAATGGGTAAATTCAAAATGGGCAGTTCTGCGCTGCATGGAAATTAGTACACAGTATTATTCCGTGGATAAGGAATTGTAATAGTATTTTGTAAATTTTACAGCTGCCTTGAAATTATAGAGGACATATTTAAAAGAGATTTTCCATAAGTAATCCATATTGAGAATCTTTAAAAAAACCAAAGCGACAATCATAAGCTACGTCAATGGTTTAAAGAAAGAGAAAGTCGAAAGCTACTTAAAAAAATTATAAGCAATTTCGAAAAATGCAAATTAATCGGAAACTAAATTGGCAGTTTAGAAGAATCTGAATTTTAAAAAATGTAAAATCCTGTCAAACTATTAGGACAAAATCCTTTTACGCATTAGAATCCTGGGAAATTTTAAATAACATTACAAAAGTTTTTAATTTCAATGCTGCCAGAATCTTTCTAAAAATTGGTCACGAGGTTCGTTATTCTATTTGCTGTGATGAAAAAATCATAAAAGATTTTGGCGATGAGAAAATGGTGTGAATTTTAACTTTGTTATCTTAAATAGTGTTTCGTTCAATAATGTTCGTTATTTTAATATTTTTTTCTTTATTTTAATAAAACTAGGCGAATTTTAAATCAAATTGGATTAATATTTGCATTTATGTTTATAGAAACAATGCATTTACTCCTAATTCATAATATTTCAGCTCAAAATCACATGCTCGGAATTCCCAGATTTTCTGCACCGAATTATCCGCCAAAAAGGATAATACCACGAAAATATATATATATATATATATATATATTACAAAATGGATTTAAAAAAGTAAACTGGAGAGAGAAAAAAGAATTGTTCTTAATCCATATTTAATGGTTACACTTAATGAATATTGAAAATTGGCCAGTGAAAAATCATTATTAAATTTACTATTACAAAATTTCTTTATGTGCTCGGAATTTCCTCTCTCTTACCATTACATTAAATTTTAGTACATTTTGGTGTATGTGGTTTTTGATACATGGCATTTTAATATAACAGCGACAAGATGTATATCAAGTAATATGAATTGATCATTTAATGTAAAAGATAGCAAAAATATCTTATTGTAATACAAAACTGACTTCCAAATCCAATAAATCTATCGAAACTGAAATATTTCCAGTTCTCCATATGAAATAAATACAAAGAGGAAAAATAAATCTTTTATATTATATGTCATGTATTATATGCACCACCCTTAAAGACTACCGCCACATTTAAGCTACCCTTTTTAATGCTGAATTAAAGTTTGAATACTGATCACAATTTCAAATGTTTATAATACTGTTTTTTAACTCCTTAACTGTTTTATTTTCTTTTCTATCTAATAAGATGGCACCTTCTATTTTGGGAATATTTTCTTATTTTGATTCAGATGGAAATCCAATATAAATACTTGACTTTTTTTTTTCTTACAACTATCAAAATTCGATAAATCGATGCACGTATGGCCCTCGGACAAAACAGTTAAGTGGTTAATACAAATACTTCAGTCCTCCATATAAATACATGCATCCTTTGGACAGCCTGAATCGGCGTGTTCAAATCAATAAATGCCTTACACGTGTGCGAAAAGTTTAAATCTATAAATATATAGACACCTATTTCACCTATTGAATATGCTTCAGACATTCTAATAAAAGATTTTGCTTGACAATCCATCGTCAGCTGCTCGAGTTTTCAAATCATTTTCGCCTGTCACTTTCAACCAGTGTCCGTTGTTGGCGAAGAAAAGAAATATGTACCAAGACCTCTCCAACAATCTGTTTAGCTCTCTTCGGCTTAGAGAAAATCGTATTCAGAGCGTAACCACCTGTCATGTTCACTAGCGTACAGCCACCGGGAGTTTATGGTTTGTTTCGAAACATAAATCTTCGGGTGGCATCACTGTCGCAATCGTTTGCTCTCACGGTTCCAATCCGATTGTTCGAAAAAACCATTTGCTTAATAGTTTTGCTAAGATTTTTTTAATCCTTTAAAAAAAATTTTTTTAAAGGAGTTGGAGGAAGAAAAATTATTTTAAAAATTCTGAAATGTTTTCACCAATGAATATTTAATTTTTTTAATTACTTGTTTTTAAAAACTTTTATTTAAATACTGGTTTTTGAATAATCCTTTTTGTATTTGATATATACAGTAAGATGAGAAGATCTTACATGCTTCAGGAATTTAGTTTGAAAGTTCATTTGGTTGGAATTTGGTTATTTATAAGGAAAAAAAAAAAAAAAATGTGAGAAAGTGTATTTAAAATTTTAAGAGTGATGATCATGTTTATATTTTCATCATCATTGCTGTATTTAATTATAGTCTTTCTAAAGCAATTATAAGTTATTTTTGTAAAACTGAAGGAAAAGATTTTCTAGTTATTCTTAAAATTCTTCTTAATCATGGCATACAAAGAAGCTTAAAACTGAGTATTTAAAAAAACGATAACTGCATTTATGTAGATTCAGCCGCGTGGAAGTAATAAGAGTAAAAAAGTGATATATTTCCCAATTCGTTAAGAAAACTAATCTTGGAGTCATAAGTTTGACTTTCTTTAGTAATTTTTTTATCTCCTCATTTTTTTCTTGTTCAATCGCTTTTAGTGGTAGAAATTTACTGAAATATCAAAATGCCATCTGAAAGCGATTAAATATTATTTACTAAATCAATTTTAAGATAAACTTCTGAAAGTTTTAAAAGAAGAAGTTCATCTAATTCATTAATGATAATAAGAGTTTTTTTTTTGTCTTTCTAATAGATCTTAGTTGAATTTATTAATTTAATTATCAAATCACTGATTTCAGCTGCACAAGAATTATTTGACAATGACGACAGATGCAATGAGACATCTCCTTTCCACACTTCCACGCCACACTAATGGGATTCATTGTGGGCAAATCATGTATTGGAAACGGTAACTGTGCATGTTTTTAAAAATTAAAATCATGATTATTATAAGCGAAAGCTCACACTTCTCAATTGATAAAATTATTGTAATTGTATTTATTGTAATGTATTAAATATTGCATAGTATTGTAGTAATTTTGCTATGAAAAACTCCCACTATGAAATTAATCTATCTAGAGGGCGTTTTAAAACTATCATTTGGATACAGCCGATTGATGGATATAATCTAAATTTGTAACATATCTGCATACATAAACCATACATCACATGCAATTTATTTGGATATTAATATTTCGCAGCTATTGTGTTAATGAATATTTGAACAGATATATCCTTTGGTGAGTTGGTTTTTTAAAAAAAATTATAAATATTTTCATAATATTTTATTCTATTTATGATTTTCACTATACTGCCACCTTTGAAAGAATATATTTTCTTCGTTAATTTCCTTTATTATTTTTAAAATGATAAATTGGATGAGAGTTGACCAAAATTTTCTGCTTTCTTATTCGATTAGCTTTCTTTATGCACTTAATGATTTATTGGCTGCACTGTGTAAAATTACCCGTTTTGAAAATTCCAGAAGCTGTTCTTTCATGTATAAATTTAATCATTGGGTTTGGAATATTGTATGCATTCTATTAGCTAAAACAGGAAAGATGGATATTGCGTTTTCCCACTTTTTATATTCAAAACAAGAAATAGAATTTTTCCTTTCCCTTCATAATTAAAGTGACAGAGAGAAAGATAGAGAGTGCATATTTTTTTGTTTTCTCTTAACCTTTAAAACGAAAAAGGGAAAGAGAAAACTTTTTTTCTCCTTATATTTAAAACGAGACGGAACATTTTTTCCTTTTTCTTTATCTTTATCTTTAAACAAAAGATAGGGTTATAGAACGTTTCTTGCTTTATCTTAAAAGGACAAAGGAGATTGAAAAGAAAATGCTTTTGGTTTTCTCTTTAAACTACATTTTCAAATAAGACTAAATGTTCTAAAACTAACCTTTTTTATGAAAATATTATTATACTGACCGCTTTTGAGGACCAGTTCTTTCTTTTGGAATTTCCATTGCGTTAATACCAATCAAATATCTGATTCTAATGCTCAAAATTTTCTCAACAGTGTAAACGTCAAATTATGACAGATGTTAATGTCGCGTTATTTTGATAAACGTATATTTCCCGCTTATTGTACATATCGACCGCTCTAACGGAGTCGAGCCCTACGATAAAATAACACCATTATAAAATGAAATGTCTGAGTAATTTATTTTAAATTGTGTATTGTCTTTAAAAGTAATATAATTTCACTTTCTGACTTCTTTCGTAAACTGAAAAATTAAAATTTAAAATCTCTTATCCTCAGCTTCCAGCATTGGAAGAAAATCACACGATCAAATATAAGATGAAACTAAAAAAAACGATTTGTATTTCATTGCAGCAATGAAATCTATTATTAAAATTATGCAGCAATGAAATCTATTATTAAAATTATGCAACAAAAAAAATTTTATAAGCTGTAAATGTTTTTTGAAAAAATACATGACAAGTAAATTGATATCATTAAAATCATTTTTTATGCTGCAATGCTCAATGCTTTTTGAAATTATGGCGGGAAAACATCTAAATTTCGATTCAGTTTGTTGAAATTCATATATATATATATATATATATATATATATATATATATATATATATATATATATATATATATATATATATATGTTTGAGATGATTCGATGGGTTTAAATCTAATGATCTATTTTACTGAACTCCTATGAACATACACAAGTACTTCCTATTCTATAAATGTAGATTTTATTTTTTATGATTATTTTGCATAAAGATTATTAACCAAATTTCACTCATCTAGCTCTTTTTGTTGTTGTGTTAAAGCATTCCAAGATATACATGAATCTAAAAGTAACTCTTCCAATTTTGAGGATGTAAGAGATCTTGAAATATATCAAAATATTCACACTAAATTTTTCTTTTTTGGAAATTACAGTGCTTTTATTTATTTATTTATTTTGTAAATTTCGTTTAAGGGAAAGGAAAAACTTGTGTGTCAAGATTTTTTACGCTGAACCTGTCAAGTAAACTCGTTAGTATCTTTTCAAATTAACCGGCCGTAAAATGAGCGCTTTACTGCAAATGTGAACGCTATGAAAAGTTGAATTAATCACAAAGTGGTTACCTCGAAACCAAGCCACTTTCAAAGGAGAAAATAAGTACTAACAAATGGTAAACCGTAATGGTTAACAAACCACCTGTAACCAGGAAGAAAATAAAATATTTTATTTAAAGGGTAGGGGAGTTTTTACATACTGCCACTAACAATGAGCAAAAAAAAATTCTTAAGAATGTACTACCATTCTAAGTAAACAAGTAATTAAATTAAAAAATAACTAGCGTTAAAAATCCCCAAACTGCGAAAGTTATCTTTCATTTCCTTTTTATATTCTTAATATCCTAATTAAACCTAGCCATCCAATGGAGATCAAATAAAAAAAATTATATGTTTTTTTATCTGTGTTGACAGTATTTTTTTTAAAAAAAGATACAAAATCGGACAGTGTATTTATTTCAAAGTTGACTCGTAAATACAAAAGCAGAAAGTTTAAAAAAAATAAAGAAAAAAAAACGTTTTTTTAAAATAATAATTTAAGGTAATTTAATAACAATGAAAGTCATTTGCCAATTTAATGGTATATCAGGTATAAAGAAATAAGTCATTTTTTGTAATAGAACAGGGGATCGCTTTTATATTGCTTCTAGATTGCTTCGATATTGACCAATAAAATGAGTTGAGTTGATAGATGAAACATGAATAGTATTAATAAATTGTACAAATCAAGATAAAAGAATACCGATTTACAATAGTACACTACAACTACACGAATAACATCATGAAAATCGTCTATCGCTCCAAAAGACATATCTTTGAACACTTAATTTGAATATTCAGAATGTTTATTGTTGATATTGCATCTATTTAAAACTGCATCTGTTGTGTTGTATACGACTTGTAATTGTATTATTCAGGTAGATGTTGTGATATTAGGAATTTGTGTTCCTTTAAATTTGTGCTTAACACATGGTGAATCATTTTCTTTTATTTAATCATCAGATGGATAGGAATTTTCCGTTATGGTGGTTGATTCTCGCTTTCTTGATGAGTAAAGAAAAAGCGAGGGACTTGCTACCACCACTTCGAAGAAGGAATATACTTTATATGGGAGAAATTGCAGTATTGCCGTTGATGGACAGTAGAATTCAATCATAATTCTCAGCGCTAATGATCATTCAGTTTATCCCGGATGCTATGGCAGGGTATGGGTAGTTCTTTAACAATTATTTAATTCAGTGGCAAAGAGTTCCCAGTAGCAATCATCCTATACGTTTACTTCCCAATGTTTTATAATAAGAAATACTTGTTTCTGTGTGCTGACCTATCCATAAAATTTGTTCCATTATTTTACTGCAATCCTTATATATATTTTAAGTTCTATCCTAGTGGATATGATAATGTTTGGAATTACTTTTTTTTCCTTGAATTATGGACAGCGGAGTTTATAAAAAGAAATTACTGTAATCGATAGTGAATTCGATCACGAGTTTTTAACGAATCTACATTTCGGTCCTCTCCGAATCCGAAAAGGAGAATTTTAGAGTTATATCTGTGAGTAAGATACGTCAAACAGCTCATCCTATGTCTGAAAAGATCAATTTATGAAATTATAACTATATATCTATTTTTCTAAACAGGAATACCAGTCGTCATTGGCGACCAGTTTGTTCGGTCGGAATATTGTATTTCTTGTCACTGAATTTCCTGGCCGAGCAACATTTCCCCATAGACGACAACTTGGAAATGAATGTTATACTTTGACTGTGTTCTCGGAAAGCGGATTTGGTACCGGTATACAGAAATTGAAAGGAATTCATAGAAATCTCGGAATTAAGAAAGAATCTGGAAATTCAAAATGATGACTTAAGTACAGTACTGATGGTACCAGGTAATTTTAAAACACTGAAGGACATGAGGTTAAAAATTGTCAGTTTTTACCAACTGTTTGAAAATTCGAAAGTGTTTGGATTTCTGTTTTTTGAACAAGAAGGAATATTAAGAATTTCGAGGAGATTTTCTTTAAGTAATAGCCTGTTTCTTGTGATGCTGATGATGTCGTGTCCACGTTACCACGGATAGGGGGTGCAGTAGCTTCTGAAGGTAAAGATCCCTGAGCACCCGAGGGCAGAAGTCTGACTTCTAGCTCATATGAAGATGAAACTCACACATTCGCTTGCACAACCCCTTTTTACAGTGAGGCACATTCACACACCTCACAGATAGAACACAGATGAAGAACAACCATGCCCTAACCAGGATTCGAACTCGGGACGCCCAGATCACGGGAAAGATGCGCTACCTCTATGCAAGGACGGCGGTGCCTGTTTCTTGTTTAATAGGGAAGAGAAATGAACGGGAGCTGAAGAGGAAGGTCAGTAATTAATCACTTTGTGACTGGAGGCCGAATGCCTTGAAGAGGATGTCAATTTGTTGAATCTGTCAGTGTTATGGACGGACTATGCTTAAGACAAGGTCGGTGATTGACCACTTTATAGCTGGCTTCAAAATGCCTCGAAGAGGATGTCAGTTTATTGAATCGGTCAGTGTTATGGACGGACTATGTTTAAGACAGCAGTCGACCCCAACAAATCCTGTCGATACTGCTTCGTTCAGCGGTGGCGGTGTGGTCGGCTGTACACAAAACGTATCCATAAATTGAACTCATGGAATGACACATGCCTTAATCCTAGTGGTTTTTATGTTGAAAGACAGCTCAAAGAGTGCTGTATTGTTTCAATAAATATTTCCAAGTAATTTTATCTTGTGTCTCATTACAGTCTTTCTGCGATTTTATTTCTGGACGAATCAGTTTGTTCGGCATAAATATGGTATTTGCCGTAATATAATAAAACAAATGACTTTTATGTTTTTGTATCGAGGTGTTCATTATTCCTTATAAGAGAGATGACTTCGTCTCTTCTATTAAAAATTCATTGACACCACTCAACAGGTCGTAAAAGGGGGAAATTAGGTTCCACACGCGATTGCATTTCTCTTATCATCTTGCGGTATATTTTCTTAAACATCGAACCAAAATATGCTCTCTGAGAGAGACTGAATTGAAATCAGTTCCTGTAAATGACAATCACATTATAAATGTAACTATGCATACCTTTTATATATGTGTCTACATGTAACATGGTGTGCGCGAGCCCGTTTAAGGATATGATGCTCTGTTTACATCCTGCTCAATATTTTGAACAGAAAATATTTGTTAGTAGCCGCATTTGGTGACCAGTTCGTCTTAAATTTGGATTGTGTATCATATTTTTAGGCATCACATTTTCATACACAATAAATACATACTATTTTAATATCTTACGTTTACTCTATTCATTGTACACATGAACTATTCTTACGGAAACCAGTATCAAGATATCATAGTGCTGCTAAAGTATAATTGTTGAGTTCACTTATCTTCTAACTTCCACAACATTGTAACTTCACTTTTTATATTTGTCAATAGCCGATTCGGACGACTATCTGATTCGTCAGGAATATTGGTTATAGTTATGTTCAGATAAATCGTTTAAATACAACTTCATGCACGTGATTCTTGTTTGACATTAAAACCATGTTATTTTAATTATCTTAGTTAAAAAGCCTTACTTAATCTATATATTGTGTATTATATATCTTACTTTGTGGACTTTCTAATAGGGACAGCTCCATAACATCAAAGCGCTGTACAAGTCATAAGTGGTCGGTTCATCTGTCTTCTAAATGTCACGGAATTGTAACTTTATTTTTTTATTCGTCGTAAATTAATCAGTTAGTAAACAGAATTCTTCTTCTCTGGTTTTTAACAATGGAGAAAAATAACGCGATTAAATACTTGATGAAACAATGAAAACGATTTGAATTTCAGAGTAACAATGTGATTCTACTGTTGAAAATTGGGGAAATAAATATGTATTAGAAATTGCCAAAATTCAGCAAAAATATGCACAAATATTAAATTGGTTTCATTGAAAAGACAATTTTTTAAATTTTAAAATGGTTTAAAATTTATTTTTGAGTACAGATATTTTCGGAAGTTATCGCGGAAAAATGACAAAATTCCAACTTAATTTTTTATTTTATTAAAGTTCTAGTAAAAATTTTAAACAAATCGTTCCAAGGTCCCCATTTCCATCCAAAATATATGTATCAAATTTGGCAGTTGTAAATCAAACCAAATGAGTCAAGCCTTTACAGCGCCGACACACAAATATTCCTTTTTATTATTGGTATAATTTTTTTTTATTATATTGCGTCTGTAATGCTTTATTCTTTTAAATATATTATGTTTTCTACAGTATTTTTTGTATATGTTATAGTGAATGTTATTATTCAATTATTATTAATACTAATAATAGTGTTATTAATATTGATAATTATATATGTGTCTGTGCGTGCGTGTAGGGGGGGGGAGTAAAGCAACATGGGGAAAAGGGCAGTAATAGCTGGGAGGAAACATACGCAGTTAAAAAGCATAACATCTGCTCGTTGTGCAACTAAGGCAAGACGGTGAACTAAATTATATCCACTTAATATATTGCATCAGATTGGTATGGTATTATTCGATCGAAAATGAGTGAGTTCGGTATCAGTTGAACCCAGGAACTGATACCGAATGCTTGATACTCTTTGCCTTAGTTTTGAACACCTGATACAATATACCAGATTGCTAAGGTATCATCCAAGCCTAGTTCAAATTTTCTCCCATTGCCGGAATGAAATTTGAATTAGGCTGGGTTAGAAAGGTAAAAAAACAAATAAAAAAAAAGAATATAATGACTTAACCATTTATATCGGGATTTATCAGAACAAAGCCTGATTATTGCTAATTTATAAATAAAAGATAGAGCAAGAGCAAAAAACTCAACAACAATATAAAAAGACCATATGTCTTATCTTCCAAATATAAAATAAGGTAAGTAATGTTCTGTTTCCCGAATAAAATCTTTGTCTTAGAAAGAGATCTGAGAATTCATTTAGTCCCATTAATAATTAGGAATTTTTATTCACTAATATTAGAATGCTTAATTTTTAAAGAAAATTTCATATCACTATTTTTCAATAAGAAATTAATATTTTTTTCCCCCCTTCAATAAGGAGCGGAACATTTACTTATGTTCAGTGTTTGATTTTAATTATGTATAGAACGAAAATAAGAATTGTATACTTTTTCCGTGAGATGGCGACACTAAAAAGAGTGAAGATGAATTAATTTCTATTTATAAGTAATTGGATGGTGTGAAAGTAAACCAATTTTCATTTTAGAATACTTTGAAAATATTTTAACGAAAAAATATATATGCAGGTGGAATTTGACAGTTTATTGCTGTCGTACATAATTAATGAAAATAAAAAAAAATTTCAAGAGTTTTATATTTTTCTATTATTGATTTTTTTAAAAAAAGGAAGGAAGAAAGAAAAATTCTAAAAGAAGTGGTAAAAAGTTTAAAATATTAAAAATGAAAAAAAAAAAAGCGTTCATGTAAACAGTAATAAAGTTTTGCTTATATTTAGAGACATTTTTTAAAATTTTTTATTCGTGTATTTATTTTTGATGTATTGAATTGTACTCATATATCTGGCTTAACTATCGTTTCAATATAATATCGTTTTCAATATTGCTTTATCTTAATTTGTTGGTTCTGTTTTTCGGCTTCAATATATTACGTTTTGTGTGGACTTTTTTCACTTTTGCTGATTTAATCACCTTTTAGCAATATGTTTCGACGCAGTTCGTGCACATATAACTCTAGCTACTTTCCTCTCCTTGCCCCCCCCTCCCTCCCCATTTTCAAACTCTGTATCATTTTTTCAATTTAATTGTTCATATTATTTTTCTGACTAGACATAATGAATTGAATTTTATTAAATTTAGAATTCCACTGTTAGAAATCTTCGAATTGTTGATTATTTTCATTTATTCCCAGCACAGAAAAAAAAAATAAACAAGCAATAGTATTATTAATTGCTTTTTCAGTACAGTAATTGCTCTCTAATCGTCGATTGCAGTTGCCATTAATAAAGTTTAAACCTTTCGATTAATAAAGTTTATGATTCAACTTTTGTTTAATTTATTTAATTATATTAAGCTATATGAAAACTATCTAAAATTTGACTATGAATTTCTTAATCGTGGTCCGATGTTGTGGACGAACAACTGGAACCCCCCCCCAACACCCTATTCCAAATTTTTAGAACATGCAAAAAAAAACAAAAACATTTTAACCTCGAAATTGATTTCTTATTCGTTATTTTAAGATATTCGATTCCAAAATATGGAAATTTACCACCTAGTCGACTTTACCCTTATAAATGTACCTCGAAAGAAAGAAATCCATTGAAAATTTTCCAATATACTTCGTACTTAATCATGTGTTTTCATAGCGGAAGATTTAGGTATTTTACGGTCCTAAAAAGTGTAGATCATAAAGATTTTCTTTTAATATGATAGTCAATTTATTTTCACATTTTGAACCTTTTTAAAATGTAAATGTTTTCAGTTAGTGTTTTTTATTATTTTATTAACTTTGTCGATAAGTATTTTTTAATTTATGATTCCAAACTGCCCTGGATTAACACTTGTAATAATAATATTTATAGCAGAAGTTACGGTATTTATAAACATTTTAATAACCAAACGAAAGTAATGAAACATATGTAACCAATTATATTTAATGAAATGTTAATATTATCTTAAAATATGTTACTATGTTCGCGATGAATTTTTTGAAAAACGTTTTAAAATTGTTGCATATTTCAAAAGTTTTTACATAAAAAAGAATGTAGAAACAATTATTAATTCAAAATATATCAGTTAAATGGAAATTTTTAGAAAAAAAATCGAGGAAAGTGGCTTCCTTGGGGAACTATAAAGAGGTATAAAGCAAAAATATTTTTGTTTCGAGTTTTGTCAAAAGATTTGCTTAAAATTTTGCAAATAACTTTAAAATATATTGCCTAGTTCCTGAACTAAAAAAATAAGTTGTGCTTCTATCCGAATATTGGTTTAAATATATTGGTTGTAGACATTGGTTATATATTGGTTTAAATATTGGGGTTCGAATAATAAAAAAAATTACATTTTCACTTTTTTCGCATTCTGAAGCATTAAAATAACAACAAAATATTTTTAAATAAATAGATTATTTATTCTCTAATTCAGGAACTGTAGAACATATTAAGTAGTTACAAAAAATATGAATTAGAATTTAATTTATAAAAAATAGCATTTAAAAACGTAGAATAGCATTAAAATGCAAATATAAAAATCAGGGTATCTTCTCGAAAAATGGATTTAAAAACAAAGTTAAAAAGGGTTTTATAAAAAAATATGTTCAAATATTAGAAATATTAAATTTAAAAAAAAATCGTACTTTCGCAAAAAATCGACTTTTTAATGACCATTTACTTTAATATTTATTATTCCGAGAATTTATATTTTTGACAAACTCTTTTTAGCTGGTAAGAAAATAAAGTGTTTTTAAGCGACTAGTTTGAGACCCCTTTTCACCTTAATAATCCTAGGAAGCTGCCTTTCTGGAAATATGCTATTATCTGTTTATCAAAATCTCATGAAGAAAAACTCTTTTGTTGTAAAGTTTAGAATGTGCTCCAGCCTGCTGGAACAACCAATTATCATTCCAAAACGTCTCTTAATAGTTTGTGATAATACATTTTCCTTACGAGCCTAAATAAAAACTGCAAATTATTTTTTTTTTCAAAAAGCGGCGAGATTAATTAACATGGTAACAAACTACTCTACACATTAGCACTCGATTATCCACTATTTCCGATGTTGATCGAGTTTAAAATATTTTCTTGTTTAATATTTGTAATGCAAAAACTATTATGCATAAGATATTAAAATACACAATTATTCTGACATATTCATTAATTAAAATGAGTATATTAATTGAACTAGATGATTTTAGAAGCCACCGATATCTGGTTTTCAGTAAACGGAAATTGTGTATCAACTGGACATTTTATTCCTGACCGATAAAACTCTTGTCGAAGTTATTAACAGCTCACGATCTTGTTAAATCGAACTGTTCCAAATGTCCATGAAGACATACTTTGTTCTTCCTTCTTTCAATTCTGCTTAATAATTTATATATTCTGAAATTGATTTCCTAAGGGCATATTTATGTCCAATTCTACTGTATTTATCAATCATATTTTATTTCAAACTTTCATTACTATTGTAACACATTCAAACCGCCTATCATTGTTTGAACCTCTCAGATAAACACATCATTAAATTCTGAGCAAAACATTTCTCAAAAGAATCGAAAATCATTACTATCAATACAATAAAGACGGAGCATGTAGCACTGCCATCTATCAGACTCCTCAGAATTACTTTCCGAACAATCTTTGATTATTGTTTATCATCGTTTACCTGTTTGATAAAAGCGCCAACATTTCCTGATCCAGCAGTAATTAAGGCAGAATTGAATCCAACCTAATTTTCTCTCTTTCTTTATTGTTGATTGATTAACCGGCAGATGTTTTCCCCCATCTGGAAACCTACTTAAGTCACAGCTGTCCTACTCTCCGGATGGGATTGGACTTTGCTATCTTACCCACGCTCTTCTTTCACCTAATCATAATTAATTCCAATCGCTCGAAAGTAAGTCACACCCAGATGGACTTCTCATTTCGTTTAATTCCTTTTTTGTTGAGTCTAAAAATGAATGAAATGAATATTACATGATTTGATAAAAATAATTTAACCATTCACTTAATGGATTTAAATGACTTAATGATTTAATGACTTAATTAACTTAATGATTTTCTTTTCTTCAAAATACTTTGATTTAGTGCACGTTTTGAGAAAAAAAATGATTATCCATTTTGGGAACAGACTTCTTCCTAGCATCTAGAACATTGCGTTTTTACTTTCTCGTATTTGAAAAATGCAAACAGAAAATATTGTTCCAAAATTGCTGTATTCTTTTCAAGTGTGAAGAAAAATGTTGTAACTTGAAACGGAGTTCGAATATAAGTCAGTATTTTTTCACATCATCACAATGCCGTTCAGAAAAGGAAAAAAAAAAAGTCGATTTTATTTTATTTTTTCAATTTTTTTTTTTTTATTTTTCAATTTTTTATTTTATTTTTCAAATTTAAAATGCAGTATTCAAAATAAAAAGCACATCAAAAACGTTATCATACAACGAAAAAAAAATCAGATAAACTAATAAATAAAATTAGAACGTCATTTTTTTAATTTCTCAATTTGTTGAAATTTTAGAATTTTTTTGGCTTCAATATTTACTTTCAGCTATTTTTGCTAAATTTTAAAAATAAAACTGAGAATGCAAGATGGCTGATAAAAAACACATAAAAATTATCAGGCATCGAAAAATTTCAGATAAACTAATAAATAAAATTGGAATCGTCACTTTTTTTTTAATTTTAATTTTGATGACCTTTTAAAAATCGTTTGACTTTAATGTTTGCTTGGAGCTATTTTTACTATTTCTGATAATAAAACTGGAAATGCAAAATAGCTAATAAAAAAATACATAAAAATATTATCATACATAGAAAAACTTCAGATAAACTTATAATACTTTAAGACTATAAATCTATAAATAAAATTAGAATCGTCACTTTTTTTTTTAATTTTCTGACATTTCAAAAATCATTTAGCTTCAATATTCGTTTACTTCTCTATTTCCTATTTATCATTTTAAAATGACTCGTAGTCATAAGGGAACAACAAACAACATTCTAAAAGGGAATCATTTTTTTATCACAGTTGTGGTAAATCAATTCGGGATATCACTAAATAGGTAAATTTATTCCATCCTACAGTGTAGCATGTAATAAAATACATTAAAAAAGGAAATCGAATTGAAAACAGAGTAACGAGTGGTCCTTTATCTTACCTTCACATAATAAAAGATTTATAATTTAAAAAAATGTCTAAAAAATCTGCGATTTAGTGCTGTAAAGATTTCTATAGCACTAAATAGTTAGAAAGCTTATAAAAATTGTTTTTCGTTTCAATATAACCTAAAATCATTCGATTAATGCTTAGATCAGTTGGATTACACACATGTTCAGCCTCGAGAAAGTTTTTAGTTATTGCAAAAAACAGAATGCCTCAACCTTCCCTCTTTAAATCAATAATAAATATGCCCGAAGCGCACTGGAATTATATCTTATTTGCAGATGTAAACAAATTTAAGTATTTTGGGAATTATGGGCGTGTAATTCCATAAACAAAGAACTTAACCGAAGAACTCAGTTGGAACTGTAGAACATGAAGTATGTGTCTTGTGCGTGTTTGTCTGTCAGCTTTAAGACTAGTTAATTTGGCATTTATGGAAGGAATAATAAGCCATGGTCTTTATTTAAATCTCTTAAATGGCAATTTAAAATTATCAGCAAAAACGTGGACAATGGAAACAACTTTGTTTTTACATTCTCATATACGAAATACACAAAAAGAAATTATTGTAATTGACAAATAATTCTAACAAATCGATATTTTAACAAATTCCACGCTTTAGATATCCACAAGTTCGAAAAACACATTTTTGGAGCACGATAAATTTGTCAGTGGGTACGATAGCTCAAAACCACTTGGAGCTCGATGGATGAAATATGGTATATAAACTTTAAACAAAACTGGGGTACTATATAACTTTGCTTCACTTTCTTTTGTACTCAGTGTACAAAGAAAAAATTTTGTAATCGTCAAATAATTATAAACCAAATACAGTACACTCCCGATTATCCGCGGAATTGGGTGGCGCGGCTGCCGCGGATAACAAAAATCGCGGATCATCCGAAAAAAGCTAAAAACGGGTATAGCAAAAGAGAAAAAAGTCATTCCAACTTTGAAAAATCTTTTTATGTACAATAAAACGTAAAATAAACAGCAGAAAATGTTTTAACTAACGCTTAATATTTTAGTATATCACTCAAAACTAACCTAAAATGCATTTTGTTAATGAAAACAGAAAAGTGCTTTGTACTTACGAGAGGCGTCAAGGATGCACAGAAAAATGAATACATATGTACTGTTTTAATACTGTAATGTATTATGTAATTACAAAAGCATAACTGTAAAACGACACCTTTTTGAAGAAATCAGTCATTTGTGTTTGCTTCTTGCTTTGGAAGCAGTTTCTCTTTGCTTGGAAGCGAAAAAAAAAAAAAAAAAAAAAAACTTAAGTGCGGCAGGCGTGGATAATCGGGAGTCTACTGTAATTTAATTAATTTCTAAGCTTTAGATTCCTCCGAGTTCAAAAAGCATATTTTTAAAAGTATGCCTGCATGTTTTGTCTAATTCAAAAACACCTAGAGCTCGATCAGATGAAATTTAATATATAGATTGTAAACACAATTTGAAGATTTCAATGAATTTTTGAATGAAATCCATTCATAAGAAGTCTGTTTTTTCGAGTACAAGTGAATTCGAAAACTACAATATAAAGAGCTAGATGAATAAGATTTGGTACACAGGTTTAGTATCTTAAAATAAGTTTCTTATCAAATGTCGAACCACATCTGTCAGTGGATTGACCATTTATTAGTCTGTACTTTCGCACGCATGTAAACACAATGACTTAAACCAATGAATGTGTTAACGAAAATGTCATTTTGGATTACATCTGTAGTTTTAAGTCAAATTTTGGTTTTAATTAAGTATGAAAAATAGACGTCACAAACACATAACATAGTGTTAGTAAAAATTAAAAAGATTCATGCCAAAGATTTGTATTTTGCAATTATTTTTCAATATGTCATATAAAACATTTGCGGCCTTACCCAAGGCTTACTATTTTATGCATAAAATTACTACCTTTACTAGAGACTGCACGAGAATATTTCGTTAAGACCACTCTCAAAGTTTTTTTTTTTTTTTCATAAACGATTATAAACACATTGTTTTAAACATTGGTGTTTTTATAACTGTACACAAATCTCGAAAACAGCCTTTCAATTGCAGGAGTTAAACTCGCTAGAACATATCTGACGGGAACTGAAAGTAAAGAACGAAAACGAAATGAAAGAAACGAAAGAGAAACAAAAAGTCAAGAAACACATTCATACGAAATCCGATCTAAAAATGACAGTGATGGAAGAATGGTGGAGCATTTATACAAAAATGGCAAAACTGCTTGCACACTCTATTCCTAGACATTTAAATGCTGTTGTAAATATGGCAGAATATCATATTAACCCTTTCTA
The DNA here is from genome assembly GCF_947563725.1 of Argiope bruennichi. NCBI lineage: Eukaryota > Metazoa > Arthropoda > Arachnida > Araneae > Araneidae > Argiope > Argiope bruennichi. The sequence goes on along the minus strand of NC_079157.1, from coordinate 92,651,976 downwards.
GGGCCATGGGAAGTGTGCTTCCCACCAAATTTATCAATCTTTGTATGAAATTTATTATGTTGGCATAAGTTCTGACAAATTATTTTTAGAAAGACAGAAATTTAGATGCTTCAATTCTTAATCTCAATCAAAATGATGTGTCTTGATTTGTTACTTAATTATTAAGCAAATTCATTAATCAATCAAATTAAATTTATCTAATAAACTAAATGAATCCCTTTTGTTATTCTAATTTCAAGCCTAAAAATATTTTAACATAATATGACTAGAAAAAAATGGCCCTTGAAAGGGTTAAGTAATAATTGGTTGAAATATCACAATGTTTATTAAAGTATATAAATTTCTCTAAAGTAAAAGAAAACTTTTCTGAAATAACTTTTTTTCATTTCTTTTTAATTATTGATTTTTCATATCAGATGTATATTATTTAAATATTTAATTAAATTTTATTAAGAATTAGTCACAGATGTTATTAAAAATATTTTCATTCTAATGTTTTAATTTTTAGCAATAAGTAGAGCAGTATTTCATTAAAATTCTGATATATACGAGTTTTTTTTAGAGCTTCAGTCTATTTATAAAGACGATAGAAATGCCTTAAGCTAGATGGATGAACTGTTGTGTATGGCCTTTACACCAAATTTTAGACCCATTTGATAAGTAAATAAATTATGATAAAAGAAATCTATTCACTAGAAGTACGTCTGTCTAAAAACAAATGAACCAAAAAATCAGAAGAAGTGAGGTAAAAAAAAATGGTTCACACTTTTAGCATTTCAATTATAAATTCATATAAAATGTTCAACTAAATCCGTCATTGGATTGAATATTTGTTTGCCCTTTAGATTTGCATACATGTAAACTTGATATTTAAAAATGCAACATTTATTTTAAAAACTTTTTCATTATCGATTAATCAATTTTAAGTTAATTCAATTTTGACTCCTCCAGAAAAGCACGATCTGATTTTTAATTTGCGACATAGTGATACTGGGATTTATTGGAGCAAAAATCATATGTGATTTACCTGTTCTAAGCAAATGGTGATGAAATTAACACTTTTTAGGGGAACTTATAGAGAAAAAACTTATAAGAATACATGTACATGAAAGGTAAAAGGTAAAATATCATGATAAAGTTTGAAATTCGTGTGAATTAATATAAATATTCAAAAGAAACAAAGCCAAGTAAACGAATGTAAAATTTGTTTAATTTTAAAAATGTGCTCAAAAAACAAAAATTATGCAACTGAAAATCTTCTCATAGTAAAAGAGACGCAAAATATATTTTAAAAATTTGGAACTAAAATATCTTCCGCACCATTTAAAAGAGTGAATTTCAGAAAAAATTATTAAAAAGTATCATTTCATGTATGAAAATAAATTTTAAAATGTATTAAAGTCTGAAAAGTAAAACCTGTAATGTTTGAAAAAAATGTTATACATACTTTTATTTATATACTAGCCGCCTTTGGCGACCAGCCGGTTCGCCAATCTTAATGCTCGTTAAAATTTTAATAATTAACTGTTTTATGTAATTCCTACCTTAATAGCTTCTTCATTAAAATATTTTAAAGCTTCAAATTTCAATTCACTCATAATATTATAAAGGCCTTCAGTCATAACGTATTCTGTATCTCTCCAATTTTCTGTAGCTCCCGTAGAATTAATGCTTTAAATTAAAGTGGAAAGGATTAATCTGCAATTAATATCATAATATTTTTTACTAAAACAAAGCATTTTTTTTTTTTTTTTTTGTAATATGATTACTGAAAACAGAGTCACTGAGCATTTAAACCTTATGGGCAGTGAAGAATATCTTTCTTAATTTATGTAATATCTCAAGAATTTGTCAACAACATTTTTTCAGATTCATCTTGAGCAGGTCTATTAATTAACAATGTTTAATTTTAAATGCATCGGACACTAAGAAAATAAACAGAATCGTTTAAAATAATCGGTCGAAAACAGGTTAAAAAAATTACTTAAAAAACAATGAACTTAAAATAACATCAATACAATTCAATTACAAATGCATGCAACTAATCTAAAAATAATTTAAATCATCCGTTGATAATGGTTGTCATGTCAACAATCAGAACACAATGCGCATGTGTGAATTTTCAACGCCAGTTACAGTAACGCAAATGCGTGAATTTTTCTACGCCAGTTGGGGTAACGCTATGCAGATTAGACATTTTTAATTTCCTTTATTCAGTCTTATTTTAATTCAAAAGTACTTCAGAATGAATCTGAAAGATCGATTCATTAACAATGTTTAATTTTAAATGCATCAAACATTAAGAAAATAAACAGAATCGTTTGAAATAATCGGCCGAAAAATGTTAACCCTAGCCTCATTACTGTTGGAAAAAAAACCTGAAGCCTTACTCATTTGGCGGTGGGGAAAATGGAAGATTTTTTTGGCGGGAAAGTTAGTTTTTAATTAATAATTAAAATTCTAATTAAAAATTCAAAAAAGGGACCCCAGGTGCACATTCCCGACCTCTAAGGTATATATGTACCAAATTTGGTAGCTGTAGGTCAAATAGTCTTTTCTGTAGAGCGCCAACACACACACACACACACATTGAGCTTTATTTATAAGTATAGATTATTATTATTTAATAGACAACAGCAAATTTTTACGTTTTCACTAATTTTTTTTTTTACCTCCAAATTTCTGATAAAATACAGTTATTTTTCCCTTTTTATTAAGGTAAGGAATTTTTAAAAAACATTTTTGTTTTCATTATTACATTTCCAAAAGATTTTATTACTCAGTTTTGATGGTTTCATTACGACGTAACCTCATACATCCTTAATTAATTCTTCCCATAGTAAAAAATAAGTTATCTATCACTTATTTCAATATTTTCATTCGGAATATTGAAAAAAAAAAAAAAAAAAATGCTTGGAATGTAGTTTTTAATTTTATCTTCAAAACGTTATTTATTTAGCAAACGATAAAACTCTGAGTGTTTTCTGAAACTGAATATCGTTTGTTCAAAATGTAAATATTATGCTTTTAATTGAAATTATTTTTCAAGAATGCATTGAAGGATATCGAGAAACTGTAGTGACGTTATTGGTGAGTACACTTATTAAAGAAATGTAAAATGAAAAGATTCCTTGCATTTTCTTTGTTTGAAAATGAGGATTCAATGACTCACTAACAAGGAAATTTGACATATTTTTTTTTTTTTCCATACGAGAAAAACATTGTTTGCTTTAGCAAAAATTCTATTTTTGTTCCAGTTCATCATCGAGTCATCAATTTCAAAATAAAACACTAAAAACATGAAGGAAATCTATAATATGTAAGTTAAACATTCAAACTATTTTTCAAGTGTATTTGGGGTTTTTTTAAAGCTTTTTCTGGTGGTTTATGCTTTATTTAAATTCTTTTCTATAGTTATAGATTTAGGCTTAGCTCACCAGCTGTGAATCCTCGTTTTCAAGGATGATAATTACTTATCTTGCTATATAATGCAAATAATTGCGGTATTGAGTAATTTTTGAGAAAAAATGTTGCCTGCCATTTTCTGTTATTGTTTCAAATTACATTACATCATTATTACGCTTCATATAAATAATAATTAGTTGCAATTCAAAAGTATTTGGATTTATTTCCAAAAGTTGCATCGAAATAGTGATTAAAATGACGATTCATTTCGATTCAAAAGTATTTGAATCTATTCTAAATACTGATTAATAGTTCGTCTAATTAGTGATTTAAAAAGTTTTTGAAGTTAGAGCATTAGTTACATATCATAAGGTGTTTGTGTAAGTTCTAATTTTCAGAAACATCCGAACGATAATTTAATTGATCTAACCGATAATTTAATTGTTGTAAAACCGATTCTTTTCACTTTCATAATAATTTTTTTTTTAATTTCACACCTTTCTTTTTAGTAATGATGAAATTTCGTATTTCATTTTTGATTCCCTTTTTAATGCAATATGTTTGAAATTTTGCATTTCATCGTTTATAAATTTATCCCATAGGCTGTCTGCTTACCCGCTTACGGTGCCTGGATGTGTATTTAGGAAATATTTTATTTCAAACTACTATAATCAAAGTTTAAAAAATTATAAATTGAAAATAATTAAAATAAAAAATGTTGCCTTTTAATGCGATAATAAAAGCGTACTTTAATATTTTACTTTTTATCGTCATCATTATCATCATTTATCGACATTCATTTCTTTGAAATTTACCATGCACCATCGAGATTGATTTCCTTATGATCATTGTTATTATCTCTACAGTGTTGAATGTAAGAATATTTATTTTTAACTACACAGAAATAAAAATTAAATATTTATTTTATTATTCCAATATTCATTCATTTCTTTACTCATTTATTTATTGTAGCGACTTCATGAGAAAATATTAGGAACTGCCAAAGCTATATTGATGAGTAATATATTGCTAAATTTAGTTGTATTTACATCTCATTTTGAAATAACACGAATAATTTACGTCTCATTTTGAAATAACACGAAGCTATTTTTTTAAGTGGATCTCGAAATTTTGACCCATGGTCAGATAACGTGCACATACCGCAACCAACCATGCAACACAGAAATAATTTGCAAATGTCGTAATTAGGGTTGCATGTATTTGCTGTGACTCCAATTATTGCAACGTTTTAAAAAAATAATTTTATTTACATTTTAACTTAAAAAATTAAACATTTGATTTTTACTACGAGTTTCACCGAGGCAGTGTGCGCGAGAGTGTTCTTTAGAAAGAAAGAAATAATAACTTTTTTAGAAGCATACCCGGATGATGAGCGGTGCGGCAATTACGTCACACACAGCCTCGACGGAGCCTGTAATTTAGAGATATCTGATATGATTTATATGATTCATGATAGGTATATATGATTTATGATAGGCATTCACTACACAAACAAACAAAAAAAGCCTTGCAAATTTTAAAAACTAAAGTAATAATAATAATTTATTTGATGAAGCAAGTTCGTTTGATGATCCATATTCATTTAAACATTTGATCGAAATGACGGTGCAAATAAAAAGGATAAATATTTAAGTAGTAATATTTTATTTCAGCTTTTCAAGATTAAACATTAGTTATTACATATAAAATTGCAAAATGTAAATTTTGCATTTTTAAAAATCCAAATTGTAAACAAATGCAAGGTAAATATTCAGTTTTGCATAATTATATCAGTTAGTTATAGCCCAATTCAGATTAACTTGATAAAAAAAATTGACACTATTCTATTACAAATTTAAAGAATGGCAAAAATTCATAATATAATATGGCTACACTTCAGCAAAAATATTATGAATTTTATCATTTGTTTTCAGGAAATATTTATAGTATATATAAAGTATTTTAGCGCATTCATTATTTATATCTATTAATATTATATTTGCTTTTATTTAATTGTTAATTTATAGTCACCAATGTTTTACTGTGATTATTGGCAATAAAAATCAAAAATAGAGAAACGAAATAAGTTTAAACCTCCACTGTCTTTCAGCATATGAAATTTTTAAAATTTTTTTATCAATTTATATATAAAAGGATGTTTACGAGAAATAAAAGCTTTCATGTGACTTATTTCGCACTGATAAAGATTCATTTTAAAACTTGAATGTGCTGCCATCTGTCATTAGAAACGGAAATTATTCAAGATTATTCGTATTGGCCTGGCAAAGGCCGATTTTATAAAAAGATCACAATGATGTAAAAATAAAGTGTCATATAAAATGATTTTTATTAATACTGAGGCTACTATTTTATTTTTACTTGAAAAGTAAAATTTTCAAGTAAGTAAAAGTAATTTTCAAATATTTTTCTTCTATTATGTAATGTTACAACATAATTATAGTACAAGAAATCTTAATTAAGACCATAGAACATATTATACATATTGTAATACAATTTCTCAAAAACACGCACTATTTTACATAATATATATTTTTTATTACTTTATATAAAAATATATAAATTTATTTTATATACGCATTACTTTATATATTTATTTTATGTTTATATGAAAATATATGTTTGGTGTAGATTGCAATTCAGGAGCAAAAAAAAAAAAAAAAAAAAAAAAAAAAATTCTTGCGTAAGTAAATATTTCCATTATATAAGAAAAAATTTCTTTTATTTGTACAATCCGAATATATTTTTTAAGTTTTTGAAGTGAAAATTTTTGAAATAAATAATTAAAATAATCTTTAAACAACATATTCGCTAGGGAAAAACATTTGAATAATTAAAAGCATGAACAATACAAAGTTCTTGTTTGTAAAATTTGTGAATTTATAAAACAGGTTTGATAAAAAAAAATGTAGAAGTATTTTGGATTTTAAAGAATTAGAATAAATTTCTATTCACTTTAATACGAAAATAAATTGTTCTTCATTTCAAATTTATGTCATTAATATAGAGAGGATCTATGCTTTTTTAGGAAATATAGAATCATTTTTATTGAAGACATTCTTCTGTTAATGCACTAAATGGCATAATTTATTATTTTAAAAATTCCGCACTTTTTCTTTAAAAAAATTGTTAGAACAACTATTGCTCAGTTTAGTTATATTAACGTCCTGTTTGAAGCAACGCAAGGGCTATTTTGGGACGGGCCTCGTCATTTTGAACCGCGGTCAGATGACGAGGACGGCACCTGAGCTGGCACCTCCTTCTCCACACCAGCGGGAGGACGTTTAGTCAGGACGGATTTAACGTGCAACAGACCCTCTTACACGACGGTTTTTCGGTGGAATAGGGTCTCGAACCTGAAACCCTCCGGCTCCGAGCCGAGACCTTACCACCAGGCCACCGCGGTCCCAGTTTTTGTTCACACTTACTTCATATAGCATTATGATAACGAAATAAAAATGTAATTATTGATTTACTGATATTTAAATTCTGAAAACATAAACATAGCATTTTTTTAAAATCGAAAATACGCAAAGGAACAAAATTTCAAGTTTCCTGCAAATTAGGCAGGAACTAAAAAAAAGACCTTAAAAAATTCCATTTTTAGATAAATTAAATAAGGCAAATTAAATAAATATGTTTAAAAACTGAATTTGTACTGGTACATAAGGTATTCTAAAAGATTAAAAAAACATTATTCATCATGAGATATAAAGTATGTGACGGATTGAGAAAGTAATTGATAAGGTACCAAAATTTGCTTCAAAATGATCCTGAATTAATTTGCGTAATAAATAAGGTATAATAAAGTCATATTAAAACATCTGAAAAATCTTCTCAAAAAATAATTAAGATTTCAAAATAATATATTTTCATATGTCAGAATTTTTTCTCCTGAAAACTAAAAATAATAAAGAATTTCAATTATGCCACAGGGGAAATTAATGACTTTATTTATACAAAAATGAAATAAAATTTTGAAAGTAGATTATTAAATTATGTTAAGCTTCTGATCGCATAATCAACTCATATAATTTGAGTTAAATCTTTTCAACAACTGTAATGATAACGTGAACGACAAAATTGATTTAAAAAAAAACAGATTTTGATTCTATGACATAAACTATGGGAATATTTTCAGAATATGCATGAAATAAAATACTGAATAATCCCTTGAAATAACACAGTTAATTTCATAAGAATCAGAAAAATCCACAAAATAAAATAACGTCTAATTTTTAATGTAATATTATTAAGTATAGTTATATATTTGCATCTCTACTAAAGTTAATGGTTATGTGTTTTAACGCTCTACAGACAAGGCCGTTTGATCTAAAACTTTACCTTGTATATGTTTATTGACCTGATTATTTTTAAAATTTTAATTAGAATTCTAATTAATAAGAAATTAATTGAAATTTTATGGTTCTTCATGAGAACTTCCGAAAATAATATTATGATACAAAAATTATTTTTACACCACCTTAAAATTGAAAAAATTTGTCTAAGAAAACCATTTGCAAAAAAATATTTTACGTATATTTAACCAAAATAAATTTTGTTTAAGGTCAAATTCAGGTCGTTTTCATTATTGGGAAGAATGTTTCATTTTGCCATTTTTCCATTGTTAATGATGAAATTGTGGCTTATTTTTCCATTCTCTCAATTTTTATATAAACTATGAAAACATTTCCATAGGACACATATACCTTCACTGCTAAACGATTCTACTTTTTATTTCGGCATTTTAAATAAAAATGTTTAGTTGCATCAAGAAAATGCTTGCATTAGTTGAAGTTTAAATAATTCCATTTCTGAAATTAAGGTTCACATTTCAAGTAAGACAACAGCAAATTAGGGAGACGCATTTCACAAAGAACAGAAGGGTGTACGACCTTTAAAATAGTTTTGTCGTGTGTCTATAAGTTTTTAAGTTTAAAAATTCTTTGCTGTAAGACTAAGAGCGAGTTACCTAAAATATTTAATTGAAAATTTTAGCAGCGATTCATTCTGACGAAAAAGCTGGTCGCCAAAGGCGGCTAGTTTTAAAACAGATATCAATATGTTTGTTCTAAGTTAAATTAAAATATTTCGATACACAAATCCAATGCATCTTCTTTTTAAAAGGCAAATGTTTCTACAAATATTCGTTGCCTTTTTTAGTGGTTGACATTTCACATTCTAATGTTGTAAACTCTTTCTATTGTAAAGTTTTGAAGTTTCCGAGGAATATTATAAAAATAGAATATTCATAAAAATCCTTCTTCAAATGTTGGAAATTTTTAATTTCGGATAAGCTGGTGTTTTTTTTTTTTTATATAAACATAATTTTTGACAGAAATCATCATTTTCAGATATTGATTGATATTTTCACAATCTATGGAAATATTTTTCGAACTAAATATCCTCTTTAATACTGAATTTTTCATATTATGCATTAGTTACGAAATATGACGTAAGGAATGTTAATGCACTTGATATCATAAATATATCCAAACATAGATGGCAGCACGAGTTTATTGTGCTACATGTTTTCTTTCACGGACGTTATGCAGGTTTACAGGTCCATTTGACCCAAAACTGTCCTTTCTGGCGGAGAATTCGACATGCTTTGGGTTCAATAACGCTTCTTATTATTTGTCCCCCATTGAAAAAATGTTCTTTTATTTTTCTTGAATACCGAAAGAAAAAGATGGATCTTCCTTATTCTGTATATTATTCATTCTATATTAATAAAAAAATTGACTTCTATAGTGATTCTATGGATGTGTTATCTTCTTTTGTGTATTGAACGTGGGAAAATTTGACGATCGTTGTTCCTTAAGGCATACTCATACTTCCCTCAGAGACTAAATTCATGCACTTTATAGAATGGAATTCAGTCCCCCCCCCTCTCTCTCTTTCTTATAAAAATTTAAAAATCTGATAATTTTTAGTAGTACTTGTTAAGCGATGATGTATTATTTGTAAATCTTTTATCATATAGTTGATATATTCTGGATTGTTTTGAAATCATGGCAAATGAAACTGAAAAATTTACCCTTTTTGAAACATGGTTACTGATTTTCATTCAAAATATTGAACACCATTGTGAAGAAATCATACAAAAATCTTATGTTAATAGGCATGTGATTGAAGTTTACGTTTCTTAAGCTGTATTATGTCAAAACCACCTTCCCAGAATGGTGTATTGTGGAAGGGTTTTGCGCCACTTTTGAGTCAGCTTTTTATATAGAAAGCGTGTTATAAAACAGTTTCGTTGGTGGAGAGTTATCGCCAATTTTGTACTGAAATTATGTGATAATCATACTTTTAACCCTTTCTAGGGCCGTGGGAAGTATGCTTTCCACCAAATTTATCAATCTTTGTATGAAATTATGTTGGTTCGCATAAGTTCTCACACATTTTTTTAGTAAGTCAGAAATTTAGATGCTTCAGTTCTTTATCTCGCACAAAATGATGTGTCTTGATTTATTACTTAATTAATAATGAACCAAATTAATTAATGAATCAAATTAAATTTATCTAATAAGCTAAATGAATCCCTTTTCTTATTATAATTTCAAGCCTAAAAGTATTTTAACATAATATGACTAGAAAAAAATGGCCCTTTAAAGGGTTAAGTTACCAATTTGTTGCCGAGAGTTCGTCAAATTTGCACAAATGTTATATGGAAAGTGTGTCTAAAATGTGCTACCGAAATCATATATTGTTAAAAGATTGACTGTATTTTAGTATCACTTATTATTATAATATTTGTAATGCTTCTATGCAGAGTAAATAGGAAAGCAGTTGTCATCTTGGAAAATCACTGAGCCTTATTTTATTCGTCCGTTCTATTATATTTATATTTATACCATAAATTTAATGGAATTAAGTTTCTGTCAAGAACAGTCTTGCTGTAAAAAAATAATTATTCATCTGAAATTAGGAACATTTAAATAAAGCATCAATGTTTTTGTTATATTTACCATAAATATAAAATAGATATAATGTCTTCAAGGATTCAATATTTTCTTATTTATATTAGTATTCGGTTAATTCAATGTGTTAAAAAGTAATTTAAAATATTTTGCTCGGTGTTTACTGTTCATATGATTGCAAAGAAAACTTGCCGATACAAGGTTAGGAATTGTGACTAACAAAGTTTAAAAGATTTAACATGGCGTCCAATGAATGATTAATTCTTAGTAGTGATTTCATTTGAAAAGAACATATTGTTACAAATCTGTAAGTTTGCTACCCGGCACAAATAGTGTCATCCTGGAAAAACCATTAAAACCTTTGTAAGATCTGTCCTGTGCGTGCTGAGCTTGGCGACCATTTGGCGACTAAATGAATCATACTGGAAAGTTCGAGAAGTTTTACGATCCATCCAGTAGGAACCAAGATACACTCAGATACGCCCCGATTGGTCTGAAGATTCTAGCCCCGCCTCCCGGAACTATAAAAGACGAGCACTCTGAAGCTGGGAAGAAGTGTGTGTATCGTCAGAAGTCGTGTGTGAGAGGAGTCCAAGTCGCCGACACGTAGAGAAACTGGAGAATTAGACAGCAAGAAAGCTGCTGAACTAGCGAGTAAATGCGCTGCATTATTACGATTGATTAGCGGTATTTGTAGAAGAAAAATTTTGTAACAATATTTATTTTATTGAATCATATCGTATATATATACGATATTATAAATTATATTATTATTGAATCAGTTTCAATATTTCCATATAATAATCAATCACCGAACAAACTAGGGATAGCATTACGGAAAATACTACAAATGATTGACAGGATATAAGATATTTCTTCTACCGCTAAAAGAACGGAAAGCAGGGAAAATGCAAATGTGTAAAACATTTTACAATCGTCCCATTATAATTGGGGTTTTGTCTATTTCAAAAATGGCGGCACATCTGTGCAACTATAATATGAAACCTCCACAAAAACTTTCCCAACTACTCTCTAATAAAGGTTCCAACCCCCTAACCCTCCTCAGAAAAAAATTATTGTGTGAAGCAAAAAACGTTTTACATGGTACTAACGTACAGGCTAATAATTACGAAATATTAGTCTTTTACATGGATTTCGCATTTCCACTAATCTCTTTTGTGGTCTTTGGCGTGGTTTCCGGCGATTAATACCTGGCATACGGTTAATAGTGTCCGAAAATCGGATTTGTGTTTTAGACGTATTTTTTTCCACTCAATAGAAGCTAAAACTTGACACAGAACTATAGTTGTAGTCAGAAAATCCCATACCAAATTTCATATATATTTTAGGCTATTGAAATTTTGAATATGGCCTTTACATGCTACTGAAAGTCCAGAACGACAGTCGGTCAACCCCTTGTTGGATTTGGCTCAAGATAAATGTCTACACAATAAATATTAAATCTGTGCATCGAATTTTATCTTTGTTTTCTAATTATCAGTTTAATTTGTATTCGATTTGCCAGACAGACAAAGTTCCTCTGAATGGATTTTGCTCGAAGGTTGACAGAAATCTACTAATTTAGTGTAAAGACCATATGCCAAATATCATCCATTTAACTCAAAGTACTTTTGAATTATATTTTAGTAGGCAGATAGACAATCAAACAGACAGACATAATGTCAAAAATGTTTTTCGAACTTAAGTTGGTCAAATATTAAAATTTTTACAATTATAATACTTTCTGTATGCTTCACATAAGCGAAAGTATGTCATATCATTGACTCTCCGATCCGCCCGAAGGCACACCGATAAAAATACTAAATAACCAGACAGCCGCAACAGCAACACTGACGGGAACTGTAATTGAGTCTTAAGGACCATCACCGTCCACGGTACAACCCTTCCCGAAGGAAGTACGTCTTGTCATCGATGGAAGGAGCCAGATCCCTCACCTTTTTGTGTATCCTCTAGGATGCCGAGATCCAACCACCATACCGGAAGCCTTTCATCCTCATTTTGAGGTGCCCCCCCCCCCCAGCGGTTCATAAGAGAAAGTATAAAAGGCTTTCTTGTACAAAGACAGTTTCAACAAATTACATGACAATCAGAATTAGACATATTTAAATTTTTTTTAAAATTATTTTTAATTTTGCAATTCCTTTCTTTAAGAAAGACACAACATATTAATAAGAAAACTTTTCTTCTTCTTTTTTTTAAAGTGTGCCTCTAAGGATTGTGTCTGAACAGTATATATGTGTTATGGATATATTATATACATACAATCTGATATGGATGAATGATATTTTTTTTCCTTTTAATTGAATGCATCAGTTTCAGTTGACGTTTTGATTGTACGAAAATTTTAGTCATTGTTATTAAAAAAGAAAAGTTTTTGCCAAATTTTTATTTTAAAAGGTATATTATTGTAATCCAATGTATATTTAAATTTGTATTTTGCATATATTTGCACTTGTGATTTTATCAAGGCGTGATTAACAAAACTATGTAATATTCAGTCAACATATTTAACTCGTCACTTGAATCTGCTATGAAAATTTTAAAAATTGAGTATATTAATTGACAATTTGATAAATAATATTTAAACATGCTGAACATGTTATAAATTAATATTATAAGTGAAATATTAATTCATTCAATGCCAGTGATATTAATGCACTCATACTGATGGTGTATTAACCCTTTCTAGGGCAGTGGGAAGAATGATTCCCATCAAATTTATCAATCTTTGTATGAAATTATGTAGGTTGGCATCAGTTCTGACAAATTATTTTTAGAAAGACAGAAACTTAGATGCTTCAGTTCTTTATCTCACACAAAATGATGCGTCTTGATTTGTACTTAATTATTAATGAACCAAATGAATTAACTAATCAAATTAAATTTATCTAATAAGCTAAATGTATCCCTTTTCTTATTCTAATTTCAAGCCTCAAAATATTTTTACATAATATGAGTAGAAAAAAAGGGCCCTTTAAAGGGTTAATCAATTTCACAAATTTGACCCGACGTGACTAAATAAACAGATTCATAAGCAATTATTCGTTTCGTAATTTTACTTTCAGCAGACTTAAATTTCACTAACTGATGATTAGACAATATGAATGATTCGTCTCATTATTTATTTTGAACTATTTAGAAAACCTGATTCTTGGTCTATTTATTGGTCTGTTCCTGACTATTCTTGGCCTAACTCATATGATTATTTCTCTTATAAATTTACAGTGATAGAATAAAATTTCAATTACTGACGATCAGTCTGTGTTTAAAATAACGATCAAAATAATTTGATCATTTTAGGAAACGAATCATATATTAAGACTAATTCATCTCATGAATTTGGTTCGAATAATTCTCAAAAAGTGATTAATAGATTCCTATAGAGTTAATATGATTATTCCATTGATAACTAATAGACTAATATCGACTGATGATGAGTCAGTATGGCTAATTCATTTTATGAAAATATATTGAATAATATAGAAAATTTTATGATATGTAATCATTTTCCATGAGAAGAAAATAATTTAGACTAAGTGATTTTAAAGCCTATATTACAAATTTTTTTGTAGATATACGAAAAAAATAAAATAAAATACATCTTATAAATAAGTTTTTATTTAAAAGATATTTCATTTCTTCAAAATGTATCAAAATCTAAGTACATAAGGCAAGTTCTTGTTTACCAAAGTATACATCATGACTATATATCTCTTAAATTTCGCAAAAATAAATACTGTTTATTTTCAAATAAAAACATATTTCACTCTTAAACAAGTGAAAGACATTTAAGATATTTAAGGAACTACGAAAAGAACAACGAGTATTAAAGAAAATAAATACAAATAAATAAATTAAAAAACAGGTTTACAAAAAGAACTGAAATGAAGATGTAAATGCACTTGTTTATATATATATATATATATATATATATATATATATATATATATATATATATTAAAGATGTCTCAGGAATCTTATGTGTCTGGTTTAAGTGATAAAAGAAAATGGTGAAAATGGTGAGTTTATATAAATAATATTTTAAAACAGAAACTAAAATTCCCCCAAGATTTGAAACCTTACATTTGTTTTAAAATGGGGCGGAAATTTTTTTAAAGCCGTTTTATATAATATTAAAATTAATTGCACCATTTTGCGGAAGAGTTAAGTCAAGAGTTTTGTTAAAAATATTGTACAAAAATTTCAATTTGAAAATCAATTTTAAAATAATCTTGCCTCCAAAACCTCAAATATGAGGACATATTTAGTTATTAATATTACGTTACAATATACTATAAATTAATGATTGGATATCTTCCATTTCTATAAAAACAAATTTATGGTAAGAATTTTTTAAATTTAGTTAATTAAAATTATTTAATTTCAAAAATGTAATTAAGCAATTTAAAATTATATTTAAGTAAATAATTAACTTGTATTACAATTTTGTTGGTTTATTTACAAAATATCATAAATGATTAATTTATTAATATATTAATAATGATATACTTATTAATTCATATATAAGCATTTATATAAATTAATCGAATATATGTTTATAATTACAAATTATTATTACTAATAAATAATCTTAAAAAACAAATCCATGGGTTGTTCAGTATATAGTTTCTGTATACGATTATTTAGTTTTATAAATATATACGGAATTAAAAAGTAATATTTCGTATTCAATGACATGTAAAAGAAAAATTTTAGGAAAAAATATTATTTTACACAACAAGATACCTAAATGGAAGTATAAATAATTTGAACTGAAGTATGTATGCTTTAGAACTAACTATATGCTCAACTGAAAATCAGCAACTTTTCTACCATTATTCTAAATGAAACATTTTGAAATGAAATAATTTTTGACTTTGTATTGTTTCTAAAAAATTAAAAGGCATTTTCTTGAATTTATAACTTCTCAAAATCTCTCTAAATACTTATTACTGACAACAATACATGCATAACATTCTCTCACTGCAACACTTGAGGCAAAGAAGAGAGCAAAAGTCCTCATCTTCTTACAGATTGTCCAAAAGCTTTTGCCCACAATAAAACAAACAGTCTACAATAAAAAAATGTCTGGTGAAAGGATGAAAATTCTACAATCTAAGTAGCTTTTTATTTCATCTAAGTTAGTGCATATCGCAACTTTGTAGACAGGAAGTACAAATGAAGTGTACTGCAGGCCATTGAGAGGATGTTGGCGCATGCGCAGATGCCGTGGTACATTCTGAAGCGCTTGTTTACTTTGGTGTAGTGTGGGCAATAGGCTAAAGGTCCGGGATTGTGGTATCCGATTTCCATGCCGACTCCGGCGTTTTCTTCAAGGGTCATGCGCTCCTCCATTGCGTCCAGTAAGTTTGGAACAATGTACAGCCTAGCACTGAACTCACTCAAGAAGCATATTAGAAGTGTCCACATCTGTCAGAGGGGGGAAAAAGTACGAATATTAGAAACAAAACAAAAAATTGATAGCTGTATATATATGTACAAATAAATACATTTATTTTGCAATAGCCACCTTTAGTGACCATTGTTTTGACAGGAATATGATGATTTAAATTAAATTATTTATGCATAACTTGATGCTCATAATTTTCTTAACAAAATCTTTTTTTTTTTTTTTTGCCATAGAACTATGAGAAATATTTAAATCTAATCATTTTGATATATTGTAAGTGCATGTAATCATCAAATTGTGGGAATCATTAAAGAGTTATCTTTTGTTGTAATATAATTTTCTTTCTAATTCCTCATGTAAATTGACTACAAAATCCAAAAGATTCTTTTTTCTATAACTTTCAATAAGAGCGGAAAATCATGCGATTGAATATTTGATAAAATAATGCAAACGATTTAAATTTCACTGCAATAATAAATCTTACTATTAAAAATTATGCAAAAAAAATTTTAATGCAAAAATTCACGATAAATTTGCATTTCTATTTAATTCCTACTATTAAAAAGATTATTTTTGTAATTTTAAAAAAGAACATCATCTAAGGCATATTTATACCAAATTTAGATTTAAGTCAAGCGATCTAGCCTGCAAAGTGCCAAACACACGTATTTTTCTTCATTAGTAGTATATATAGGAATAACATAACCCTTCAATAACTAACATTTGATTACATATCGTATATAAAATAATGAATTTGGGAGGGAGTAAACTAACTAACTATGAGTAAATTAATGCAATCTCAATTATACAACTTCATTCATTTCCTAATTATTTTTTCATATACATCCCTATTTTATCATATATTTATTTGTTCTTTGAATAATGTCATTCAAATACATCAAAAAAAATAAATTGCATCCTAAAAGACAAAAAAATTTCTTAGTTTGTAATTATATTATTTAATTTTTACATGTTTAATCTTATTCAAATATTTTTCATGCTCTTAAAATAAACAGTTAAGCTGTCAGTTCTTTCTTTGTGGTCTCAGATTTATTCAACGTAAATATTTAGATATGAAGTCATATTAGTTTGTGAATTGACTGAGTGAAAATTTCTTCATTTGAACAAAAAATTGGATTGATGCATCGGATGATTGCTATCTTTTCTTTTGTATTAAAGGGATATAGAAAAACAGATCATCAGAAAATTTGTTACATTGAAAATATCCCAATAGAGCTGTATTTAATTTATATAATTTCATAATTCCTACTTATTAAAGTAATGAAAGAACAAAGCATAGCATGTTCCTCTAAATAAACATTGAAGACAAATTATTCAAACTTAGTTTCAATACTACAGTGCGATAAAAAAAAATTTCATTTTCAACCTTTTTTTTAATTGATAACATATTTTAAATTTAAAGAATCTGTTTGAAAAATCAGTGCTTTTTTATTTTCATTTAATATGTATGATGTATTCTCAAATTTAATTTGTGCATTCTCAGATTTCAAGTATTCAAATGCATAATCAGAAATGAATCAAGAACAAGAGCTTTGATTTCAAACATTCATCCTCGCACGTCCGCATCCTCATAAAACATTTTCAGACGATAACAGATAGATCGTCTGTTAACTGACAGATCAAAGGGGTGGTGAAATTTCACCGGAACAACCCAAACCACTGCCAGATAACGCGGTTAGATGAAAGTACGATAGATGAACATTCGTGAGATCGAACATTCGGCTACCGCGAAATAGCTGTCAACAGTTCTCCAACTTTCTTTTACAATTTGCGGAGATCAAAGCTCTCTGCTGATGGTTATCGGGCGAAGAAGTAGGTGCTAATAGGTGCTTACTTGTACTTTGAGTTCTCCTTGGGCAGCAGAGGGATGGTGGAGAATGAAGAGCGCCAACGTGATCGCTGACAGCATTGAATTCAGCATGAAGTACTTGGGGAACAGGCATTTCTGCACCTTGCCGAAGATGTGGCGGGGCAGGGAGAAGAACAACACGAGACCTGAAGAGCAAAATAGTTATCTTGTTAAAACTACAATGAAAGTCAATAAATGAGAATTGAAATGCAAATGGTAGAATAATAAATGTAGATTGTTATTTTTCGACAATTTAAGGAGTGGAAGTGATCTTTGCAACGAATTTTGTTTATATTTACACAATATAGCGCATTTTGTGTTTAGATTTCTCGTATAGTTAAGAGAATCAATTACGGTGCGTCTTGAACCTAAATCCGTCGTATAATTAAAAGAATCAATTAGGATTCGTCTTGAATCTAGATTCGTCGCATATTTAAGAGAATCAATTGCGTCTTGAATCTAGATCCGTCGTATATCTAAGCGAATCAATTACAGTGCGTCTTGAATCTAGATTCGTCGTATAACTAAGCGAATCAAATACGGTGCGTCTTGAATCTAGATTCGTCGTATAATTAAGAGAATCAATAAGGGTGGTGTATAATTAAAAGAATCGATGATGTCAGTCTTGAATCTAGATGCATGTTATAACTAAGAAAATTGGTTATATCGTGCATTGACACTAGATTCAATGTATAATTAAGGTAAACCATTTTATTGTCTTGAATCTAGATTCGTCGCATAATGAAAAAATTCGGTTATGGGCACTTTTTGATTCTAGATTCGTCATATAATTAATGCCTTGACATATGAATTTAATTCCCTAATCAGATGACACATCTTATTTGGTATAACTATTATTAATTCTTGTAACGACACAAGGGTACTTGAGGTGATAATGCATTTTCAAGTAATTTTTACATTTTAAATTACTTAATATTTTCACTTGATTTCAAATTAAAAATTATAAATTCAATAATTGGATGAGCGAGTCAGATTCGTCATTGAATTCATTTGCGAAAGCATCAAGAAAATGAGTTACATTGCGTCTTTGGTATACATTGTATTACTAAGAGAACCGTTTGTGGCACGAACTGAAAATAGATTCATCATATAACTTAAAGAATCGTAATGCTGCGTTTGTCTATGTTCGCCGTTTAATTAGGAGAACTGAGTAAGGGTGCCTTGAATCTAGATTCGTCGTAGTACTGAGAGATTCGATTATAATTATGCATTAAAGAAGTCACTCATTAACCAGATGCTTAAATATTAAAAAGATTTCAAGTATTAGTAAGATCATCACATTCAGAATTTTTTAAGTCAATTTATTTCTACGATAATATCGCTAAAGGCTCTCTATGCACAACGACATTTCTTTATTTTGGCAAAAAAATTCACTGAATCAGCTCAAGAACGGGAATCTCAACGAAAAATCAAATATTTGTCTTGAGTAACAAAGTTGCATTTGATACTTTAATATGCAATATGTAAGAGAATTCTCCAAGAATGAATCTGCAGTGAGATATATGACAACTGATCCCTTGTATAGCAAAATAATCTTATAGGATTATGTAAAAATTTAAAGGAACAATTTCATAGATATTTAATGCGAATATTTCAGAAGTTTTAAAGATATCAAAGAAAAATTTTCAAAGTAGAATAATGTCCAATAAATTTTTTTAAATTCAAACCCACCTTTTATTTAACAGTGAAATTGCTTTCTAAATTTAAAAATAAGAAAGAAAAAATGGATATGACTTCTTTCATTATTCCTCATATTATAGTGGAATCTTACATGTTGGTTAATTATAAGCAATTTTTTTCCAGACTGTTTATATTCTTCGAAAATATTTTTGTAAGTTCTAACAGTATTGTATTACAAAATTAAATTATTACTTTAGGAAAAACATCCTTTAAGAAAAATACAAAACTTGGAAATTAAATTACTTTTCTTTAGATATTAAGGATTAAAATATACCATTAAAGTTAAGGGTCACCATAATAAATGAGTTTATTACAGAGATTCTTTATTAATTTGTTTACAAATGGAAGAAAATGAATATTTTCTCATAAAGTTCATACCTGAGGCAAAGGTCATCCAGAATTGCGTCCCGAAATGCATTGCGAAACAGGCCACATACATAAGGCTTGTGAAAGTTGAAGGCTGTTCGGGTGCCAAACGATTTTCTCGGGGGAAAAACAGAAACCCAAGGTACAGGGAGGTCACCAGGGTGAAGAAATGGGCTGGCTGTGGGAGACGAAACAGCCACCTGAAATAAAACAGTAAAACTGTTGTTAAATTTTAAACTAAATTTAACACAATTTAAATAGTTAATTATTTTATAGGTGTCAAACACACTTAGAAGCAAAACTATCTCTTTTTATAGACAAATTTTCAGATAAAACTATCTTACCTTTAAAGAAAATTTAAAATAAAATTATTTCCTTTATAGATAAATCTTTTAATAAAACTATAACATTTATAGAAAAATTTTAAAGCGAAACGATCACATTTACATTAAGAAACGTTACAATAGACGGCGAATGTTTCAGAAAAATAATTCAAAACAAAATATTTAGTTTTTAATTTAAAAAAAAAATGTTTTACATAATGTCCTTCTAATGTATTAGCAGAATATGTTTCAATAAAAAATCAGTTATGAGAAATATTTTCAATTTACAGCATTTATTTAAATGTTAAAGAAAAAAAATCCTATGCTTTTTTTCAGAATTTAATATCAGCACAGAATTTTTCGAAAGGAAATGGTTACTTATTTTCAAAAGGTTATCCTTTGAGATATCAATATGTATTAATCATTAATGAACAATTGACTTACATACTTCCATATTCATATAAAAAAAATATAGGTTTTTAAAAACACAAAAATGAATTTAAGAAATCACATGAATTTTTAATTCTGTAAATTTTCTACGATCAACGAAAACAAAAAAAAAAAAAAAAAAAAAAAAAATCGATGTTCATATATCAATACATCTAAATATTCAGATGTTTAACAATAAAATATCAATTAATTTTTTAAAATTTTATTAAGAAAAATCTCTATTAAGGTGGTTTTTTATTAATTAGTAATAAAAAATAGTGATAAGTAAATTATCAGTTTTCTAATTTATATACAAGAAAAAATCATTACAGTTTTTTATTCTGTTTACTGATTAATATAATTGAGGTAAAGAATTCTATATCTAACGATTCTTCAATTCCAATAAATTATTTAATTATACCTTCCAAAAAGAATATCCTTCAGAATCTCTTGACACATTTTCTTAATCAGCTTGCATCGGATTTCAATAAGTGAAGTAATGATTCACAATAAGGTGAAGTGAAAACATTAATTATCAACTAAATCATATTTATCGTCCACATCCAGTTATATTTATCATGAAATGCAGATTATTTTCTTGTTATTTTGATTTTTTTAAATAATTCTATAATTGAATAACAATTTTTTATAACAAGCTGTAAACAAATCAGTCATGTTGTTTTGAAACGAGACAGAGTTTTGAAACAAAAACAAAACGATTCTTTAAAAAAAAAGATTCAATTTTTATTCAATCAATCCTAACTTTCTTTCTTTCAAAATAAGGTTATCAGAATCGTCTGAACTGAAAAGGCAAATCCGTGCAAGCACGCGATTTAACCACCGAAAAAAAGTCTGAGACTAAATAACTCACAGAATTTGATAGGTCTATAAAAAAATATGAAACAAGAGAAAAATACAAGTTGATAGGACGCGGTATTTGACCCAGAACTCGGTAATATCTACAGGTGTGCCTACGTGACCATATCCACGGATTCAGAACCACTCGGAAAGGGCATTTCACTGTAATATCATTATTTATATTCGATATCTACATTATGCGTTCATTGTCTTCTGAAGATTCTGACCATGAACGGAGCGGCATAAAAAAGGGGCACCTGACGGTCGTCTGATTGTGCCCATAAGTATAATCTTCTTAATTCATTTATAATTAGTGTTGGTCATTTTTATAGCATTTTTCTGTGGTTTGTAAATGATGGAAAGGGATATCTCATTGCTTGTTTAGATGTTAGTGTGTGTTTTTTTCTGTTGTTCAATAATCATGTACGCCAGTGAAATAAAGATACTCTATGTTGTAATTAGATTTCATTGTAAATGAATTTATATTGATTTTTGGAATAAATTTTCGATTATGTACTTCCTTTTCAAAATAATGGGCGGGTTTGGTATTCTTTTTTAATGGAATAATGAGATATAATTACATGTAATTAAGAAAAGAATAAGAAGAAAAGAGATGACAGCATTTTTCCCTGAAGGAAAAAGTGAAAACAGGTTTAAATGGTAGAATTTCTTTAAGTTAAAAATTAATAAATGGTTTTCATATTCCTAATTATTTTTAAAATACATAATTAAACAAAAAAAAAGACAAAATCAGTGATTTTCTATTGTCGGAATAAGGACTTTAAGGCATCGCGTAACATTTAAGGGAAAAAAACAAGAAAAGGAATGAAAAATTATGCAAAACAGAAATAAAGAAAATGTGCTCTTTAAAAAATATATATCCTCGTTCTAAAAAATATAAAAATACAAAAGTAATTTGGTATAATTTATTCATAATTCAACGAAAGCAAAATTCAATTAAAAAAAAAGGTTGGAATAAATTTGGCAACGAATAATAAATTTTGACTCTGGCAGTCAGAATTAAATAGGAAAGTTGGCAACGAATAACAAATTTTGAGATTCCTTGCATCAATCAATTCCAAAAACAGTGCGCAGAAATTATTTTTTTTTTTTTACATTTTGTTGCATTTAAAAATGTTTTAGTGGGTAATTCACTTTTAGAATGACACGCTATATAGTATTAAAAAAAGTTAATATTAAAAAATTTTTAAAGAATAAAAATTCAAATTCTTATTATCAAAATCATATAAAAATGCATTTTGGGCCAGACGCAAATAAAAAAAGATTTTTTTTATTGCAATTTAAAGTTTCAAGGATCAAATTTTTAAAGTGCGGCATACAATTATTATCGCTATTCGAAAAATTGAGAAAATGCATTCAATTGGAGGAGAGGTGCATTATATTGCAATTCAGATATTATCACGACTTTGTTTAAGACGAAGACAATACGGCATCTTTTGCGCAGTAGTTGGTTTGCACAGCATAAGTAAATCCTCTTAAATAGTAAATAAATGCGCAGTTTTAGCACGAATATTTTCGATTATAGAATCAGCTGAGGATGCGAAACATTTTCCCAAGAAGGTTACACATTCCATATTAGTATTTTGCCACATAATTAATACCATATTAATTTTTTTTTCCAAAATATTTCTTACCACATTTAATTTTATTTTCAAAACATTTCTTACTATATTTAATTTTTTTCAAACTATTTCTGATCATATTTAAGTTTTCTGAAAAACTGTCAACCATATTTAATTGTTTACAAAAATTCCTAACATTCTTCAATTTTTTTTTTCCAAAATTTTTTGCTATACTAAATTTTTACAAACAGAGATCAAGACAAAAAAAATCGACTGTATGATATCTCAATTTATGAAGTGAAATTTTCATAGTAAAGTTACAGAAGAGAGAATAAATTAATAATAATCAATTATTTAAGATAGACATGTTTCTTATGATAGATAGATAGACATGAAGGATAGACATGATAGATAGACATAGACGGTGTTTCTCGACACCAATATTTTCTAGATTTTCATTACTAAACACATGAATGAAAGCATTTTCAATATAGTGTTGGACCAAGTTCAAAAATGTGTAAAAATTAAAAACAATATTTAAAAAATGAAAAACATTTTGATTATTAAAATTTTCTAAAACAGTAAAGAAAGGATGAAGAAGTTTAAACGCTATATATTACAATTCCTTCATTTTTTTTTTGTCAAGATGATTTATACACCACTAAGTTAAACATAATTTGTGAATGAAAATTTAAATTTTCTTTTAAATAAAATCCAGTTAATGGCTTTTTAATAAGAATTATTTATTTATAAATAATAAATAGGACAAAAAAAACAATTAATTCAATCTTTCGCTTCAGGATATGAAATCGAAAATCAGAACTGCCCTTTACTTAGGACTTTACTTTACGATTCTTGTCACTTTTGTAAAACATGTATAATAAAGTAAAAATATAGAAACGTAGTAGATTTATAGTAGTAGATTACTTGCATAAAACTGCAAGTGGTTCAAGTTCTTTACTCTATAATCTGACAACTGATATTTATATTGAACATATAGTAATATTTTAAAAATAAACTCATTGCGGTCGAAAATTACCGGTCAACCATACAATAAATATTCATTTAAAGAAATAAGCAAGATATTTGTCCGTAATTTTATGACAAAACTACAGTGTAATTTCTAATAAACAGATGTTACAGCGCTGTACGCAACACATCTGTCAAATTTATTTACAGATCAAACGAAACAAAGGCAGCTGAAAATTTTATGTGAAACCATTTTTGGTCTCTCTTATAAACAATGGTTACTACGCTGTATGTCTTTCTTCAAATTTATAAACAAATATTACCATGTAAGACTAACAAAAAACCTTATACGAAACACTGATTTACATTTATTATAGAAGAATTGGTCTATAATGGTATGTATATATTCTAATGGTATTCCTAAATTAAATCATGGTTATCACTTGTTGTGAAGATAAAATTTCAGAAGTAAATTAACTATGTGCATTTTTATGCGCAATCCTTGATCCGAAACTGAAAAACAAGATCTTAAAAATAAAATTTTATTACGTTTGTTTCTGAAGTAGCGGATTCTTTATTATGAGTAATGGTTCTGGAAATCATCCAAATTATTCTAATAAACACGTACATTTGCGTCATGTCACATTTTTTTTATGTAGTACAACAAATAGCAGAAGTTAGAAACAACAAATAGCAGAAAATGACAGTAGGCTAATGAAGCATAGAAAATAGAAACTAAAAGTTAGAGCAAAAAGAAAAAGCATCATAATGTAAAATGTAATATAATTTTATGATATTTTAAATATAATTAATTACATAAAAGTAATATTTTAAAACTAAAATCACTACTTCTAAATTAAATTTCCTCTGAAACAAAATTATAAATATCTAAATTTAACTCAATTCTGTTAAAAAGTCAGTATCTGTATATAAATATATAAATTTACTTAACTTCTATTAACATTTCATATCTTTTAGGAAAATCTTTTACTACTTTAAATAAATTCAAAACACTTTTCTATTCAAATTATTAATATAATTGTACTTTGATATCTTTTTTAAATTATAAATTTAATTTATAACCAAAAAGGCTTCCTGAAACAATAAATTAAATCATATATTTTCAGCTCAAAAGCAAGTTATCATTAAAAATATTATTTGATGAAAATGTGCAATCCTCTCATAATTCCCGAAATTCGCAAACGCTAACCGTTTTTTTTATATGAATTATAAATTCATTTCATTACACATTAACAGATTTTCCAGGCTTTATATCTATCTGAATTTTTTTCATAGTTTCTATAAGGAAGATGTTACAAGTATTTGTTTATCTTAAATCTAGAAAAAGTAATTTCCTTTTTCTAATTTATAGTCGTGCTTTTCACAGATCTTGAATTTTGTATATTTGCAGTTTTTATGAACATAAGCGTCAAAAAATTAGTGCTATTTTTATAAAGTTTAAAAAAAAATTTAAGTTTTCTAAAGAGATTTGCATATAAGGAAACTGCTGTTCCATTAACTGCTGTTGTTTTATAAGTAGACATTTGGTCATATCATAAAATATTTTTATATAAATTATATGATTTTTTTAGTTGAAAATGAAACTGATACATCAATGATAGAGCTATTACATCTTTCACTCTATGTATGAATTAAATTTAGAACTACTGTCTTTTTTAATTTCTTAACATATAAAAATTAAAATGAATTATTTAATTTTTTTTACATTATTAATAATAAATTATAAGAAGAAATCAAAATCGATGTAATAGACATTTTCTTTACAAAAAAAAAACCTTCTCCATATATGTCCAGTTATTTTATTAAAATCACAAATCATTTCAAAAACTATCAAGCAAAAAATGTTGAAACATAGTAGGTGAAAATTAATTGTCTGGTGAGATTTTACAGATTGCTTTGACAAATAAGATAATTTAAAAATAAAAATTTAAAGCAAAATAATTTAATAACGGTTTCAGATAATATAATTTTAATTTTAAAAAAAAGTAATGATTAAATGAAATCATCTTTTAAATAAATGCTTCTTTTACAATATTATTACTACAATTCACTTATAAAAATTGAAATAAGAAAACTTCAGAAAATACTATAAAAGTTTTAACTATGTTTTAGTGGTTTACGTAATAAATCTGTGTATATAGAGTTAGCTTAACTAACATAAACCTTTCGCATGTATAAACAACAATTTTTAAAAAAAATTATAAATGATTGATTTAATTCCTTTTTAAGAAAACCATTTTGTTTATTTGTAATTAAATTTTGAAGAAACTATTCAAAATAAACAAATTGTATCTGAAAGTACTAAATTTTCACTTTTTATTCGAATACTGTTTGTTTTCGACTTACAATTGACTAGCTTGACAGCTAGTACGACGAACTAGTCGTAAAGTGAATTTATATTTTTCAAAATTATTTTCAATGAATTTCATTGAACTTCAATATAAAAGTGTATCTATTACTATTACAGATTATATAATAATTAATATGCGCTCTAATGTACATAGTATAAACAAAAATCTGAATAAACTATAATCTAAAATTACATTTTATGTTGAAATTTGAAAATTATTTTTTGCCTTCATTATCTGCATGAGTCACTAGTCGAAGAGAAAGTATGCTTATGCTTTAGGGAAAATATTAAACAGTTTCCTTCAATTAATTTAAAGTTTTTAATAAGTAATTTTATTAATGTAAAATCTTTCAATTTAATTGATTTTGTTATTTATGCTACAATAATGCTACAAAATAGAACTTGATTATTTTTTTAAAATACAATGCAAATAAATAAGCATTATTAATACATTACAAATGCATATATAATTTTTAAAATTCATCTATTTAATAAAATAAAAGAAACTTACTCAAACCTGGCTGGTATGAATTTCTTTTTGATCAGATTCGATGCGGGAATAGTTTTTCTCCTGCACTGAGGAGGAATCTTTTGGGGATGCATTGACAAATTCGATATCATCCACGATGCAAAACCTATTAAAGAGTCATTTACGTTTTGGTTTTTAGTCATCTCTTTAGAACGCCTGTATAAATATTTTGCGAGAACTTCCCGTACAGCTAACTACAACTAAGTACGTCGTATTGTTCCAGTACGAACGGAAGTGGAATTTTTCGTAGCAGACGATTTCTCTTAAAGACCGAGTCCAGTTTCCGTTTGCTTTTATATCGATGTTAATCCCTATCATTTGATAAGGGTTGCCATAGAGAAAATTATAGTAGCCCATAAATCGCCGCTCCTAACTGGAAGGCTGCCATTTTTCGAGGTTTTCGCTCTTTATTTATGTTTTCTCCATCTTTCTGTTTTTCTTTAGCTGTAGTGATAAATATTGATAAACTTCAGGACATTTTTTTCACCCTGATTTAGTGAAAAGAATAATAATTCACACAGATTGAGTCAAACACTGAAGACAGTTAAAAGCTATTATTTGTAGGCGAAAAAATTAAAAATTTAAAGAAATCAGGTAAAATATTTTGGATTAATCTTCCTAATTTTTGTAGTTAATTGCTATTCGCACACTTTTTTTATTTCTAATTTTAATCTAAACTTTATTTTGTTACTTATCAAGGTTATATTATTTTTATTCGTTACTTTATCATTTTAATCTAAACTTTATTCGTTACTTTATAAAATCTAAATTTTCTGGAAAGGTCTTTTTGCTCCTTTTTATTATTTTATATTTCTTTTTAATCTGATGTAAAATTAGATAAATGCAATGATTATTATAAAAAAGAATGTTTAAAAGAATGACAGAATTTTTTTAGACTCCTTTACACAACTGCATAGCAATATTTAACACTTTTTATTGTGCTTATTAGAGAAAAGAATAAAGATATAGATTATTCTTATAATAAATATATTTATGATGAATTAGCTTTTAATCATATAAATTTAATTTTTTTAATAATTAGATATAGTATAGACAATGATTACACTTTAAACTTGATAGTACAAAATTTGGTTTCCAGTACTGGGAGATACGATACCAAAGAGTAAAAATTGAATTTATATAAAAAAATGTTGATCTTTTAATATTTTTAAATGAAATAAACATTCTTATTTTGCAAAAAGTTTCAAATCGCTTTGAAACTTATTATTTGCTTATTTTCTATCTGCAATGAAAAGTTTCATATATTGAATATTGCTGTTGTGGTAAATATGTGCAACTTTAATCGTTTTTTTAGTTTCACTTGCATTATTTTTATAAACAACAGCTTAATTAAAAATAAAAGCTTCTTATAATATAAACTGTTTATTTAATGACCAATTAAATAAACCTGGTTTAGCCAATATGGCTGCCGAAGTTAATGTGCTAAAAACGAGAAAATCAAAACTACAGAATGTTTTTATTTTAATTTTCCTTTAATATAGGCAACATTTTTAAGATAAGAAATAAACTAAATCATAAAAATAAATTTCAAATGTAATATTTTAATTTTTTTAAATATTAAAGTTAGTGTCGTATCAAAAATTGTATTAATTTCGAATTTTATTTCGTATCTCAGATTGCTTATTTTCAAGGAAAAAAGTTTTAAATATAATTTTTCTTTAAATAGTTTTAAAATTTCAAAATATAGTTATGGTTATAAAGCAAGAGCGATAAAATGATAAATTAAATGTAAAAGTTATTTGTATATATAATATGAATAGCAACTTAAATTTAGAACTAGATATTTATGAATATGCATTCTGACATCATGTTGAAAAACAAAGATTGCATAAGCATTTGACTAAAAAAGTCAAAGAAGAATTAGAAATATCGTAATTCTGATTTCGTGATTTCATAACAATACAGACATAACAAATATTTCTTTTGTCTAACAAATATCTATTCATTGAATTATGAAAATTTTCGAAACTTTTTTTATATATGTCTATACGAGCTGTTACACGCCTCTCAAAAAAGCATTATTTTATTGATTCTAGTTTATGATTTTATTTAAATTTGAGCTGAAATTTCAGAAATAGCCGATTACACTGTTAAATACAATTTTCATAATGAAAAAAAGTGAATTAAATGTCAAAACATGTATAAAATATTTCATTATTTGATTCAAATAAATAGCAGAAAAGAACGAAATAATTTTTCCCAAGGAATTTAAAAAGTCATTTTCATGAACTTATTATTTCCTGACATGAAAAATAATCCACGAAAAATATCATCAAGTTTTTCGTACGAATCTTTAAAAGCTCAGAATTTGTGTTTTTTTAGTTATTTTAAAAGAAATGCCATTTCTTAAATACATTCAAACTCTCAAAACATTCATATTTTAAATAAATATCAGAGTCTCTAAAATTATTTATTTACAATTGAAATGAATGAAATCTAATGTACTCAACAGAAAGGACGAACAGAAAATTTATATCTATGGGTGCTTAAATGAATATTTTTGGACTGCGTTACAACGAGTTGATTTATTTAATCAAATGTGAAATAACTTTTTTTGGTGGATAACAGGTGTCCTTGCTTTTTCATTCAGCTGATCCAGAACTGCAGATTAAAACAATTCTTTGAGTTTTTTTTTTTTTTTTTTTTTTTGCTTTGAAGGTAAAACTTTAAAATCCTGATGTTATGATGATATGTTATGATAATCCAATTAGATTATCATAACATATTCCTAAAAGAGGCTGTAAATGTTAAAATTAATTTTTTTAAAGAAAAGTGTTTTGGCTACGTTCAAAAATATTGCAGCCTTATTGTTGAAATAAAAGTATGTTTCATTTCAAACAACCTTTATGTTACATTCATTTAACTTTTTTGAACGATAACTGTACACATTTATTACAAAATAATTCTTTTAAAAACAATGGTAACTCAACTATCTGAATATTTGAAATTTGTAAATTGTTTTTGTAAGAATTGAAGCAGAGCATTTATCTGTTTTTTTTTCCTCTGAAAAGTTAAGCTCTCCTTAGCATTTCCTTTATTTTATAACATAACACTTTCAATGATAAAGCCTATTAGTTAGAAAGATTACGTGTCGAGCAATATTACAAATACTATCATTGTTTGCCAACATGATAATTTTATAGTTTGGCGTAGTATTATTAAATTGTTTCATAGAAAATACACACTGAAAAAAATTGTTCAGTACTCTCTAGAGGACGAATAGTAAACTTAGAGATAATAAATTTGATATTTTGATTCAAAATTGTATTTGAATTTTGATTAAAAATCAATTCATCCAAATGAATTTCATGAATTCATGTTAATTTTTTTCCTCCAAAGTTTCGGCGCATATTATCACTGAAAGAACATTTTCGCACCATTTTAAAATTTAGGAGATTAATTTTTCAGTGATACCAATTTTTTTCACGCAGTATTTTGGCTGATTTTTTTATATATATAATTATTCTGAAATGTTGAGGGTTAACAAAAAAAAGTAAATACTTCCTCAACTTAAAATCATCCTATCTAATACAATATTTTTTAAATAATATTTTCGAATAAACACCTTGATTAGCCAATGAAGCTGGTTGAAACCATGAGTGTATTAACATTCTAAGCTATTGAAATTATTTTAGAATATTTTTGCTTTCGACAAGGACTACAGTCTCCTTTAATATAGATTTACAAAGCTTATAAAAATAAGTTAATTCACTAATTGCATTATCGAATTTGCTAAGTTTATCAGTTGAACAAAATATTGTTCCTAAATATATTGATGCCTTTTTTAAATACATTTAAAATCCTAATATAAAAATATACAAAATCGTTCTTCGTTTCGAATTGATATTTATTTACTCTTTCTTAAAGCATTTAAGAGACGAAAACATTTAGGAAATATTGTGAAATAATAGAAGTAAAAAGCATTAACTTAGGGAAAATAAAGGCTTTAAAATTTCGTCTGATTGTGAAATAAATAATCGGCAATTTTATTAACTGCTACATAATGGGAAATGTAACAATAATGCTTCGAGATTCTTTGATTTATTATGTCTTTGAAATAATGCAATATGTATATAAATTTAATCTTCTGAAGAGTTTTGTGTAATAGATATTTACCAATTTCTTTAGAATAAAAATATTCTTTAATCAAACAATTATTCTTCTAGAAATCATGATTATGCAGTGTTTTTTTGAGGGAAAAAATACGAAATTGATAATACAACGAATACATCCAACTAATGTTTTTTTAATCATGTGACCTTCAACCGCAATGAATAATTGAAAAATAAAGAACAATTCTAGATCAACAGAATTTTTGTAACTGGAATTTCAAAAGAGTGATCTTGATTTATATTATAGCAGTTCGTTCATTAGTATTTCACAGCTACAGTACGCTCTAAAATTTTATTACATGGAATCTCTCTCCGGAAAGCACTAAAATTCGTTCGCTTCGTAGTAGTAGCTGAACATTATTTGAAACAGGAAACGGAAGATTCGTCTCATTGAGTTGCTGTAAATATAGTTGAGTTACAAAATAACTTTAAAAAATGATATTTTTCTAAGATACAGTTAAAAAATTTTTGGGACTATTAAGAGATAAAGCTGTTCTTTAAGAATTACATTTAAATCTTATTCTCTTCTGAAATATTGTTTGCAGCAATTTCTGAATTGAGAAGCTGGTCAGATCGATAAAGATGTCGAGTACTGTAGTCTTTTAAGTTTATTATTTTACTAATTACCATCTTTTTTGTTATTCTAATATAATCAAATAATATAGTCTTCTAAATATTTATAAATTCGAATAAAAATTTGGAAAATAATCATTTTCGACAACATTGTACACTTATTCAAATTTAGCTCCGAATTACAAAATAATCTGCTAAAGGTAAAAATTAATCACTCCATATTCATCTGAAACATTTTATAAATGCATTATTTACCATGCTAAACTAAGAATTTGACAATTGAAATATTTAAAAGAGCTTCCATTTTCATTTGTGCTGCCATAAGTGAAGAACTTTATCCAATTAATTTTCAACTTTTATATGGCTGGAAAATATAAGCAAAAGCATAAATTTACTGTAAGAGTTCTACAGAAGTGATAGAAAGGACTCGACAACACAGAAACGAACAGGAAAATATAAACAAAGACATAAAATAACTTTTTGTTTTCTTTACAGTAATGAAAGCGGCGTTTCGTCAACACAGAAGCCGAGAAGGGATGCAAACGATATTTTTAACATCTGTTAAAACTAATTTTTTTATGTTTAATATATTCTTTAAATTTCCTATATTTTAACAGTTTCAAATAAGCATGATTCATTGTCTGATAAATTTTCTACTATGCTTTAACACAAGAGGGTCAATAGAAAAATCAACGAAACCAGAAATTAACCGTTTTACTATCTTAGAAACAATTATCTTTATCTCAATGATTAATTTATTAGAAAAGAAACGACCCAAAAGGCTTAAGGCAGAAATCTTTATTTTTTTTTATTAATAATTTTAAATTAACAAAAATGTAATTTCAAAGAAAATAATTTAGGACAGAGGGGTGAATAAATGAGAAAGATTGTATTTCACAGATAATTTTTGTATAGTAACACAACGTGACGTATCTTGTATGTCATAGTTCATTGAAGTTCCTTTCTTTCTATTATCCCCCGACTGGATAAAATTTAGAATTGATCTACTTTATTTAATGGTAGGACTCATACAACTTTTTACTTACTTTTTAATATTTACTGACATTCTTTGATGATATGATTACATATCAAATTTGACTTCTAAAAGTGGGTACAAATTTACATCGCTTGAAAACAGAATCCCATCCACAATGTATTTTAAAATTGAGTACAGATGTACATTGCTTGTTGATACTATCTCATACCAAATTTGTACTCAATTTGACATACAAAATTGAATATATTACTTGAAAACACAATCAAGGACCAAATTTCGCTTACAAAATTTAGTAAAGATCTTCATTGTTTGGCAAGTCACAGGCCAAATTTTGCATCTGAAATTTTGTACAGATGTACATTTTTTTATGTATTTTAAATTTTGCTTTCAAAATTTTAAACATATTTACATTGTTAATGACAGGACCCATATCAAATTTCTCTTTCGAGATTTAGTACCTACGTATCTACATTGTTTTATAACAGTACGATGCAGAAAACTTTGCTTCCGAAATTTACATTGTAGCACAGATTTATATTGTTATACACTGTAATTTTATACAAACATACATTGTTTGTTAAAAAGATCACATATTAAATTTAACTTGCTTAAGTAACTAAATTTCCGATTTATTACCTTTATATATTCGCAAATACTCAGATTAAATAGCGGATGTATAATATAGATCTGTAATTCTAGTAATTTATGCTAAATTTCACCCATCTAGATATTTATATTTTTGAATAATCTGGTTCACATAAGCATGAAAACAAACTGACAGGCGGAGATATCTAAAATTTAAAGAGAGAGTTTCTTTAAATTTTAATTAGATTTTCAATTAAAACTGAATACATTTTTTCTCAGTAACTTTGGAGGTACTACTACTCAAAAAGTATTTTTTTAAAAAAATGAACGTTTCAGTGTCACCAGTTTCAAAACCTTTTCTCTAACTTTAATAATTTTTTTCAAATTTTCTTAAATATATTTCATAATTATAGTTTTCAACTTTTATTGTTAAAAATTTATTTTCTCATGCGTTGCAAGGATATCAAGTATATATTTTTTTAATCTACGCAAGTCTTGTAATTATTAAGAGTAAATATTAAGAAAAAAAACGAACAATAGTAGGTGATCGAAAAGATTAAAATGCTACGATGTTTTGATTTCAATTTAAAATACACAAATTTAATTTTTAATAATTTTCTTATTATTATTTATGACAAATATTTATTTTGAATCTCGAATATCTTTTTACTGAAAAATTTCTTATTCAAATTCTCTTCTGAACTTTATTTTAAAGAAATGGAAATTTATTTAAACTAATAAAACGACACTTCATTAGTTTATATTTATTGAAATAGTGTTTTATTACCAGTTTCTTTAAGTTTTTTGTTTATTTTGAAAAATTTTACATTAACATAAAGTTTTAGCAAAAATAAAAATTCGAAGACAACATATGCATAGTGATATATAATCTTTTCATGTAATTTATCGGCATTTCAATTTCCCATATCTTGAAAATATAAATATTAAATATACCAAAAATATTACTTAAACTATGTGATTATAGACATTGTATTTGCATTTCTATTTTATTTAAAATCCAAATATATATTTTATTGATATGTTATGCGAATTAAAAACAACTACTTGCTTGTAGCCAAATAAAACTAAATTTAGAATTTCACTTTTACCATGAATATTTTTTCAGTGAATTTCTTTAGGTGTAGAAATATTTTTAATTCTATATTCAACTATAAAACGGAATAATGAACTAAAAATAATTCAGTTATCCGAAAAACAAGGATAGGAGACACAATTGGAAATTCTGGAGTTGTTTTGATTCAACGACGAATATTGGAATAAGTTTGCTTGTTTTTTAAATTTTTTTAAATGTGCACAATTCACTGTTAAGGAATCATAGTAAAATAATTTACCTGAGTTATTCCTGGTAAATTCTTTAGATTGAAAATTTTCATCTAGACTTCCTTGAAAAAATTGTAAAGTTACATCAGTTATTTAACCTTAAATGCGTAGCGATGAAGATTTGTTCCGTATATTTAAAATCTCGTATCTTTCTATGTAGCAACCTTTGCATAGTGTTTTTTTATTTTAATTTTACCAAAACTACTTTATCGTTTCCGAACGCAATTAGAATCTTTCACAATTTATTTCTTTATATGTGACAATTTTCATTGTTGGCGCGCTATCTGAGTGTAAATTTATTTTGGCGGGTGTTAAGGATTACAATTATTTATATAAAAAAGTGATTAAACATAAAAGAAAAAATTGTTTC
The DNA here is from genome assembly GCF_947563725.1 of Argiope bruennichi. Lineage (NCBI taxonomy): Eukaryota > Metazoa > Arthropoda > Arachnida > Araneae > Araneidae > Argiope > Argiope bruennichi. Next base: position 92,617,201 of record NC_079157.1, on the reverse strand, counting down.
CCAATAGGAACAAAGAAATAATAACGAGTAATATTTAGTAAATTTGTAGAACTCAAGGAGTGAATGTTCATGAAGATGCACAAAATACACCAGTATGGTTTTTTGAAAAAAAAAAAAAAAAATCTTACAAGTTTTTTTTTTTTGTATTTGTTTTCATGAAATACGCCCATTTCCCATTTTATTTCAAATTTTATTTATTAAAAATAAAAATATATACATATAAGGGTTACAGATATGATTTTTTAAAGTCTTTCAATTATTAAGTAATTTACAAAACAACTTTTCGTAGAATAATTAATTGATATGGGATTGTTAACTTATCATATATTTTTATTGATTTCATCCAATAAACTCTGAAATATCTAGGTATTTTCTCGAACATTTTATCAAATCTTTAGCGGAAAAGATGCACATTAATATAGGTCAAACTAAATTACCAATCAGAATAACATGTTTTGAACCATTGTTAAACTCTTCTCCTAATTAATTATTCATAACTGACATAAAATTTTGGATTAGAAATCTCGCCAAATGTCTGCGTAATTCGGTTAAATATAAATTATCATCAGATACGAGGAATATGTCCCAATTTTGCGCTTCTGGAAGTCAACCTCTGTCCCTTCCTCGACCAAAAACCTACAGCCGACGTGATAGTTCACGCGATCCGAACCTCGTAGGTCACATGGTAGGTGTGGCCATGACGTCAGAACTCATCACTTATCATCATTCGCTGATGCAAATCTCTCAGATGTTTATTGTATTTAGAGGTAGCGAGAATGAATGAGTAATTTATGCATATCGTAGATGTAGTAATGAAAATACTCACTGGGCATAAAACAATGATATTATATCGTTTTTTGCCTTGACTGATTGTATTTTTCTAGTTAAGAAGACGCAAATAAATATGAGATATGAGTTGTTTTTTATTTCTTTTTTTGCTTAGTGACGTATTTGAAACTGACAAATTTAGTACAATTCTAGTATTTCTCCTTTGACGTACTTTTTTTTCTCTTCTTTTTTTCCTATGGGAAAAAAAGATGATGAAATATAAAAAAGATTTTCGTCTACGAGGTTTGCTAAATTTATTTATTTTGTCAAATATATCATTTTTTAAACGTAGATGTTCAATATTTTGTGTCCCAGATTTACTTATAGCATCTTAATTGTATTTCAAGGTAATATATATTTTTTTAATTTTTATATTCATAAGTATATTAATTTTTAGCTAAACATCTATATGGGTTTGTAGGTGAATAGAATAATATAGAAATACAGGGTGTTCATTAATTATTGTCGGGGTTTCCGTACCTCATAACTTTCGAATAAAAAATATTACGCAAAAACCGATTACGTATTCGTAAATTACAACTCAAAGAATTTTATTAATGATATTAAAATGTAAAGCTTGCACAATTTGCACTTTGTAGGCATTCAGTTGAAGGCGGTTATGGAGAACGTTCCATATCGTCGTATGTGCTCGGTCTTCCCGCTCCCTTTCGGTGTAGAACGCTACCAGTCTGATTAGATTAACCAACGTCTGATAGAATTATCCGAAGGAGGATCTTTCTTGTACGTGGTCCTGAAGCGACGTTGAGTAGTTATGACTGATTTAGTTTCGAAAAACCACAATACACACATTGCTTTTTCTTGCACGGTCGCCATTTTTATTTATGACGTCATAATTACCCAGACTGCAAATGCGCTAAGATCGCATTGTTGCCACGTAAAATTCTTTGAGTTGTAATTTACGAATACGTAATCGGTTTTTGTGTAATATTTTTTATTTGAAAGTTATGAGGTACGGAAACCCCGACAATAATTAATGAACACCCTATATGTTAAATTTTAGTTCTTAATACAATTTTCCTTGATGAACTAGATAAATAAATTAAATGTTTATGATCTATTTAGCAGCTTAAAGAAGAAAAATATTATACTAATATTATATGTCTCATTCGTTTTTCAATTATAATTTCGATACAGTACATAAAATATTTTAATTTTCTTGCTTATAATTTTTTTTATCTATTTTATCAAAAAAAAAGTTATTTATAACCTTATTAGCTTTCTAAAAATATAGCAGATTTCGCTCAAGTACGCATAACATAGTTGAATACCAGTTTAAATAATACATATATGTAATATTTAAACTTTTTTTGTTCATTTATGATATATGCTGTATATATTTTGTAGGGCATATATATTTTATATGTTATATATGAAATAATTAATTAAAGGTCATAGTGGGAAAACCAACTCCACAATTAAGCAGATTATTGAAAATTTTACATGAAAATGAATAGGAAATATGTATGGCAGACGTCGCTGTATAACAAATTTTGAGAAAATAATGAAAACTGGAGGAAAAAATTATACAGAAAATAAAATTAACATCGTCGAAAAGTTAATTCTTTAGCTTCAAATGTAAAATGTCAAAATAGTTTTGGGATAATAATAAATTCCAATGCTATTGAGAAACAGTAATTATTAATTTAAGATTTCGATAAAATTTTAAATTGATTGAAAATTTAACTACATTTTTGAAAATCCCTTTCTTAGTAATATATATTACGGTAGAAATAACGATGTGCGGAATTTGATAATCTGAGGTCCATTAAGCTCAAATGAAAAAAAAAAAAATCTCAAGTTTGGAATTGAGTCAAACTGATTGCAATATTTATTATCAATAGTATACACATACAGAGAGTACATTTTCTTTTATGTTCTAATTATGAAAGATACTAAATCTTTTATTTTCAACTATAAAAAACTTGAGGCTTTTCTTTCAGTATTACCTGAAAAGACTTTCGGACTTTCATAAATTTCACTAGAATTCAGGGAGACAAAATTTTAAGCATGTTTTAACATTTTCATCTCAAAAAGAAAATATTGTGATCTTCAAAAAATTCGAAGAGTTTTTGGCGAATCTTCTTACTTCAGACCTCCCATGTCCGGACAAACATTTTTGGAATATATTTATATGTCTGTCTGTGTCTGAAGGCAACTATAACGCTTTGAGCTAGACGGACGAGATTTGATATAAGATCTCAAAATTTCCAAATTTTCATCCATTTGAACGAATTTGTCAGTCCGGCTGTCCTAATATGTATCAACACAATGATTACAAAATGAAGAGTTAGATTTATTTATGAAATCTGGTATTCGTATTAAATTCGTATTAAATCAGCAAATTTGGTATAAATGTCATATCCGAAAAAGGGTTGACAGTCTGTCGGTCCGTTCTTTAACCCTTCAAAGGGTCATTTTTTTCTAGTGATATTATGTTAAAATATTTTTAGGCTTGAAATTAGAATAAGAAAAAGGATTCATTTAGCTTATTAGATAAATTTAATTTAATTCATTAATTAATTTGGTTCATTAATAATTAAGTAACTAATCAAGACACATCATTTTGTCTGAGATAAAGAACTGAAGCATCTAAGTTTCTGACTTAAGTAAAAAAATTTGTGAGAACTTACGCCAACCTACATAATTTCATACAAAGATTGATAAATTTGGTGGTAAGCATACTTCCCACGGCCCTAGAAAGAGTTAACAGACATGTAAAGGCGATGACTTAAAAATTCGATGACTAAAATTATAAAAATTCATATATGATTTTGAGACTCCAAATCAAAATTTGGTCACATTTGGCCTCTGCTTCAAATTTAGATTTAAATCGCTCGGTAAAAAAATGAATATTACCACGTGCTAGTGATGAATCACCTAAGATAATATATAAATGGTCCTTTTTGTTACTATTGTTCACCAACGGCATACGATTAAGAATACACAAATACAATTATTTGAGAGTATGATAGAAAATTTCGGGTAGGCTACTTTCGCTGGCTTTACTTATAATCCTCTACGTTTTGGGTTTTCCGCCTTTACTAACTTTACCTTTGCGTACCCCAAATTGGACTGCTATGTATCCTCAGGGATAAATGTGTCTGAGGTTGTGAAATTCTGCATTATAATAAATATCAGTAATAATCCATTATACTATAATCCCGTCTCAGGTATTAATTCTCAAAATAATGAACTGAAACGATGGGAAAACCCCACAACACTCGATTTCTCGTTTTATCCTTAGATATTACAGTTCGTAATTCAAAAGCGGGCACTTCTCTTTTCCTACACATCGTAAAGCAACCACCAATTTTCTGAAAGTTCAAGTTTCAGGAAGAATTTTTTCTCCATCTGCTTTTTTTTTATTTTTATGAAGCCTTAATATTGTCTAATTAACCTTGAGATGGTTGAAGAGTTATCCGAGCGCTTATAAAAAGAGCCCCGTGTCCTCATCTCGCAGTAAATTACGCCGATGTGGAGGTGTTTCTAGAAGTTCATCCCTTCTACTTTATAGAGTCATTGACTGATGCCCAGATCAGATGTGGCCTAATTGGTGTAAGAAATATCTTCACTGCTTTCTGAAAAAAATAAAAAAAAATAAAAAAAAAAAAAACTTACGACAGAAATTGAAAACAGTCTTTTTTTCATTTAAGACTTTTACGAGTTATCTAGAAGTTCGTCGTTCAAAAAGTGAAAGTTAGTTATTTGAAAGGTTTTTTTATTTGATAGAAAATATTAGTTAATCGCTGTTACTTTTCTATGAAAATTAAAGCATAGGGAAATTAATAGCATCACCATTATTATCGAACCACGTTGCCATCGTGGTTCGATAATAATGGTGAATTTAAACGTTTTGCTGCCATAGCCAGTGCACATTATAAGGTTTGTATTTTAATAGTTTGTTTAATTTAATTTCTCATTTTTACTTAAAATGTTAATGATTTGTTTTAGTTTAATTTTTTTATTCTAATAATTTTGTTTCATCACATATCCTTTTATAAATCATATATCCTGGACATTCAAGTTTGTATGCAATATTACTCACGTAGGCGCTCTCAATGCAATAAAACAGAGAAATATTTGACTATTTTCATTTGATAAAGTGTTAATTTTATTGCAATATTTTATAATTCGCAAAATTAATGTTTTTTTTTGCAAATTTATTTACTTAACAGTCAGATTAATAACTTTTTTTAATCGATCTATAAATCCTCCCCCTCCCCTTATTTCTTCGGTCCTAGGTAGGTGCCAATTTGCTTGGTTCAGATATTCGAAAACATTCAATAGTTAATTTTGAATAAATAATAAGCATACTATTCCAGTTGGAAATATGTTGTAAAGAATTAGTATTAATTCTTAGTATTTTTGTTAAAAAAGGGAAATCTAAATGTAAATTCAGTTTCCAAGTGCTCTTAGTCATATTTATTAAAGTATTCTTGACACATTTATCTTTCAAACAAAAACAAATATCATGACCAAAATAAAAAAAAATATGGTAGGAAATATAAGAGTTTTGAAAATGGTACTTAATATTTAATATGCGTTATAAATTTGTCATATGTACTTGTATAATATAAATTTCCATGCTTTGATAGTATATGCATTTATTTTTTTACATTTTAAAACAAACAGAAGACATTTTCATATATTTAGATGTTATTCTAAAATACTTTGAAACAGCTAAACTTGTATACGGTAATATATGCCTTGTTAATTCGTACATAAGTTTTTATTTACATTTTAGACCAAACAAAAAATGTTATGGGATATTTAGACTACCAACCTTTATCATCTTGTCATTCCCTTAAATAACCTTAATATTTCTGAGTGCGCCCTAGTGTCATACCTGGTTATCCTTTTATAAAAAGAATTTACATTTAGACTAGAATTGACAGAGCTATGAAGTTGCAAAATTACAAAGTGATAAATGGTCACCGCTTAGTCAGATTTCGTTCAAAATTGGATAAAGATCAGTATATTATTAGTTAAATCTTTGTAGCCAATTTTATCCATTTAGCTCTTTACATTTTGAAATTAAATTAAATGTTCAATGAATAGACATCCTATGAATGAATTTCGTTCAAAATTAATGAAAATATGTAAATCTGGTATAAAAGCCTTATACTAAATTTCATAACGCGTGTAACTTAAAACGCTTTTTATTTATCTGTTCACTGATAATCATAATTGACTACTCCCACTCTTGGGTTATCGTCTCAGTATTAATTGTAGCTTGTTTGTTTGTTTGTGATTTAATCGCGCCAGAACCATGTTTGTTTATACTGCTGCAAGTAAACGGTAAAATCAGAGCAGATTATAAAATATAAAATCTATGGTATTAGCATAAAACTGGTTAAAATACAGAACTGTAAAAAATAAATTTGTGATAGTATAATATTAACATGGGTGTTAACATGTGATACTGAAAACTTAACAAGAAGCAATGAGACCATGCAAAACATAAATAAACGGTAAAAAGTGCTAAATGCAAGTATAAAACGAATGACTCGTAAAACGTTAAAAATGTTTGGGTGGAATTTTTCTCCCACCATGTCCTCTAAATTTATTGAAGATGTTGAAAAATGGTAAACACGTTCAGGGTTAAAAACAGGGCATTCAATTAAAATCTGTTTGATACTAAAATCAACATGGCATGCAGGACACACTGGTACCCTCTCATCAAAAATGAGATGCCTATTGGTGTATCGTGTGTGTCCTATACGGAGACGAGTCAGTTTGACATCCATCTCATGTATAGATAGAACAGGCCAAAAACCAATTGTAGGCTTTATATAGTGTAGTTTATTATGCGTCTGCCGATCCCATGCCTCTTGCCAGGAAGAAATTATATGGTTGGAGAATGCCATCTTAATGTCACAATACGGTAGTTCAGTCCTAATATTAATTGTAGCAGAATTTTTTGACAGTTGCAACATTTTTTTCCTTGTATGCTTCGTACAAGAGAAAATAAAAATCAATAGAATGCCTCAATGAGCCTTTTATTATGATAACAAACCAACTAAGGAAATAGCCTCCATTTTTATTACGTAACCATTATTAAAAAACTCTAAATAATAGTTATGTAGAACTAGTTGAATTACACATCTATACAATATATTCGAGCGTTGCCTATAGTCCACAATTTTATGGGGAAAGGGGAAGATAACATTTTTATTAAGGAATCTGCTAGAAAGTTTTGGGAAGACCACTCAAATCATGCACAAAAAATAATTGCAAGAAACTTCACATCATTAAACTAAAATCAAACCTATGTCATTAGAGATTTACGTCATTATTATAAATTTGAAAAAACTTGTTTCTATTTCCTAATCATGTAAATAATAACTCCGTTTGCAGAGTATCTACATTCCATTTCTTTTAGATAGAGAAAATAACCTATGGTTATTTGGTTGCCAACTTGTTATTTCTCACTGTTTTACGCAATGACTTGTCTTACGAAATGCAGTTGAAAGTCAGCTTTGATTTGTTCTGGAAATTCTAAACCAAGCCATTTTAAAGCAATTGGTCTTCTTTTAAGTATTTAACCAATCGTATGTATAATTTCTTTTATTCAGATATTTTCTTATTGTTATTAATATCAAAATTTCTGATGATGCGACTTTAAGTTTGCTTACAGCAATTTTTTTTACATCTTCTTTGACTTCAAGAGAATTTTGATAATTGTTTAGATCTTTTTTTTCACAAGGGGCTGTCTTATATCTATGATAATATTAAAAATTTTAATCCCTCCCTCATCGAATTTAGTTAATTTGTTGGCAATTAATACTGCTGAAACATCTCATTAAAAAATTGTCGTACATGGATTCTTATTTATAAGTTGAAGTATATCGAATTTTGCTGTATGTGTTATCTGTCGCCTTCTCAATTGTAAGAGGGTATATCTTTTTAATAGTTTTTCCTCAACTTGATTTGTTTCATCTTTGAAAAAATAGAATTTTGTAATCGAATTTTCATTTATTCGCTTTAAAGGTAAAATTCTGAAATTTCGTTCATTTGTAACTTATTGATATGAATACGCAATTTTCATACATTTTCAAATTAATCACCCGTGCATCTACAAATTTAAATAATTTTTGTTCCATTTTGTGGTGCCACCTAGTAGTAACTTTGAGAATAAATTATTTTCAAGATTAATTAACATTTTTAATAATCTGTTATAAACGGAAGACTTAAATCGAATTAATTAAAAACGAAAGAAAGTAAAAAATAATTTAAATGGATTTTTTTAAAATCTACATTTTAGATTATCGATGCCGGCGTCCTGGCATAGGGGTAGCGCGTCTTCCCCGTGATCTGGGCGTCCCGGGTTCGAGTCCCGGTTTGGGCATGGTTGTTCTTCTGTTGTTCTATCTGTGAGATGTGTGAATGTGCCCTCCTGTAAAAAGGGGTTGTGCAAGCGAATGAGTGATGCGTGAGTGGCAAAGTCGTACTCTTGGCCCTAGTTGGCGCTGCTATAAAAAATAAGAGACGTTCCCCTCAGGCTTATATCGCTGTCTTCGTAACAGCGGGCTTGTCAGTGGCAAGTGCCATAAGAAACAAACAAACAAACAGATTATCGATAAAAGAACATTATTAAAAAATTGTTTTTATTGAATTAAATTTAACATCATTTCAAAAATAGAAATATCACGTAAATAATATATATTTTTAAAATCTATTTTTATTTTCTAAAGCAGCCTTCAACAAAAGTAATGGGAGACTTAAATTGGTTTCGATAGAAATTACTCGAGGTAACAAGTTTATTTAGATTATTTAATCTAAATATACTTGTTGTGGCTTATGGCACTTCACAAGCATGCTGGAAGTTATCTGTCAGCTATTTAAGCCGAATGAGCGTCTCTTGTTTTTTCAGTAGGGCCATCTAGGGCCAAAAGTACTTCATGCATCACATTCGCTTACACAACCCCTTTTTACAGGGGAGGGGCATATTCACACAACTCACAGATAGAACATAAAAGAAGAACAACCATGCCCGAACCGGGACTCGAACCGGAGACACCCAGATCACGGGGAGGATGCGCTATCGTATGTCAGGACCCCGCCTCTACATGTACCTGATTACCCTATTTAATTAACACAATTAATCAATTTGCATCTCAGAATTACATTATTAACGGAAGAGATATTTTAAGAATTCGATCTTGTCTACAATTTTCAATATGTGTATTGAATTTCATTCCAAAATTTGCAGTAGTTCTTGAGATATAATTAATTTTAATTGTTAAAGAGCCAATCCACTAAGGATCATACAGTAAGTGAATCTCAGATTACCTACTGAAAGTAAAAATTGCATTTATTTCGGCATTTTTTTTCTCTGAGATTTCTAAAAATTAACCGAACTTGATTGTGATTGATCTTCAGCAAGAACATTTATTTACAAATTCCAACTAAATATGATTTTTTTATTGAAAATTTAGGCATTTCATTATTTTTTTTATATTTTCGTATCCTTTTTTGTGGATGATACCTCTCTACATATTTCCATAACAGACTGAAATATTTATTTTGAATGAAATGAATTGGTTCGAATATTTTCAGTGAAATTTTTCTTCAATGGCAAGAAAGTAATTCGCATAATGACATTTTTTTAAGCCAACGATTTTACTAGCTTTGATGTAAAATACGAAATTTGGGAAAAAAAATGGAAACGATTGTTATTTAGATAAGGAATTTATTAAGCTGTGAAATACTTTTTTGTTTATAATAAAGATATCACACTTCATTTTCAAACAAATTTCAACAGATAAGGAATTTTTATCATTTTAACATCGAGAGAAAAAAATGTTGAAATAAAGGTTGATACACAAAAGAAAATTTAATTGATATCATCTGTTTAAAAAGTGCATGCAGGTAATATTTAGGGTAATGTAACAATTCATGTCTGGAATCGGTCATTTTTTTCACTTTATTTAACTTGGAATTTTTATTACTTTATTGAATTTGAATTTTTATTTTTTATTTTCTTATAAACGAAGCATACAAGATGAAACACTGCAATAGTCGAATCATTTGATCCCATGAGTTTATTGAAACTTCATGTCTTAGATTTCCTTAAGTAAGAGAAAAAAAAAAAAACTTATTTAGAATTATGTCCAGCAGTCTACGAAAAAAAAAGCTCAAAAATGGAACACGTTAGAGCTATGAAGTTTCGTATCAGCTCTCTACAAAAATGTAGTATTATATCTTTTGACTAAATATGAATAAAATTATGTCTGTCTTTTAGAACATGCATGCGAATATAATAGCTCAACTAAAAAAGGGATTGATGGATGAAATTTGGTGCAAGTTTTCATGTACCAAATTTTGGGCAAGTTCCGTCAAATGGTTGAACGCTTGTTAATCTATCGATTCCTGTGCAATCAAATGAGGTTGCTCAGAAATGCAACAAACTGGATGCATGAAATTTGGTATGTAGTTTTGGCATTAAAACTGTAGTGATGCGTCGAATTTTTTTTCAGTCAGTCAATGTTCAAAAGATATACAAAAGATTGCTTTTTCGAATTTTTCAGTAATTGTATTCATCTACAATACAAACACAATATTTATACAGAAAAGAAGTCCACAATCGCATCACAAGAAATGAAAATCATCATAAAACCAATTATTCTATATCGCCTTTGATCGATATCATTTCTGATATCTGTATTCAAAATTTATAAAATGAAGTCATCTGCTAATACGATTCAGTTCGAAGCACGGGCTCTTATTGTTTCGACAGAAGCAGTGAAAATAAATTTTATTTACTTTAAACTTATTGGTAACTAGCCGCCTTTGGCGACCAGCCGGTTCGCCAATCTTAATGTTCGTTAAAATTTTAATAATTAAATATTTTATGCAATTTCTACTTTAATAGCTTCTTCATCAAAATATTTTAAAACTTCAAATTTTGATTATCATATAATTCATTCATAATATTATAAAGGCCTTCAGTCATAACGTAATATGTATCTCTCTCATTTTCTGTTAGCACCCGTAGAATTTATGCTTTAAATTAAAGTGGAAAGAATTTATCTTCAATTAATATTATAATTTTTTTTACTGAAACAAAGCATTTTTTTATAATCTGATTACTGAAAACAGAGTCACTCAGCGTTTAAACTTTATGGGCACTAAAGAATATCTTTTTAAATTTATGTAATATCTCAAGAGTTGGTCAACAAAATTTTCTTAGATTCATTATGAGCAGATCGATTCATTAACAATGTTTAAATTTAAATGCATCAAACACTAAGAAAATAAAACGAATCGTTTAAAATAAACGGTTGAAAACAGGTTTTAAAAAAACTACTTAAAAAACGATGTACTTAAAACTATAAGCATATACAAAAAATATATAACTAACATAAATACAATTTACTTACAAAAGCATGCAACTAACCCAAAAATAATTTAAATCATCCATTGATAACGTTGTCATGGCAACAATCAGAACAGAATGCGCATGCGTGAATTTTCTTCGCCGGTTACGTCACGCAAATACGTGATTTTTTTCTACGCCAGTTGGGGTAACGCTATGCGGATTAGAAATTTTTAATTTCCTTTATTCTGTTTTATTTTAATTCAAAAGTACTTCAGAATGAATCTGAAAGATTGATTCATTAACAATGTTTAATTTTAAATGCATCAAACATTAAGAAAATAAACAGAACCGATTGAAATAATCCACCGAAAAATTTTAACCCTAGCCTCATTACTGTTGGGAGAAAAAAAAACTGAAGCCTTTCTCGTTTGGCGCTGGGGATAATGGAAGATTTTTTTTGGCGGAAAAGTTGGCGGTGGGGAAAATGGAAGATTTTTTTGGCGGGAAAGTTAGTTTTTAATTAATAATTAAAATTCTAATTAAAAATTCGAAAAAAGAAACCCCAGGTGCACATTCCCATTCTCCAAGGTATACATGTACCAAATTTGGTAGCTGTATGTCAAACGGTCTGGCCTGTAGAGCGCCAACACACACACACACACACACACACATTGAGCTTTATTATAAGTATAGATTGTTGAGCTGGAGTGAAAAACATGAGTCAACCAGAGGGAATAATTTTCATTAAACTTCCTCGCGTACTACCCAATAATGGCTTTATCCTCTCTTCTGCTGCTTAAAAACTGTAGAGTTTAATCAAATTAATTAATGCCAAGAATGCTCAGATTTTTTTATTTTCAGGATCCCATATATAAGCGTTTAGTGTGTGGCGGATTGTTAAGAGCGAGGATAGAACCTGAAACCTTGTGGTTAGCAGTCCAGTAATATGACCATGATACAAAAGCAACCGCTCGAGTAGCGTAGTTGTTAACTGGCTTATATGCTATTCACTACAAGTGCTTCAAAAAGTAGCGAAGAAGATCGAATATGAATTATGGGTGCCTTTATGTCGCCCGATTGAAACCAAAATTTAACAGATAATTATAAATTTAATAAAAAGATGACATGCGAATTTTGTTTTTCTGAGTCGTATTTACATACATGCGAATGTGCAGATCAACAGACGGTTAATCCCACGGCATATTTTTCTCTAACATTGACAAGGATCTGCACTTTACATTCTAAAACTGTATTCCAAATTGCATCCATTTAGCTTTTCGCGTTTTGTAACTATCGCATTCTCTTGCACTCGAACTGACAAATAAACCTCCTGTGTCCAAATTTCATCCACTCAGTGAATTTGAAATGTTTTGAATAAACTGTCATAGACAGTTAGCGTTTTTGATAAATTTGTTTATAGACATGATTCCAGAAATGTGTATTCCTAACTCAGAGTGGTCTGAAACATGGACATCTGTCGAAATCTTCTGGCCAAATTTTTCGATGATTTTAATATTTTTCTTTGTATGTTTTGCCAATGTGCCTTTGCCAATGTTAACAGTATAGTAAAAATTCAACGACGGCACTGGTCTACCTGGAATTTTTACGTATACTTCTTAATAAAAGTATTGTTTCCCCTCTCTCTTTGTATATAAACATTGTACTTTCTACTCTCACTTTGTACAAAATCGTGAACGCCACGAGTATTCAGATTTTTATTTTCAGAGTCCCTCCTATGAGATTTATGTCTTTCGTAATATAAACTAGAAAATAAAGTATGCATTTTGTACCCCTTTTTTCCAGTTTTTTTTTTTAAAACCAAAATGTAGCACTGATTTACAATTTTAGGTACAAGATCGCATACCAAATTTCATTTATTAAAGCGTTGCATTTTTTTTTAGTTATAGGGTTTACATGCATGGGGATATATAAATAGACAGACAGAACAAAATCAAAACTTGATGCGGATCAATACTTGATATAATAATAAAAAAATGAACAAGAATTTATAAATTTATTCATACATTATTTTAGAATCTATGCATTAACTCATTCTGTTTTGTAATTAGCGTATTTAATTGTGCCGAAGAAAGACAGACAAATATCGTGATCACAGACATACAGAGAGATAATAATTCTAAAAATTATATTTTTCGTATTAAATGCTGTCTAAAACGTGAAAATTCGTCAAAATTTCGAGTTTGCAGATTTCACAAATTACAGCGCTTTCTCTTTGTATACACTCCATATACGAGAAATTTAAAAAAAAAAAGAAAAGAAAAGTTATTTCATTTGAACATTAACTTCAAAGTAAAATGTTCGTTTTAATTAATATGGTAATGATATAAGCTGGAATTCTTAAAAATTGCGTGCTCTAAAAAATGCAACGCACAGAATTCAACGGTGATACAATCCAGCCAGACGAAGACAAAACAGAGTGAAGAATCCTTAAAAGTAAGCATATTAGAATTTATAGAAATAGCTGCTTGATTTCCTTTTTTCTTTACCTGAAGACAATTTCTAAATGCAGCTTATTTTTTATGAGCAGGTGTACGGTTTTGATTATTGATTGAGTCAACTAATTCTGTAATATAAGACAAACATCTGTCTGCTACATAAAGGCATTTCCATGCTGTATAATGTTAAAGATATTAAAAAAAAATCATGTTAACCCTTTAAAGGGCCATTTTTTTCTAGTCATATTATGTTAAAATAGTTTTAGGCTTGAAATTAGAATAAGAAAAGGGATTCATTTAGCTTATTAGATAAATTAAATTTGATTCATTAATTAATTTGGTTCATTAATAATGAAGTAACAAATCAAGACACATCCTTTTGTCTGAGATAAAGAACTGAAGCATCTAAGTTTCTGACTTACTAAAAAAATGTGTCAGAACTGATGCCAATCTACATAATTTCATGCAAAGATTGATAAATTTGGTGGGAAGCATACTTCCCACGGCCCTAGAAAGGGTTAAAACATATAATTAATAAAAATATATAAAAAGATATAATAACCTCGATTTTTTTTTATTTCAAGTCTTCTACCTACCTTTCCATAACATCTTGGAAAAATACTGTGCTTCAGAAATTCGTGGGATATTCTATTACCAATTTCATTATGTCATGCATTAAAAAAAATTAAATTACAATATTTTATCGCACAAAAATCCCTCATCAACATTTATTCAAATTCTTAACTACCTTTTAAATACTTTAAAACAAATCTAGGTTTAATTTTTTATTGAAACATTCATTCTAAGCTAGATTTGTTAGTTTTCCTATCCACTATCGTGACTCAGATGGAATTTGCAAAATTACAGCAATGCAGGTGTTTAAATGCAGAAAGCATGCAACCTTGATTCACTCTACGTCAGCAGATTATGTAATCGTACACTCACGATTTCATAGTAACAAAATACCTCGATTCACCAAGAGTGAATTTCATTGAGAGATTTTTTTGTCGTTGTTGTCCATTCTAGTAAAATTTCTCAGATGTTTTTATGTTTCTTTTTATTTTCTCATATACAAAGAAAATGAAAAAAAAAATGTTTGTGTTTTTTTTCCCAAAAAAAATTGATCTTGATATTTTGACAAAACTTTATGTTTTAGCTAATACCCGGGTCTAAAATACAAGTTTTTTTTAATTATATCTACCTGTCTATGAACACGATAGCTCACAAACAAATCGGACTACACAGGTGAAATTTGACATATGATCTTTATATCAAAATTGTTGGTATTTGTTAAATTTAGAGCGAAATCCGTTCACAAGATTTTTACCTGCCCAAATGTATCGATAACTCAAGACAAGAACAAGTAAATCAGTAAACATTTGTGCACAGTTTTAATATTTAAAATACACATTTGTAACAAATTTTGATCCAAATATGTCAAGCGATGGATCGTCTGCCGTTTTGTGTATATGTTACCGTAAAAGCTCGAAAACCGTTGTAATGTCTTGATCTAGACTGATCAAATAACGAAGCAGAATTTCCAGACAATACTTTATTTTACAGCCCTATATATACAAAAGAACAACTTGTTCTAATCTTGGTTAAATAAATAGTTATTTACACCTGTAGTAGGAGACACAACAGTCAAAGTCGAAGGTTTATCTTGAAACTCAGTTGGTTCTCGGACTCCGAACTCGTGGGCGTAGTCCAATAGTCTTCCTGCAATTCGTTTTTTCTCTTCTTCCTAAAAAAATCTCCGCACTTTATTACTTTATTTCGGCGACAATCACCGCCTCTTAATTTACATTGGTCATTTGAGCTCTCTTTCGGCCAATCGGGGTTCAGCAATATGCTCCCTCAGCGGCGCCGGTAGGTCGTGGGAAGGTCCTTTTAGTAAAGCATCTTTCATAGCTGATTATTCTGGAACACGGAGTTATCATAGTCCTTTCACAATGAGAAACATTTAGCATACAGATCTTTGGACACCCCTTTCTCTTTGAAGGTACTCTCAATATCTCTTGGACGAGGAATTCCCACATATGGCCTTTCACTGTAGTCGCTAATGAACAGATGCGAGACCACCGAGGTGAAAAGATCCACCATCTGACTATCTCGAGGAGTTTAGTAATGAACAGCGACGACACAGCTGGCAGTAAATGTCTTATGAGTACTGGGAAACGGGGAATGTTACACCCTTAATGTGAAGATACTTAGCTAATCTGCAGATTAAATGATTTGCTCTTTTAAAGTGCGGAATCATGAGTTTACCGCATTTTAACCAGGTAATGTGCACCTTAGCGGCTTCCGTGTCGTTAAAGTACAAAAATTGGTTTCTCTCATTTCCTTTCCCCACTCCTTCCCGGGAAAGGTTTCAAAAAATGTAACTCCAAATCTAAATGTACCACAAATAAGTGTGCTTGTCGCAAAAACCAATTTCTATACGACTATTTAAAGTATTACCAATCTATGAATTGAACTAATAAGTAAGCATAATTTTATTAAATGTTTCGCAAATTCGTTTCCTTAATTGCAATAATATGTTAGACCGTTTGATTCCTTTAATTATAATTTTTCAGTTTATTGATGATTGATTCTATCAACGTTGTTGTTTGCTCGATTGTGCTAACGTGATTCCATAGATGTCGAAAAATAAATAAATAACATTATATCAATTTTCTTAATTATAATAATATTTTAAACCGCTTGATCCTTTGTATTGATGTTTTTCAATTGAATGATGGTTGGTTCTATCAACTAATGTGTTGGTTATTCGACTGCCTTAACTTGAATCTTTAGATATCAAACAATAAATAAACAGCATTTAATTTAAGCGTACAGAAACGTTTCTGTTGTACCAGCTTATTTTCACTTTAATGAGTGCCTAGTAGGTAATGTGCAGATTTAAGAATGTTTAGTAGGTAATGTGCATATTATCTAGGTAATTCGCAGATTACTTGGGTTATCTGAGAAATGAAATAATTTTCCGCACTTGAATGGATAGTCTTAGTTAATGTGATTAGGTAGGATTAGGTAACTAATCTACAGCTTAACTGATTTCTGCACGTTAGCGGTGATATATTCACTTAAGTGTGTAGTGAAATCTTATAAGCCAGTTAACAGCTACGCTATAAGAGCTATTGCTTTTGTATTGTGGTCATGTTACTCGGATGCGAACCATAAGGTCCCAGGTCCTATTCTCGCTCATACCAATCCGCCACAAGTGTAAATACGTTCACTCAAAAATGCAAGGACTTAGATAAATTCTATTCGATATACAGTGTTAGTACTGAAATTCTAGTTCTATGTCAAATTTTGGTTTCATTCGTTTGAAATAATACAAAAATGTTAGATTATCGCCGAAAGTCTAACCAAAGATCGATATAATCAAAAGGTTCGTAATATTGTTCACAAATTTCATATAAAGAATTAGTAGAATTATCAGTGTCCACAATTTTATATGGAAGAAGGGAAATTAGACTTTTATTGGAGACTTTCGGCGGACCATTCCCACTGGTTTCTGAAATTTTAATAATTTGTTTTAAAAATTCTAAATATAGTTTACAGCAATATTTTTTTAAGTTATAATTACTCCGAACAACATGCAAATATTGAGATGCTATTAAATATGTAGTTTAAGATAAGATGTAATTTATCAAACTTGGTTGTCATAGCAAAACTGATATTATTAATTAAGTGGGCGAACAGGTAGTCATCGAAGAAAGCTAGTAATTTTTAAAATAACTTTCGGATTCATAGAGGTCTAAAACAGGGAAATAAATCAAACTCTCAAAAATGGATTTTTCTACGATTACATAATCGAATATTACGTGTACGAAAATGTAAAATTCCAAATAATAAAGCTTTCAAACTTTTGAAGTAATACTAATTTATTACATACATAAAAACTCGATGATTTCAACAGAAGTAAATAATCTTGAATTCATTTGAAAAAGCTGATGCAATATTTCAATTTCTATAAACAGGAAAATAAGTTTTTAACTACTCATGTCCGTCTGTTTTGAAATCATATATCTATGTTTATTTTCAATCAATTTATCTCGCCAAAACAATCGCCAATGGATAAAAGCGAGTGAAATGTAATCCGATACTACGTGATACTGCTTAATGTTAATGATTGCAAGAAGATGACACAAACCAGGTTGGCGACGAATGGACTGTAACGTGACCTTCAAAACTAACAATGAAATTACTCTTTCAACTTAACAGACAAACAGTAGAGAGTTTCTTGGACTAAATGAAGATTTGTGGCTGATTTTTTCCTCGTGTAAAACTATGAAGAATTTCTGCTAACACGTTCTTATCTGTAATTATATTTCTTAACTAAATGAAATGCTACCACAATTAAACTGTTACTAAAACCGCAGCAATTTTTAGGTCATCATATCGTTTTATTACAGATACATGTCTAAAGTAACGTACTAAAAAAATATTCTGGCTTTTAAATCTATGAAATTGGTAGATAAAACAATGGTTACTCAAAATTCTAGGTAAGTTTTTCATGTTACAATTTTTTTTAAATTCAAATTGCAATAATTTTTGGGAAAGATGAAATAACAACGAAAATTTGGTATCTTGCTTTTGTTGTTTTGTTTTATTTTCTTGTATATATAAGGAGAAAGTATTGTGACTCCAATTTTGATTCACTCGACATTTTGAAGTATCTCCATGTGTCAGACCTTTCTAAGTACAAAACACACGTTCGGAATTATATGTTTGTGATAACTAAAATACTTTTTGAGTTAGATGAATGGAATTTGGTATGTGATTTCTATATAAAATGAGCAGACAGACAAACAAACATTTTCTATAAATGTTTTTTTTTCTTCATTATAGAAAATGTCATATATCAGAGAAGTATAAAACATGAAATTTCGTCAAAATCTCGAATTCGAATTTTTTGACGATTGCTATACTTTCTCTATACTTATATATACTTAAAAGAGAAATATATAATACTTATATACTATACTTATAAGAGAAAGTAAAACCCCGGGGGGTCACCTCGAAATGAGGATGAGATGTTTCCGGCATGGTGGTTGGATCTCGTCACCCAGGAGGGTACACTAATAGGTGGAGAATCTGACTCCTCCCATTGATGACGGAACGTACTTCCTTCGGGGAGGGTTGTACCGTGACCGGTGACGGCCCTTAGGACTCAACCACAGTTCTCGCCAATGTTGCTGTTGCGGCGGTCCGGTCATTCAGTTTTTATGGTTTAAATCCGTGTGCCTTCGTGGCGGGTCGGAGAGTTAGATGGCTGACTGACTTATAAGAGAAAGTAAAAAGTAATGAATTCAAAGAATAAAATTTGGTATGTGAGTTTTTATACCTGAACGTAAAGATCCATTTTAAATTTTGAACACAAATCGTCAAAGAATTAACCGTCTATCCGTCTTTACATTCACATGCATGTAAATTCGATAACTCAAAAATGCAAAATCAGAAATTAATGAAATTTGGTATGTGACCTCATTATTAAAATTTGGGGTTTTGCATCAAATTTGGCTACAATCAGTTGAAAAAAGTATCTATTGTGCATACGCTTTTCTTCACTTTGCATTTAGGCACAAAACAATTATGTGCGGATTTAGTTTTTTTTTGTTTTTGTATTTTTTTTAGTTATATTAACGTTCCGTTGTAAAGCAACACTCGGGCTATTTTGGGACGGACCTCGTAATTTTGAACCGCGGTCAGATGACGAGGACGGCACCTCAGCTGGTACCCCCCTTTCCGCACCACATCGCTAAATCCGCCGTGGTCAAATGCCTTCCCGCTTATGGAATGCAGTGATTTGGAGATGGGATGTCAATTCAGACGTCGTCCTCGTTATCTGATTGCTGTTCAAAATTACGAGATTTATCCCAAATTAGCCCTAGTGGGATATTAATATAACTAAACTAAACCTAACTGTTTAATACAGGCATCCCTCTTTCCAGCCCCATTTAAAATTGTGGAGTGCAGAGAGTGCTATAAGTGCAGAGATTTTTATATTCAGAATCGCGTACTTCATGTAGTTCGAGAGCTGTGTGCTTCTTAATATAGCAAAGAAAACCGATACATGGATATTAATTGAATTTTATTACCTAACAATAGCTACAAAATATTGATCTTTACAGTGAATCCAAAGAGCAATATTTTGGGATTAACGGCTGGCATGCCGTTAATGAAACCAAAATTTAATACTGAACTATAATTGCAAAATCACATACAATATTTCATTTATTTCAATCATCGCATTTTCGAATGTTTGCATTGATTTATGCATGTGAAAATACAGACTGACGAATGAATTCAATTCCAAATTTGATAGGAATCTACATATTAGATAATTAACTTACATGCCAACTTTTATCTATCTAGCTCTTTTCATTTTTAGTTTATTATGCTCCTTTGAACCCAGACAGATCAGACAAAGAAACTTCCTGAGAATTGATTTCGTTCAAAATCTAGCAGAAATATTCAAATTAAATGATCAGACTACATACCAATTTTTGCTCTAGCTCTTTTCTTTTTCAGTTTATCATGTTCCTTGGAATCTAGACAGACATACGAAGAAACTTCCTGAGAATTGATTTCGTTCAAAATCTAGCAGAAATCTTCAAATTAAATAATAAGAGTACATACTAATTTTTGCTCTAGCTCTTTTCTTTTTCAGTTTATCATGTTCCTTTGAACCTAGACAGACATACGAAGAAACTTCCTGAGAATTGATTTCGTTCAAAATCTAGCAGAAATCTTCAAATTAAATAATAAGAGTACATACTAATTTTTGCTCTAGCTCTTTTCTTTTCAATTTATCATGTTCCTTGGAATCTAGACAGACATACGAAGAAACTTCCTGAGAATTGATTTCGTTCAAAATCTAGCAGAAATCTTCAAATTAAATGATCAGACTACATACCAATTTTTGCTCTAGCTCTTTTCATTTTCAGTTTATCATGTTCCTTGGAATCTAGACAGACAGACAAAGAAACTTCCTGAGAATTGATTTCGTTCAAAATCTAGCAGAAATATTCAAATTAAATGATCAGACTACATACCAATTTTTGCTCTAGCTCTTTTCTTTTCAGTTTATCATGTTCCTTTGAACCTAGACAGACATACGAAGAAACTTCCTGAGAATTGATTTCGTTCAAAATCTAGCAGAAATCTTCAAATTAAATGATCAGACTACATACCAATTTTTGCTCTAGCTCTTTTCTTTTCAGTTTATCATGTTCCTTTGAACCTAGACAGACATACGAAGAAACTTCCTGAGAATTGATTTCGTTCAAAATCTAGCAGAAATCTTCAAATTAAATAATAAGAGTACATACTAATTTTTGCTCTAGCTCTTTTCTTTTTCAGTTTATCATGTTCCTTTGAACCTAGACAGACATACGAAGAAACTTCCTGAGAATTGATTTCGTTCAAAATCTAGCAGAAATCTTCAAATTAAATAATAAGAGTACATACTAATTTTTGCTCTAGCTCTTTTCTTTTCAATTTATCATCTTCCTTTGAACCTAGACAGAGAGACAAAAAAACACTTCCTGAGAATTAATTTCGTTCAAAATCTATCAGAAATTTTTCAAATTAAATGATAAGACTACATACCAATGCTTGTTTTTTTAACTCACAGCGTTTTTCAGTTATCTTGTTCACAAGAGCTCTGATAGATATAATTCTTTAAAAATTGCTTTCCGAGCTCAAGGAAGACTAAAATCCAGAGATCTTTCAAAACCTGGTGTTCAAAATTTTGAACTCGAGATTACAATACTTTCAATTAGTACACGAGAAAATAAAGAAAGATAACAAGGTAGTCATACGATTTTTTTCTTCTTTTTATTTCCTCATATAAAATTAAATACACCAAAAAATGAACTATTTATCAACATGGCTCCCTGATTCCTCCTGACAAATTCCAATCATGTGATTCTAGGAAATATAATGCTTCGCGACTAGATTCATGTTCAAAGAACTTAGAATATCTATCTCAGTTTAAGTAAAAAAAAAATTTAACTTATTCTATCGTTTTATTTTTTATCTCGTTTTCATTGTAGTTGCAGGAAATATCATCTTTCATGATATGCAACTGATGCTTGAAATATTCAGAAATATCTAAAGCAGTTTACTGGGAAAATTTGAATGACATTTTTATGTTATTTTATTTATTTATTCTCGCTACGATATCATTGATAACATCTGCAATTAAACCCGCGTGCTTAATTCAAAATATATCTGAAAGAACCAGTCTTAAGTTTCCAACTTTTTCTTATTAGTCGTTTGCTTTTCTAGTGTTATTATTTCCATTAAAAAAACTCAGGCATTTCTTTTTTAATTTTTTACAATCACATCGAAAGATAGTATAATTTATTTGTCTTTATATGGTCTGAGGTATAAATTAAATTTCAATAATGAATCAAAATCTATGAATTTGAAATAATTCATTTTCTATACCTATTGTTCTGCGATTTCAAATCCTATTACAATGGTCGATTTTCAAAAACTTGAAATTTAAACTTGAGTGGGGAGGTAAAAAATGTCTTCTGGTAGTTCTAAAAACAAAAAAGAAAACAGTTTTATTCGCGAGCATTTTCATGCTTAAACTTTAGATGAAAATCCAACCTTCAAATTTCATTTCCACTGTTTGTTTTTTTGTTTGTTTGTTTTTTTTACGAAAATCATTTATTATGAATACTATCTGCAAAGTTAAAACAACTTTAGATTATAATTTTTTTTCTGCTCCTCGTATTCTGATTGGTAGGTAGGTACTTATAAGCATTTCTCCTAAACACTGTTTTCTTTTAATTAATTTTTAAGGGAACAAAAAAAATTGCTGATATCAATCTGAAGTATTTTGCCAGTTATTTCCTTTCAGGCAGAACAAATTTTATTAGAATTCCAAAAATCTGGTCGAAATGTTTCTTTAAAAATTAAGAACATTTTCCCCGATTTACGCTTTTTTATAATTTGCTCATGATCTTATTAAGCTATCATAACGTTTGACTTTGCATTTTATAGACCTTTTCACACCTATGAGACTATAACCCTCAAGTTAATAGTTTTATATTTAGATTCTAAAAACTGATGTTTCAACTCACCTTTCCACTTCAGGAAGAGAGCTAAAGCCATGTTTTGGATAGCCGTCGCCAACTTAAACCAATAAAATTAATGTTATACTTTTTTTCATAGTTTGAAGGGTTTTTTTAATTACAATACATTTTAATTCATGATAAATGACGTTTCAAACCACTTTTCAGGTTTACAACAATGATAAAAGTGCGAACTATTTTGTCATCATAATTTCTAAATATTTTATAATTACCAGTTCATTATAACTAAAAATTCCTATTAAGTTTACTTGAAAATAAAAAATTCATGAGCTTCTAAGATTTTAAAAATAGCTAGGGCGAGTAGTCCCCATGATACTTCTTCGCAATTCTCTAATAAAGATGCTACCTTTATGAGAGAATTGTTTCTTCTCCTTGCTTAAAATTATGGTTCTTGGATAAGCTCACGAATGCCTTGAATGGCATTAATGAAGAATTATTATGAAATACTGATCTTTGTTGTAATCTAGCGTTTTTACTGAATCTATTGCGTGATCTTTGGGGATTTTTTGGCAATTTATTTCTCATGTGTTCTTAATAGTATCCGAAAATCAAATTTGCATTTTAAACGCGTTTTTTTCCAAGCGATTGAAATCGAAATTTGACACAGAACTACGGATGCAGGCTCAAGACTACATATCAAATTTTATTTATTTAAATTATTGTGTGTTTGACTCATTCCATTTGCCTGCATGCGGTAATACAGTTCTGGTCACCCTTTAGCATATTTGATTCAATGTTTAATATGGGTCATTTTAAATTCTAAACCTGTATACCAAATTTTATCTATCTAGCTTTTTGCATTTTATATTTGTCGTGTTTGCCTAAAATTCGACAGCTGATGGAAAGACTTCCTCTGAATAGACTGCGTTCAAAATTTGATGGACTTCTTCAAATGGGGTATAAATACTACACACCAAACTGTATCAATCTAGCTAAGTTTTTTTTTAATTCACTGACATTCACTGATATATTCACTGACAGGCGGATGGACGAACAGACCGCCAGGCATAATTCTAAAAAGGAATTTTAGATTTAGAAAGATCTAAACTGCGGAGATCGTCAAAATCTCGAGGTCAAATTTTTACACGATTATAATACTTTGTCTTTGTATTCTAGAAAGTAACAAGGAAAATATTAGAAACAAAACTTTTCATGATTCTGGTAGTGATTTTATAGAAAAGAAAATTTTCTGTCTTGCATATGATAGAAAAATATATTTTTGCTAAAAGAATGATATAATCCTTAATGTGAAAGAAACAGATAAAACATATTTTAATTTAAATAAGCGAACATTTTAAAATTAACTGAAAAGTGGTAAACATTCAATCAAAATTGTTGGAGAAGAGGTATTGTCAAAACTGATAAGTATAATAGTGTCCCAAAAATCTAAATAATGGAGCCCTAAGAAAAATCCTAGAGGGATATATTTTCACTCCGACTTCAATATTCAAAACAATAAAGCTAATGAGGACTGTTAACGTTAGTTTTGAAAAATGAAAAGGGAAATTCTTTTTAAATAAATAACTTTTAAAGAAATATAAACAATTATCGGTTTTAAGTAACAGGATATTTTTTGTCAACTATATTAGTTCTTCACAACCTATTTTTTAAATGCATTTGCAATGATTTGGTGTTTAAATCAATATTTTAAAATGATCTATTTGTTCGATTTCCCAGATTTTTTTCATAAAAAGTTTTCAAATGCTGCCTATTTCAATAAGGATTTGTTTAATTACTGTGCAGCCAATTAAGACAGTGCCAAAAGATTGAATTATAT
This sequence comes from Argiope bruennichi, assembly GCF_947563725.1. Lineage (NCBI taxonomy): Eukaryota > Metazoa > Arthropoda > Arachnida > Araneae > Araneidae > Argiope > Argiope bruennichi. The sequence goes on along the minus strand of NC_079157.1, from coordinate 92,592,682 downwards.
CTTCTTCCGTGTACTTTTTTCGAATTCGTAATATAAATGAAAAAGTTGATGAAGTTTACATATCACTATTTAATAGCCGTCTTTGACAACCAGTTGTTTCATCGGGATTAATGAATGCTAAAAAATTTAATATATTTGGTGTAACTTGATCTTAATAGTTTCCTCAGTTTTTGATTTAATGGTTTCTCCCCTATTTTTAAATTTTAAATTCCCTGTTTTCGAAATCTTTCATCGTTCTGTTTATTACATAATGCATTTCCTGGTTTTCGGTCTAGATCCTTGCACATTCAATTATATCACAGAAAAGAAAAGCAGTATTTAAAACATCGACTCATTTTGAAATTTCTTTATCATCGCTTGATTCTGAAGTTAAACCATTCTTATAAGTACAACAAAATTACAAAAATTTATTAAAAGCGTACTTTATATTTAAAATTACTTAACGTTGTAATATTTTCGGAATGGAGAAAAGTAAATTCGTTAAAGTTTCGGATGCCTTTTAAATAATTGAAATTTCATAAAAAAAGTCCTTCTTGGATACATCTTTCCCTTCATCGCAACTATGTATCGAGTGTCGATAGATTCAGTTTAAATCGTTTGACATGTAGAGCGCCGATACGCACGCACACACACACACACACACACACACACACACACACACACACACACACACATTCACCCTTATTATAAGTAAAGATAGAGGGAAAATAGATATCTTCCGTTATTAAAATTAGAAGGGAAACAAGATTAGTTTTCAAATAGAAAATGTTTATAAGTATTTTTTTGGCTTGGATTGGTTTAGTTATATTAACGTCCCGTTTTAAAGCAACACTAGGGCTATTTAGGGACGGACCTCGTCATTTTGAATCGCGGTCAGATGACGAGGACGACACCTGAGCTCTTTTTTTTTTTTTTGGTGTGTGTGTATGAATGTGCGCGTAAAAATGTCGAATCTTTTATTTTTTTCGAGAAACTTATTTTTAAGAATTGCTCGATTTTGAACCAACATTAAAAAAATATTGTAGATACTTCGCAAATATATATATTGTGGACATTTAATGCTCTCAGCTGAATGCATTCAGCTGAATGATTCTAGCCATAGGCTAAATTAAATTGCTGCGTCAATTAATTAATTGGGTTTAATCCTTTTACTAAAAGCAAAAAACCGTTCTGTAATTTTTGTTTAATAACCAAAGTCAATATGAAAGGAAATTAATCCACGATTCTAGAATATATTCTGATAGTTTATTTTTAAATGTTTATGACGTAAGTGATTGATATCGATAAGGAGTAATTTTCTTTAAAAAAATGTTTTTTTCGAAAAAATTTGATAAATTTAATAAATAATTTCTCTTGGACTCTCTTTTATTTATTCAATAAATGTCTTAATTTAAGTATTATAAAACTATAGTATATTTTAGAATCAGACTAGTTTTTTACTTCATAATTTTTAGTTTATAATTACAACATATAAAGATTGTTCAAACATTTGCCTTGAATTTACGATTCAAAAAACGCCTTTAAAAATATGTAATGGAAATATGACTCAGAAAAGAATACATCTGCTTTTAAGAGAAAAAGCAGAATGTTGATTAATAGCTGAAAAATTACATAAATTACATTAGTTAAAACATTTAGCCTTAGATATCACAAGTTCGCAATTTTTTTCACTTATTCTTTATAATACTTCAAGATTTGTTATTAACAAAATATTTTTGAATAGTCTGCCACATTCAGTATTATACAGAAATAATACCCAAATATCTAGAAAATAATGTTTTTTAAGGACTCAAGCTCATTTTTTACTTATACTGCCTATGCAATAAATCCTGAAGTTTTTTCGTATGATATCCTCATACGTCTGTTCAAAAACTTGATTATCAATAAAATTTTCAATAAAATCAATAACATTTTTAAAAATTAACTATAAAGCTACAGAATTTAACAGTTATAAAGCTATATTATTATTGTTAGACAAGTGCGATTACAATCGTTTTAATTATTCGAAATTATATCGTTTGAAAACCAAATGACTATCAAATAAGAATATAAAAATATGAATAAGGATTTCTTCCAAGGATACCAAGAAATGATTCATCCTGAACCCAAAACAATTGAAGCATTATGCAAATATTCAATTTTGCCAAATTAGATGTTTTTTTGGAAAAATTTGTAAATGATTAAAGCGACCACACTTTTCAGATCATGCAAAATTGTTCATATTTTCAATTGCTTAGGCATGCTGAGATAACGGCTTAGTCTCTATTTTAACTAAAATGTCTCAGATTGATTTGGGTTTTTTTCTTGCAAGTAGTTATTGTTTAAACCACTGGGGTGGTCCCCTCGACACTTTCTTGTATGCTCTTCAATAAAGGTCTTATCATCATCCTGCGTCAAAAATTGAGGGCCACGGTGGCCTGGTGGTAAGATTTCGGCTTCGGAACCGGAAGGTTTTTAAGGTTCGAGACCCGATTCTACCAAAGAACCGTCATATAAACAGGTCTGTTGCACTTTAAACGCCCTGGCCAAACGTCCTCCCGCTGGTATGGCCGGTGTGGAGAAAGAGGGAGACAGCTCAGGTGTCGTCCTCGTCATCTGACCGCGGTTCAAAATTACAAGGTCCGTCCCAAAATAGCCTTAGTGTTGCTTTAAAAACGGGACGTTAATATAACTAAACTAAACCTCCAAAAATTGAGGACAATGGTTAAGTCCGTGAATGTCTTATATAGCAATGGTAAATAATAATTATAACATATAAATCTTTGACGTGAATCTATTTTGTAAATATGAGTTTTTGACGCTTTTTTTGCCAAACGACAGAAATTAAAATTTAACACAGAACTACAATTATAGTTGAAGGATAATATACCGAGTTTCAGTGATCTAAATCATTGCATTTATGAGTTAATGTGTTTGTACGCGTGCACAATTACAAATAGACAGATTTTCAACCCTTTGACAAATTTAGTTTAAAATCTGATAGGAATCTATATTTTAGATTCTAAACCTAGGTGCCAAATTTTATTTACTTAAATCATTGTATTTCATAGTCATCGAGCTCAGGTTCGTAGTTATCGACATACAGGCTTCCTCTGAATTGATTTAGTTCAAAAAATGATGGATATTTACATAAATCCATAAATTTGAATATAAATCCATGCATCAAATTTCATCCGTCAACTTAAAACGGTGTGTGTGTGTGTGTGTGCGCGCACTTAAGTGTGCGTGTGTGTGTTGTGTTACCTTGTTCACAGACAGACAGACATTACGCCAAAAATGTGTTTTTCGAATTCAGGGAAGTCTGGAACGTAAAAATTCGTCAAATTTTATTCGAGTTCCAATCTATTAACGATTACAATACTTCATCTATGCCTGGTAAACAAGAAAGCAAAAATTAAGAAATAATTATTAGATTTAGTTTTAAAAATTTCCTCCAAAAGGCATCATTTACGTAACTATAATATAGTATAATATCTAGCATTTAAAATATTGTCATCTTATTTCATTTAATTCCGTTTGGAAAATAATCGTTTGCCATTATGCGTCATTCCTTTAGTGAGGATGGTAAAAAGCAGTAAAACTCAGGACAGTAACAAATTATGACTTTTTTTTCCAGTTTGACTCCCTTTCTTAATCGGCTTATGTCTACATGCAACTCTAGTTGTATTCATGATATGGACTGTCTGATGAAAGAGGGTGTCCGTTGAAGGTGACGTGCATTCGAAAATGCGTCCTCGTTCGACATCAGGTGAAAAATCTGTATGAATCTCAGGTGAAAGTATGCAACAGATTGTCTGTGGCTTTTTCTTGTGAAACTTGATGTTGCGAAATCTAAACGTGATCCAGTCTCATCCTCTACATCATTTTAGCATCAGCAGCAAATCGAAATTAATATTGTCCCCAAATGAAAGCTTAAACAATTAAAGTTGCCTCAGAATTGAAATTATTCGGTGGATTTCTGAAGATATATATTTCTTACAGAATATTAGCGTTGAATGGTGGAAAGACTAATTATGGTTGTTCTCTTTTCCTTCTATACGAAATAATGAGGAAATATTTTAACCATAAAAAAATTCGAATTCATTGTTCTGACGAATCTTCGTATTTCAGACCTTCCTGGGTTCGTAAAATGCATCGAATTAAACGGGTAGGCACGTTCGATTCAAGGATCAAAACCCATCTGCACTCAGAAACGAAATATTTTAATAATGTTCTCTTTTTTGAAACTTTAATAATTATAAATCATAACTATTAAATAAATCATTTAATGTATTATTATTAATACGTTGTTGTTCTTGGTAAACAATTAATTCACCAGGATTATGAGTTACTAAAATTTTCTATTAAATATTACGTACAATTTGATTTTCATGTCTTTTTCAGAAAAATATTTTCCAACTTCAAATTTTGATAGAGATACGATTCCTATTTCTTTCAAAAATCTAAAAACTCACGCTTATTGTTCGATGCATTTTCCTAATTTTTTGTGTATATCTTTATAATTTTATTATTCCACAAAAAAAAAGATTGGCAGTGTTTAAAAATAGACACTCTGTATTATTTTTCCATCTCTACTTGATTCTGATCTTAAATCTCAATTATAAATATAATAAAATTTCATAGGTATTATTAAAAGCATGAAAGCATTTTTATTCTGAAATCTAATCAGCATGGAAAAATAAATCGAATCTTCATATTCGATCCTCAACAATAGAAAACGCCGTCGTCCTGGCCTAGGGGTCGCGCGTCTTCCCCGTGATCTAGGCGTTCCGGGTTCGAGTCCTAGTTCGGGCATGGTTGTTCTCTCCGAGGTGCGTGAATGAACCCCTGTGTAAAAAGGTGTTGTTCAAGCGATTGTGTGTGCTATCCTCATTTGAGCTAGAAGTCAGAATTCTGCCATCGGTTGCTCAGGGGTCTTTATCCTCAGAAGCTACTGCGCAAAAATTTGGCTTAAATAGTCACGGGACAAAAAAAAAATGGAAAAATGAGGTATTATAAAAAAAATCAATGGAAATGATCTGAGTTTCAATTCAGCAATGTAACATATTAAAGTAAAGATTACTAAATATGGTTTTTTTTTTTTGTAGTAATCTTTCATATCTTTTAAAATTAACTTAAAAGGGAAAAGTTATGCGACCCAAAATTGGATATTATTGAAAAGATATATTTTCAATTATAATTATTTTTTGCTGTAATATTTTCGGAAATTATGATAAAAAGCGCAAAAATTTCACTTATTTTTTACGATTAATTAATTTTAATTACTTAAAATTTAAATTATATATATTTTTAAAATCTTCCTAAAATACACATGTTCTCTATACAGATGTTATGCTTGGTAGTTTTCGATATAAAAATTAAGCCAACGCACATATATCCATAATTATTACTAATAGAGGTAATATCAATTTTATAAATTAAATTGCAATCATATATATTCAATTAATTTCATTTCATAATTCCGCGGACTCGTTTTGAAGTGAATGGCACATTACTACCTGCAAACGGGGATAAGACAACAATTCGAACATGCTTATAAAAATGTCCATAACTACTGTATATATCCAAAATGATAAATATTTGCAAGTGAGCTCACCAATTCTTGTATCATTGGTATCTGTTATGAAATTGGGCTTGTGGACTTGTAGACTAAGTGTCACCAAGCAAATAGTTCCCATTTGTATTCGCTTTCATTTTTATGTTTTCGTGAACTCTCTAGTTCAGAGATTCACACCTGCTTTATAAAAAAATGTTGGAAATGTAGAAAATATATAATGTAATTTTAACGGTTAAAACAAGAAAAGGTTATAAAATTTTGTTCTTCCAGTTCTTATGAAAAGTGAAAGCAATGGTAAGCTGATCATTTATTGTGGTGGATTTTCCTTTAGGGCAGCTGTCTATCGACTTAACAGGGGTTGAATGTAGGTAAATATAAATAGCGAAGTTGTCAAAAAAATTTCATAATACAAATTTTTAACTTCGGTATGAGTATATATTTAATTAATATAAATATTTAATTTAAATATAAATAATTTTTATAGTATGATTATGTTTTATTCCATTTGAGAGAATTTGAAAAAAAAATTATTATATTTGTAAGAAATTTATTATTTTATTATAAGATTTCTTTTTAAAATGCTAGAAAAGAAATCATCAACTAATAATTATGATTCATTTTTACAAAAATACTTTAATTACTTCTTTATGATATTCGTATTAAAAAATTAAATATAAAATATAAACTTTTATAAGATTATTAAATTTTTTTAAAAAAATTATAGAAATAAATCATTAAAATGCTGATTAAGTTAAAAATTTGTAGAAATATGAAATTAATTGAACATTTTTTAGAAAAGTGGCATTACCTGGAGCCGCAAAATGTCTGAACTTCCCTAATGTAGAAACGAAAAGAGGTATTAAAACAATAAAAATATAAGCAATAAAATATAAAATGTGTTAAAACATGGTCAAACAATAAAATAAATGATATTAAAACGATGAAATAATCACGAAATGAAAATTTCCAGGGAAAAAAAAACGTACTCGTCTTATACATATGTTAAAGAACAAATATTGCAGTGAACTTGATGGTGCTCCAGATGCATGACTACATTTATTTTCATTTGAATTTCATTTTATCAATTCCATGAAACAAAGTCGTGAATTCAATTAAAATTCCCTACTATTTTAATAATTGATTATCACGATGTAATTGTTATGTTTATAGTTGAGAAGCGTTGATCTGGTTCTTAGAGGTAGTATTTCTGTTCTGATTTGGAGCAATTGTCTGTTTCTAATTTCTCTAAAAGTCTTTGTTTGGCTAAATATTTAATCAACTATTCATATAAAACGAGAAAAAGAAAAGAAATAACATTAAATAATGAAACACAAAATAAAATTTATTTTCTGTAGACTAGACTACATATACAACTGCTTATTTTATACAAAATAAATGCAGTTTTCACATAGTTTGAGCATATTTCGTTATTATAGAACATGAAATTAGTTGATGCATGCAGTAAATCATGTTTAAATCAAACAAAAATTGTTTTGCATGGAAATAAAATGATGTGGCATGATCACAGGCCCAGCCTGTGGGTGGGAGAGATGAAATGTGCTGAAAGATATTGAAGTCCCTTTTACCGCCTCTTTTTTAATCCAAAGAATTGAGTGAGTGCCTTAGCATTGAACATTCCAGATCTGAAAAAAAATTAATTGATTAATAACCTATGAATTAAAAATATGAAGAATTGAAAATACATAAGAAAAAAAATTACTACAAGTTCTTGCGCATTTAGATTTTTTAGATAATTTAATTTAATAAAAATTGATGTAGTTGACACAGCTCATACATATATATTTAATTCCCCCGAAATATTTCTTAGGAGAATATTGTTGCTATTTTCAAATTATTTAGGCATTTTTTTGTAATTTCCAATTCCATAATTTAGAAATATAACGCTAGGAAAAAAAAGTTATTTAGATGACTTCAGGCCATAACAATCTAACCTGACAATAATGTTACCTTCAAATGATAGTTTCTATTATGAGGCTAAGTTGCTGCCATCGAAAATACATAAATATCTAGTCGAAAATTTAAATGTTAAATAAATAAAATTACCTAAGCAGTTTTGTCAAAGGGATTGGGTACTACAGATCATTCCCATGCTAGCTTTTTGAAAAAATCCGTTGAAAAGAGGAGCAATGGGCGACTGATACTGATTGCTGGAATATTTGCATATTCTGAATAATTTTTTTGAAAAAAGAAAGAAAAGAAAAGAAATTAACCACAATGACAATTTAAAAAAAGATTCACACAATCATTTATTCAACATATAAATTGTAAATGACCTGCCTTTAATATTTTTATATATAATAAAGTATTAAAAATAGAAAGTTAAATAATGATAATTATTTTTTGATTGCATGGTTTTTTTTCTTTCTATTTAAAAATGTTTTCAGAATTCTTCTTTTTATTAAAATCCTCTTTCATAAATTTTTTGAAACTTTTCTTTAAAAAATCGTTTGGTACATTTTTTTCCTTTTAATTAAAACCGTTTTCATAACTTTTCTTCGTTTCTTATTAAAGTCGTTTGCTAAAAATATTTAGCAATTTATCATCAAAGAATTCTCAATGAATAAAATTCGGTAAATTTTTTTGCCTTTATTTTTTAATTTCAATCAGTAAAATTTATAAATATTTTATTCACAAGGAGGAAAACATTTCGTGCACGGCTGAACATTGAATAAAATAGGAACTTGAATAAAATATGAAAGAATTTTAAAAATAATTTTCTTCGTAGAAAATGTTGCTTTCATTTTTAGTTTAGAACTGAAAACTATAATTCTAGAAAGATTTAAAAATTAAAATATTCATGCTCTTTCTTCTTTTATTTCGATAATTGATCTAAATAGATAAAAATTTTGTACATGATTTATTTCTAGTTCTTTCTTTCTATTTTTTACTAAAGATTGTTATAAATAAATGAAGATTTTGCTCATCAGCTGAAATCAATCATCTTTAATCTTCAGTTTGGAAAGTATTTCTTTGCTACCTATCATTTCAATATCGGAAAGATTTCTGTGTTATAATCAGATTGCGCTTTTCAGTATTTTATCATTATATAAAAATAAGTTGAGATGTAAAGAAATGTGTAAAATATTTTAAATTTCAAAACATATAGCATAATATAATAGTGTACTATCGATTTTAAAATGCGTAACTGCTATATTTTTCGAATGTTCTTTAAATTCTAAGAATTTTATTCTAAACCATGAATTCAAATTGATTTTTTTAAAGTTTCCATCAAAAAAAGTTATTTTTTTTACTTTGAAATTGATTAAAATCTAATCAAGCATTCATGATTCTATTATTATGTAGATTAATTTAAATTGAATTGTTTATTATTAATAATTACTCCTTATTATTAACAAGAAATTGTCTTTAGTAATAGTAATTAATCTGCGGATGTGTAAATAATAATTAAATCAAATCTAATTTTCTTTTTAATATAATCTATTTGCTTAAAAATGGGACAATTTAGGAAGCTTAACTGCAATTTGGGCCAACTTCAGAACATATTTTCAGTTTAGAATTAAAAAAAAAAAACTAAAATTTGAATCTCTGGTTTCCTTTATTTAATTCCGTTGCGGAAAAAAAATATTTTAAATTGAAATGTTTATTATTTATTTATTATTTCAAATTCGAAAAATGAGAAAAAATGAAGAAGCCTTTTATCACCAATTTGATATGCTCGCTTTTTTAATATTCTAGCCCCTAGCAACACAGATACGGTTGTTGCCTTAGGTTAGAACAAAGGGCATTCTAATCCCAATTTTCCCGCCAACAACCTCCACGGGTGGCGTACGTGACCCGTAGGGCGTGGTGTCCGTGAAACAATTAACTCCGCGGTTCATCCTCAAATAAGTGAAATAATTGCAATGATTTATCGAAGACAGTTGATACCCTGAAAGTGACGTCAACAACTACTGGCGGCAAGCCGTTACTTTTTTTTCGCGCCTTTCAGCCGCGAGGGTGATAATGATTGTTTATTTTCGAATATAAAAAAAGCTGGAAAAAACGTGCAACGTACGTGATGGGAACCGGAGAACACGCCTTCAACGTGAGCTATAAAATTTTGCTTCCGACTCGTTTTTTATGGACTAAGCCAATAAATAGGGAAATAACAGTAGATAGTATTGTTTCAAGTTCCGCGAAAATGAATCAAGGTTGGTTGAATGTTGGTAAATAGTACGTGCGATGCAGATTGTGGGGCGTGTGCAAAAATTATGATGAATGATTAAAAATATTTGTTTTAAATGCACTGTCTAGTTAAATGCCCTCGCCAAGGGGATAAAGCTAACTTGGTGAAACATAACGTGATCCGGAAGTTTTCAAACGGATTAAAGTTTCAATAAATAATGCGAGCGAACATCACTGTTGTAAGAACATATCTTTCATTGATTCGTTATCAGAAATTATTTATTTTAATTTAAATGTTCGAATAAGCGTTGATGCGAGTCATTTATCAAACACAAATTTTTTTTGATTTTAGAATACTAAAAATAATAATTTAGATAAAAAAAAATAATATAGTAAAAACGAATTATATTAATATATAAAAATAAAATGTAACATAGTATAAATGAATAATAATACCATTATTATATAATAAAAAAGAATTAATTTTAAAAAATAATTTTTAAAGTTAATAAAATTTAAAGTAATTTATAATAAAAATAACTTCTTTATTATTTTTTAATTATTTTTATGAACCCATTTTTTAAAGGATAAATTCATGCTACCAATGGATGAATGGAATATATCTGTATAAAAAATTAAAATTTCAAGCACATTTAAATAAAAATTACTTCTTTAATAATTTTAATTATTCTTATAAAATAAATTTTAATGGATAAATTTCTATTCTATCAATGGATGAATAAAAAATATTTGCGTGCTTCTTAATAAAATTTAAAATAACTTATATTAAAAATTTCTTTAATTTACTTCTTTATTACTTTTAATTATTTTTATTATCTAAATTTTAAGAGATAAATATAGAGATAAACGTTAAGAGATTAAGGGATATTGAAGAGCGGAATATAATAGTGTAACCTATATATTAACTTTCTTTCTATTGAAGCGACTCCACAATTACATACATTATGGTTCTGTTCTTTTAAAAACTCTTCTTTGATTTCCTCTATTGATTGATTGATTGATTTTTCTTTTTTGCAATTTATTATAACGGCTCTTAAATTATATCGTGCACCCATTTCGGGTGAGAATTTCCAGTGTGACATCTAATTTAAGAATTTTTTTTTAAATTTACAAACAAATGCATTAATGAAAATCACACTGGCAGAAATCAGGTCAGTAAAATTGGTTGAATAACTAGCGAAATTGAAATAGTTCTGTGTTTACCAATAATCTTAACATTTATTTCTTTACTTTTAATTACAGTTTATGAAAAAAGTCTTCAGATTTTGAAAGCTATTTTATTTTTTAAATCATAAAATGTATTAACTTAATTCTTGATTAATCATTTAATTTTTTTTTTTAATTTCGAAAGAGTAAACAAATCCTTTTAAATTTCAATTTTTCTTACAATACTATATTTCTTCGCATTGTTTTGAGGATACAATTACACGTTAAAAGTATTCAGTATCCCCTTAATAAAAAATGTCGTGAATTCTAAATGCAAATCAGTAAAGTAAATAAACCATTAATTATAATTAAACTAAAAAAAATTAGTTAATTCTGAAATTTTTATGAAATATTTTAATCAAAATGGCATTACAAATTAGCTTTGCTTATTAATATAGAATTGACTGTGGACTTGCTGGCAATCTTTTTATTATTTTCATTTGTAACGGAAATTTATATTTTAAAGAGATTTGTTCTTGAATATTGTGGTTACTTTCAAAATAATTTGCAACTTTACAATGAAACTTATTTTATCTTCTTAAGAATAATACGTGAGAGAAATCATTAGAGTATAGGTAGAAAAAAACCCGATTCTTGGCCTCTTGGGTCACGCTAAATTGATCACCGATTGACTTGCGTGGTGTATCTATTTGAGATACAGGAAGAGGTCCAGTAATGTGTGACTAGACTGAAATAATTGAGCTATTTCTTGAATTAAACCAACAAACAACAAATGTCATTACATAAAGGGCAAACCGAGTGGATATGGGAACTCTTGAAATTAATTTCATCTTTTCTGCGTCGAATTTGAAGTTCGGGATTTTATAAATGAACTTATATATGCAATTAAATGCCATCAGCTGTTTGATGGACTGTTGAGAATTGAATCAAAGGGCTTATAATATGCCCTGTAGAATTGATGGAACCCACTACTTAATGTATATATTAACTGCGTGCCATTGGTGAACCTTAATAATGAAATAGCCTATTTGCATGGAATATTCATCGATTCATATTGATTAATATTGGCGATTTATTGCTGGCGAGCGATGTATATACAAATACCATGAAAACAAAGCAACCCATTGCACTGTAGTTTCCTCGGTGGTTGAGATTATTAAGAAGTAAGAGATCTAAGAATACATGTCCATTGTTGGAGGGTGCTTCTGGTACAAAACATTAGAACATTTATGTTCCTGTTTAAGTTTAAATATCTTGAGGAGGCTAAAAAATGCCATGTGCCAAATATCATTTACACTTTGTTAACTACTCATGCGGACTGGAAGAAAAATTATTATAATATGTAGTCTTCTTAAAATATATTACGAAATACCTCATTAGAATTTTTTTACATTATTTTACAAAAACTGCTGTCTCAGAAATATTATTTGGGATTTGGATCCTATTCACATAACTGCCTACATATATCAATGCGACATACAAGAATATGAGAACTATATTTTCCCAATACTGAACTGTCAGAGATGAACAAAAATAATCGTTCAAAAATAGAGTCATTCAAAGACTAAAGCAGAAATTTCAAATGAAAATTAGAGATTTAGATCTAATTGCATCAAAGATGTTCTGATTCAAAAGACCGATGGTATTAATTTAATTATCCTGTAATGTGGGTTAAACAGTATAATAAAACAAAAGAAATAATAAGAAATTATGAATATATAAATGAAAAAAGAATGAGCAGCTTAAAATAAATCTGTTATTTTAAAAAATATATTCATTCGTGTTAAAAATTATCGAAATAACATAAAAATTAATACGTATTAAATTTGTTTCACATTTGTGACAACAAAGAAAAATCTTAACAGAATCATATCGTTTATTTTTATTTTAATACAAGAGTCTTTTGCGTACTTTAAATTTTTTAATTTAAAACAAAATATGATTCTTAAAGCAAAAATTTAATATTTTTTGTTTAGAAAAATATTCTGAAATAAAATTCATATAGCAAAAATGAGAAGAAAAGAATACGTTTTAAATTTTATCTATAATAACCAATAACCATGATTTAGGATTAAAATAAATGATTAAAATATAATGATCAATATGTTTATAAGTATTATATGTTTACCTGTTTTTTTATTATCAAAGTAGGTCATCTGAATTGCTTTATGATTTCTTTATAAGTTGATTTCGGAATGTTTAATTCAAGTTCAAACAAGTTTTTTAAAAATATATAAATATATTGTGTAATTTACAGCATAATTTTTGTCAGTTGTTTTTATTGCTAGAAGGAATGATTATGAAATCAAATTAAATATTTTTTTTTCTATGTTTACTTTCTTTTGAGTATATTTTTACCATTTGATTGACGAGATATAATAAAAGCTTGCTGCCCAGAGCGTTGTTCTATTATGCTAAATTATGCATACCAATGTGATACGAATAAAAAATTATATTTCACCAAAAAGATATAATTAAATTCGTAGAATGTAGCTAAAGGTGTATTTAATTGTATTTTATTTATAATTTATTGTTGAGCGTTATCACAAAATAAGAAATAAGCATGTTAATTTTGAATAGAGAAAAAAAATTACAAGGTTATTGGTTATGATAAAAGTAATTAATACAACTGCCATTTATAAAATGGCGGTCATTTAAACACCATTAGCAAACTGATACTGATCAATGGGAAAAAAACAAATTTGAAATGAATTGCAATATTTTTTTCTTATCTATAATAAAGCGAAATCTAAACATTAGTCATCAGATTTTTTAATACTGATAGATTGAAAACTTATTAGGAATCCTGATGAATACGTGTTAGACATATTTTTCTAAAATTCAACTGTATATGGAATTATTTTTAATTTTTTCTCGGCATAAAACTTTAAAACTACTATATTTTTAAAAAAATCTGCAATTATTCTGTAACTTAGGAACTGCGGAACCTGAGGAACTCGTGGAGAAATTCTTAAACAAAATTTGAAAAAAAAATAATATGCGACAAAATTTAATTTACGAAATTTTGCTTAAGAAAATTTTACAAAATTTATAATTTGAGAAAATAGCATTAAAAGTAAAGTTATTGCAAAAATAAAATTGATTGTAACTTTCCAATTAATGTATATAGAAACAAAATTCAAATGGCTTTAAAAAGAAAACTATTCAGGAACTAAATAAAAAAAAATTGATTCAATTTTTTTTTCAAAGAACGATTTTTCAAAGCAGTTACCGACTATATTTTTAATAGAAAAGACACTTTTATAATTGACTTACTGGTATAAAAAAAACTACATAACAAAATTGTTCTTTTAATAATATTTTTTTTCCTTTAATGAAAGCAAAACTTTAAAATTATAATTTACTTCATACTTACTAACAAAATAGAGATAAAAGTATTTTTTGAAGAAAAAAAAAACGGTAAGGAAAAAAAATTTGGATAAATACCTTACCCAGCTGTTGAGGTGAAAGGATCTCCGTTAGGTCCAGCTCCAGAATAGGTTTGGTAAGGAGGCGGCATCATCATCTGTGGAGGCATACCGTACGCTGGATAAGGCATAGCTGCAGCTGCCATCATGGGAAGCATTGGAGACGTGCTGAAAGATACCGAAGTCCCAGCTGGGTAGGGTCCTGGTGGTGGGGGTACCATCTGTTGGGGAGGATGTGGCATCGGTGGGTACATCATGGGATTGTTGCTACTTGCAGCATATGGGCTTACAGGCCCATACATGTTATAAGGTGGCGGTGGCTGCATTGGCATGGGATGTGGCGGCTGCATAGGCATAGGGGGCATCTGCCCCATTGTGGTGGCAGCCAAGGCCAAGATCAGAAATAATCCAAAAGTAGCTTCCATTGTGGAGTGAGGACGGTTTGTGATCGAACAGTGATGTCGAACCCCTTTATATACTGATCGGTAAGGAGGTGTGCGAATAAGTGTATCCCAGTTATGCAACCGTAACCGTGGAGAAACTGGGTTGAGGATGGTCCTGAAGGGGGAGGAGGAAGTGATTTCTAGCATGCAAAGGAGGTCAGACAAAAGGATGGTGTCGTTTTTATTTCCATTTAATTTGTTTTTTCAAGGTCTCTTTATTTTTCGTGGTTGATTACGCTTAATATAGTGAAGAAGTTTTTAAGTTGGAATTGCTTGCCGATGTAGATAGCTTGTCCTCCTCTTACTTTTTTTGCGGTTAGAAATGAGACTAAATTTGGTGCACGAAATATTTTATTTTGTACCTGGTGACTCCTTCATGGCTGCAGTTTAAGTCGATAGCTTCTATGAAAACAATAGTATGTTTTGTTTTTGATTGGCGATTGTTTAAGTAATAGCTAATGAAAATTTAAAATAGCTAATGAAAATAGAATGATTTCGCTTTTCAATAAATCACCAAAAAGGATATAGTAAAAATCGTTTATAGAATTCTCATTTATAAGTCGTTTATGTTTATAAGACGTTTCGGCACTGTTTCGATTTATTGGTAGCCACTGAAGTGATAAAAATACTTTGTTTATACAGTGAAATGAACGCGAAATTTCCATTAAACATCATTTTCTTCCTTTCCATAAAACTCTTATTTTCTGTCACAATTATTATTCTTACTTTTCAATTTAATAATTTGAGTGATAATGAAAAAGATTATAAAAAAAATATTACACATTCCTTTAAAGACGCAAAAGATTCTATCCAAAATTTAATTGGGAATCACTTAAATAATAAATAATTAATAATTAATTAATTAAGCACGTTAATAAATTTCTTTAATGTCGTGATTAATACATACGAACAATTAGCAAGTCAGTCAACAAATAAAGATGTTTTTAATAAAATATCCTCGTACGCATATACAAATAATACAAAATAAGAAATTCATATTCAAAATACGCAATAAAAAAATAATTTTTTCATTTTTATATTACATATTTAATTTTAGAGTTTAATCATTTTTTCAATACTTTCGTAATAAATTATTCTTATCTTTAAAATTATTGCTTTTAAATGAATTTATGTTAGAAGTATTAAATTTGCATTAATCAAAAATGTTTGTTAAAATTTTAACCAAACGATTTTTTTTTCTTTTATATTTCGTTTTAAATCAGACTCGTGAAAAATGTAAAAACAACACTATAGTACATTAAAAAAAACTATCTTCCATTTTTGTTCAAATAATTTTATTTCTTTTTTGATTGTAATTTTAAATGATGTAAATAAATTTTTCGAACATACATTAAGAAAGAATGCAACTTTTATTACATAGCAAAAATTCATTTATATATCTGGAATCTTCAGACTATATGTTCAAATGTATATATTCAAAAAATAATATATACATTTGAGGTAAAGCCGAGTTGCATTGGCACTGCTTTATAAAAGAAGTAATAATCGCAGAAGTATTCTATGCGTAACGATGCTGTCTGTTTTCTTGCGAAATTCTTTTAATTTCGTTTTTTGATTTTTCTTGTCTAATACCCATTTTTTTTTTCTTAATGAATCATCGTGTTGACGCAAGGTGATTCATTCGATAAATTATACATAGTATGAATCAGAAAATTAGAGAAGTTAAAAATTAAACATTTACCTTTGAACCAAGAAGCATTAATACTCGGAGAAACCATTAATGACTTTAAATTAGACTAATTGCTTAAAATTGTTTTATAACGACTGTCTCTAAAGATCTGTATTCTAAATATTTGTATCTAGAGATCTGTATTCTAAAGCTTGTTTATCTTTCTTTTGAAAATTTAATAACAAAAAAAACTGATTTTTTAAAAAATTTCTCTATTTTAATTAGTTTTTTTTAATTGTGTTGACTTAGTCTTCTTCCTTATATCCAAAAAATTATTTTCTTATTTTATGATTTCTAAATTCCTCTTATTTGATGAAAAAAATGGAAGACTGTTTGAAAAGAATCGTGTCGAAAGTGCATTTAAAAAATGGTGAAAAAAATTTTGAAAATACATTTTTATTAATGTATTGAATGAAAATCATTTTGCAAAAATTATTTTCTGCTTTTTTCACTTTAACACATAATTAATCCATTGTTATAAATATTATGGAAGTTATAATGGCATTACAGATGTGAAATTTTTATTAAATTACTCGATTAACTATAATTAAGATTCAAAAATATTAAAATACTACATTTTCATCAACTGTATGTAATTGTTTCGAAATTCGGAACTCTAACACATCAGGAGTCGATTGAAAAATCAATTTAAAAACTTTTTTCTTCAGAAATATAAAACAAATCATAATAAATAAAAATGTTTGAAAACAATAGAATGGATTTTAAAAAATAGTTCTACAAAGCTTAAAATAAATCCAAATAAAGCTAAATAAAAAAGTTCTTACGGTAATCGCTTGGGAGAAAAGGAACAGATTTCTCAAATTTAGTTTTTAAAACCAAATGTTAATCCTATAATACTGACTAACACGAATAATTCAAATAAAAATAGAAAAAGTTTAAGAATTGAAAAAATTGTATTTATATTTTATAAGGTCTGAAATTTTAAAATTTTACTGCTTCAGAATATATGAAACAAAAAAATAATGATAAAAAAGTTTAATATTTCAAATTGCAAAAGAATGATGCTTTTTATGAGCAGTAAAAAGTCAATATGATGTCTTACTTACTCATATAATACTAACGAACACGAATTATTCTAACGCAAATAGAAAATGTTAACCAAAGTTATTTTAGACATTTTAATAAAATAACGACTTTAAATTAAATAGAAAAATTTAAAAATTGTATTAAATAAAGGAAAAAAACTTTATTTCGAATTCATTGTAAAGAATTAAATTTTATTGCCTCAGAATATTTAAAGAAAATAGATTATTATTTTGAACTTAAAAAGAATTGTTCTTAATATTACGAACAGGAAAGTTAAAATTACAATGACATTTATATTTTAAAATTGCAAAGTATACTTTACATGGACAATGTAATCATAAATCGATCCCATATCTGTTGTGAAATTTGCATATTTAAATAACCTATATATGAAAACAATACCATGGAAATAATTTAATTTCGATTTTTAAAATAGCATAAATTGTTATGTATTTTCCCTACTTGAAATTTAAAAACCTGTTTTAGGTTTATTTTAAAAAACCATTTTTTAACGTTGTTTTGAATATCATTGACATTGATTCTATTTCTTGTTTATTCCAAAAAGCAGCAAGCTTGACGACATTTCCTTGAACTATCAATTAACTTTCTGTTGGTTACTTCGGTTATTTTTAAAGCACCAAACGACATTTTTTCGTGTTCCGAATTCTCTTAAATTCGTGACGGCCAATTTGGTTTGTTGTCCTCTAATAGCTTCTTCATTTACGAACCTTAAAGCAAGCAGAGCGAATCTTCAAACTTACGCATCATTGACCACAAGAGAAAATTTCGTGCGACTTCTGATTAAAAGGAAAAACCTAATTTTCTTTTTATCGCACGCCGAATTTTAAATATAGCTTGTTTGTGCTTTAAAGTCAAAATGTTACAAACAATTTTTTAAAACATCTCTCTTCTTTCTTTCTCTTTTTTTATAGCAGAAAATAACCCTTTTTAGAATATTTTTTTGTTTTGTTTTACATTTAATTGTTGCCAAGTATTATAATGGAATTTTTCCTTTTCTTTTAAACTATAGAAGCTAAAAATCGTTCACAAATGCTAAATGAGAAATTTAAAATAGTTTATGTGTATGATTGTCGATATGTTTACTTTCATTTAAAGTTTGAAACACTTCTTTTAAATTTACGAACTGGAAAAAAAGTTAAGATATTATCATAGTTGTAAAAATTAAGTGAATAAATCTATACTTATAATAAAGCTCAATGTGTGTGTGTGTGTGTGTGTGTTGGCGCTCTACAGGCCAGGTCATTTGACATACAGCTACCAAATTTGGTACATGTATACCTTAGAGGTCGGGAATGTGCACCTGGGGTCCCTTTTTTTGAAATTTTAATTAGAATTTTAATTACTAATTAAAAATTAACTTTCCCGCCAAAAAAATCTTCCATTTTCCCCACCGCCAACTTTTCCGCCAAAATAATCTTCCATTTTCCCCAACGCCAAATGATTTAGGCTTTAGTTCTTTTTTTCTCCCAACAGTAATGAGGCTAGGGTTAAGATTTTTCGACGGATTATTTCAAACGATTCTGTTTATTTTCTTAATGTTTAATGCATTTAAAATTAAACGTTGTTAATTAATCCATGTTTTAGATTCATTCTGAAGTACTTTTGAATTAAAATAACACAGAATAAAGGAAATTAAAAATGTATAATCTGCATAGCGTCACCCCAACTGGCGTAGAAAAATTCACGCATTTGCGTTATCGTAAAAGGCGAAGAAAATTCACGCATGCGCACTGTGTTCTGACTGTTGGCATGGCAACCATTATCAACGGACGATTTAAATTACTTTTAAGTTAGTTGTATGCTTTTGTAAGTAAATTGTATTTATGTTAGTTATATATTTTTTGTATATGCTTATAGTTTTAAGTACATCGTTTTTTAAGTAGTTTTTTTTAACCTGTTTTCAATGATTTAAATTATTTTTAGGCTAATTGCATGCTTTTGTAATTAAATTGTATTTATGTTAGTTATATATTTTTTGATATATGCTTATAGTTTTAAGTACATCGTTTTTTAAGTAGTTTTTTTAAACCTGTTTTCGACCGATTATTTTAAACGATTCATTTTATTTTCTTAGTGTTTGATGCATTTAAAATGAAACATTGTTAATGAAGCGATCTGTTCATGATGAATCTGAGAAAATTTTGTTGACAAATTCTTGAGATATTACATAAATTAAGAAAGAGATTCTTTAGTGCCCATAAAGTTTAAACGCTCAGTGACTCTATTATCAGTAATCATATTATTAAAAAAAATGCTTTATTTCAGTATAAAAATATTATTATATTAATTGCAGATTCATCATTTACACTTTAATTTAAAGCATAAATTCTACGGGAGCTAACAGAAAATTTGAGAGATACATATCACGTTATGACTGAAGGCCTTTATAATATTATGAGTGAATTATATGACTATCAAAATGTGAAGTTTTAAAATATTTTGCTGAAGAATCTATTAAAGTTGGAATTGCATAAAATATTAAATTATTAAAATTTTAGCGAACATTAAGATCGGCGAACCGGCTGGTCGCCAAAGGCGGCTAGTCAATAATAAAGCTCATAAAAAGATTTTAAATGCACAATTTATTAGTACACTAAAATTTATGTTTTTTTATTTTTTGATTAATTATCGGTTATCATGGGTTACGGAATCGATTATTATAAATTACAGAAATATTTTTTTTCTAAAATTCATTATAAAAAGCAAATTTAAATATAAATACACAAAAACACAACGATACATTTGCAGGAACAACAATATTACATAGCCGTAATATCATCAATAAAACTTGTATTTATTCAATACAACAATTTTTCTATTCAATGCAACCGAGTGTTAAATGTCCCATCAAAAATTTTTCTTATTAAAATCATATGTATTGTGTATTTTATCTGGTATACATTTTACTCAGTTCGTTTGAAGGTGGCTTGGTTATAGTACATTGTATGGTAAAAGCACATTACAATATATTGAATAGCGTATACAACAAATTCCGCGATTCAATACCACAGATAATTAAAATAGAAACTCAAAAAAAGCTTTGAGCTAGACGGGTGAAATTTGGTATATAGGTTTAAAACATTTCCAGTTTTCTCTCAAAGTTTGTATAAATTCCATGTAGAGGAAGTATATCTGCTCTGCTAACTGAGTACAAGTGAACATGATTATAAAATGTAAAGAGCTGCAGATAAATATAGATCTATGGTAAATTCTGGTGCAAATTGGTTGGAAAAAAGGCCTCCGAAATACAAATTAGATTTTTAAATTCTTCTGTATTAACTGCCTGTTTGAAGTTAATCGCCAAAGATCACACGATAGGTCCATTTAAAATGCTAGATTCATGACGAAGATCAATGCTTTATAACTATTGCTCGCCAATGCCATGCAAATTATTCCCAGTTTTACCTAAGGTCTGGAATTTTATGTGTTTATGAGGATCTTGAACTTGAAAGAAATAGAAGATTGGGATTTATAGCATCAATGGCTGTTATCCCCTGTTTCCAGATGAAATTTCAGTCAGTTAACAGTTACAAAGCAGTTCCATTGATGCGATTTAGTCCATATTCGAGATTTTAAAGTTCCAGTGAAAAGAAGGGGTACAATAAAACGGACAGTTCTCGCAACACCGAATGGTGATAAAGAAAAGAAACACAAAAAGACCTCAACAGAAAGTGGTGAACAAAATTAACAGATATTGAAGTGCTTCAGTGCTTGAAGATAAACTTGCAGATTGGTTTTGTTTGCAGTTATTATTTTATCCAAAACATTTTTGAGTTTAGGAGTATGCAGCCTATATTAGAGAATATGCGAGAAAATTTTGGGGTGACTTCTTTCACTGGTTTTATTTATAGTGTTTATACATACTTATTCATACAAATGCACGGACATTAATTTATTCCAAAGTCAGATACAGATCTACAGGTTTTGCTTAAAAATGCATATGATGCATATTATGCTTATGTCTGCTAGAATCTTGCCATAGCCCTTACATAAACATAAATAGATAGACTTTCTTTTAAGGGAAGTTGGCCCAAATTTTGATACAGATTTGCAACTGTGATTATAAACTCTTCTCCCAACGGTACTTGTCTAACTTTTTGCACTAATGAGTGATGGTGTTTATGCGTCAATTTTGTACGCAAAGGTGGATTTCGTTTAAAATTTGATAGATATCTCATTGGTTGTAAAGATATCATACCAAATTTCAATTATTATCTCTTCAATTCATATTCAATTATTATCTCTTCTATTTATTCAGGTTCACAGAGAGAAAGGCACAATACCAAAAATGTGTTTTTCGGATTTAGAGAGCTCTGAAAAATGCAGAACAAAATGCGTCAAAAACTCAAATTTGAATTTTTGACGATTATAATACTTTATCTGAATAATGGTATACGGGGAACTAAAAAATGAATTAATTTGAATATTGTATGCTTGCACGTGAAATGTGAAATCTTGGCTAAACTTTGCAGGATTGATAATTGCATAACTTCTATTGAACTATTGAATTAGTTAATACTTTATAGTTCATACTTAATTCATAGTTAGCAACAATTTTAAATGCTCTAAAATTCCTCAAACACCAGGTATATGAAATAACAAATGAATTATTTGAATTTTGTATATTCGCATGTGAATTCAAAATCTTGGCTAAACTTAGCACGATTAATTGTATAACTTTTGTAGAACTATTGAAACTCTGTTAGAAAAAATTTGAAATGTCCTAAAGCACCACTTATACGTTTCTCATTTTTACGTCGTTTCATTAATTTTTTCATTTCTTACGCAACCATTCGAATGATAAACTGCTTTGTTTGTGTGACGTGAAACTTTGGTTATGCGTCATTTTCTCCTTCTGAAATTCCGACTTTTCTACCTCTGTCATCATTTCTGCTCTCTTATTGAGGAGGAAATTTTCATAACGTTGGAATTATTAACAATTAATGAATAAATAAAAGAAGAATTGTGTAATGTTTATTTAAACAATGCTGTAGAAGAGCGCGAACGATTTATTCTTGTTTATGTGTTTTTGTATTAATTAATTGAATCAGTTTATTTTTTTTTTCATTTTAATTTTATTTGGCTTAAAGCCCCATCATATATTTTTAGAATGTCATGACTGTTTTAGTATACCATTGCTACAGATGTATTATGATTTATTTTTTTTTATTTCATTCATTAACATTAATTAAAATTTTATTCTTTAACTTATATTTGATAGAGGATTTTTATCATTTCCTTATTGTTTTTTTTATTTATATAGTGATTACTTCTTAGGATTAAGTTAATCTCTTGCACTGAATTAATTTTATTATTGGCTAGTCGCCTCAAACGAACAACTGATTCGCTGGTAATATTGGTTATATATAATTTCAGATGAATTGTTCAGATATAACTTCATGTCCATGCTCTGCTAAATTGTCTAACATTAAAGTCGATTTATTTTAATTGTCTTATTATTTTATAACTTAGTTATTTATGTTCTATTTATTGTGGCGATTTCTGATGGAGGTCAGTATCAAGATAACAAAGAGATGTGAAAAATGCAAATGTCCGGTTTATCTGTCTTCTGTAATACTGTAATTTCACTTATTACTTTCTCTTATATAGTATTTAGAAAATATAATAATCGTCAAAAAATTCGAACTCGAGATTTTGACGAATCTCCGCGTTTTTGACATCCTTGCGTTCGAAAAACACATTTTTGAAAAATGTCCGCCCATCTGTCTGTCTGTGATAAAGGCAATTCAAAACCCCTTTCAGCTAGATGGGTGAAATGTCATATAACAACTCAATCACCAATTTGCATATTCCTTTCAAATTTTCAGTAAAATCGTGTGTCCGTCTATTCTAATATAAATTAATACGGTAACTGTAAAAAGAAGAGAGCTAGACAGATAAGATTCGGTACACATATTTAACATCTGTATTGTATACTCCTGTCAAATTTTGAGTGAAATCCAACCAAGGGTTGGTTGTCTGTCGGTCTGTGCTTTTTGTAGTAAATAAACGCGATTAATTTAAAAACAAATATATTACGCGAATAATTTAAAAACAAATATATCAAATTAGATATAGGATTTTGTGTTTACAAGTGCAAATTTGTTTTGAATCTTTGTTTCAATCGGTTGAGAAAAATGCCTCTAATAGTATTCGATATTCGAATACTATTAATGGCATGCTGGACATAAAACAAGCCAAGGATGACACAATGGATTCAGTAAAAACGCTTCACTCCAAAAGTTAATATTTTGTAACTATTTTACGCCAATGCCATGCAAGGTGTTCTCAGGCATGAGAAGTTTATTAGAGAGTATGCGAGTGAGTTTGGATGAAACTACTCCTGCTAGTTTATATGTCTTGTAAACTATATAAATAATTTAAAAAATAATTCATCTCTTGTTTTTAAGAATAGAAAAAAATCGTCTGCATAAATATGTGATGAAACAATGAAAATGGTTTGAATTCCAGGGCACCATTGTAGTATATTGCTGGAAAGGGGAGAAAAATAAATATTTTTAAAAGTTTCCAAAATCTAGAAAAATTTCAAATGACTGTTATATTGATGTCAATAAAAAGACAACATTTTAAATTTTTAAACGGAGAAAATTCATTTTTATGCAATAATATTTTTGGAAATTTCCGCGGAAAAATGCCAAAATTCGGTTGAATCATTAATTAACTAATATTCTAATTAGAATTTCAAAAAATTGCTCCGAAGTGCACATTTTTACCTTCCAAGGTAAATATATGTGCCAAATTTGGTAGCTTTCAGTTAAACGGTCTGACTTGTAGAGCGCACACATATACACATTTCGACATAATTTGAATTTTGAGTACATATTATTATTTAAATTTTATTATCACAATGCTAAGACACTCACAACTTTATTTTCACAAAGGCAATGACAATTTTGGAATCAGCAATACAAAATTATTATAACATTATTGGAATATTACTGACGATATCGATGCTCATCTATTATATATATCTTTCCATCTAAACTTCGTTTTATGTTAGTGTCTGGAAAGACGTACAAACGATACGTTATTGCATTTTATTACATAAAAAAACTATCCAGACTTTACAGAATAAAATAACGAATTAAGTTCAGCGGAAAGATTATTATAACATTATTGGAATATCACTGACGATATCGATGCTCATCTATTATATACATCTTTCCATCTAAACTTCGTTTTATGTTAGTGTCTGGAAAGACGTACAAACGATACGTTATTGCATTTTATTACATAAAAAAACTATCCAGACTTTACAGAATAAAATAACGAATTAAGTTCAGCGGAAAGATTATTATAACATTATTGGAATATCACTGACGATATCGATGCTCATCTATTATATACATCTTTCCATCTAAACTTCGTTTTATGTTAGTGTCTGGAAAGACGTACAAACGATACGTTATTGCATTTTATTACATAAAAAAACTATCCAGACTTTACAGAATAAAATAACGAATTAAGTTCTGCGGAAAGATTATTATAACATTATTGGAATATCACTGACGATATCGATGCTCATCTATTATATACATCTTTCCATCTAAACTTCGTTTTATGTTAGTGTCTGGAAAGACGTACAAACGATACGTTATTGCATTTTATTACATAAAAAAACTATCCAGACTTTACAGAATAAAATAACGAATTAAGTTCTGCGGAAAGATTATTATAACATTATTGGAATATCACTGACGATATCGATGCTCATCTATTATATACATCTTTCCATCTAAACTTCGTTTTATGTTAGTGTCTGGAAAGACGTACAAACGATACGTTATTGCATTTTATTACATAAAAAAACTATCCAGACTTTACAGAATAAAATAACGAATTAAGTTCAGCGGAAAGATTATTATAACATTATTGGAATATCACTGACGATATCGATGCTCATCTATTATATACATCTTTCCATCTAAACTTCGTTTTATGTTAGTGTCTGGAAAGACGTACAAACGATACGTTATTGCATTTTATTACATAAAAAAACTATCCAGACTTTACAGAATAAAATAACGAATTAAGTTCTGCGGAAAGATTATTATAACATTATTGGAATATCACTGACGATATCGATGCTCATCTATTATATACATCTTTCCATCTAAACTTCGTTTTATGTTAGTGTCTGGAAAGACGTACAAACGATACGTTATTGCATTTTATTACATAAAAAAACTATCCAGACTTTACAGAATAAAATAACGAATTAAGTTCTGCGGAAAGATTATTATAACATTATTGGAATATCACTGACGATATCGATGCTCATCTATTATATACATCTTTCCATCTAAACTTCGTTTTATGTTAGTGTCTGGAAAGACGTACAAACGATACGTTATTGCATTTTATTACATAAAAAAACTATCCAGACTTTACAGAATAAAATAACGAATTAAGTTCAGCGGAAAGATTATTATAACATTATTGGAATATCACTGACGATATCGATGCTCATCTATTATATACATCTTTCCATCTAAACTTCGTTTTATGTTAGTGTCTGGAAAGACGTACAAACGATACGTTATTGCATTTTATTACATAAAAAAACTATCCAGACTTTACAGAATAAAATAACGAATTAAGTTCAGCGGAAAGATTATTATAACATTATTGGAATATCACTGACGATATCGATGCTCATCTATTATATACATCTTTCCATCTAAACTTCGTTTTATGTTAGTGTCTGGAAAGACGTACAAACGATACGTTATTGCATTTTATTACATAAAAAAACTATCCAGACTTTACAGAATAAAATAACGAATTAAGTTCAGCGGAAAGATTATTATAACATTATTGGAATATCACTGACGATATCGATGCTCATCTATTATATACATCTTTCCATCTAAACTTCGTTTTATGTCAGTGTCTGGAAAGACGTACAAACGATACGTTATTACATTTTATTACATAAAAAAACTATGCAGACTTTACAGAATAAAATAACGAATTAAGTTCAACAGAAAGATTATTCAAATTGCATAAAATCACTTTACGTAAAGTCATAAAATCCCGAATAAATAAAATTCTGATGTCTTTAATTTCTTCATGTGCTGATTTCTTTCGCAGATGGACGCTACAATCCAAGCTTAGCCGTATTTTGTTGTATCAAGCATATCATGAATTCTCGCATCCTTTTCACAAAAGAGGGTCAGTACTCCAGAGCCTAAGGGGAAAGTTGTAAAGTTGTAGGGTTTTTACAAATATTCGATTACGCTTTGTCGATGATGCAAAACATTACAAAAGATACAAAGGGATTTCCTACTATTGAAAAAAAAATCAGATTAGAAAAAACTGTAAAGCTCATCACTTGAATTTGAATTCAATATCCAGACCATGAAAAATTAAAGGATTATCAGGCTTATAATTATGGACGCACGCCGAGTGTCTTTAAGATGTCAAATCTAAAAGAAACTGACATTTTTTGAACGGAAAAAAGCTAATTTCTGTATCAAAAAAGATGTATCGAGTTTAGAAGGAAAAGAGATTTTGAAAAGGTTGATTAAAGAAAGCTTATGAAAAAAGAAAAGAATTTAAAATAATCATATGCTTTCAATTATATGGCTGTCTAAAGACTGAAATCCAATAATAAACCCTGATAAATTTTATATTTGGGGTAAAAAGATACAAAATAATTCCATATTAGCGAAAAAAAAATCAGATTAAAAAAACAGTAAAGCTCATCACTTAGATCTCAATTCAACATTCAGGCCATCAAAAATTAGAGGATAATCAGCTTATAATTATTGATATATGTAAAGTATCTTTAAGATATCAAGTCTGAAAGGAACTGACAGTTTTGATCCGAAAAAAGCTAAATGCTGCATCAATAAATAAATGCGAGATTGAATTAAGAAAAAAAAGCGTTTGTCAGTTCGTTGATATAAGAAATCATATGAAAAAAAAAAAAAGAATTTCAAGATAATTTTATGCTTTCAAATCATGCTTGTGTATAAATATAAATTCTATAATAAAGCTATTCTATAATTTATATTTAGACTATCTACAAATAGTATTCGATCAGTTTCTGCTAGTAATAAAAAAGAATATATTTAGGCGATAATTTATATATTTATTTTCTTTAACTCAGTGTTTTTATTAATGAAAATAAACTTTAACCACCGTTTACCCAATATTTAGGCAACTAAGATACTGAGATGACTACATTCTATCATCGCTATTAATAATAAAAGGATGTGTGTTTGTGTCCGTGCGTGTGTGCGTGTCAGGGCTTTACAGAGCAGACGGTTTAAACTAGAACTCCCAAATAAGCACAGATATGTTTGGGGGAGGGGAGTAGGAATGTGAGCCTCGGGGTTATCAGTTGAAATTTTAATTAGAATTTTAGTTTAATAAATTCTAAGCGAGATTTTGGCGATACCAGTTTAATTACAGCGAAAATGTTTCTAAATTTCGCAAATTCTGGATTTTTTTTTTTTTTTTTGCATAATTTTTAATAATAAATTTGATTGTTGCAAAGAAATGTAACTATTCATTATTTCATCAGATACTTAATCGTTTTCTTCCATTATTTAAAAATAAATAGAAAATATATCTTCTTATAATCTTCATAGTACACAAAAATTCATTGAAATGGGTTAGAAAGAATTCTTAAAAAAAGAATAAAAAACAACATGCATCTACATTTTTTGCAAATTTTTATTTTTAGAAATCGATATTATATTAGTTTAATGTGAATGGCGCTCTTTAGTTCTTTATTGCTTAATTTTAGCAATAAGGGATATTAGCGGGCGTAATATCTCTGAATTGTAGCATGCAAGATAAAATCAAAGGGAGTGGTCATCTCGAAATTTTCTCCTATACAATCATATACTAAAAATGCTATCTCTACCGCTCTTCATAAAACTGAGGCATTTGGTCAAACCATGAAGGCCAAGAATGCGCTATGTTTTCACAGTCTAACTTATGAGAGTTGTATGCCTTACTGCAAAAAAAAATCGATATTTGTGCAAAAATTTTATGGTATTGGGGAGCAAAATACAATATCTTGATCCAGAACGATCAAATAAGAGAGTAGCTTAGCAAAACATTTCTTTTATTTACAGTCTTTTATATATACACGAAACAAATTGTTCTCATCTAGGTTAATATTATTTACAAATTTCACATAACAGTTGAAAGTTTAATCATGAAATAGTTCCTCGATGAAATTGGAGAATAGACACCAAAAGGAAGGTAACAGGCCTACTCCAGGGGCTGTTCCGAAAATCCACCGATCTTTATCGGGCGGATTTCCTAACACAAAAACCCGAATCACACGGAGCTTCTCACAAAATCAGGAACAACTTCGAGCATCGACGTCCCTATGACTTCTCCTTCGACGCCTCTCACTGCTCTCCTCTTTTCTCTCCGTTCAAAACAAAAATCTCGCATTTTATTTCCTTCAAATCTCCGCTTTTACTAATCTCATTTTTGAATTTGAGTCCCCTATCACCCAATACTTACTCAGCAATGCTTCCTCAATGGTCTCCAACCGATCGTGGGAATGTCTGTTAATGATCCATCTTTGTAGATGATCCCTCCCGAACACATGTTAATTATTATCAATTTGCAGCTAACACCGGCTTAAGTCCACCTGACTTCGACACTTAATGACAACGGTTGTTGGTGATGTATCATTTCTACAAGATTTGAGGAATCCCTTCATAATGGGGAAAAAAACAGTTTAGCATCTAGATGTTTTGATGTTCTTCTCCCTGAAAACACGATGGATCTATTTGAAACGACGGAACACACATCTGTGGCCTTTTATCTGAATACAAAAAATGACAAGACACAATGACTCTAGTAGTGAAGAGGATCCCCATCTGGCGGTCCGTAGGCACTTAATTAGATGTGGGGATAGGGTGATGTTACATCTGGCCGAAATGCCACTTACCAAGTGAGGGAAAAGGGGAAACTTTACAACAGTTATAAAATATCGATTTTTTTTGCATTTAACAATACTTATAGAAACATCGATAACTATTATTAAATACCCAATGAAATATAGGACAATAGTTATTGAAATATCGATTTTTGTAATCAAACATTTATACTAAATTTCATCTGCGATCTTAGGTAAATTTTTTGATGGTTACTCTTTAGAATGCAATTAATATCCAAGCATCGGAAAAATAGAATATTATTTTGGACCAAATTAAAATTAGAATTAAATATTAAGTTTACAGCCAAAGAATCAAAAAGAAAGATAAAATGAATCCGGCCTGAAGACTTTCTCAAGGGTCACCCTCAGGCAAGGATTCAAAACCAGGGATTTTTTCTGTGAGGGGTCTACTCACAGAAAAAATCCCTGGTTTTGAATCCTTGCCTGAGGGTGACCCTTGAGAAAGTCTTCAGGCCGGATTCATTTTATCTTTCTTTTTGATTCTTTGGCTGTAAACTTAATATTTAATTCTAATTTTAATTTGGTTAAATTCATTTGTGTTTTAGTTGTAGCAGCATTAGCGCTCTCTAAATACAATGTATATTTTATTATATAGATTCAGGAAATTTTATATTGGTGAATTTTTATATTGATTATTTCTGGATTGATAGTTTCATATTATTGGCACACTATACTTACAAAATATTAACCTTTTTGAGAATGTAGCATTTTTACTAATCTATCGTGCCATTATTGGCGAGTTATTTGGCGATTTATCCCAGGCATGTTGTTAATAGTATCCGAAAATCGAATTTGTGTTTTTCACGCACTTTACCCAACCTATTGAGACAAAAATGTAAACACAAAACTGCATTTGTGGTCATAAAATCACATACGGAATTTGATATATTTAAGTCATTGCGTTTTTGATTTATTGCATTTACATGCTTTTGAAACTATATACCGACAGACAGACAGCTCCTTTTTGTATTAAGCTCAAAATTTGAGAGGCTACGGATGTTATATTTATGTACCGAGTTTTATGCATCTTGCTCTCTTTTTTTTTTTGTAGTTTTCGTGTTAAATTATACTCGAAGAGCTGGATAATCAGACTTCCTCGGGACGAATGTGACTCAAAATTTGATAAAAATCAACAAATTCGGTATAATGACAGTATACCAAATTTCATACGTCCAGCTAAAAGTGTTTTTGAATCATCTTTGTCACAGACAGAGGGTCACTTCCCAAAAATGTATTTTTGGGGCACAGGAGGTCTAAAAGTGGAAATTCATCTAAATCACAAGTTCGAATTTATTACAATTCTCTTTATATTAAGTATAGAAGAAATAAAAATTATTCAAAAAAGTAATTATATATATACAGAGGAGTCACTGGATCAAGAAATACCATACTTGGTTTGAACTACGTTTTGAATTATAAGTGCTCACTATCCGAAATTTTAATTGTATTTCTGATTATAAAGTAATCAGTCTTTCAACTTTCTTCCTCAGATATTTCTTTGGGTAAAATCCTAGATGGGCCCGCCTCTTGGCGACTTATTTGAAATCTCGCCAAGTTGACAAATAATTGAATATTTGTTATTATTATTTTTTAATTAAAAAAGGATACTTGAAGACCAGAAATAATAATAAATAAAATAAAATAAGTATAATAAAAATAAATATAATAAATAAATAATAATAATAATAAAATAAATATAATAAATAAATAATAATAATAATAAAATAAATATAATAAATAAATAATAATAATAATAAAATTAATATAATAAATAAATAATAATAATAAATATAATAAAAAATAAAATAAAATAAAAATAAGTAAAAAAAAATCCGCCTAGGTTGATACATTGGCGACGCTATCGCCAATGGCGAGAATTCGAAAAGACGCCAAGAGGTGGGCTGTGCCCATCCACCCATTTCTTTGTTTATGATTGCAAAAAAAATAATTTTTGCACCACTTAAAGATTTAAAAATTTAACTTTCTAGTGGTATTATTTTCTTTTCTGTCATTTTTTCCCCTAATGTTAATGAATTTTGAGAATATTTTAAATATAATTTACAATAATATTTTCCGTTATTTTCGCTATGGGGTATGTATATATACAGAAACACATATTATGTGTTTATACTTTTATTATACATTTTTTTTAATTTCTCGTGACTGTTATTATATGAATAAAAATATTTAAAAAATTAAATTTAAATAATTAAAAAATAAAATATAAATCGGGGATTCTAGCATAGCATATTTTTATTCCATTATCATTCGGACTAGATTCCCCCCCCCGAGTCCCTTTTAATTAGTTATTTAAGGAAATTTCTAAGTTTTTCTATATAAACATGTGTATGTAATGTAAGAAAAATAATATTAATATTTAATTTTGAGCTTAATTTTTAATTGAAATTAGTTTAATAAGCATTAACTGCTAAAATAAATTTGTTTGTAAGAATGAAAATTATAAATTATTGAGAAAAATCCATTTATTTCTTTTTAAAACATGAAGCTTCATTTTCGTTCCTTACTTTATTATGAAAAATATTCTTGCATTTTTTTTTCAAATTAAAATGTTATAGAATTTTTAAAAAAATATTTTTACAATATGGACATTTTTGTCCTTCAGAAGAGAAAATCGAATGTGCGTTTAAAAAAAATGTAATCGCTCCGTTTGATGAATTTAATACAAAATTTCATTCAATTTTTATTGTAAATACAAGTATCAAATTTCTTCCATTTAATTTCTACATTTTTTTTTACTAAATCAGCTTACATACATGCGGACAAACAGAAATACATGCGTACTTTTTCGGTCTCAGAGATGTTAAAAAAAATCAATTTTCCGAAATTAAAATTTTTAGTGTGTATTTTCTCAATATATATATTAATATTAGTTGGCTTTTCTTTGTTTTAATTCGTAATTTGTTAATTCCGGTTGGCAACTGGGCACTAAAAGTGAATTTTTATCATTATTGTCTCGTAGTTTCTATTATTTTTCTCAGCTGGAGTTACCGTAGCACGAGAAATTTAGTTTTTACTTGGTTTTTTTATTATTCAGGTAACTCAAGCACATCTGGAATTCTGAAGAGCTGTTGAAAATTAAATATTGACTTAAACTGAGACAAATTTATATTAACTCAAAAGTATAATTGGTGTAAGATAGAAACAAAAAAAGGTTTGAAACACCGAAAGAAACGAAAAAAGGTTTGTTCTCTTAAAATTTTCTCAAATTTCTCAGTTCAATTTTTTTATAATTGATTTTGAAATCGAAGATTCGCTTCTCTTTATGTGTTATGTAAAAGTAACACAATGTCTCTAAAGAAGTGCATGGTTGAATTTTTCATTTATTTCTAAAGTATCATGCTATGCCAGTATATCAAACTGTTAGAACTATTTAGAACACGTTACTTGAGGCAGAAATTTATGAAAAAGGACAGTTTTTACTACGAAAGAATTTTAAACCGGCATAACTTATTATTGTATTCAGTCTACTACTACTTCAGCGTACTATTGTATTCAGTTTACATTCTTAAAGTTATGATTGAAAAAAATAGAACAAGTGAAAACTACACAACATCTACATGTTTAAAATATCACACAAATCTTATTTTCATATAAATGAATTATACGTTTATGGCTTTAATACTTTTGTTGTTGTTTCTGATGGCACTTGTCAAAGACAAGCCCGCTTTTATCAAGTTAGCGAATTTAAATCGAATTTTTTACATCTCTTATTTTTCAGTAGCGCCATCTAGGGCCAAGAGTACGATTTAGCTACTCACACGCCACAACCCTTTTTACGAGGCGGACTTCATTCATGCATTGCATTCATTCAACCATAGATCGTAATTTTGACCTGAACCAGGGAACGATCTCCCCTGATCCTGTACCCCCAGTGGTATTACTCTCGAGATGGAGGACTTTGTGTCCAGGACAGATTTATACGTGCGCCAGCCACCACCACCCACGGAAAGTCTTCGGCTGGCGGTTTCCAAACCACAACTCAAGGGATGCAAATCCAACGCCTACCAACCAGGCTATCCCTGCCTTTTTAATACTTTTAAGCAATATTATTAATACTTTGCGCTCTTATGACCAATCTGAATGACCATTGTGCAGGATGCATCGATTTTATATTCCTGTTGAATATGTGCATGCACAGAAATTCTTACGTGATTATATTATAATGAATTTAAATAAGAACGAATGAACATTGCATAGTAAGAAGAATAAAATGCATCGCTTTTTAACTCAAATCAAAACCACTGAATAAAGATTGCTTCGAGCTTCCGATTTGGAACTTGATTAACTTATATATATCACTAATTCCACAGTTCAAAACTTTATACAGAAATTAATTTTATATAAAAAGTGGTACAACTAATGACTTCAGATTGGTACATTTGTAATTCGACATACTAAAACGTTCGAAAATTTTAGTTTTCCTATTTGTCAAATAAACATATCATTCCATGCCAAATAAAACTCTCGAAGAAGAATTCAGAGTTTTGTATTGCGCCTCTTCCTTACGTAAGCAATTCCTGTTGCAGGAAAAATATTATTACTGGAATTACACATAAAATGAATTGAGAAAGAGTTTTTGTTAGTTTGTCTAATGCGTATACTGTTGAGATCAAAACCAAAAACATTTTTTTTACCAGTTATTTTAATAGAATGTTGGAAGACGTCACATAAGACGCATCTGAAACAAGTTCTATGTTTCTTGAAAAGAATCAGCGTCTAAGAGGTTGTATTAACGGAAAGAAACTGTAAAGAAGTTCTTCACAAATCTGTCAATGTTGATTGGGATGGTAATCTTACAAACATATAATCAACATTTGGATATCATTTTAAGATTTTTGATTCTGATGTGCCATGAACTGCGAAAATAAAATTGTATCAAGTGATTATCAAAAACGGCGGAAGTGACCCCCCCCCCCAATCTTTCTCTCATATTCTCTAATAAAGGCGTTATCACAGAAAACGCCTTGTGTGGCGTTGGCGTTCAACAGTTACAAAATATCAAACTTTGGCTTGAATTCAGCATTTTTACTGCATCTATCGTGTCATTCTTGGCGAGTTATTTGGCGATTAATCCCTGACATGCGATTAATAATATCCGAAAATCGAATTTGTATTTTTAACGCGTTTTTCCCAATCGATTGAAACAAAAATTTGACACAAAACTATTCTTGTAGTCACAAAATCTCATAACGAATTTGATATATTTAAATCATTGCGTTTATGAGTTATCGCGTTTATATATTCCTGAAGGTACAGACCGACAGACAGTCAACCCTTTCTTGGATTTGGTTCATCTGATTGGTATCCACTCTATAAATGTTAAATCTGTGTACAGAATTTTATCTATCTAACTCTCTTTGTTTTGTAGTATTGTGTTAACTTATATTCGAACGCTCGGACAGACAGACTTCCTCTGAATGGATATTCAAAATTTAAAAGAAATCTACGAAAAAGACCGTGTACCAAATTTCATCATTCTAGCTCAAAACGTTTGTCACAGACAGATGGATAATATCCAGACATAAAACGTGGAGATTTGTGAAAATCTCGAGTTTGAATTTTTTGACGATTACTATATATAAGAGAAAATAATATCCAGGGTGGTTATAATAAAACTTCCCCTATAAACAGCATCCTACAATGCAAACGGGAGAACGGATTGCAGCGAAATTTGGTGCATAGACTATACACGAGATGCGCTCATGGAATTTTGAAAAAAAAATTTAGTTTCAAAATGTACACCAGATGGCGTCTTTTCAGGAAAAATATCAATTTTAACACAATAAACGATCAAAAAGAAATACAGAAACAATATTAACATTTATTGACTAGTTTCTGATCATCTTGTCATCGAACCCCATTGAGTAAAGTTAAGGAAAAAATAGTAGTATGCTGTTTGAGAAAAAAAAAAAAAAAACAGTTGAGTTTACAGAAACAAGAACAGATTAGGACGAAATGGCACAAGAGGAGCAGTTGTTATTCGTGTCCAGGACGATTATTTAAGAAAAGGTGCTCCATGTGACCACCCTCATTCACCTGCAAAATTTCACGTCGATGGAAAGTGTGTTCAAAATAGATTCAGTTGTGATGCTTCGCACATGAAGCGCTATAGATTTCTTTAAGTCATTCAACGTTTCAACACCTTCGCAACAAGATATGTCATCATTACAGCCGGAAACATCGACATAAACTATGACAACGACTGCAAACGTTTCTTACCCTTACCTGTTTTGCATAAAGCTTCCTCTTCGTCGCAAGAATGCAAATCTCGACGTTTTTCCCTAGAACTGACAGCTTTTCCCGGTTTTACATTTTATCACTCATAATTCTTGTTCTGTATTTCGTTTTGGACGCTTATTGTGTTAAATGTAATGTTTTTCTGGAAAAGACGCTGTGGCGAATAGGGATGAGCGAAGATAGAACCTGAGGCCTTTTGGGTAGTAGTCCAGTAACATGACCACAATACAAAAGCAATTGCTCGTGTAGCGTAGCTGTTAACTGGTTTATAAGCTTTCACCACAACGCCCTTTGTTTGGTTTGGTTGTTTGGAACTTTTTCCGAAATTCCGTGAGCGCATCTCGTGTATTGTCTATACACCAAATTTCCGTTCATCCCTTTATGTTGTAGGATGCTGTTTATAGGGGAAGTAAAATTATAACTCCCCCCCCCCCCGTATATCAGTTAGTAAGACTTGTAACTGAAGATTGATGCCATTGAAATATTTATAAGATATAAACTGTGAAATAAAAATTTCTGGTTAGGTTGTTTGAAAACAAAATGAGATGATGAGGCTTAATGAAAATTCTAGAGAGCAAAAGACCCAATTACATTGATGTAGATTTTGAACTTCACTACAATAACAATATTTTAGTAAATACATCTGCCAAGAACAGATGGGCAATTTAGAACCTAATGCAATACTTAAAAGTTTTTGAATCTATAGTGTCATGGACTATGAAAAAGCAAACTACTATAGTTTTATCAAATGTTGACTGAGTACATTTTGCAGTTAGTTCAAATTTGACCGAAAATTTACGGCTTTTAAGTTCTGTAATTCTTGCCAATTCAGAAGATTTTGTGGAGATCTATAATTTAAAGGATTTCACGCATTTACAATAAAAAGAGCAACGATTTTAAATTAACTCAACGTTGAATTTTTAACTGATTCCTCCGTGGTTCGATTGGTTGTGGCAGAAAATTTGATACTTGAAATGTGTGGGACCTTATATGACGAAAAAAAAAAATGTTAAGGATAAAATTTTTAAGTTTTTTCGCTATTTTGAAACAATATAAAATGTGCATTCAATATTGCACAAGTATTTTTCTGAGCTTTAAGTATTATTATGTAATATATATATAAATAACTATACCATTTTATACAAAATTCAATAATATTATATAGTATTCAATAATAATATCGTTACTTTATCCTATTATGCAATATTTTTTCTATATATTAATTTATACTTCATATTTGGGAATTTATACTCAAGATTTAGAATTTTACACTCGTAGAAACTGCTAGCTAGATTATAATAAACAAAAGTATAATATTTTAGATTAATCTGCAATAAACTAGATCTTTAATTTATAATTTTTTAATACTTTTTTAAAATTATTATTTGATTATATTTAATACTCGCTTTAGTTAAGCTTTAATATTTGTTTCATACACACGGCTGCATTTACAGCATCCTTTCATAATCCTTTAAAGAAAACTAAAGTTTCGCTTTTTTTTACCTTTGTTTTGTGTTCTTGTAGTTGGCAATTTATAATTTTAGTTAGTTAGTTATTACTTAGATGGCGCTACTGAAAAACTATATTTAAATAGGAAAGAATTTCTTCGACTCGCCAGCGGTTGTCTTTACTTTCAAGAATAATAGCAAAACTATTGATTAAATACCATCACAAATACTATCTCAAATACAGGTTATGCTGAAAAAATAAATAAATAAATAAAAACATCCTACGGCTTCATTAGCACACTGAATGTCTCAAATTTTGATTTTTTTTTTCTTTATGTCTCTAATGAATAAATCTCTATATTGTGTTCGACCATCATCTAAGAAATAACTAACTAAAGTCATATGTACCACATTACTACAAGATTTCTTTTTGTTCTTTAATTTGCTCTGATTGTGAGCTTTATCTCGACGTTCTTATGATGAAACGCAGACCATGCTGCCATCTGTTGACAATAAGAACAGTTTCAATGCATCAAATGTAGCCTTAACATTTATCATATCTTTTCGCAGCATAGAAAATCTAACACATTTTCAATATTGTATTAATCAATGCTGCGAAATGCAGAATTTGTGATATCATTTTCAATGTATTATGATGTATGAATGAACTGTGCTCCTTTGATGGTAAAAAGAATAATTCTCCTTTTATTTTGATTTTATTATTATTATTATTATTATTTAAAGAATTTTTTTTTATTTTAAAATGTTATTGCTTTTCCTTTACATCTTTTTATATTCTTCTTTTAATGCATTAAGATGCTCTTAGCCTTTATAATGTTTTTCCAGAATTAAAAATCAAATATACAGTTTGTAATATTATTTCCAACGTGTTATACAGCATTGATAGATGCAGAATATATGTAAAAATAATAATAATAATCGTTACAATATTGTGTATTACTACCATTACAAGCCTCTTCACCAATCATTACAGAAAAAAAATGTATAATAAAAATGAAAACTCATGAAAAAGTTTTTGTCTTTGCAAAGAACTCCTATTTTCATATAGTGTTTAGTTTCTTTTAATGAAAAACTCCATTCATTTTAATATATAATGCTTCTCCATATGATGTATGTTTTGTTTTCAGTTATTCGACACCCGATGATAGTCAAACTGCTACTGCAGATGATTTACAAACTACATATGCTGTACGAACATTTCATTTTGACTTTAAAGTTAGACTAAGATTTCGAAAGGAAACCAACATTCCTGGAAGAGTTAAGCTTATAATTGTAAAAACGCGGAACAAACTTCAAATAATTTGAATAAAATGTTATAGAAGTTTAACATTTTATTGTAGACATGATTTCAGGAAAAACACACTTACGAAATCGAATTAAGATAATAAACACAACAATATTCATGAAAATTGTTTGTATCCATTTTGTGTTTTCACAATGATAGTCTAATATATACCAGGTGTGCCAGTTAAATAATTCTTTCTTTCTTCGTAAGATTGTGCTGGAAGCAAGGGTTAATCCGCAGTCTCAACTATTATGTCAGGTTGTTGCACGTTGACGTGCAGCTGATTTCGAGTTTGCGTGATATTTTGTTGGTGTGTTTGTTTCGTTTCAATTAATTAAAGAGCATGTGCGGCATATTCCACTTTTCTTGCTCAATAAAAAGAAAAACAGGAATTCAAGCCGCTATGGCGGATTCAAATGAGCGAGGATATAACCTGGGACCCAGTAACATGACCACGATACAAAAGCAAGTGCTAGGGCAGCGTAACTGTTAACTGGCTTATAAGCTTTCACTACAGACTCTCCCTCCAGTGAGTCGGAGGTGAGACGAACGATAAGGCTGTTGAGTGGTGATGTATTTAGCTGTTGATTCTAATGCGCCTGTACCCATTTGAGAAGCGCCAAGCGTTGTGGCGAGCGTGTGTGGGTGAGTGGTTGCTGAGTCAAGTGAGTCTGACGCCTTTGGGTTGCTGCTGCCTTTTTGTGTTACTGCGTCAAGTGAATCTGATGACTTTGGTTTGCTGTGGGTAGATGGCGCCACAACAACTGTACGAAAATTGATGGATCATCGTCCGAGGTCACCAATGTGGTGGATTGGTATGAGTGAGGATAGAACCTGGGACCTTGTGGTTCGCAGCCCAGTAACCTGACCACGATACAAAAGCAATCGCTCGGGTGGCGTAGCTGTTAACTGGCTTATAAGCTTTCACTACACTGCCATAGCTTTTTGAAAGCTTTCTATGACAATTCCCTAAAGCAAAATGTGAATGTGTTTTGATTTCGACGATTCAAAAGTAATGATTCTACACATTTGATGGGATTAGAAAAGTGTACCAAGAGTTTCTGAAATCTTGTGAAACATTGAATACTGTTCGATATCCAACAATAACTGATCAATGTGAATCATTCACTGATCAAACAGCATCCAGATTGGGTTGCAAAACACGGAAAAGTGATTTTGCGGCAAGATAACACTTTTTTCCCATACATCAGAGATACTATTTCTGCACATGACTGGGAAATTTTAATTTTTCCCACCGTAATCGCCTCTTAAGAATTCTACTTTTTTATTAGATGTTTTACTCGCTGTCCCAGAAACACTTCAGCAATTATGAAAATATCGAAAAAGATTTTCTGACCAGATCACCTCATAATGTAAATGATTTGTCTATTACGTATTCACTATTTGCAGGATAGATGAGCGACAGATAAATAAACAGCGTTGGCTTATACTTTGAATACCATTCTTTCTTATCCAAGATCAAATTATTTTCGTGAAAAATATTTAGAATTATTTACCCGTATAGCCGACACAAATCAAAAGGTAGCCATTTGTTAAATATTAGCATTATAAGAACTAGTGATTGCACACATCGTATATAATAATACTAAAAAATGTTTTTAAAAACATTAGAACTTAAATTAATTTTAAATTTTTATATTAAAATATTTGCGATATCATTCCGTATTATAATCGGCATATGATTAATAATGCACGCAAATAAATTTTATGGCGGTTATAACTCTACGACCTTCTCTTTTGATAAAACAGATGGCGTTACTTTATTAACATCAAGGTATATTTCCCATGATCCTACTTGGGGGGGGAGCATTATTAGATTGTATTCTAAGTGAATGTCGTGTATTTTCGTGTTCGTGTTTGTTTTGTCTTGTGTAAAAAGGAAATTAGAAAATAATTAAATTACTGTTCTTGAAACTTGTCCATTATTTTCATCTACATTATAATGAAGTTATAAAGAGTTTGTCCCTCTATAATTTTATATATTCGAATAAAATATAAGTCAAGCAAATCACTTATCGATATCCCTAAATTGGCACTTATTTGTTTCAAGAAAAATAAAGCTCTTCTAATTAGGAAGCAATCAATTTAAAATTGGTATAAATAATCAGTGCAAAAGTTTTCAACACAAATTCTTAAAATCAACTTTGAAAGTTGCTTAACTGATATAAATGTGTACTCTAAACTTCGTTAGAAGGTAAGACAGTCGGTGCTGGATTTTGATAATATGAAGTCACACAAAAATTATTAAGGAGTCTGCTTATACTAATTTCGCAGTCGCTTACAGTATAGAATAGTTATTAAGGCCATTTCAAATATTATAGCAAACGCCTCTACAATTTGGGTGAGTAACTGCCATTTATCGTACAATATATTTCTTTCAAAAGAAAAGTTGCCTTATATAGATAAAGACAATGTTTAGTTAAAATTTTAAAAGTTCAAAAGTTTTTAACTACTAGACTATTATTTTTAAATATTAAGAGAAGATCACTATCAGTTAGTGATACATGGAAGAACAAGATCCTTCATTAACCCATATAATTCTACTAAATTTTAAAAAGGAAAGTCTTTGCTAAACCTAGATGCCAATGAATGAGTTTATTTTTGCATTCTTATTAATTTGCGTATTAATTTAGAGAACAATTGTTGGGTATTTTAAAGACTCAAATATAAAAAAATAAGAGTGATAAGGATGAGATTAAGTTGCTTTAAATGTGTAATAGGAATAGATGCTTGGCCCATTTTATTAGTTCAGTTGTTACTTCTTTTTATCTTCCAAATAAGACGAGAAAAAAGTGTACATAAAGAAAAATATTACTGCTAAAGTGTGAACTGTTAAAGTATTTGACATTATTCTTCCTCATTCAGTAAAATGTCCAGAACTGCAGTCTAGGACATCTATCACAGTCGACACACCCTATGTGACAGATGTTGCTGCATTAACAGATGTGTGACAGATGTTGCTGCATTTGGTGAATACTGCATTTAAAACTATTTTTAATAAATATTTATTATGTTCTGTAAAGCTTTATTCTTATCCCCAGTATGGATGACGAATATTTTACGAGTGGTTATTACGTAGCCAATATCATAAAGTCACAAATACCAGTGATCAATACTTTTCAAAGAGGGGTGTGATTCAAATCCTTGATACGATATTACTGGTGGTATTTCGATTACAGGTTTTGGATCACGATAGAAAGTAACATTCGATACGATATCACTGAAATTTACCGGAGCGGTGACTTCACTGGAAAGTAACAATCGATACGATTTGTCCAATGGAAGCTCTCGAACAAAACAGAAAACTAGAAATCTGTGAATGGATTGAAAAGTGAACGGACCGGTTATTGGAATTATCGTATCATTGAACTGCATATCACTGAAATTTATCGGAGCGGTGACTTCACTGGAAAGTGTGAAGCCGCCGCTCCACTTCATGAGAGTAACCTTGACTTTAAGATATTCGCATTTGATGATGCACTATTCCATACAAATACTTTTAAATTGCTTGTGACTTGACTTTGCATATATTCCGTTTATTGCTGGCTCCATCTGTTGGTAGAATGTAGAACTAAAGGAAACAATTTAAAGAAACAACATATATATTTAATTCAAATTTTTCAGAAAATGGTTTACTCCAATTAAGAAATTAAATAAATAGTTTTGAAAAAAAATCAAATTTAAGAAGTAAGCTGAAATAGATAAATTATTTGAATCACACGTTATTTAAATTAGTAAATTAAGTATTAATTACAGTTAATAAATTTTATATTTAATATTAAGTAATAATTTTTAATTAATAATATGATTGAAATAACAGATATTTGGAACAAATATTTAAAAATAACAATAGCGAAATTATTTGTTATTCAAAAAAATCATGGATTATGCATCTGGAATCATTCATCTTTAGCTTTCAACAATGGAAGAAAATTATACTATCAAATAATCGATGAAATAAGGAATACGATTTAGGTTTCATTTTACAACAACAGGAAATAAGCTTAAAAAAGTTTAAAAGTTCATTAAATCTAAAAAGAATTTTCCAGCCAATAAATTAGCCTCATTTAAAAGACGAATTTTAAAGCGGTGTGAAACTCATTTTTGTGAGGAAATATTTTTTAAAATTATTGCGAAAAAAATAAAATATAGCTTAGTTTGTAATTAATTAAAATTCTAAATAATTTATTAGAAAAATCCTCCCAAGGTGCACATTTACACTGTCTAAAGTGTATTTGGGCCCAATTTGGTTGTTTCAGATTAAATGATAGGACTTAAAGAGCGGCAACACACGCTTATATACTTATTTTTATTGTTTAAAAATTCCTGAAAATCTGGGTAGTTTTTGAATATTTGCTGTTTGTTTTGGTTCTTTATACCAGTTTTTAATTCTAGATCATTATTTATTTATTTAAAGTAAATTAAATTAATGCGAATTTAAAAAAATTAACTAGGATAATTATAAAAAAATATTTGTATTACCTACTTTGTCTCTCTCTCTATATATTTATAATGTCAAAAAATTATTCTGTTTTTGGAAATTATCAAGAATTATACAATGAGCATCTTGGGTTTTTCAATAAAACTAAAAAGATTTCAAAATGATTTCAAGAACATGAAAAACAATTGTTTTTTAATTTAATTTCATAATTAATTTTAATATGAAATCTTGGTTACTAATTAATATCGTTTTCTCTTTGACTTAAAAAAAAACGAATTATAGGTTTTAGTGATTCGGGATGAGCGAGGGATAGAACCTGATACCTTGTGGTTCGCAGTCCAGTAACTAAACCATTATACCAAAACAATCGTTCGGGTAGAAGAGTTGTTAATTGGCTTATATGCTATTTACCACAGTACTCTCCCTCCAGTGAGTCGGAGGTGAGACGAACGATATGGCTGTTGAGTGGTGATGTATTGAGTTATTAGCTGTTGTCTAAAATGGGCTGGTGCCCAGTTAAATAGCGCCAAGAGTTATGACGATCGTGAGTAGGTGCTGATACGCCAAGTGTGTCTGACGGCTTTGGGTTGCTGCGTCAAGTTAATCTGACTACTTTGGTTGCGGGTAGATGGCGCCACAACAGCTGTAAGAAGATTGAAGGTTCATTGGCCAAGGTCACCAATTTAGCGGTATGTGATACGTGAAGGATAGAACCTGGGACCTTGTGGTTAGCAGTCCAGTCACTAAACCATTATACTAAAACGATCTTTCGCGTAGAAGAGTTATTAACTGGCTTATATGCTATTCACCACAAGATCCAGCCAAAAGTAGATGCGAAGATACGTATACTTTGTATTAAACCTGGTTCAACTCTATGCTTTCAAAGCTTCGCCAGTTTTGTGGATAAGACTCCAATAGTTAACTAAACTGTTCCAAATTTAAAAACCAGATTAAATTAAGAATATTCTAAAAGTATAAAAGAAGCGATAAGACAATCTTTTTTAAGTTCCAATTCCTGAAATGGATTTTCAGATCATATTTAGTTTCTTGCATCCATCCTGCGGTTTAAATGTTTGGTTCAAGGAAAGGACCTTTTTGTTTCAACAAAAGAATTTCATATAATGAAAAAAAAATTATTTGTCTTTTTTCAGTGAAGAGAAACACATGCATTTTATCATGCAAGGACATGATGTTGTTTTAGTTTGGAGTTTTTGGAACCTCAAATTGCGCGTCGAAAAATGGAAATTTATCGCATCAAATTTTCACTTTTAAGGTTATTAGACTTTCTTATTAGATAATATCTTTAAATGCTATAAAGTCATCCATCGAAATATTCAATTGCGCGTTTTTACCAATCATTAACTCAGTTGCAGGATTTTCACACCGCTTTTATTTCATAATAAATACACTTTATAATTTGCAGATGCAAGTTCATGTGTTTCAATCGGATTGAAACCACATGATTTAAAAGATAATATTCTCACATGATAATTTGAAATTTGGAATTGCAGTTTTCAATTTTTTAATATTTATATTATTTTATAATTGTTAATAGTTTTTTACTTTGAGTGTGAAAAACATTCAATTGAAAATGGATTTGAAATCACTTATATTGTAACTGTAACTGTCACTGTTAAATAAATGTGCGCGAAAATACCAAAATCGTAGGAATTCAATAGTTTTCATTTATTTGTCGAAAATGAAGTATGAAATAGAAGACTTTTCATCTATATTTTGCTTTGGCCATTCAACAATATCATCTACAGAAGAAGGGGATTTATGTTACGAGATAAGTAATTGCAAAGATTTCGCATATGATCAAATTTTCGATTCTGTACAGGTATTGGGTCTTATGCACCAGGAGTATTTTTTTGAAACTGTTTCAGA
The DNA here is from genome assembly GCF_947563725.1 of Argiope bruennichi. Taxonomy (NCBI): domain Eukaryota; kingdom Metazoa; phylum Arthropoda; class Arachnida; order Araneae; family Araneidae; genus Argiope; species Argiope bruennichi. Next base: position 92,547,848 of record NC_079157.1, on the reverse strand, counting down.
AATCTTCAGAAAAAAGGAAATTTTAGCATCAAAGGAAAGATTTATGTCTTTCGTGCTTTCGAGATGCATGAAGTTATCAGAAATTCCGACACTTTTTAATTTCTTAGTCCTATGTACTTTCATTGATAATCTTATTTCTTGCATTTGTAATGAAGTGGAGTGCTTCAAAGTTGTAAAGATGGCTTCGAAGTGTGTGACAGCAGCTTTTCGTCGACGATATGTGGATTTATTTGATAAAGAAAATGGCTTCAAAGGATTCGCCAATTATTGTGAAAAGTTAAATGCGACTGTACTCAATCCTTCAGGACATGATTCTGAAACCGATAGTGAAGACAGTTTGGATCTTGAAGAATTTATACCCCCTGATACTGATGAAGTAATTAATCTTTTACGAAGTTTTAAAGAAATTGATGATTCAGATTTTTTGTTGACAGATTCTGAGAAAAAATTTCTATATGAGCAAGATGCATTGGCTTTAGATATTGATCCTGCTGAAGATGTATTTATTCCTTTAAATGAAAGCACAGAAACGACAGAAGTTAAGAACTTAGGCATGGCTAGCTCAGAATCAACTGAACTTAAGGACATAGAAATGGCTATGCAAAATCTCAATATTGAATCAAAAAAAATTTTGGAACGCATTAATAATTACTGTCTTATGTGTGAAGATAATTGTTATAAAGAAGTTGTGTGTGTTGCTAAAGAATTAGAGCTGTGTGAGTTTTAAATATGTACAAAATGTTATTGCATAATTTTGAAATAATTTGCATTATACCAAGTAGTGAACATGTGAATATTTATTTTGGAAAAAATATTTGAAATTGAAAATTTATTTTTTAAACTAACTTTAAATTGTTAATAAAGGTTTGGACTACTTACTGTTGATTTAATGTTCTGGTTATCATTGTATATTAATATAGATTATTGTTAAAGAATATGACACTGTTGTGTCATCAAGCCTACAACAATTAGCTTTTAACTGGTAAGTCGGAAGTGAAATTTGGATTGATAATTGTTATAAAGAAGTTGTGTGTGTTGCTAAAGAATTAGAGCTGTGTGAGTTTTAAATATGTACAAAATGTTATTGCATAATTTTGAAATAATTTGCATTATACCAAGTAGTGAATATTTATTTTGGAAAAAAATATTTGAAATTGAAAATTTATTTTTTAAACTAACTTTAAATTGTTAATAAAGGTTTGGACTACTTACTGTTGATTTAATGTTCTGGTTATCATTGTATATTAATATAGATTATTGTTAAAGAATATGACACTGTTGTGTCATCAAGCCTACAACAATTAGCTTTTAACTGGTAAGTCTGAAGTGAAATTTGGATTGATAATTGTTATAAACAAGTTGTGTGTGTTGCTAAAGAATTAGAGCTGTGTGAGTTTTAAATATGTACAAAATGTTATTGCATAATTTTGAAATAATTTGCATTATACCAAGTAGTGAATATTTATTTTGGAAAAAAATATTTGAAATTGAAAATTTATTTTTTAAACTAACTTTAAATTGTTAATAAAGGTTTGGACTACTTACTGTTGATTTAATGTTCTGGTTATCATTGTATATTAATATAGATTATTGTTAAAGAATATGACACTGTTGTGTCATCAAGCCTACAACAATTAGCTTTTAACTGGTAAGTCTGAAGTGAAATTTGGATTGATAATTGTTATAAACAAGTTGTGTGTGTTGCTAAAGAATTAGAGCTGTGTGAGTTTTAAATATGTACAAAATGTTATTGCATAATTTTGAAATAATTTGCATTATACCAAGTAGTGAATATTTATTTTGGAAAAAAATATTTGAAATTGAAAATTTATTTTTTAAACTAACTTTAAATTGTTAATAAAGGTTTGGACTACTTACTGTTGATTTAATGTTCTGGTTATCATTGTATATTAATATAGATTATTGTTAAAGAATATGACACTGTTGTGTCATCAAGCCTACAACAATTAGCTTTTAACTGGTAAGTCTGAAGTGAAATTTGGATTGATAATTGTTATAAACAAGTTGTGTGTGTTGCTAAAGAATTAGAGCTGTGTGAGTTTTAAATATGTACAAAATGTTATTGCATAATTTTGAAATAATTTGCATTATACCAAGTAGTGAATATTTATTTTGGAAAAAAATATTTGAAATTGAAAATTTATTTTTTAAACTAACTTTAAATTGTTAATAAAGGTTTGGACTACTTACTGTTGATTTAATGTTCTGGTTATCATTGTATATTAATATAGATTATTGTTAAAGAATATGACACTGTTGTGTCATCAAGCCTACAACAATTAGCTTTTAACTGGTAAGTCTGAAGTGAAATTTGGATTTAGATGGAGGATTGTGTTTTGAAAGTTTGATGTAAGCAAAATGTTTGTTTGATAAACCAGTTGTTTGATGCAAGCAATATTAATTTGGAAGAATATTATTGCTTTGAATTATAATTAGCTTTGTTTATTTAGTTGCTTTTAATATAAAGTAAAACCAGTTTTGTCAATATTAAGGTTTTAAGTATTTTTTTAATCTAGATTTTCATTTTGGTATGTAAAAAAACAACAACAAACAAACAAACAAGAATATACATTTGATATTACAATCATCTCAAATTTTATTTCTTTAGATTGCAAGTTTCTTTTATCTGAAAAGATGAAATTTTTTGAGGCGGTTTCTCATGGTATTTTCTCACTGAAGTGTATAGCTTTCATGTATGATTAACCTTGTTCTAACTTTCATTTTTATTTGATATTAATGTATGTTAATAGCATATGTGTCTGTTATTTTTCTCTAGTTATCAGTCATTAGCAAGTGTGAATTGTAATTATAATTTTTCAATTGATTAAAACTTTGTATAATAGTTCTGTATGTATTTTTTTCTTAAATGTCTACTTTGCTATTTTTTCTACATCCTTAAGCCATCATTGGAGTTAAAAATTTATTGGAGTTTATCATAAACTTATGTTCTTCATAGGTTTATAATAAACTTATTCTTTAATTCCTGCTTTTTAAAAATGTGTTGTATATCTTTAAAAGTAATGTGTTTTTGAAGAAGTTATTTAAAAGATTGTGATTATATTGGTTATATATTATATTGGTCATACATGGTTATATTTCTACCTTTTTTGATTTTTCTTAAAATGTGTAATTTTTTAATTAGATAATAATTATGTTAAGGATATTTGGAAGTAATGTAAATATTACATCTATGCAAAATATATTGTTTTGGCAGTACTGAAGTAATACAAATTTTTTTTATAAATAATATTTATCCATTTACAGCAGTTAACATACATAAAGAAAATGTTGCTTTTTCTCTTGTCACATGTGTGCTTAGCATTATTACCTTTTGTGTGTATGAAGAGGATTAAAATCTTTGAACTTTGCAGCAAATATAGCTGTGTTTAACATTTTTGGTATTTTTTTTCTAATAGAAATGAACCCTGTTGTATACTTTCAATAAAATGAAAGATGTCCAATTAAAATATTGTGCATTTTAGTTATAAGATTTGAAGATAAATCAGCAATATTTAAGTGAAAGTAATTGAAAAAGGAGTAATTTTTGCTTTAGTGAAATCTCTCAATTTAACTGGCAATCTTCATTTTCTGATAGGTAATGCAGTTTTTGTATTATATGAATCTGATACATCATGACTAGGAATACTTATGAGCACTTGGATGAGTATCTTAAATTATATTATTGTTTTTATTTTCCTCGTAAAGAGAATGAAAATTATTAATTAGACATGCAGTTTGTTCCTTGAATTATTTATTATTCGATGAACAAATTTCAGTCAACATTTTAAGGGCTCTTAGAATTCATCATGGTCAAGTGTCTTGTTGCTTCAGTGGGGAATTATGTAAGGTATTTGAGTAAAATTTAAAAATGAGGCTCGCTCTTGATCATTATGTGACTTTAAAACATTACATTAATCCAGTTAATTGATATATAACTGTAATAGTAGCTAATGTATGCCAGCAAGTTTTTCCTTTATATTCAAATAATATTGTATTAATAACATTTTCTTTTTGATTATATTTTGTGCTGGATAAGTACTATTTCTTCAATAGCCTGGGTAATAATTATTCATAGTTTATCAATCAAAATAGGTAAGCTTTTGCATTTAAATTATCGGATATGTTTTCATACTTTTTTAAGTATTAGTAATTAACCCCTAAAATGATATTTATGAGGTAAATAGTCAAAAGAAATCGTTAAAATATGATAGATTTTGTTATTAAATTTTAATATATAGCATTGCTTTATAACATGCCTTTAAAATGGTACATTTATATTTTATTTATATATAAAGGTATAAAAAGATTAAAAGAAGTTCATATATAATTGACCAAAGATGAAGTACCAGAAAATTTGTATGGATGAAAAATAATTTTAGGATTGATCTTGCTAGCTTTAATGTTTCTTCCGTGTTCCGATTCAATTATTCAGTTGCAGCCAAATTTTTTAAGCTTATTTTATTTTAGCGTTGTGTATAATTTCTTTGCAGTCATTGGTTTTCATTTTTTTAAATGCTAATTGGGTTTTTAAAAACAAGTTGAATTCCAGTATCTCAACATTAGACAAAATCTTGCTAAACATGTGTGAAATTATAATAAAATAATTACATTAGCAAACTTTAGTCTGGCAGCAAATGATATCATATATTTTGGCCTATTCATCAAGAATTCAGCATTTTTTTTTTTTTTAGATTATTATAAATTATTCCTAATGCATTTTTTTTGTGACATTTCAGTTATATAATTTTGAAGATATTTAATCAAATGAATTATATTGGACCTTATCAGATTTTATGTAGAAATGAAGAAATATGCTATATTGGTATAAATTCAAATGGTTGAAAATATTTTGTAAGCATAATTAAAGGGGTTATTTCAAGTTGACATTATTGTTATTACCATATCAGATTAATTTTTTTTTCTTTTAAAATGTGATTATTGACAATCTAATCTAATAGAAGTCTATTAGATTACTTAATAAATCTAAAAATTATTCCATAATTTTTTATACCTTTAGCAATATGTTATGTTTGTGTTTGTTCAAATTAAAAAGCAGTTTTTAAGAAAAGATTAATTGTACGTAAAAGATTAATGACACGTGGTAAGTGATTGTACATGGGTGCATATTTGTTTTATAAATTATCTATAATAATGATAATCTATTAAAAGTATTTCTTCAAAATCTAATTATAGTAACTTATGTTTTCATTTATATATATTTGTAAATCATTGCAGTAAAAGATTAACTAGTAGTAAAAGATATTTCTGCATTATGAATTATGTTTGGAAAGGATACTAACAACTCAATAAACTACTTTGATATTTACAAGCTGTGTGAACTGTTTTTTTTTTTTTTTTTTTTTTCCCACCTCATGCTTATTTGTTTACTGTGTTATTTGTGATCTTTTATCATCAATTTTCTATGTATTTGGAGATCTTGCTTTAAAAATTCTATTACAATTTATTGATAAAGGTTTTTAATTATTCTGAAATTATGTAATACGTAATGATGTCAAGAAGAAAACAAAATCTAGCCCCTATCTTCGAAAAGAAAATTTAGCCCAATCAGTTTTCTACTACGGGTCAGACATTGAAATGTGCTGACAGTGAAAAATTGAATATAAGTTAATAGAAATAAAATTGGAATGTACCAATTTACTTTCTGAGAAGGACATAGATAAAAACATTAGTTATACAAACAATAAGGAAACCACAAATATTATCATAGATTTGTGAATATTAAGGACACTTCTAAATGCATTTTCAGTATGTAAGCAATGTGGCAATTCTGATTGTTTTGTCGTTTTAAAAGAAACAAACAGTCATCAGGGCCTCGCTACATCTTTACTATATATTTGCAAATCTTGTGGTTTCTCTACTAAAGCTATGACATCTTATATATTTGAAAAAAGTTAGGATGTCAATATACAATTAGTGTATGCCATGAGATGTGTTGGCAAAGATAAATGAGCAGCAGCTCGCATGTTTTGTGTGGTGATGAACTTGCCTCCATTACCTCTTAAGTTTGAGCGTTACAGTGCTGCAATATCTCGGGCACTTTCAATTGTGTGCTCTAACTCAATGATGAGAGCCATTGAAAATGCTGTTTTGAGCAATGATAATTTTTGATATTTATCAATTGCACTGGATGGTACTTGGCAAAAAAGGGGTCATAAATCTATAAATGGAGTAGTCACAGCCATATTAGTGTATAATGGGAAGGTAATAAATTTTGAATGCATGTCTAAATATTGTTTTACTTGTAAAAATAAAACAAATGGTTACAAAGATTGCAAAAAAAAAAAAAAAAACTATGAGGGTTTTAGTAGAGAATTGGAAAGTGAAGCTGCTATTTGACTCTTCCAGTGTTCTGTTTCCTCAAGAGAAGTTTGCTTTGCAAAATATCTGGGAGATGGGGATCCTAAGGGTTTCCTAAAAATAAGTGAATCCGAATATGGAAATAAATATTTTTGTTGGAAAAACTGGAATGCATTGGACATGTTAAAAAAAGAATGGGTGGTCAATTAAAAACTGAGAAATAACTTAGTTAAACTTTCAGATGGAAAAAAAAAAAAAAAAAAAAAAAAATTCTGGACATGGCTGCTGAAATTCTGCTAATTCAGAAATATTATGGATTAGCAATTGGAAGAAATACTTCCATATCGGTTGCTGAGATGTCAAAATCAATATGGGCAATATGCTTTCACAAGCTCTCAATTGATGACAAGCTACTAACATTGTATGTGTCTTATGGGTTCTGACAGCTGGTGTGGTTATAATAGAAGTTTGATGACTGCAGCAAAGTATATTCATAAACATCCACTTCCAGAACTGATTTTATTAGCAACCAAGAAAATGTTAATAGAGCTAACTAATAAAGAGGTCCTAGCAAAATGTATTCTTGGACCAAACCTAAACCCTAATGAGAGTTTTAACAATTGTGTATGAGAAAGAATCCCCCAAAACATATTTGTTGGGTTCAATATATTAAAAGATGTTGTGGATGCTGTAATATGCTTTAATGATAAAGTTCACAATCAAATTGAAATTCTAAAAAATTTAGGCATTACACTTGGTAGAAATGCTTGTGATGCATTGAAAAAATAGATTTGCTTTGTATCAGAGAAGTTGATATTATGCACAAAAAATAAATAAATAAAACCACTTGTAAAGAAGCAAGGACAATTAAAAGAGTATCTGAACTTAAGAAAATGTGAAATCAAGATGAATATGGCCTAGGGAGGTTTTAAATATAGATTATTTTGTAGGTAAATATATAGTTTTTTTGTAGTTTTCTCAAAACATGTTTTTTCAACTTTAGGTTCGCATATGCAAAACTATATTCATTGTAAATATTTAAAATTTTATACTATAATATATACAATCATTATGTATCTGTTAAACCGTTTTTAATATATTCCTGAAGAGTAAAATAATTTTAAGAGGATATTTATGATGAAAAATGTTGCATATTTTTGAGGTTTTCTGGTTATATGACATTTAATATTTTTTTTAATTTTAATTTTAGCCTAATAAAACAAAAATTAGTTAATTGTAATTATTATACTTTTATTCATATATTATGCTAAGTTTCAGATGATGTTAAGCATAATTTTTTTTTCGGAGCGTAACTTTGTGTACCTGCAGATGTGTAGATAGTCACATTATAATATATTTTCTATTTGCTATAGAACAATAAATGCTTTAAAAAATAACTTTTTATTGTATTTAATTAAAAACAGTACATTCTTTCTATATTCTTTTATTGAGAAATATTTTTTACTTGTATAAAATCCTCTTTATTTACAACTAAAATTTTAACTGTTTTCATTGTTGAGATTGTCCCAGTTCTTTTTTTGTAGACTTGCAATTAAATTGTGTTTTGTTACATTTACGTAATAGCAAATATTTAAAAATGTGGAACATCTTTGCCCCACCCCCACTCCCCATTATGTACAGTAGTTATTGTTTTATATGTTTCCTTCAAGACTTTGATTTATATCAATAACTGATATTTATAAAATCAACTATACTGCTTATATGATAGGATGGAAAACATTTACCTGAAGGTTGTCTATAATTTATTTAAAAAAACAATTAAAAATTATTGATTGTTACTTATTGAATATTATTCTGTGGCAATTCACTTGACTATTGTTTGTATTTTAAAATTTATTGAATGGTGCTGACACCATTGATACCCTGTGATTTATGATTTGTTGAAGGAAAAAGATTTGAAATGATATTTTGGCAGTTTCTTTTAATATATATTTTAGCAAAGGTTTAAATATTAGGTGTGTGTAATTACATTCTTTTTATCTTTATGATACTACATTGTGGAAATTATGAAAAGATATCTAATTAGCAATTGAACTATTTTAATATTTTAAACAAAAACCACAGTATTATTTACTCTTAATATAATTTGCAGTGCCATGTATAACTTTGTTTCTTAAAATTCTTAAGCAGTTTTAGAACCAAAACATTTTATTAAAATATCCAACATTTTTTGTTGGATATTGGGAGAAATGCAATATGCTTTTAAATAGAATTTTTTAGTATGCTCATTCCATTTATAAAAAAATTAAGTTTCATAAAAATATATTTTTTTCACATTATGCATATTATCATATGTAATTTTTTTTATGATGTATATGGTGCAAATACAGTGATTCTAAGTAATAAGAAATCAAGGACACTAATATAATTAATAGTCATCGGTCAGGGAAATGTTGCAAGTTTAGGCAGGGAAATTTTTTTCATAGTTTCTTAATCCATCCTGAGTAATCCCAAACACAACAAAGAGGATTATCAAATATCATAGTCAGAATCAGTATTGCATATCAAATTTTCTTTCTTGCTAATTGCATAATCAATATGGATGTTAGTTAATACATTACAAGTTGTGATCTGTCTTTTTTTCTTCTTCATAGTTCTCATTTTTTTATTTTATTAGGAAGATAATAATATATAGGAAACTTAAACATTCAATGAAAACTTTTGCTAATAGAGATCTTAAAAATTTAAATTCTCTGTTTTACATTATTAATATGTGGAAAGTCAAACCTTCATCTTTAATAGTATTGCAACTTCTAAACAAAACAAAACAAATTTGTTCATAAATAATATAATTCTTATGTGAAATATGACATTTCAAACACCATTCTTGTAAGAATTGGTTTTGTTTTCTACTTAATATTACAATAATTGTGTCATTTTGATTTGATTTAAGTCCACCTAAACCAAAATATTTCAAAACTGAAATATAATATATTTTACAAAAGTGCTGGCTTATATATTAATCAATAAGGAATTCACTGCATATTTTTTTCTTATATATTAGCAGCTTAATTTATAAAGCAAACATTAAATTAAATCTATATATTATAACTACATATAATACTGGAAGCTGAAATTTTTGTGCCAAGGAAATTTATACATATTTCATTTTATAAATTATTAAATATTTTGTAATATTTTAATTCATATAAATTTTTGTTAAAAAAATCATATTCGCAGAATAGTTAGATAATAATAAAAATAAAACAGGCTAAGTAAGCATTTGGGTAGTGCAATTTTATATATGGCTTTTAATTAATCACATAATGGAACATTTATTTTTACATAAATAATAAATTAGATCTAAAATAAGCAATTTATGAATATCAATATGAGTATTATGAAGTTTTAATTATTTATAAATCAAATATTCTTTGATTTGCATTTCTGGTCATTTTGATTTTGAGTTATTAAAATACTAATTTGAAAACTAATAAACAAGATTTCAGGTTCGAAGTTAGATCTTTGGCAGTATTTCATTAAAATGAGAAACTAAACAATGAATTAAATTTACACACAAACACAAAAAATATTTTAAAAATCAGTAAATAATATCAAATATAATTCTAAATCTTTCATAGTTTAAATCTTAATGTATACAATGAAGTTGCAAAGATAAACAGATATTATAATTCTTCCTTGTGTTATGCCTAGAAATTCATGTAAATAATATTGTTATAAATCTGTAATGTTGCTTCCCATTATGGTTAGTTCAATCACTGGAAAGACCGTTTTACGATCTCTGATCGGGTGTCGAGTTAGTGATCCCAGAGCTTCACGACAAAATAGATTATACTGTAATTCTTCCAGAATTTTGGTGATAAAGCCAATAGGAACCGAGATATGCCAGATTGTTCCAGAACCTTCTCTAGCCGCTTCCGCGAACTATAAAAGGCCGGCACTCTCAAGCTGAAGACAGTCGTGTGCAGAATCGTGGAAAGAATAAACGGTGAATAGTTAGATCGTCCGAAGATCAAGCATTGCGTGGAGCTCAAGCGATTGCTGAATTGAGCTGTGTGCCAAATCCTGGTGTTAAGAAGATTTCGGTTGGGAGAAAAAAAAGAAGAGTGCAGTTTATTTGTATTATTCTGTATTTTATATTGGCTTGCTTCTGATCATAGATTGCATCACACATACATGCTGGCACATTTAAAACGACTATAAGTTGCATTACAAAATAAATAAAAGTTGAATGTCAAGTACGAGGAAAAAACATGGAGCAAAATGTTGATATTTTCAGAACTGTATTTTCTCATTGCAGTAAATACTTTCTTTGTGATGCTCCCTGATAGGTAGTGATAGGTTTAGTTTAGCTTAATTATATTAATGTCCCATTTTTAAAGCAACACTAGGGCTCATTTGGGACGGACCTCGTCATTTTGAATCGCGGTCAGAATACGAGCATGACACCTGAGCCGGCATCCCCTTCCCAAACTTCCACACCAGCGGGAGGACGTTCGCATGTTCTTACATGTTTGTAATAAGGATGTAGAAGAATTTTTTATCAAACAAAAATATTCTTTGATTTAAATGGATAAAAAAAAATGTCGTGAATTTTATATTAAATTTCTTATCCTAACAAAACAAAGAGGATTATCAAATATCAGGGTGAGAATCAGTATTTCACATCAAATTTCCTTTCTTGCTAATTGCATAATCAATATGGATGTTGGTTAAAACATTGCAAGTTGTGTTCTGTATTTTTTTCCTCTTCGTAATTCTCATTCTTTTTTTTTTTTTTCATTATGAAGATAATAATATATTCGAAATTGAAACATTCAGTGAAAACTTTTGCTAATAGAGATCTTAAAAATTTAAATTCTCTGTTTATGTAGTATGAAGAATGTGGAAAGTCCAACCTTCATCTTTAATGGTATGGCAACTTCTAAACAAAACAAAAGAAAATTGCTCATAAATAACATAATTCTTATGTGAAATATGAAATTTCAATCACCATTCTTGTTAGAATTTCTGCTGATGTCGTAAAACTTATAAACTATAAAATAAGAGAGTAATTATAGCTACAAAAAGATGGGACCTAGATGGATAAAATTTGGTTCATAGGTTTAAACTCTAAAATGAGATGTATATTAAATTTGGAACCAAATTCGTCAAGAGATTGACAGTATGTTCATCTGCGCTCCCATAAGCATGTAAAATAGCAATCATTCAAAAACATTGACTTAAATATATGAAATTTGGTATGGAATTTTGTGACAATAAATGTAATTCTGTGTCAAATTTTGATTTCAGTGAATTAAGGGGGTGGGGCGAGAACACGCCTAAAACACAAATTTGATTTTTAGGTATTATTAACCGTATGCCAGAAATTAATCGCCAACAAAATATGGACAATGATGAGATAACAGACTCAATAAAAATGTAAATCTGTAACAAAGATTAATATTTCGTAACCATTGTTCGCGAGTGCCATATAAGCCATCCGCGGAGGCCTTATGGAATATACACAATTGTGTGCAAGGGCAGAGGGATAAAAACCTTATTAACGATTGTGCGAGAAAGTTTCGAGGAGACTGCTTGAACTCAGGTTTAAAACATGGAGATTCTGAAATCAAAAGTTGTGTTTTTTGATCATTACAATACTTTTTTTCTTTGTATATTTCATACATGAGAAAGTAAAAATATTCATAAGTCACAAATAATTCTAAGGAAAAAAAAGAAAAAAAAAAAGGTATGTAAGGAAAAACTGAATTCTTCAGCTAATCAAAATTACAGCCTCTTTCCCAATTATTCTTTTTTGGAGGGTGAAGTGATGCCAAAACACAGATTAATTGCAAAAAAAAAAAAAAAAAAAAATGTATGGATATATATCATCCATCATTGCCATCGAATTAGATACATTTTCCAGTATGTAATTAACTGTGCTACAGAACCAATTCATTGCCCAGCAAAAGTTAAACAAGCAACTCTTACATTTTATGAAGGAAAAATTGAACGATTTAGCTAATCAAATTTGTCAAAGTCAGTTTAAATTACTTTATCATTATCTGGCTATTAAATTTGCTGTAATCAACTTGTGATATAAATCCGAATATTAAGTCCCCCCCCCCGAGAGCCAAGCGCTTCTTTTATACCAATAATTCCATATATTTTCATTCTTACTAGTTTATATATACTAGGAAATGTCACTCAAAGAGTTAATAATGCCTTTATATTCTATCAAAGATCCGCTTTATTTAAATTTGGCACAAGTAAAATGTATCGTTGTGTATGAAATATCTCCTGGATAACATGACATGGAAGTTAGTATGCCAACTCGAATATTATTCCTTTATCGAAATGGTTAAAAAAAATACATGTTCGGCTCGAAATTTGTTCTCTAGATATTAATCTAATTAAAATATATTTGCCCTAAGTAGCAGTAAGAGAGATTCAAATAAATTCATTGGAAAGGAGAAACTTAAAAAACAAAAAAAATAGAGTAAATATAATGTCAAAAAGTTGAGTTCAGAGGCTTCAATCTTTTTTTTTTTTTTTTTCAATTAACTGTTTAAGGTTCTCACCAGTATACATTAAGATGAAATTTTTATATTAAATTCATGCGATTATTGCCCATATGTTAAATAGCGGAAATCTTTTCCCTTTAATCGTCTTGACCCGTTGTCTTCTTAATGCAAAAGCTGAATAGTTAATGAGCATAACAGCCAATCACAGTAAGCTCTGTTCACACGGCTTAGTTCTGTGGTAACGGGATGACAGGCTGTAATACCATCGTGGCCGTTCTTTATATTTCTCTTTTCAAAGTTTTGTAAGTTAAAAATAAATCATTGATCGAAGCTATAATTCAATACATAATGCACTAAGACCTTGTAGTGAATAGCTTATAAGCCAGTTAACAGCTACACCACCCGAGCAATTGCTTTTGTATCGTGGTCATGTTACTGGGCTGCAAACCACCACAACCTCAAGTGTTTAAAGGGTTACTAGTTATGTCAGTAGGACAGCGTATTTCCTAAGAAGAAGGCGTCATCTAATTAGATACTGGAGCGAGCAAAACATTATTTCATATTATTAAATATTTAATCTGCATTTAAACTCCACTTAGATTTTTTTTATTTATATTTTTGCTTCATTTTTCACTGTGTGGGGAGAAAAATGATTATAATCTGTCAAAAAATTTTTTCTAAAGATGGTAAATAATAAAATAATCATTTGAGTACAAGAATGATTTACCTCTTCTGACATGTTGTCTATCGGATCTGAATTAGGTATAAAAGCTAAATTAAGAAAATCAGCAATCATATTATCAATGTGCTATAAAATACAAAAAAATCGCACATTCATTAATTTGCATATCAAGTCGTACTTCATAATTTTATGAATCAATCATATTTTTTAAATTATTTAGTAATTTTTTGTAGCTGTAACTTTAAAATTAATTTTATTATGAAAATAATTTAATTATATATTTTTTTCATGTATTCTTTTCGTCCTCAGTACACCAATGTGTAATTAAGCGATATAAATAGGAAAATGCCATAATAGGGGAAAAATAGCGATAATTAGGGAAATGCAATAATAGGGAAAAAATAAGGATAAATAGGGAAATATAGTAATAAGGAAAAATGTTGATAAATAGAAAAATGCAGTAATAGGGATATATAGGCAAATGCAATAGTAGGGATAAATAGTTAAATGTAATGATAAAGAAAAAAATAGGAAAATGCAATAATTTATTATTTTGTGAATTTTGAAACCCTGCTTTTATTCGGGAGGCTACAAGTCATCATACTGAATTTCTATAATCTAAAACATTCGATTATTAAGCTATCGAATTCTCAGAGACAAAATTCTAATCTCCCCCCCGAAAAAAAAACCCTGAGATATGTTTGAATTCTGGATATTTATCAAAACTTTATTATCAAACTTTAATGATAATTAAAATATTTTCTTTATCTGTATTTCGTATATATCAAAGTGAAATAAAAAAGAACAAAACATTTTCAAATTCACATTCTTTTTTTTTATTTTTTAACATCCCAAACTATGTACAACGAAGAAATATCACAATCAATCTTCCGAAGAGGTGAGGAACTGGAATTATTTACAAAAGACTTAGAACAGAGAAGTACAGATAAAAGCCGCAGTGATTTAGTTTGTACATTTCACTGCTTGGTCGAGAGAGGGCGCAGGTGTATGTACAAGCGGAACAATATGGCAGTCATAGGTTCTTCAGTGAAACATCGGCCTCTGTTTTATCGTCGTCCGAGACCTTGAAGTAGAGATGCGATGCTTCGTCCTCCGAGGGAGCTGTGGGAAATAAAAATGTTAATAACAAAAAGGAAAATTTATTTATTATTAACATATTTTTATCAATTAAATCGGTTTCGAATTCTATATGTTGATTTTTATTCTTTTTTTGCTTACGCATTCACGTTCATTTAATCAATTGCTAAATAAAACTGTTGCCAATGGGGAAAAAAAAACACACACACAGTTCACATTTTTTGGATAAATATTCAGAAGAACGAGTTCAGTTTTCCTAATATAATCTAATTGATAGTATATAATTCTTTAAGCTTCATTGAAAAGATTAAACAATATCACTGACGGGATAGAAAATGGAATTAATTTACAAGAAGTTTCTGTGTCATGCCCAAAATAATAGCGTATATTAATTGTCAGTTATAAGCGGAGTTGA
Organism: Argiope bruennichi; assembly: GCF_947563725.1. NCBI lineage: Eukaryota > Metazoa > Arthropoda > Arachnida > Araneae > Araneidae > Argiope > Argiope bruennichi. The sequence goes on along the minus strand of NC_079157.1, from coordinate 92,532,826 downwards.
CAATTATCTAACATTAATATGAAGAAAATAATGTTTATAAATTGAACACTATATAGAGATTGCATAATGCCACACACATGATGCAAAACACAGTCAAAGTACTCACTCAGGTTGTTTCATCTATAACTATCAACTTTGTTGTGTAGGAAGGGTTTATTAAGACAGGGTTTTGATAATTTTATTTAAATTTTTTTAATTAACTTATATGTGCACGTTTTCTTCAATAAACTCAGAACGTTTATGGAAAACAACTATAATAGCAAAACCTCTTTCACCCTAATTTATAATTATTAAAAAAAGCTTTCCTGTGATATCAATCTTAACTCCTTGCAGATTTTCTATTAATTTTCTATTTTCTATTTTACAGCAATATTTTTGTTGTCATAGTTGCTGCATTTCTTTACTGCATGTTGTTAAACAAGTATTTGGTTTTTATGTTATCCTTGTTAAAATGAAGCACAAATTTTCAAAAAATAATACAATAGACGAATCAAGAATGAAACATTAGTATAATACGATGCTTCGGCCGAATCTCCTTTAATTTTTTTTTCTGCTTTTAAAATTAACACATTTGGACCAAATATTGCAATAACGTTGCTAGAATCATGCACAACCAAATGAAATTAAGATTCATATAGAATAAATGTAAAAATTCTAAACATTAAATTAGAGAAAAATTAAAACATTTTTGGTCATTAAAAAATTAAAACATTTTTGGTAAAACATTTTACTGAATAAATGCCATTTCACCTGAATATGTAATAAAACATTGATGTTGGCGAAATAAAGATGTTTGTAACGATGTTGATGAAATGCTGTTTGTAATGATATTTGTAACGATGTTGGCGATGTAATGATAACTGAGAACAGTTTTAACGTCTTTAAACACATTGTTCATGAAACAATACCCGCCATCAAATAACTTTGATTCAATGCCATGGAAACTGGATTCAATCAATTTACAGAAATACTTGTTCTTTTGAATTTTAAATTATGGAATTCATTAAGTACATTAAAAAAAATATTTATCAACAAGTGAGCACTTTTTTTCTCTTTCCCTATTTATAAAATAACAAGTTTTGTTTCTATAGTGATCCTATTACTCGGACATTTCTTAAAACAAAAAAAAAATCACTTTTAAGCAAGAAATATATATACTTACAATCCTCCGAATCCCCCTTCACCAGCCGATCCAATACCCTGGAAGGTGTATCCGCCACTGCTGCTTCCTCCTCCGCCACTTCCTCCATAGCTGGATGGTCCACCATTGAATCCAGAGGGACCCCCGAAACCTCCGCCATTGCCAAATTGGGGTGGTGGACCGAAAGAAGGAATGGGACCACCTGTAAAGCCTCCTGGTCCACCGAATCCACCTTGTCCTCCAAATTGTCCTCCAAATCCACCTCCTCCTCCACTACCTCCAAAGACTGGGATACCTCCACCGAAAGGTCCACCTCCGAAAGCAGGATGACCACCTCCAAAGCCGACTGGACCTCCCAGTCCTAGAGGGACAGGACCACCTCCTCCACCGAAGAGGGAAAATTGACCCTGAGCAAAGGCTGCAGTCGCGATGACTGATATAAGTGCTGCTGACGTCCAAAATCTCATGATTGCTGCCTGAAAGAGTAACAAACTAAATTAGAGACAGAATATTAAATAAGGATATATATTCACAAACTATAATTGCGTAGTTTGAATAATTTTAAAATTTTATATATTTTTTTCCATGCATAACCTTGTTGATTTTGAACTTGATCTTAATGTCCGCTAATCATTAATTATTCTCTGGTATAATAATAGAAGCTTGATGATTTGCATTTCTATTATCCATCAAAAATACTTCAGTTGACAGAAATATGTGTGTATTTCAGTGATCCTTAAAATATTTCAAAGAATTCCAGACTGAGATACTAATTAAAAGACAGTCATATTAGAATGCGGTGGTGCTGCCATCTATATATGATATTTCGTAACACAATATTTTTAACACAAACTTTTGTTAACTGAAGATAATTAACTAATATTAAAACTTTACCGCGATAAATTAAGTGCCTTTGCTTTCAAATTTTAATTAGTTATCAAATTTATAGGTTACCGATAATAATATAATGAATTTAATTTTTGAAGCAATATAAAAGAATGTTAAAAAATTTCCATCATTTTCCACTTTTTCTGTAAAAAATTGTGATTCAAGAGGGAGGGTCGGAACCATTGTCGGCTGCTAAAATAAAATTTGAACAAAATTCAATTTCGTTATAATACTTAAAATATTTTGATTCCTTTGAATTCAGATTTGTATATGAAATTTTGTATATTATAAAGAAATTTTTTAATCAATAATTTTTGTTTTCAGAGTCCTAATATAGTACATATTATTTAGCATATTTTTAATATTTTCCTACATTTTGATTTGCTTTTCACTTATCTTCAAGCTTGGATTTCCTCAAAAAATTATTCTAACTAATCCTTTTTATTTTATAATCTTCTATAAAATATGAATGCAATAAATTTTTTATTGCAGCTTTTCAAAATGTATCGAAATTTACAAACTGAAATTTATGTCATTACTTTTAAATCCTTAAAAATGGATTCTACATATGAATAGTTAAATTTGAAGCTTGAAATCTAAGAAATGCAAACGAAGATTATGTATGGAAATTGTTAAAAAAACGCTGATTACATTTTGCAACGAAATTTTGGTCAATGATTTTTTCCCTAATAATACTTTTAAAAAAATTATTTTCAATATATGATTTTTATATCAATCAATCTAGCTGGAAATATGGATTGAATTTACCAATATATTAAAAATTACCGAAGTATCAAAGTGCTTTCAAAGTATACCAAAATTATTTCATTAATTTTTAGTTAAAACATATTTATAGCTCTAAAACAAGTTTCAGCCACAAATGCTTAAAAGTAAACTTCAAATTTTAAACACAAAATCCAATATATTTTGTGTATACCTTTTTAAAACAAAGTTGATTTTAAAAAACCAGGTGATCATACAAAAAAAAAAAAAAAAAAAAAAAAATGTTAGACCTATTCCCAGATAAATAACTCTAACATTTAACAATGTAAAAAAACCCGAATATATACATACCGGTTGATTGGTGATCTAAACGTTGGAAGCTTTCGCTGCTATAATCAAAACCTGCGAATGATTTCTCTTTATATAGCGAGGACCGCTCAAAATGGGAGCATCACATATTTAGAAGAGTGAATCTTAAGAGGAAGTGAAGTGAAAAGGGGAGGGGTCAAACTATGGAGAAGCTTGCCCTCTCTTCCTAGGGTTGCCAGTTAAACAGTAACCCATTTTAGGTTTAATGAAAGCAAAGGTTGGCGATCTTTCATTGTGAAACACGAATGAGAGGGAAAAAAAGATCAATGAAAAAAATCGTTTGCTTTCTTTTATGAGTGAGTTTTATGGGAATGTGGGAATAAGATTGAAAGTATTATTGTGCATACAAAAAATAATCGTAAATCAATTAATTAATTTGGTTTTTCCAAATGTGTTGGTGTAAGAGGAAAAGAATAAGAGAAAAAGTCAATTAATTTTGTTTTTCTGTTAAAGAAATTTCTTAAAATAAACATATTACATCTGATAACTGACTTGTTATTATTATTGAAATAAATGAAACGAGTTCAAAAAGAAATACAAATAAAAAACACATTATGTTATTTATTAAATAATTTGACATTTGAAAGAACGGATATTATAAAATCGTTTGCATTTATTGACACGTATTGTAATTAAAATTAGAAAAATATGGAGTAAGAATAGAAAATATTTTTATCACTATTCTAATGGCGAAAATTGTTTAATTTTGTGCATTGTTAGATTTTAACAATCGTTTATTTTTTATTTAGTCTCCGCTACATGTTTTTTTTATATAAAGATTAAATATAAGTAAATCGAAGTTTATTCCCTGGAATAAAAGAATGGACAGACAAACTATTACTTTAAGTTCAGAAACAGCAAGAAAACAATACGGAAAAAAAAACTAAATTTTAAGTGATAAAAATGGAATTCCAACTTTTAAAAAAATAGAATTTTCTTTAAAATTATTTTATCGCAGTGAAAAATCAAAATTTCAAGAATATTTAAGAACTCAAAACACAGTTTTCTAAATATTTCAGTTTTTAAAAATTATTCTATTAAGAATAAAAACGAATATTAATTATGTTAAATATATAATAAATATCAATTAAATTATTAAAAGTTGTAGCGTAATAATTTGATGAAACTATTAAACTGTTAAAACTTAGTTTAGTAAAATGAGATTTATTTGTAAAAGTCTGTTTTTAAAAAAGGCCATAAGTTTTTTTGGTCATTCTGTTTTGCTGAATAAGTTTAAATAGTAAATGTTGTTTAAATAGATTTTAATATTTGTATTATTTGTAATGAAAAAATGAGTTTTTTTTTATTAAGAATATTTAAAGAAAACATTTTAATTATTTTGTAAGATTTTAAGTATTTAAACTTTTTTTGAAGTTTATTTTTATCTGAATTATATATAATGACAAAGGTTAGAAGGATTTTTGATTTATTTATTTTCTAATCGGAATATTTTTTTTGTCTTCTGTGATTAAATAATCTAGTCATTAACTAGTGAAAAATGTATTTTTTCAAGATATCAGTATAAAGAAATTTAGAAATAAGTATTCATAAATACATACAAAAATGAAATATAAATATATTTTTTAATCATCTACAAGAAATTATTTATAAATAAATTAAGAAAAAGATTTCTATTTTTTAAATGAAAGGTAAGCATAAATGAATGAATATAAAAATGAATTTGAACTAAAGTTTTAATAATTTTCGACTTTATAAAAATTGCATACAATTTTAATTTGCTTTAATAACTCACAACTCAAGTTACAAATATAGGATGTATCATAAAGTGCTCGAATAAATAGTTCAAAATATATGTCAATGTATACAAAAGAAACCAATACATATGAATAGAATGAATAGAAGTAAGTTTTTAAGAGCAAAATTCTTGTTTCTCACAGCAAAAGTTTTTAATTTTTAGTTGTATTTTTAACAGCATAGGAACCTTTATTAATGAAGCAATCATTTTCACTTTCTTGAATTTAAAACAAACGACCTTTAGATTTTTGCGAATTTTTATTTTACAGATCTAACTAAATCTTAAAAACACTTTTAAAAACTCTGTCTATTTTCTTTTTATGGGCATAATAACTTAGGAATACTTTAAATCAGATGTGTCAAATTTGGTGTGTGATCTTTTCACGAAATATTTTAAAATTTCCATCAAATTTTGAACGAAATCTTTTTATTTGTCTATCTATTTGTTCGTGTGCGCGTTAACACGATAATCTCAAAATGTAAAGAATCCTATATATAAAATTTACTACACGGTTTTAGTATTTAAAGTGATGATTCATATTGAATTTTGAGTAAAATCCATCCGTCAAAGGGTTGATCATTCATACATTCGCATGCATGTAAAAAATAATACCCCCCTAAAAAAAACCCGCTTTAGATAAATGAAATTTGGCATGCGATATTTTACTAAAATTGCAGCTCTATCACAAATTTTGATTTAAATGGGCGTAAAAAAAGGCTTATTCAGAAAGGAAAAATGCGTATTCATCTTTTTCATTATAACAAAATGTTAATTGGGGGCCATGAAAATAAAAATGTGAGCCTTTGGCATTCGCGACCTTGACCAAATGCTGAGAAGAGAAGAGGGAATTATTCATTTAATAAGGATAATGCGAACGGGCAGACTATTCCTTCTAGTCAGCTATGTGCTGTTAAATTAAGTTGTCGCTACTAAAATTTTATTAGACTGACATTCCAAATTTATCTAGTTACATAAAGATTCCAGATTTCATTTTTGTGAACGTTAGAATATTGAATCAAAGTCAAATGATTTCCTTTATGTGTAAATTAAATCCCCGGGGGGGGGGACCTCGAAATGAGGATGAGATGCTTCCGGTATGGTGGTTGGATCTGGCTACCCTGGAGGGTACACAAAAAGGTGGGGAATCTGACTCCTTCCATCGATGACGGGACGTACTTCCTTCGGGAAGGGTTGTACCGTGGCCGGTGATGGCGTTTTTAGGACTCAACCACAGTTCCCTCCAGTGTTGCTGTTGCGGCGCTCCGGTCATTCAGTTTTCGTTATCCGTATGCCTTCGGGCGGGTCAGAGAGTCAGCGATATGACTTTATGTGTATATTAAATCTGGGTGCTACAATATATTTCTGGATATGGCATAATTATTAGCAAAACGTCAAATAATAATGCTGCGAGATCTTCCTGATATTCTATAGCATTCGGAATCCAAGGCAGAGAAACCCGACCCATCCAAAGCGGATATGCGAGTAGATTTCAAACAGTTAGGCGAAAACTGGCCTAGACAGAACAAATCAGATTGGTACAGCAGAGGCTTTCATATTCCCCATATCTCATAACTTCAAACAATATCAATAAAATTCAATACAAAATTTATATATAAAAATAAAAACTTGGAAACTACGAAATCTACAATTCTAACAGAATTTTGAAAAGATAAAGTATATGAAATAATAAAATAAAATACAGAATAACAAACAATATAAAATATAAGACAATAATAAAAAAAGTATAAGATAAATAAAAAAATATATTAGTAAATGTACCATAAATAAAGAATAAGATAGTAGCAAGAATAAAAGATAATTTATTATTAATTAATTGTACATATGTTACTTTTTCTTATTTTTAATAATAAGAAAAAGTAACATATGTACAATTAATATATGACATTTAGCAAAACATAACACTATTCAAAATCCCAATATATAAGTATAATACTCCCTAAGTATTATTATGCAAACGAATTTCTGATTTATTTTTTGTACAATGTTCTGAATCCCAATTTTCCCAGTCTTATGCCGAATCACTTCCAAATTTCCCATAGTTCTATAACAGATTGAAATTTTTTCCCCGTATTAGTCTATATTTTGGGCGTCCATAAGTGTGATGTCCAACGTTTCTCTCGGGCCATGGTGGCCTGGTGGTAAGGTCTCGGCTCGTGAGCGGTAGAGTTCCAGGTTCAAGACCCGATTCCACCGAAAAAGCGTCGTGTAAGGGAGCCGGTTGTACGTTAAAACCATCGGGCGAAACGTCCTCCCGATGGTGTGGTGTGTGTGTGGAGAGAGAAGTGCCAGCTCAGGTGTCGTCCTCGTCATTTGGCCGAGGTTCAAAATGACGAGGCCCGTCCCAAAATAGCCCTAGTGTTGCTTTAAAACGGGACGTTAGTGAAACTAAACCAAAGTTTCTCTCGCTAGAACCGCAGTCACAGTCTGGTTATTTTTCCAAAGAAACGATTTTGATATGTAGGGAAACAACCATAAGTGATCAAAATTTGATTTATATAAAAATCTCCTTGGCATATTTTGAAATTCTCTGAAGACAACAATTCAAAAAGAAACCTAGAATTATTAGATAATTCCTATCTCATCCGCCATTTTCGCATATCTGATTTTCTAATTTTAAGTTTAATCCATGACTTAGGAATTTTTAAATGAAAAGCCATTCGTTTCTCTTTCACTTGCCTTTTTGGCTAAAGAATTTGCATTGTCGCTACCCATTACAACAATATCAACCCTTATTTAATGAAATGTTATATTTAGTTTATATTGTAACATTTCTTTGAACTTAATAATAATTGGGTAATCGATTTTTTTTTCGTTGTTGATTCAAGTACTCACAGTAATCCCCCCATCTTCTCAATGGCTTTAAAAATAGTCACTTCTGCTAAAAAAAAAACACTGTCCTCCTCATTGTGTCTTATAATAACATTCCAAAGTATTTCATCATTTTCATTAAAGCATATAGAAGCGCATTTAACCTTATTAATGAATTTTGAACTGTAAGTGAATCTGGTTTCGGTTTTATCTTTAATAAAACTATCTATTGTTCAAGAAACAGCGATATTTTCCCAAGGTGGGAAATCAGCGTTTATAGAAGTTTCCGAGTCATTGTAACTTGTTTCTCTGTCATCTATTTTAATTGCAACTCTTCTAGTAAAATGATCAAATTCTCTTCTTATTTTGCAATTCTTCTCATTCTTCAATTGTTGACAATCGTCTAATACCTGGTTGCTTCGATTAAAACTGTACTATGTGTCTTTGTAATTTTAAAAGAGCCCGTCTTTGTGCTTGATTAAGTTTTTGTTTGATTCTCAGGATTTTTTTTCATCAGTAAATTTTGGGACACTCTTTACATAGGTCTTTGAGCGATAATTTTGTCAAGAACCTCCCCCCCCCCATGTAGGGAGTAGACATATTATTCTATAAGAAAGTTCATTTAAATTGTGTTGTTGTTGTTTCTAATGGCACTTGTCAAAGACAAGCCCAGTGACTAACACTTAAATTGTTGTCTGCCTTTGGTATTAAGAACACCAGGACATTTTTTCAAATATCTGGAAAAATTCTCTTATTAAGACATTCATTTAGCATGCCAGAAAGCCAATCAGGATATCAGAAAAAGATTCTCTCACACTCTCCATCGTTATTCCCTCTGGAAAAGGAGCCTTATTGGGATTTGCCTTTAAAATTATAGTTCTATTAAATTATAGTTACAATTAAATGTTAGTTTCTTTTTTGCGATTTGAGAAGCATTTTACCTTTCGATCTTTAGGTTTATGATGATCTTGACCAACACCAACAGGAAAGTGAAATTCTAGAATCCTAAGTAAATTTTTCCTGAATGTTGTAGCTTAATTATCATCATCTTTACGAATCTGCTGTTCCGGCGTCCTGGCATAGGGGTAGCGCATCTTCCCCGTGATCTGGGCGTCCTGGGTTCGAGTCCCGGTTTGGGCATGGTTGTTCTTCCATTGTTCTATCTGTGAGATGCGTGAATGTGCTCTCCTGTAAAAAGGGGTTGTGCAAGCGAATGAGTGATGCTTGAGTAGTCAAGTCGTGCTCTTGGCCCAAGTTGGCTCTACGATAAAAACAAGAGGCGCTCTCCCTTAGGCTTAAATCGGCTGTTTTTGAACAGCGGGCTTGTCCGTGGCAACTAACATAAGAAACAACGACAAAGAATCTTCTATAATTTTTCTAAAATCACTGCATTATCTTTAATCATTCTACAAAAGGAATGGGAAAGAGTTGATTTGACAATATAAGATAAAAGAGTTCTAAACCTATTGAATTTAGCAGTTGAACATTTTCTAATCAAACAACATCATGGGAATATCATTCAATATCTTGTTCTTATAGAAATGGAGGTCTTGGTGAATAGCTCATGATTCGTTTTTGACATTTATTTTGTCAAAGCTGTGAATCAAGTCCCCTGCAGCTTGCTCAACTGACTTGAAGATAATCTGAAAATACTAGGCGTGCCTGCTTTGATGAGCTGTTACATGCAAGCGAATGTACTGATCAATAAGTAGATGATCTGATGAATAGACATAGTCCAAAATTTCATTTCAGTCCACATTTTAAATGCAAAAACTATGTACCGAATTTTATCTGTCTAACCTTTTACATTTTATTGTTATCTTTTTTTCGTTCTTGCGAAACAGACAAATTATCTGTGCATGGACTTAATTCAAAATTTGATAGAATTTTGTACTTTCGCTTTTGTTTATAAATGCTATACCTCATAAATGCAACGATTTAAATGAATGAAATTTTTCATAGATCTTGTTGATAGATTTGTAGTTACATATAAAATTTTGTTCCAAGTCCGTGTAGGGTTCATTTCCTATTGATCGGTTTATTTTCATGCATTTAAACGCGATAAGTTCAACAATTGAAATTTTATACATGATTTTGTTAATAAATTTGCAATTCTGTGTCAAAAGAGAAAGTTTTGATGTGCATCCGTTGTACTAGCAAGCATATCAGGGATGATCAGGTGGATCAGGGGTGATCGTTCTCTAATTCTGGTCTAAATTACGATCTGTGCATGAGTGAATGAAATGCATGAATGAAGTCCGCCCCGTAAAAAGGGTTGTGACGTATGTGTAGCTAAGTCGTACTTTTGACCCTAGATGGCGCTACTGAAAAAACAAGAGACGCACCCTTGGCTTAAAATCACTGACTTCTAAAGTCAGTGAGCTTGTCTATAATAAGTGTCATTACAAACAACAATAATAAAATAAAGAAAATTCAATATGCATTTTGGATGCCTTCTTTCCATTCATTAGATCCAAAACTGGATGCAGATCTACAATTTTAATTACAAAACAGTATACCAAATTTCATCTATCTAAATTACTGCATTTTTGAGGTTTTAGCGTTTACTTTATACGAATATAAAAATATAAATATAAAGGTAATTTTGATGGGAAATTAATGAACCGAATTTCATCTTTACAATAATGTTTCATCGTGATTAAATGCACAAAGACAGTCAGGCAAGTAGACTTTTTTTCGACTGCTTCATTTTTATTAGAAAAATCTGTAAGCTCAGATTGTGGTAGATTAGATGTAAGGTCTCGGCCTCGGAGCCAGAGAGCTTCAAGTTAGAAACCCGATTCCACTTAAATTCTATTATTTATATGAAATTGGTGCACGTTAAATCCAACTTCGAGGTCCAAATGTATTCCAATTAGAATGGTGCAAAGGATGGGAGTGGTGTGTGGCACCTTAAGTGCTGTCCTTATCATCTGACCGGGGTTGTAAATGATATGTAACCAAAAAATCTTAGTGTTGCTTTCAAACGAAACGTTAATATAATTAAATTACACTTAACATTCGGTTTTGTCGTTCTATATCTATGCATTTTCGCGTTACCGTGCTCACAGATAAACTGATGTAATTTAAACAAGTATGAGTGCTCGCTCCAAAACTTTATCGCATTCTCTATAATTAAGATGTTTTACTCGAAACCTTGCATAAAACTGTGGACTTGGTTAAAGAAGTGAATACTTGCATGGCATTTTAGAATAATAGTTATAAAATAAGTATCTTTGGCACGAATCTAGCTCTTTTTATTAAATCTACCGTACAACCATTGGAAATATTTTTGTGATTAATTCCTGGCAAGTGCTTGATACACAACTATTCAAAAATCGAATATGCATTATAGACGCCGTATTTTTTCTGGTAGGAGGGAAGGCTGCGATTAAACCAAAATTTCTCATAAAACTACAATTTTAGTCACGAGATCACTTATTTGAGTCACTGCATTTTTGAGCTATTCATATAGACAATCAGAGATCATTGACCATAGACCATAATCAGATTCATAGACGATCAGATCATTGATAAATATGCCGTAACATTTGACAAGAATCTACACTTAGATAGTAAATTTGTGTACCAAATTTTGTTTATCTAGATATTTACGTTTTGTTGTTATGGCGTTCATTCATGCTCGGCCGGCCGGACAGATAGACATAGATTGCGTTCAATATTTGATAGAAATCTACAAATTTGGGTTCAATTCCTCTGAATAGATTTCGTTCAATATTTGATAGAAATCTACAAATTTGGTACCAATTCCTCTGAATGGATTTCGTTCAATATTTGATAGAAATCAACACATTTGGTACCAATTCCTCAGAATGGATTTCGTTCAATATTTGAGAGAAATCTACAAATTTGGTACCAATTACTCTGAATGGATTTCGTTCAATATTTGATAGAAATCAACACATTTGGTACCAATTCCTCTGAATGGATTTCGTTCAATATTTGAGAGAAATCTACAAATTTGGTACCAATTACTCTGAATGGATTTCGTTCAATATTTGATAGAAATCTACAAATTTGGTACCAATTCCTCTGAAGGGGTTTCGTTCAATATTTGATAGAAATCAACATATGTGGTACCAATTCCTCTGAAGGGATTTCGTTCAATATTTGAGAGAAATCTACAAATTTGGTACCAATTACTCTGAATGGATTTCGTTCAGTATTTGATAGAAATCAACAAATTTGGTACCAATTCCTCTGAAGGGGTTTCGTTTAATATTTGATAGAAATGAACAAATTTGGTACCAATTACTCTGAATGGATTTCGTTCAATATTTGATAGAAATCAACATATGTGGTACCAATTCCAAAGCGTATTTGAGTCACGTACCTACGACGATAATTCCAAAACTGAGTATTTCGGACTCAGAGAAGTCAGAAATGTGGAAATTTGTCAACATCTCGAATTTCTTGAATAATTTGTATTTGTATAATTTGCTTTCGAGAAAGTAAAACTGTTTTTCGACTCGGGGGTATTTGAAGCTTGAGTTTTGCCAAATTTCGAGGTTGAATTTTTGACGATCCGTAATTTTTACTTAGTTTCAACTTAAAAATAGGATAATAACTTTATTCCTTCTTTGTCGAACTTGATTGATCTTTAAAACTTAAAATCTCATTGGGTGCTTTACATAGACAGTTGGCAATTGAAATGTTTTTTTCCCACAGAATATGTTTAATATATTAAATGTAAAGATTTAAAATAGTGCTTGAAATGCTACTATGGACTTTTGAGAATTTAAAGCATCATTAAAGTAAGGTAAAATGGTGAAAAAATAGTTTGCTAAGAAATTGAATTTAATCTTTTTGCTTGAAACAATATTGAAAGCAGGTCTTCAATTTTATTAGATGCGTTTCGATTCAGTAATTATGAAATTTTATATTGTATTTTCCATTTATTTCTTGTTGTATTAGAGCTTTTAAATTTTACGTATTTTCGATAGTAAAGTGAAAAAATTTCATTTTGTGCTTTTTTAACGTTTTTAGAATATAATTATCATTTAATCGATTGATTTAATTAAATTTTGATTCCTTATAGAGGACCTGATAGTAAACCACCTGATCCACCTGACAGTAAATTTCGGAAAAATTGATATCGAGATTCTATAATATTTATCATAATAAATTAAAAGCTTAAAAGTAAAATATAATTAAAAAAATTTACTTAATACAAGTGAAAAGTGCTTTTAAAAAGCTTTATTTTTTGTGGTGGGGTGAATTATTTATTCTATACATTTTAGTTCGTGATACAATGATCTCGTTTGAATATATATATCATTTGGTTTTATTCGTAAAATCTGAATTTAAATGGCGATAATAAATAACTGGCAATTTGGAGTTTAATCCTGGGAAATATTGTTTGATCCTACGGGAAGCTTTTATGTGTAAGGCACTTGTTTATTACATAGCTACCGTTTCCGAAAATTATTTTAAGTGATTAATGAAAAATAAAAATAAACGATATATTTTCCCCCCTTTCTTTCCCACTGGCATTCTTTAACCCTTTCACTACTGATCCAGTCCAACTGGCCATAAAAATTCTCTCCTGGCTGGAGGATGTAAAGCGAGAACATCCTTGGTGATAATTCTATTTACACCTTGTACCCTTCGTTTAAAACAGAAACCGCCCTGCCAGGAGAGAATTTGGACGGTCGGTTGAGTCGGATCAGTAGTGAAAAGGTTAAAAATGCCATGGATGTAAATCCATAGTGCCCACATGACTTGATATCCTTAAAAATGGATTTTAAATTTATTACTGAATCTTTAAATTTATTACTGAATCTTTAAATTTATTATTGGTATCTTTCAAAATCTATTTATAATATATTTCTTTATATAGTTAATATATGGCAAAATAATATTGCTGTTTGGAGCATTTAATTCAAAACGGCACATATTTACTAGTAGAAAGAAATATTAAATAAATATTGTCAAGCTTTAATTCGAGACATTTGGTTTCATTTAACTTTCCCTCCCAATCTGCAATCAAGTCGCCAAACTGGCGATAATTAGCCAAGATGAGCCGGAAAAACTATCGGAACTCCGGAGCGTCTGCTATCCTCTGGGTCCGAAATGGCTGCACCTTCCTTTTCTTGTTGACCGTGAAACAGGCCACTGACCTACATTTTTTTGGGCTATACACCCTCTCGGAGCTCTGCTTTATTAAACGAACAATCACTTGTTTTTTTTTCTTTCGATGTCGCAGCCCATTTTGGTTTCAGATACATTGAAACAATCCACTTAGATATTAACGATTTTCTATGAATAGTCCGAAAGGTGTTAGCAATGCGAAAGAAGTGAATGAAAACTGAATTGTAAGGTTGAGAGTTAAGGTCAAGCGATTGTTTAAGCTGCGAGTGAAACGAATGAAATTAGGCTTAGGAGTTACTTTCGCTAAGCCTAAAAGTAAAGAATTACTCGAAAACGGGTTTATTTATTTTTAAAAGCAATTTAAATTGCCACTTTTTATCTTGATTGGCTCTGTGCGGTGTAAAAATACGTCTTATCAACATTGAAAAAGGAATGTGAATTACACTATTTTCCATTTTTTTTAAAGATCAAACCATTGTTTAAATTTTAATTTAAACGAATGGAAATTGTCTTTAGAGTTACTTTCATTAAGCTTAAAAGCATTACTGAAAGACTTAATATGTTAATATCTTTTAAGACTATTGTTTATTTTAAACGATTTTATATTGCACATTATATTTTGTGAATAAAAGAAAAATAAATATTTATCAATTTATTTCTTTAATTGAATTCGGAAGTTATTAAAAAGCTTATTAAATCTCCCATTTTCAAAATTAAATGAGTGTTCAACTTAGCAAGTTTCAATGACGTTCTTTAAGTATCGTTTAATCAGGTGTAATATAATTCATTCTTCAATCAAATTCCATGTGAAAATGGTGGATATAATTGCTTTGGTAACATATTCAAATAAAGAAATGTAATTATATTTAGATCAAAGGGGAAAAGCCAAGGTTTTTCTCAAGATATCAATTATTTTATCGGTAAAATGGTTATTTCCTGGTATCTTCAATGAAATTTGAAAAATAAATATCCATAGCCCTAATAATTCTTTAAAATTAATCGACGATAATGAATAAAATAATGAATTTAAAATGAATACATATTAAAATTCAAATTACAATTATATAAAGTCCAAGATTCTTAACTGTAATTGTATATGAAACTATCATTTTCATTTACTCTTTTAATTGATGGGAAAGTACATATTTTTCAAAAGAAAAAAGTATTGTTTATTAAAAAGCAGTGACGTTCGTGTGAGAATTTGTTAAAATCCGTACTTTTTTTATTGCTTGCATTTGTAAGGGTTTTTGTTTTCTCACTCTTAGACAGTCTGCTGAACGCTTTTTTGGAATAATTCAAATGTTTTTCCAGTCTTAGTTTTAAGTTACAGAATCCGTTTTTGAACTTTATTTTTCATGTAAAAGCATTTTTATAATTTTTTTTTCTAAAACTATAAATTATCTGGAATTGTCTTGCCTTTATTTATTGACCATCCTATATTTGTTGCAGTTTTACTTTTAATTTTATATTTCTTATTTCATTCTCTGAGAGTTTCATATATTAGAATATAACTATGTATAGCTTACTATTTTTATATTTTTTTTAAAATTCCAAATCAAATTAAAAACCATTCATGTTCAGCCCTGGTTTCAGAAAGAAAAAAATGTAAGGATAATTTAGAAAATATTCAGTTAAGTCATTAAATATTAAACTTGCATTTAAAAAAATCGGAGAAAAACATATAAGCAAACAACAATAAACATCAGTTATTCTAACGGTAAATAAGAGTGGTTTTGTAAATAGTTAGCAAACTATAAAGAATTTATGCCGAACCAAATAGAAAAAACTAAACTTTTGAAAATAACGTTTTAATAAACATATTGAATTGTCTTCTGTTATTTTTAAATTAGTCTAAACTCATCTATTTATTCCATTGAATCGTTTGTTTTACTCTCATGTTCTATCTTTGAAATGAACGACGAAAATCGGTTTGTGCCCTTGAGTGCTAGTGCATAACACTTTTTTCCACTCACAGTTTCTGCTTAGAGAGCAGTTAATAGACACATCAGAAAAAAAACCCAGATTTTTTTTTTTGGAAATAGAATTATTGAAGTTGGGATTCGTGAGATTTGTTGTAACGGCAAAGAGTTCGTTGAGATTCGTGTTTTCACGTTTGGTGCAATAATTTTTTATAGAATGTTTGATAATAATGGAACAGATGGTAATGGTAGTAATTCCTTTTTACTTCCTGGCACTTTGGATGGTATCTTAAAAATGAGGATGAGATGCTTTTGGTATGTGGTTGGTTCTCGCTGCCCTGGTGGGTACAGAAAGAAATGGGGGTCAGCTACCTCCCATCGATGAAGGAGCGAACTTCTCTATGCGCCGTGGCTGGTGATGGCCCTTAGAACTCAAAATCAGTTCCCACCATTGTTACTATCGTGGTGGTGAGGTCATTTAGTTTTATCCGTATGCCTATAGGCGGGTCGGAGTCAGTTAATGGTTTACTTTCTTGTGTACGAAGTATACAAAAATAAAGTACTATAATTGCCAAAAAATTTGAACTTTTCTCAAATCATTTTTCAGAGTCAGAAAAACACATTATTGTAATTATGTCTGTTTATTTCTGAATTCGATAACTCTAACTTCATGAATTTTGCCAAAATTTGTAAAAATCAGCATTTTATATGTTAATTTCACACCGAATTTGTACATTTCTATCAAATATTGTATGAAATATATTCACATTAAACCTGGTTGTCCTCTTACAGTCGAACACGATAACTAGAAAAGAAAAAATATAGATGCATAAAATTTGATATTATATATTACTATTAATTAAAATTAGTATTAAAAATATTACTATTTTAGCATATGAAGTGCAAATGGGTGAAATTTTTTTAACTAAATCTGTTAAAGAATTGGCGTCTCTCTGTCTGCATATTTGCATGCATGTAAACATGAAAACTCAAAAATGCCATAATTTAATAAATGGAATGGTAAAATTGCAGTTCTGTGCGAAATTTTTATTTTAATCTGTCGATAAAAGACGACCAAAAAGAATATTTTATTTTCTTTTTGGTCCAATACGATGAAAGAATATAACGAATCACCCAAAATAAAGATCGAGAGTACTCATGCCTAATATGGGCCTAATCTTTGCGCCTAACTACGGTGGGTCTACGGTTTAGATTAGGTGAATTCTGAAAAAATTGAGGAGATTTCCTTTAAGGCAAGTGACTACGTTTGGACAGGATTTGTTTTTAGGAACATGCTACAAAATGCCTACATTTTTTAATTTTTGCACAAAATAGAATGAAAAAACACTTATGAAACAAAAATGTATCAAGTAAATCAAAAAATTATCATTACTGTTATTATTGAATTTTTTTTTTTTTTGCTACAAAGGGGTACAAAGCGAAAGCGTTCTGAAATCCCGCCAAAGGTTAATATTTCTTAACTATAGTACGCCATTGCTATGCAAGTTGCTTTTTGGGATAACACCTTTATTAGAAGGTATGCGAGAAAGTTTTGGGAGACCACTTCTGCTGTTTTTAGCGGTTGAAGCTACATTACTACAATTTTTACGACTATAAATAAATTCGTTTTCCCTTGCCTTTGAATCAATAACACTCAGTCGGTCATCGTTTGGCTAATAATTGAATCCGGACACAAGAAATTTATGACCAATAAAAGCAGTGGACATTCATGGATCTTAAACGAGAATTTACAATGATAAAGACTGCTTAATATTTCTATTTGGATCGCTACAACAATTTTAATTGAAAGCACGGCCTTTAAATTGTTTGATAGAACATGAACTAATTTTTTTTTATGTCTTATTAAAATTTTCTGCACGCAATAATTCTGGAGGCAAAGGCGGGTAGTATTAAAATAAATCGCTTCTTTAAAAATTATTTTTGGCATTCACTATCATACTTGATTTTCAAAACTTTTTCATTTACCTGAGTATTCAGTAGCAACTTGGGTAGAATATTTCCAATTTTCATTTATATTTTTTTGTCGGAGGGGAAAATAAAGAAGTCATTCCTCGAAACGTTTTTGAAATATTTAAACTCATCTATCAAAGGTGGCAATAATACAATTAACGAAAATAACACGTATTCTAGTAGAGCATATTTTTGTGGAATAGCGTATCAGGAAATTCGTTTATTTTCTCTGGCAAGGCATTTTTTAAAATATATTTTAATATTTGCTTAGAAAAGATTTGTATAGTAAATATTTAAAATTTAACTGTATAATTCAACCTTTTTTTTAAAAAAAATATTTTATTATTTTTGTCGTACAATCTTTTTTTATTTATATAAACGCTTTCTGTACAAAATATTTTTGAAAAGTTTGTGAATTTTTTTTAAAAACATTTTCAATAAACGCATTTGACGACGTTTTTTGAAACGATAACAATAAATGTATAATGACGACGTTTTTTAAAACATTTACAATAAACATATTTGACGACGATATTAATGAAAGGTTTGTGAATTTTTTTAAAAAAACATTTACAATAACGTAAACGACAAGTTTATACTTATATGATATTATTATTATTGCACGATACATTTATTAAGATAGTATTTTTAATATATATATTTTAGTAATAAAATTTTTATAATTGCGTGTATATTATCATGTATATTGAGCGCTACCCAAGTAATTTTATGGTATTAAATAGCAAAACATAAAAGTAACACACAGTAAATTAAGATTTGTAAAACAATATAAAATAATTCAGGAAAAACTTGGTTTTAAATTTGAATATTTATGAAAATGCAAAGCTAATTCCTTGTTTCCAGAATATTAGACTTTGATATCTTAATAAAAACTAAATTTTTTAAAAATTTAGTTTTTTTAAACTTTATCTTGGAATTAAGTTGTATTTATAAAAAGATGCTACTCTTCAATTTTTATAGCAATTGTATCGCATCATATTAGACTTAAATACTGGAAATCTACAGTTTATATGACATTCGAATTTCAGTTCAGTTCGATCAGGCAATCTGATGCTCTAGTGTTATTTACGATATTTTAATTTAATTATTATTCATTATTTTTTCTATATAACTTTTCAAGAAACAGGTTTTCTATTAAATATTTGATTCTTTTATTTTCTAGTATGTTTTTACTATTGTTTCTTGGGCAAAATCAGTTGTCAAGATTTTATTCGTACTTTTTATGTTCCCTTTCATTTTAAAGTATAAAATGCTTGCACGCATTTTCATTTATTTTCTCAATCTGCAAAAATCAACTAAAATGGTTATTAAAAAAAGGGCACAAATATATTTCGTTTTTTTTCAGACCAGTAATGTTTTCATTCTTCACTATGATAAAATTTATGCCTTTTCATAAATTGTTTACAATTAATTGATTAATTTTATTTTTGCATGGCAATGACAGTTAAATTCGAGACAAGTAAGTTATCTTTTATATCTGGCAACATCAATGGAATTTAGAATCATTCTTAAAATTAATTATTTCATGTGCAAATATATCGTTTGCAGTTAGTTTAAATTTATTTTTTCGTACCTGGCAACATAAATATAATTTAGAATCATACTTCAAATCCATTCGTAAGTTACGCATTTATTTATCTTTTTTTTATATTCCTTCTTATGTTTGTGTTTTTCATTCTCAAATAGATGTGAGCTCTTGTTTGAATTATAAAAATACAAATTTTCAAGTACAGATATTTACAGGTATTCGTCTACGTTATATAGTCACTTTTGACAGGATATCATTATTTTTTAATATTTAATCTGAAAGTCTGTTCTTTTACATTTTCAAAATATATTTTATTTTATATCTGTGATTGTTAATAATGAAGTTGGGCATATTAATAGAGTTTAAAAGTTGAAAATGAAACTAAACAATGATATAAATAATATTTTTCCATTTTTTTTATTTAGCTTATTTTAAAATTGTTCTATTGTAATATAATTAGATATTGTTTTGAAGTATTTTAGATACAAATCTCATTGTTTTTGATGGCATTTTTACAAATTTAGATAATTCTGAATCATTAAAGTATCTTTATTTTCCACTGATGTAATTTCTGATTATAAATGCATTCGAAGCATTCAAACAATTTTATGACAAATTAAGAAATATCGAAATCTGGTGATTCCGGCTGCATGGTAGATTAAAAAAACATACTCATTAAAATGGAGGAAAAGACAAAGAAATAAATTTCTGGAATTGAAAATTAAAAAAGGAATTTGAGTTAAAGAAAAAATGTAGATGTAGCTTGGGAATTTTTTCATCTCATTGAAAAACAAACAAAAACTGAATCGTTTGCATTCTGAAAAATAATTCGATGCGTAATCATTCATCAAACACATCATTGCTCTAAAAATAAAAAATAATAAAAAAATTGTTTTAGATGGATTCTGTTGGAAAA
This sequence comes from Argiope bruennichi, assembly GCF_947563725.1. Lineage (NCBI taxonomy): Eukaryota > Metazoa > Arthropoda > Arachnida > Araneae > Araneidae > Argiope > Argiope bruennichi. The sequence goes on along the minus strand of NC_079157.1, from coordinate 92,512,654 downwards.
ATTGATTTAATCTTCTTATTTCTTTAGGTATTTGCTACAATCGAAAATTTAAAAAAAAATGATGGAACGTCTTAAATGATGCATAATTCTTAAATGAGTTATCGAAGTGCAAAGGGTTTTAAAATACATTATTCTCGAAATGGACTCTTCTCTACAATAAACAATTTTCGAATACCATTATTGAAAATAGTCTGTCATTTGGTTAACATTTAGTTTATAATAATATTTAAAGAACGAGTCAAAACATACATGCATAACTTCACAGTGGTTCAGTATTACATCTTTTAAATTTCGTAAAAAGGACTAAATTCCACAAAAATCTATGATTTTAAATTAAAATTTCTGTAATTTGTGAGAATTTTGAATTGTACTTAAACTTCTGTTTCATGCTCTAGAAATTGTATCAAAGATTCTATATACCATTCCGATTATTTATTGTTGATTGCGAAGGTTTTAAAAAAAAGGACGAATTTGGAAAGGAATGAATGGAGAATTTCTGTTCTGTTAACTTAGCTTTGAGAAAGTAAAAGGTTTTTTCAAACAATTAAACTATAAAATATGTTTGATCGATATCTTAGGTTTACTCTTAAATGTCATTTAAAAATAGAAAAATATTATTTAAAAAAAACAACCTTCGAATGTTATCAGATACTTTAAATATTTACTGATATATAAAACTTTTTAAAATCAAATCCGCCTTTGTTAGGCCTAATTTGTTGAAAGAAAAATATCCTACACGAACGAGCAATTAAGCTCAAAACGTCATATATCGTTTGTCTGCCAGGTGCGTTTACTTCGACTAACAAGCCGAACGAGTCTTCATTCTTTCTTGTTAGGTATCCTGTGTATGTTATGATGAACTCTCACTCCGATTCTATGAATAGCATAACCAGCTCTCGCTTTTTCGCCGGCCATTAATTCTGGCTGTGAGACGTCCCAGTTTTCTTTTGCGGTTCGTTTTATAAGGTCAGGCCTCTTCGAAGGGATTATGTCTTCGAATGTCATGTAAACATGACGAACACGATATTCGAGAGCTTAAGGATTTACTTTTGTTCTCTGTAGCGGAATTTTCTCACTGTGTTTTCCAATCTGTTTGAGCTGATATATGAGAAGGAAATCCTATTCTTTTTTTAATATTTTGTTTTTCATTAAAGTAAAATCGACGACTTGATTGCTATAAAAATATAAAAGTTATTAATTGAATAAAAGTTGTTTGCCACTTTTATAGCGTAGAAAAATCAATAATAAAAAGCAATGTAATAGTTTTTATTTTTGGAAACGATTGTTAGTCTTTTTTTTTGTTAAAAAATATCGTTTGGTGAAAAAGTTCACGTTGGATTCTTCGATCATGGAATCTTATTTTAGATATGAATCAATAGTTCTAAACGAGCACTATAACCTAGAAGATTAAACTGAAGATTAAATTTTGTTCTTTGAATTGGAGTTTTCTTGATGTATATATTTAAAATGATACATGGGAAGGGAATTGTAGTGCTTGGCGTTTAGTTTTTAAAATATTTAGTTCTTCTGTAATATTTTTAATGAAATGAAGTTGGCAACGTGATTACTGCAAAAGCAATTTGCAAACTATTGAAATTCAAAAGCAATTTGGAAGTAGAGTGAAATAGATGTTATTACTTTTAAAGAAGAGGAAAAATAGTGATGAAAAACATAGTAATATCTTTTTTGAAAACAGTTGTTCTTTGTGTTTCTTTAAAAATATCTTTTTAGTCCCGTCGTTTATTGAAGAAGTTTAATCTAAAGAAAGAATAATTCGAACACTTCAATTGCGGAATCTTATTTTAGATTTGAACCAGTGGTTCTAAAAGAACATAAAAATCGAGAGAATAAAAATTTACGTTTCATTTCTGAAGATACGTTTTATGGATGTGTTACGACATAAATCGTAAATATTTTATTTAAAAGTAGCTAACGATTATTTTAATAATTATAAATTTTATTTTGTAAATAGGTGTGAAATTCAGATTGGCAACAGTGATATTTTTGGAACTTTTAATTTGTTGTTTAAAAGCGATGCTAGAATTTTGAATGAAAATAAGTTGATGTAAATTTGATAATATTATCTATAATGTAATAAGATCTAGTTTTATAGTAAGTTTGTCTGCATTTTATTTTTGTTGACGCACGAACACAACAGATGTTTTTAAATTTAAGATGCAAAATGAGCGATTAGCTGTATCGCTTACTTTTTAATGAATAGATATTGGCAACTTGATTATCATTTGCACTTCATTAAAGAACAAATAATTAAAAATTTAATTGCTATAAAATTAAAGAGACTTGTAAATAAAATAGAACTGGCATTGGAAATCGTGAGGAGAGGACGGAGATCAGTAATACAATAGTTTTAATGAATGCAGTTGAAATTTGTTTCTTGTAAATTATCTTTTGATCTATCATGTAGAAAAAAACTTTTAATTTTAAAAAAAAAGCAAGATGCATTGATTTGGGAATATTGTTTTAGATATTAATCGGTGGTTCTAAACTATTTATTTAACTATTAGATTTGGGACTCATTATTTCTTACTAATCTTAATCACGCTATAATAATTGTTCCTCCTCTAATAAATTTTGATAAAATAATATCCAAATATTTTTGACAGTTTATATGAATTAATTTTTAATCCATATTTCTACTTCGATAATTAGATTTCCAAATTTGTAATCATTTTGATTCCTAAGGAAGTGCCAGTTGAAAATCATAAATTGCATAAATTTAAATTCTTATTATTATAATATATATACATATTAAGTATTATAAGAGAGGCACTATTAAATGTTTCCTTGTATACTTAGAAACTGCAATCGGTATTTATGCTAATAAATAAAAAATGAAATTAATATTATCGTTATAATATGCTTTTTTTATTCTTGGATATTTGATATGTATTTGTACGCAGACCTTCCTGGTAAGAATTGAATTCCTTTTATCACAATCTTTAACGTTATTTGATTGGGAAAATGTTTGAAATTCCATGCTCTTTTTTTGAATCCACTTTTTTTTCCTGTTTTTTGCTGCATGCATCACTGCATCCTTCCCCATTCTTTTAAGTCGCTACTCTTATCTTTTAGGAAAAGGAAGATTCTAAAAGAAATTAAAGCTATATTATGAAAGAACGTATCATTCATTCAAATTTCGATTTTTGCCTAACTTTAAGATTAAGAATTCTGAAGAAGAAATGCGATGAAGAAAACTCTTGATTAAGGTATGTGAAGAAAAGATATAAGTTAATATTTAACGTTGCTTTTTTTTTGGGGGGGGGGTTCTTACGTTCGGGGATTCATTAAATGTTTTGTTGATTATGATTTTAACGCGAAAAAGGGGCTATTTATTTATTTTTCGATCACAAATTGATTATACTCTTCATCATTAAAGTATCTGATTACGTTCAGAGGCTTTGCTCTTTTAAATGATATCTGGAGTAATATTTTTCTATTTTCAACTTTCATACAAAATATTTTTATGTAATTATTTTTTTAATATTTAAAAAAAATTACATTTTTATCCAATTTTTTTAAAACACTCTTAATTAAAAATGATTGGAATGGTGCATCTTTCGATTTATATAATCTTTAATAAATTGACTAAATACTGAAACAAAAGTTTTGCAAATTATTCGAGCTTCCTATAGATTTTCGTAGTATTTTGATCTCTTTACAAAGATAAAAAGGTGCATAAATTTATAACGATTCATCTTTGTACTAATGTTTTGATTTATTCTCTAGAGAGTATTAAAAATTAAATGCATCCTGAATTTCAAAATTTTTAAGCAGCAATTTAGTAATTATATTTGAAACTTGAAAATTTTTGTATGAACTATATTTTGATCAATATAGGTTTTTGTTTTTGACATATGAATTTATATAGCTTCCTAATTATGTGACACATCCTATCTGGTACATTTATTGTTATTTAATTTCCTATAATTATATAAGGAACTTTGAGATATTCTAGAGGGCCGCGGTGACCTGGTGGTAAGATCTCGGCTTCGGGTTTCAGGTTCGAGGCCCGATTTCACCAAAGACCTTTGGTGTAAGCGGCCCCGGTGCAAGCCAAATACGCCGGTGTCAAATGTCCTCCCGCTGGTGCGATGTAAAAGCTTGGAGAGGGGTGCCAGCTCAGGTGTCGTCCTCATCATCTTTCCGCGGTTCCTTCCTTATCTTTTTCTTTATTCGAATGAATATGCAACTGGTATCAGCCGATTTTGATGTTTTTTTCCTTTTTTTTTAAAATTTGAATATGTATGTTAAATGACCAAGAGATATTGCTATCAATTAATATTTGTTTTAAGAATGATCTAAAAGCTTTCCGTGTTTTTTATTGCCTAAAATTTACAGAATCAACGGAAAAACAAAATAATCAGTTATTCAGAATAATAAAATTTTCCAATCAACGAAGACAAACATTCGCATTGAAAATATTCCAAAATAATATTTAGTATGTGATACAAAAAAAAAAAAAAAAAAAAAAAAAAAAAAATGAAACAGGAAAAATTAATTTTTAAATTAATCTAAATAAAAATAATGAAAAACAATATTTATAGTATTATTTACAGTTCCTTTTCCAGGCATTAATTTCTATTAAAATGTATTTAATTTAATTTCATATTATTGCAGACATGAAATGTCCTGATTAAAAAAACACACAGAAAAACAAACGAAGTTTTGTGGTAGCAATAAGCGATGTCAGGTCTTTTGTGACAAGGTAAAATAACAACATACTATTGGTGACTTCTAACCTGTACTAATGTTTTGCAAAAATAAAACGTTTTGGAAGATTTAATATACATTTTGATAGCTCATTTAATGTATTTTATGCACTTTTAATATTTCACAACTTAATACGTAATATAAAATGTAATGTTTTTTTTTTCTATTCTTTTTCTATACCAATATGCGTTTTCTCTAGAGGGTCCGTTATTATTTGCAAGAACCCAATGATGATGATGATGTCTTGTCCGCGTTACCTCGGAAAGGGGTGCAGTAGCTTTTGAGGGTACAGACCCCTGAGCAACCGAGGGCAGAAGTCTGACTTCTAGCTCATATGAAGATGAAACGCACACATTCGCTTGCACAACCCCTTTTTACAGGGGGGGAGGGGCACATTCACACACCTCACAGATAGAACACAGATGAAGAACAACCATGCCCGAACCGGGATTAGAACCCGGGACGCCCAATGTCATCAGTCAGGTATAGTTTGTTCCTTCGTGTTAGGTGGGGTTGCTCTTCGGTGGCCCCATCAAGTTTCCCGTATGGCCTCTGGCTAAGTCGGGGTATCGCACAGTATATATTTTTATAAGACAGAATGGGTATACGATATAATTTGAAGTATTTTCATTTCCATTTCCATTTAATGGTTTATACTTAAAATTCCAGCTATCACTATCAAATATAGTAACAGGAAGAACTGAATTATTTCCGAAGCTATCAGGAGAATCATTATATTGCTTGAATAATGTAAAGTGATACAGTGTTTTGAACTAAGATTGTACCTTTAATGTAGAATTCATCGATGCACAACTTTCAACAAGGCGTGATTTGGGATACGAATCTTATGTATGAAGATGCTTTAAAGAAATTTTAAGGTATTTAGATTTTGGCGTATTTCTATTTCAACTTTACAGCTTATAATCAAAATTCAAGCTCTCTCGATCAAATTTGCAAATGTAAATACCTACCTCCTTCGATGGCTGTGTAAAAATCCATCATCATCGCGACAAAAACTAGTTTGGGTGGTATCATCAAATATTAAATGTGTAGTTCTATCTGGAGATTTCTCGTATACTTTTTAACCTTTTTGCCGTCCGTAACGCGTTTAGCGCGTTCGGGTGAAAATTCTGCAGTTCGGTCGTAACGCGCTTCAAACGTCCTTCTTAATTTTAAAATTTTAAAACGCTTTGTAAATGTTTACTTGTTTGAGTTCTTATTTTTATTTGTTCTAATGCGGCGAAAAACAGAGGAAACGCAGAAATTTTCGCGGATAGGAGAAGACAGCGAAAGGGTTAATAAATGTATTTTTGTATTATTATCGCATTTTATTGTGGAGCAATAGTTACGAAAGAGCCTATTAGCTTGCGATCTCTCCGGCACTTTTTTTGTCAATGAATCGCTGGGATGCAGTTAATATTGAAGCTCTAAATCACCGAACTGTATATTTTAGACTCCTGTTTCTTCGAATTGATTGAAATTAAAATTTGACTGAGTCCCGAATAACATACCAAATTTCATGCATTAAAATAATTGCATTTTTGAGCTATAGTGTTTACATGCTTTTGAATATACAGAAAGACAGATTGAATAAGGTCGTGATTGCATTTCATGGCATAGACGAAACAATAGTTATTAAATATAGATCTTGAATGTGATTCTAGTATATTTGTATTTAGCCCCTGCTTTCGGTTAATACACAAGTATCCGAAAATAAAATATGTAGTTCGGAATAATCTATTTATGAACCATTGAAACCAAGATTTTACATAAAATTACAGTTGTATCCCATAATCCTACACCAAATTTCACTTATTTTGATCGTTGCATTTTTTAGCTATTGTATTTACATGCATGCCAAAGTAAAGATCAATACAGGCCAATCTGTTGACAAATTTGGTCCCAAGTTTGAGAGGTATTTATATTATATATATTAAATCTGTGTATCAAATTTTATCTAACTGGCTTTCTCCACTCTGTAGATATAGATTAAATTTATATTTAGATAACAGGATAGGCAGTTATATTTTACTTCTGAATTGATTTCGTTCAAATGTTGATAGAATATTACAGATGTGATGCAAAGATATATTATTTAGATCATAGCGTTTTTAAATTATCTAGTTCATAGATAAACGTATCCGAAATATATTTTTTTTCAGACTCTAATTCCTAGAGAATTGTCAAAATCTCGAATTCAAATTTTTTAACAATTACAGTAATTTCTCTTTGCACACTTAGTATAGAAGAGAGTAAAAAGGTTTAAATGGATCGACTTTCTTTAATATTGATGTGCTAAAGATGTTCATTTCGATTTAGAGTTTGGAGCAATTTCAATACTATTTCATAATGTATGATAAAAATACAAGGGATACAGAAGAAACGAGAAATACTAAGCTTCTGCAAAAGATGTGACGAAGACTATCATCACAGTACGAAGAATAAAGTAAAGAGGTTTTTGCACTTTTAAAGAAATTCGATAAGATGCTGTTTAAAGTTCTTTTTCTTAATGACATACTAAAGTAGAATTTCCTGTATTTAAATTCAGGAGCATTTTCTGTTGAATTTTGTGGTTTATAATAAAAATCAATGCGATATCAATAAAAAAAACTATGCCCAGAATTTGCACCATAACTATCAATTAAGTAAAGATCTATATTTAATTATCACATATTTAATTTAGACCAATGGCACGTCTTTTTGGAACGATTTCTTGAGTGGCATGCTAAAGATAATTCTTTGTATTCAGATTTTAGAGATTACCAATTCGATTTTATGGTTTATAATTAAAATTCATACTATTCCGATCAAATATAGAAACAGGAAGTACTTAGCTTCTACGAAGCTGCGAAGAGGAAAAATTGAAATGAGATTTCAAAGTAGAACAGACATAAAAGATTCTTTTTTTTTTTTTTTTTTTTTTTTGCTGTTCTGCACATCACTCTGAATAAATTCGGGAGAAGGGACTGAACGAGTTCGGATGATTATTCGAAAGATAAGCTCTGGTTTGACCTTTACATGTCATAAAAAAAAATCTCAAGCCAGAAGTGTGAAATCCATTTTTAGGTTTTTCTTCAAATAAGGAAGTAATTAATTTTTTTAAAGGAATCTATTAAATGCTAGTGATTTATTTTCTTGCACTGGATTTGATTTAAATTCATTCCAAGTCCCGTGGGGTTATTTTTGCATTGTATTGGAAAGTTTAATAATATAATTGGTTTATGGGATAAAATAGAATACTGAGGAGGGGGGGGGTGTTAAAATGGAATGAATATTTTGTTATTTAATGACTTGTGACATTTTATTTAAGGAAAGATCTCGTTTGGGATGATTTCATTGTTGCATGGATTTTCATTTCTGGATTGGGATTTTCTCCAAATGTATTAATTAAAATGTCATTAAGGCCGGTAGAATTCTTCTAATGAGTTTTAAAAAGGTCTCTGTATTGAAAACTGCAAATGCTAAATGAAATTTTGTTTTGGAAACGGTCTCTCGTTTCAGACGATTTCATTTTTCCAGAATTTTTCAAGAATTTCGTTCCAAAAATGGTATTTAAAACGACATTATATCATGTTGGAAAACTATTCCAATGAGTAAAATGACTTTGAGATAAACCATATAGAAAACTACTAACGTATATGGAGAGTTAAAAATATTTTTAGCTAGTCTTGCATCAATGAAAAGGTAAATAATATCCTAACACAATTCGATATAATGCTGATAAAATATTTCTGGGATATTGGCTTATTAAACTATTAGAAAACATTGTATTTAGAACTTGAAAAATGCTTCTGCATTTAAAGCATTTATAGGAATACCTAAAAATATAAATATTCTCAGTCGCATAATGATAGTAGCAAATGAATATTTAAATGGGAATTATTTATGTATGTAGTCTAACTTATATTGCAGCTCAAAATTGCGAAGCTTTTAACCAAAATCTATGTTTGTATGTCTGTTTATATCTGTTCATTTATTTTGACACATCTTTCAATTTTTAGATTAACCTTTTCTAGGGCCGTGGAAATATACTTCCCACCAAATTTATCAATCTTTGTATGAAATTATGTAGGTTGGCATAAGTTCTGACAAATTGTTTTAGAAAGACAAACTTAGATGCTTCAGTTCTTGCACAAAATAATGTGTCTTGATTTGTACTTAATTATTAATGAACCAAATTACTTAATGAATCAAATTAAATTTATCTAATAAGCTAAATGAATCCCTTTTATTATTCTAATTTCAAGCCTAAAAATATTTCAACATAATATGACTAGAAAAAAATGGCCCTTTAAAGGGTTAACTTAATTATTACAAATTATATATCTTTTAATTTTTTCCGCCGATCGAAACCAGTTGTTTCCATTTCAACTGAATATCAACCCATTGCAAATGCAAAATGGGGGGGGGGGGAAGGAATTTTGGAGCAAAGATCGATTTGTCTATTTCTTAATGCATTAAAAAGAAAACGGAAAGTTGAAGTAAGATGTCATTGCGTTAGATGCAAAACAGTATGAATGCAACAGAATGACCGTATCAAGAATCTGGAAACCATCTCCCGAGTTTAGTTTAGTTATATTACCTTTCCGTTTTAAAGCAACACTAGTGCTATTTTGGGACGGACCTCGTAATTTTGAGCCGCGATCAGATGACGTGGACAACCCCTGAGCTTCCCCTCTCTCCAAACTTCCACATCACACCAGCGGGAGGACATTTGGAGGTTCAGGCCACAGAAACCAATAACAATCTCCCAAGGTGGATCTTATGCTAATGTTGATTCTTTGTAAAATAAATCTGTGGATACAAACACAAAGATAATAAAGAAAAACTCGAAAAAAAATTTAGACATATGTATTACTCTTAGAAGAAGTGGCTTTAGAAGAACAGCAGTAGCTCGAAACAATGAAGTTGTTGAATCTTTATTATTCTGAATTTTGTGAAAAGGAAAATCCATGGAACAAATTTCAAGCACTATCAAAACATTTTTTTGCAAAAAATAACGGGAAAAGAAAGCTCCGTGACCAAGCATACCGCCAACAAGTTTAAAATGCAATAATGAAATAATTGAACACATCCTGAAATTTTCTGAACTTTCAAAATAAAAATTAGGCGTAATATTTTTTATTTATTGTTAATTTGATCATTTTTTACTAATAAATATTACATTCTATATATATATATATAATATAATATTGCTATTTTTATAAAGGGACAAATAAATTCATCAACTACTACTGTAATTATAAGAAGAGTGTAATTTACAAAAACGATATGAATTAATGACCATTAAAATGAATCCAGCCTGAAGACTTTTATATAGACCTCAAGGCAGGGAATCAAAATTAGGATACTTTTTTCCTGCGAGTTCTAACATACTGCAATTGCGAGTGACTTCGTTTTATAAGCTGCAATCTTCAATACTGAGTCATTCATAAATAAGAGTGCCATCTTTTAAGTATTACTAAGTTTTTATGGTGAAGAATAAGCTTTTTTTCTCGTGTTCTTTTGGCAATCGGTGCAAAGCTTTGTGAAGATTTTCACTTGCTTTTCCAGACTTTTTTGTATTTTACTGTACGTGAACTCGTTTACTATTTTGAATTTACTAATTGCCAATGTCCCATTGCGGTCACGTGTTTTTATTGAGGTAGGCATGATCTTATATTGCACGCAATAATTGTCCCCTTGTGAATGCTCCTTTACAAGTTCTTGTTCTACTGATACTTCTGAAATTCATGGAGTTTTCAATTCACGTGGATTCAATTTTTTTGGACGAAACTCGGGACAAATCCGTGACTGGAAGTATTTTTTGATAAAATATTTTGGCCGAATTTACTGCTTTTATTTTTTTACTTTTTGGTATGCAAAATATATAAAAAGAAGATATTGTAATCTTCAAAAAATATTCGAATTCTTCAAGTCTCCCCGATCTTGGTAAACGCACCTTTTGAAATTGTAACTGTTTTCCCATGGATAATTCAAAAACGGTTCGAGATACATTGATAAAATTTCGTATATGGAATTTGCACTAATTTCATAGATTTCTTTCAAATTTTGAACACAATCCACTTTAAGAAAATCTGCGGTTGTCGTACAACAAATAAACACCATAACTACAAAATGCAAAAAAAAAAAAAAAAAAAAAAAAACTATACACATAACATTTGGTACGTAGGTTTAGAATATAAAATATATATTCGTATCAAATTCGTAACCAAATACCTCAAGGAATTGACTGAACGTCGGTCTGTACTTTCGCATTCGTGTAAACGAGATCATTCAAAAGCGTCACCATATTAGTCATGGAATTGATTGTCGGTCTGTACTTTTGCATTCATGTAAACGAGATAATTCAAAAGCTTAACAATTTAGGCAAACGAAATTTGTTTCATAGTTTCAATATTTACAAAGTAGATTCTTATCAAATTTTGAACCAAATTTATCAAATGATAGACCCTTTGCATATTTGTACTTTCGAATACATGCACACTCAATAGTTCAATAATGCAATGGCGGCTTAAATCAAATCAAATTTATTATATGAATTTGCCACTACAGTTCAATCCTATGCTCAATGTCAATTTTCAATTTCATTCTGTCGGGAAAAAACCCATTCAAAATACGTATTCAGTTTTCTAGTATTAACGTTTGCCAGAGATCAACGCCAAAGATCACGCTTTGGATTCGCGACAAAGATCGATATTTCGTAACTATTATTCGCTATTGCCACGCAATTAATACAGAAGTACCTGTTTTTATTACTACAAACCAGTAACGCTTATGTTTATAATCCCTGTTTATACAGCTTAATTGCGTGGCAACAGGATGACTGGCTGTAATTAAAAAAAAAACGCTATGTCTGGGATAAAAAACAACAACCTGAGTTCTCTTGGCTTTCACAGCCTTATCTAAAGTCTATAATTTGATGGTAAAGAGGGAGATAACACACTCAATAAGTAAAAAAATAAAATTTGAATAACTTAAAACTAAGCCACACATAGTAGGGAATAAAATTATCTTCTATCTATTCAGATATTTCCAGACTTTTATAAGTTTTCCAGATTGACCTGATTATATCCTTTCAGGTCTTGCCTGCCTATAAACCAATCGAACCTATAGAGACCCTAATCTTTTTTTTTGGCTAAGTTTATCAACTAAAAATAGAAAAGATATTGCGCCAAAAAACCATAATAATAAGCAGCCCACTGTGTTCTACTTCCCTGTATTGTTTTTCTGCTTGGATCACTTTGATAGGAAGCGATGATTCCCTGTACTCAATGTTTTAAGGAACAATTTTTCCTCAACAATCTCTCTAAGAAATAAACAAGTTGTTTTCTGTAAGTTTCAATGACACCATTCCAGTTACACTACCGGTTAGTTAAGTTCGTTGAAGATTAGCTATATAACAATGTTCGATAATTGTTCGACTGGTTCCGAAAATCGATTTATCGATTGTTTGATTTCGGATTGATTAAATAACACGATTCTTAATTATTTCGAAGTTGTATTGTATGATGATTATCAAAAACGACATGTAATTTCAAAATAATTAGAATAGTTATTTTTGGAATTGAAAGGTAGTTTACTCAACATCAAATCATTATATAACAGAAATAAGGAAAACTCAGTGGAAAAAATTGTAAAAGGGTTTAATAATCTAATAACGGACCTCGTAATTTTGAGCCACAGTCAGATGACGAGGACAACCCCTGAGCTTCCCCCCTTCTCCAAATTAATAATTACGAGAGTAGGTTTTGTTTAAAACTTTCGATTACATAAATATTACATTTGAAGAGGCGCTTGAGCTCAATGGTTTTCAATTTTAGAATGCATGGAAATTTGATAAATATCGCAATTTTCATTCATTCACTTTTAGATGAAGAATAACTTTATTCTCAATGATCTTTAATTTCACATATGAAGGCTGTTCCAAAATGAGCGCAAGATTTGAATTTGCCACCATTCCTGCAGTAAAGTGTAGGCAACCCTATAAAAACATTTAACAGTTGATAGTTTAGGCTTAGTAAAATATGGAGCGTTACACGATAGAACAACGTGTTTTCATTGCTGAACAATATTTAAAAAATAATGAAAATATTGCTGCCATAGCTCGAAAATTTGAAAATTAGCCCCCTAGATCGTGTGATTTAATACCATTGGGTCTCTTCTTATGGGGTTATTTGAAGTCAAAGATCTATGCCAACAAGCCCCCTAGAACTGTGCATTGAAGGAGGAAATTCAACGCTGAATCAACGATTTTCAGCCCATTTATGCAAAATAGTCATGGAAAATTTCGATAATAGAGACATATGAGCCAGCAAAGCCGTGGAGGCCATTTTCCCTATGTATTATTTCATGCATAACCCTTTTCATAGTATTTTATATTTCAATAAAAAGATTATATATAAAATAAAAAGATTATATATAAAAGAAAAATGTGTTTTTAATTTAATTCAAATCTCGCATCACACGCTGTTCTTTACTAACCATTTTTTACTAACCCTAAACTATCATCTGTCAAATGTTTTTGTTAATAGGGTTGCCAACACTTTACTGCACGGATGGTGGTAAATTCAAATCTTGCGTTAATTTTGGGACATCCTTAAGGAAGTGTAACAAAGAGAAAGTATTGAAATCTTCTAAAAATTTTGACTTCGAAAATTTGACGATTCTCCACATTTTCCCCTGAGTACAAAAAGGCCGTGGTGGCCTGGTGGTCTCGGCTTGTGAGCCGTAGGGTTTCAGGTTCGAGACCCCATTCCACGGAAGAACCATCTTGTAAGGGGGTCTGTTGTCCTCCCGCTGGTGTGGTGTGGAGAGGGGGGTGCCAGCTCAGATGTCATCCTTGTCATCTGACCACGGTTCAAAATTAAGAGGACCATCCCAAAATAGCCCTTGTGTTGCTTTACAACGGGACGTAAATATAACTAAACTAAACCCTGAGTACAAAAATCTGAATTTACATATTAGGTCGAACTGTCAGCAATAGAAACTGGGGCATGGGATGATATTATGCCTGTCCGTCTGTGAACAAAATAACTCAATTACTTTTTGTTTGACACATGAGATTTAATATTTAATCTATCAAATTTGTAGATTTATTTCAAATTTTGAGCGAAACATAGCCACAGGATGTTTCTCGATTTGTGTGGATGTACACGATGAGATTGAAACGTAAAAAGCAAGATACATAAAATTTGGTATGCAATTAATTTAATTTCTGATGTATAGGCCTGGATCAAGGTTTGAATCAAATCCGTATGATCGTCTGTCGGTTTACACATTCATATGCTTGCAATCTGCACATTCACATTTTGAAAGAAATCCAGGCACAGAACGTTTGTCTGGATGCAAATGAACACGATGACAACAAAACTTAAAAGTCAAGATACATAAAATTTGGTATATGATTAATTTCAGCATTAAAGTGTAGGCCTGGATCAAGGTTTGAACCAAATCCCAATAAGAATTAATCGTCTTGTATTTTGAAATGTCGAAATTGCAGACAAATTTTTTGTCCCTATCGTATTATGAAACACCAAAATATTCATATATTGTACTCTGAAAATAAAAATCTGAGCAATCATGACGTTCAGAGTCCAAAGTTCGGCAGTTTTATGCTGGATGGAGGGGAGGGACAACACTTTTATTAGATAAGATGCGAAAACGTTTTGTGAAGATCACTCCCGGTGGTTTTAAATATTAATGTGAACTATTTAATTATAGGAGAATACAGAGCATCTTATTTGAAATCGGAGCAATTTTTTTAAAGCCTGGAGTCGAGATTATATGTCTGCATTCCCGGACTTAACTAAATCGCAATCAGATTTTGTTGGTATATCTATCTATCTATCTATACTTATAATAAAGCTCAATGTGTGTGTGTGTGTTGGCGCTCTACAGGCCAGACCGTTTGACCTACAGCTACCAAATTTGGTACATGTATACCTTAGAGTTCGGGGATGTGCACCTGGGATCCCTTTTTTTGAAATTTTAATTATTAATTAAAAACTAACTTTCCCGCCAAAAAAATCTTCCATTTTCCCCACCGCCAAATGAGAAAGGCTTCAATTTTTTTTTTCTCCCAACAGAAATGAGGCTAGGGTTAAAATTTTTCGGCGGATTATTTCAATCGATTCTGTTTATTTTCTTAATGTTTGATGCATTTGAAATTAAATATTCTTAATGAATCGATCTTTCAGATTCATTCTGAAGTACTTTTGAATTAAAATAAAACAGAATAAAGGAAATTAAAAATGTATAATCCGCATAGCGTTACCCCAACTGGCGTAGAAAAAATCACGTATTTGCGTTACGTAACTGGGGAAGAAAATTCACGCACGCGCATTCTGTTCTGATTGTTGCCATGACAACCGTTATCAATGGATGATTTAAATTATTTTTGAGTTAGTCGCATGCTTTTGTAAGTAAATTGTATTTATGTTAGTTATATATTTTTTGTATATGCTTATAGTTTTAAGTACATCGTTTTTTAAGTAGTTTTTTTAAAACCTGTTTTCAACCGTTTATTTTAAACGATTCGTTTTATTTTCTTAGTGTTTGATGCATTTAAATTTAAACATTGTTAATTAATCGATCTCCTCATAATGAATCTAAGAAAATTTTGTTGACAAACTCTTGAGATATTACATGAATTAAGAAAGATATTCTTTAGTGCCCATAAAGTTTAAACGCTAAGTGACTCTATTTTCAGTAATCAGATTATAAAAAAAAAATGCTTTGTTTCAGTAAAAAATATAATTATATTAATTGAAGATTAATTCTTTCCACTTTAATTTAAAGCATAAATTCTACGGGTGCTAACAGAAAATGAGAGATACATATTACGTTATGACTGAAGGCCTTTATAATATTATGAATGAATTATATGACAATTAAAATTTGAAGTTTTAAAATATTTTGATAAAGAAGCTATAAAGTAGAAATTGTATAAAATATTTAATTATTAAAATTTTAACGAACATTAAGATTGGCGAACCGGCTGGTCGCCAAAGGCGGCTAGTACTTATAATAAAGCTCAATGTGTGTGTGTGTGTGTGTGTGTTGGCGCTCTACAGGCCAGGTCATTTGACATACAGCTATCAAATTTGGTACATGTATACCTTAGAGGTCGGGAATGTGCACCTGGGGTCAATTTTTTTGAAATTTTAATTATTAATTAAAAACTAACTTTCCCGCCAAAAAAAATCTTCCATTTTCCCCACCGCCAAATGAGTAAGACTTCAATTTTTTTTTCTCCCAACAGAAATGAGGCTAGGGTTAACGTTTTTCGGCGGATTATTTCAAACGATTCTGTTTATTTTCTTAATGTTTGATGCATTTAAAATTAAACATTGTTAATTAATCCATGTTTCAGATTCATTCTGAAGTACTTTTGAATTAAAATAACACAGAATAAAGGAAATTAAAAATGTATAATCTGCATAGCGTTACCCCAACTGGCGTAGAAAAAATCACGTATTTGCGTTACGTAACTGGGGAAGAAAATTCACGCACGCGCATTCTGTTCTGATTGTTGCCATGACAACCGTTATCAATGGATGATTTAATTTATTTTTAGGTTAGTTGCATGCCTTTGTAAGTAAATTGTATTTATGTTAGTTATATATTTTTTTGTATATGCTTATAGTTTTAAGTACATCGTTTTTAAAGTAGTTTTTTAAACCTGTTTTCGACCGATTATTTTAAACGATTCATTTTATTTTCTTAAAGTTTGATGCATTTAAAATGAAACATTCTTAATGAATCGATCTGTTCATGATGAATCTGAGAAAATTTTGTTGACAAATTCTTGAGATATTACATAACTTAAGATATTCTTTAGTGCCCATAAAGTTTAAACGCTCAGTGACTCTATTATCAGTAATCATATTATTAAAAAAATGCTTTGTTTCAGTAAAAAATATTATTATATTAATTGCAGTTTAGTCATTTCCATTTTAATTTTAAGCATAAATTCTACCGGAACTAACAGAAAATTAGATTGATACATATTATGTTATAGCTGAAGGACTTTATATTATTATGAGTGAATTACATGACTATCGAAATTTGAAGCTTTAAAATATTTGATGAAGAAGCTATTAAAGTAGGAATTACATAAAATATTTAATTATTAAAATTTTAACGAGCATTAAGATTGGCGAACCGGCTGGTCGTCAAAGGCGGCTAGTACTTATATAAAGCTCAATGTGTGTGTGTGTGTGTGTGTGTGTGTGTGTGTGTGTGTGTGTGTGTGTGTGTGTGTGTGTGTGTGTGTGTGTGTGTGTGTTGGCGTTCTACAGAAAAGACCATTTGACCTACAGCTACCAAATTTGGTACGTGTATACCTTGGAGGTCGGGAATGTGAAACTGGGGTCCCTTTATTTGAAATTTTAATTAAAATTTTAATTATTAATTAAAAACTAACTTTCCCGCTGAAAAAATATTCATTTCTCCACCGCCAAATGAGTAACGCTTCACCATTTTTTTTCCCACGCTAACGAGGCTTAGGCTTAACATTTTTCGGCCGATTATTTCAAACGATTCTGTTTATTTTCTTAATGTTTGATGCATTTAAAATTAAACGTTGTTAATGAATCGATTTTTTAGATTGATTCTGAAGTACTTTTGAATTAAAATAAAACAGAATAAAAGAAATTAAAAATTTCTAATCTGCATAGTGTTACCCAACTGGCGTAGAAATATTCACGTATTTTCGTTACCGTAACTGTCGTTGAAAATTCACTCATGCGCATTGTGTTCTGATTGTTTACATCTATTTTCAACGGAAGCGAACTAGATTTAAAATATTTTTAGGTTAGTTGTATGCTTTTGTAAATAAATTGTATTATGTTAGTTATATATTTTTTGTATATGCTTATAGTTTTAAGTTCATCGTTTTTTAAGTAATTTTTTTTACCTGTTTTTGACCGATTATTTTAAACGATTCCGTTTATTTTCTTAGTGTTTGATGCATTTAAAATTAATCATTGTTAATTAATAGACCTGCTCATGATGAATCTGAAAAAATGTTGACAAATTCTTGAGATATTACATAAATTAAGAAAGATGTTCTTCAGTGCCCATAAGGTTTAAATGCTCAGTAATTCTGTTTTCAGTAATCATATTACAAAAAAAAATGCTTTGTTTCAGTAAAAAATATTATTAGATTAATTGCAGATTAATCATTTCCACTTTAATTAAAAACATAAATTCTACGGGAGCTAACAGAAAATGAGAGATACAGATTACATTATGACTGAAGGCCTTTATAATATTAGGAGTGAATTGAAGTTTTAAAATATTTTAATGAAGAAGCTATTAAAGTAGGAATGACATAAAATATTTAATTGTTAAAATTTTAACAAGCATTAAGATTGGCGAACCGGCTGGTCGCCAAAGGCGGCTAGTATTTAATAAATCAATTTGTAAAAATGATCATTAAACTTTTTAAACCCATCTTTATTATCAGAAGCCACATAACTTTCCAGAAAACATCCAAGCTATAATTAGAACACGATATTTTCTTCCCAGTCGTTTTCAATTATTTATTTCATTCCGCACTTTCGAAACTGGTTTTCCAGGGGAATTTTGAAACACAGATGTCGGAACAAAGATTAACTAGTTTAACATCAAATCTTTCTTTCGCACCTCAAAACAAACAATTCGCAGAAATGCTAGCCAGAACCCCTCCCCCCCCCTTTTGATTTATTACACACAACTATATAATTAATAGAAATAAAAGTTACGAAATCACAAAACCTCTTTCCTAAGACGAAACGGCAAACCTGCTAATCTCATTCCGAGATAAAAAGATTTTTTCCGACCATCTGCTTTGCCCTACATTCCAAAAAAAAAAAAAAAAAAAAATCAACCGATTGATTGCCGACTCATCAATGAATGTTATCTGATAGGAAGATGGTATCGCAGGTGGTCAGCGAAAAACACATCGAGGACAAAGAAATGCCATTTCGATATATCATGGCGTGGACTCTAAGTGGAACTTGACTTCTGTGCCAGTGAATGGCTCCGAGATGAGTAATGACCAAAAACAAGTTTCATGGCCACACTGAAGAGTGATTTATTCTAGAGATACTTTGTTTCTAAATTTGCCTTCAGTCATTTAATAGACGGAAGGTATGCGATGGAAATTATTTATATGCAGATATTGTTGTTATCAACTAGATGGTTTCATTTTAGTGGGACATTTTAAGTATTCATTTGTTTTTTATGTTGACTCCTATAGGATGATTATCTATTGTAAAAGTTCTCATGACAAGATTTTGGGAAAATTTCTTCAGTTCTACGCAGATCATAGTCCCTAGAACACAAATATATATGTAATATTTTTCGAATCCTGCCGGCTAAATAATATGTAACATTATTTTGGTTGAAGCTGAATGCAGGTTCCAAGCAATGAAAATACTTTGTATTTTTAATTTCGTTTTATTCTCTTCCCGTGGCAATCATGCTTCCCAGTGGCAAGCATGATTATTTACAAGACGCAGATCGGCACAAAAGCAGAAGTAAGAAAAAAGCGAAAAGGGCCGAAACAAATGATCACTAGTCTTATATAACATAGAATTTCCGGCTAGGCGCCAATTATTTTTGCAAAGGAATTAATTAAACCGAAAGTGGAATTGGATCACGAAATAAGAGAATATTTTAGAATGAAGTTAAGATGGGCTAAATTAAGATAACGTTTTGGAAATTAATTTGGATTAAATTAAGACTTTAAAATATCATTACATATATAAATATGCGTATAAAGTTTTGCCCCGTGTGAACAGGATGACTAGAATAATTTTGTTTGGATTTTAACTGGTTTGGAATATGGTGTTAAAAATGTAAAAACTCGAACGAGTTCGTAACTCGGCCATATAGCTCAAAGAGGGTGGTCAATGGTGGGAGATTGAAATTTTCATTTCGCTGTAACTGTCTTAATATTGAAGATAGATAAAAAAAAATTCAAATTAGCCAAATGAGCGTCTTATTAACCCTCTATTTACCGAATTATTTTACCATCAATTTTCCAACTTTATTTTTGCACCAGTAGTTAAGTTTCCATTCAGAATAAACTCAGGGAATCCAAGAAAAAATTTTAATAAATCGAAATATCTTAATTAATTTACTTGATAATTAAATACTTTTAATTTTTGCCATTAGCTTATATTAACTACTTGCTATCTGGTTTACATTTTCAGTGTTCTTTCGAATACCTTAAGAAAAAAATAGTCTTGTTATAAATATATAATTCAGATTTAAATGGTAATTTTAAGTACCGTCAATAAATAAAGGGTTTAATCGAATAGCTTTAGTATTTTAAGTTTTTATATAACTGTAATATATTAGAAGTTAGGAGCTAAAAAGTGATTTTCAAGCTCTAATTTTGACTGTTTCTAGCATCAAAAATTTATTATCAGATTTGTTACTCTTCGGTCCATTTTGTGTAATTTTTGTGTTTTATGATTATATTGTTTTCCTTCCTTTTTAAGTAAAAAATTGTTTAAAATAATTGTACTTTTAAACTGTTACTCAATTACGACTTAATTTTAATAACCAATTAAATTACCATTTACAATCAATTTAATAACTAACATTTAAAAAAAATTATATTTTACAATAGTATATCGAAGAAATTCCGCGACCTTTCATAATGGTTTAGAAGACGCATCGCTGGCAGGCTAAATGAAAAGCTATTTTTCAGATTGGAATTGACTTAATTCAAATTTTGATGGAATTTTCTTAGAGAGCAAATATAAAACATAAACAAATTTCATGGTTACACTCACAGTACTTATTTATTTTAATACTAATATTGTTTGTAATATAATATAAGAATAATTTGTAATATAATTGAAGAATATAATAATATTGTTTGTAATTGATGATATTTATTCGATAAAGGTTATTGTATGCAAATCTGTCAGCCAGTGATTTTCATTTCAATAACCTCTTCGCATACAATGAACGCGCGCATCGAATGACAGAATTTCTAATTTTAAATCTGCAATTAAGTGAAAGTATTAAGTAATTTAAAATGCAAAAATGACTTCAATACTTCAAATCTCATTATACTATTATAGGACTTAAAATAATAAATGTCCCAAATAGGATGTGTCATCTAATTAAGAAGTTAAATAAATTAGCATATCAAGGGATTAAGAGAATCTAAGGTCTCAATTGGCCTTTTTTTTTTCTTCCCTTGTTTGAATATTAGTAAATGTATCTTGGTGTGTTTTATATAAAAAGCTACATTTACGATCGAATTTCTTCATTTTTTTTAATTCTAAGAGCATAAAATAAAAATATAAATATGTTAAATTAATCAGTGTTTATAACAATCATTTTTTATAAGTTTGATTTTAGTGGACTAATTGGTAAAATTTAGAAATGAAATTTATTTATATGCATATTTTTGGTACAAACAATTGTTTTTCCTTTCAGAGTGAAAATTCAAGTAACTTAAGTCTTTTCTTTTATTGCTTTGTTATTAGTGGATCTGTTGGTGCACTTTGTGGAAAAATTACATTTCTTCAATTTCTGTAGTTATTTGAGCATCAATGAAAATACAAATGAGTTTCATAGTCACACTCTCCAATATTTATTTTTAAAAATATAGTGTTTTTAGTTTGTTCTCAATCGGTTTTTGTGAACCAGGTGCATGTGTTCCCATTTTCAAAATAGCGAATAAAAGATGTAGAATAAATTTTTCTATTCAAAGAATTTGCGCAAAATTATAATAAGATAAAATCATTGCATAAATGTTAAGCTAATATTTTGCTTGCATGACTTTTTTTTTTTTTTTTTTAGCTTTAATGATGACAGAAAATAATCATGTGAGAACATGATGTTGTTTTGGTTTGAGGTTTTTGAAGCCTCAAAATGCTTAGGCAACCCATTGGCGATTTATCGCTTTTGAGAAATAATTTTTCCCTTTTAGGGTTATTAGAAAATAATGCAGAAGGTTGTCACATTTGGCGATTTATCGCCAGTTAAAGTTATAACTTGATTTCCAAATTATTCATTCTCTGAATTCTTATGAATTGTCTTAATTTAAATCATTAATTAGTTTAAATAGATTTGAAACAATCACGAGACTTCTCTATCGGTCTCCATTCCCCCCCCCCCCCCCTCTCTCATATAATTTTTTTTAAACTTTCATTTTTAATTTTTCTAACTGGCAAACAAAGTTTTGGAGCTCGACCGATTTTGATGGGGGGGGGGGGAAAGAAAAAAACCATCGTTTTTCTAAATATCGACGACTGCGTAATCTGATAGTCTCGTGATTCAAACCGGTTTAAACTGGTTAATGACTAAAAGTAATTAAGACAAATACTGATTTAAAAATAATGTTCTCACATGATAACTTGAAATTTGCGATCGTAGATTTAATTCTTTCTTTTTTTAATCTTTTTTGCAATTTATGTCAGTGTTTCTATCTCCATAAACTATAAAGATAAATCTTTGTGTGTTGGTGTTCTATAAGCCAGCCTGTTTGACCTACAGCTACCAAATGTGAGACAGATTTGGAGGTTTGGAGTATGCACTTTGGAGCGAATTCTATTTAATTAAAATTTAAGCTGAATTTTGGAGATTTTTCCATTATAACTCCCGAAATACTATTGCAACCGAAATGAATTTAAATAGTGTCAAAATTAAAAAAATCTTATTTTCATCAATTTAACAATCGTTCTAATTTTTCCTGATTTTTGATATGTTTAAAAAAATGTCTATTTGCCAAATGTCCAACTATAGGTTACATAGTTACCCTGAAATTCAAATCATTTCTTTTGTCTCATAAATATTTGATCGCTTGATTTTCTTGCATTGTTGAAAACCAACGCAGAATTCTGTTCAATAACTATGTAATTTACCAGACGAATTTTTTAAAAAAAAAATGAATTTACAATACTACGAGAATTAGAAGATAGATGAGCCAGACGTTTACGCTTTAAATATAACTGGTCCCAAAGCATAGCTACACTCCCATAGGATTTCTATTTGGAATATATGTCTATGTAAGCATTATTTTATGTGGAGCTGAATGCAGTTTTGAAGACAGTGAAAAGAATTTTTACATTTTTAAATTCTTTTTAATCCATCGGGAAAGTATAATTATTTACAAGCAGAGACGCGGCGCGAAAGCAAAAGTGGGGAAGAAGCGAGAAATAAATTATCCCTCGCCTTATATAACATGAGATATCGATAGGGAAAATATTTTTTTACAGAACTAATACATTATTAAGATTCTGACAGGGATTTCTGACTCGTGTCAATCGCATGTAAAGGAAACACGGGGATCTTTTAAAAAGAATGTGCTTACTGGACAGTTTTCTATCCTTTCACGCTGAGCGTGTGAAAGTGTTGGCGTTTAGCCGATTCAGCAATTTTATAACGCTTCTCTTGAATGAATTAAGTAGAGAAAGTGGAATTGGATCACGAAATAAGAGAATATTTTTGAATGAAATTATGGACTAAATTAAGATAAAATCTTGGAAATTAATTAAATTGAAATTAGAGTTAAAATATCATTACATATACATTTAATAAATGCCTGTATTTTCTACCAAAAGTTATTTATTTGCAAATTTCAGTGTTCTTATCTGTACATTACTTCTATGGCCAATACCATTTTTACTTTCTCGCATATGCATAGAGAAAGTATGGATAGAGAATCGATTTTTTGTGTGCCTAAAAATATAATAAAAGTAGATTTAAAATGGAGTTTTTGCAATAATGAATCAATTTAAGAATTATTTTTATATATCAATCAATATTTTAAAAAATGTAGCTTAAATTTAAAAAAATGCTTTTTAGTGATCATTTACCTAAATAGAAGTCCTATTTCCAACAATCTACCTAAAACGTATTTAAAAAGATTTTTACATTATGCATATGACATGACGCATAATTTACTTAGCAAACTGCATGGTAGTCTGTAAAATATATCATATTAAAAATAACGATCATATATTCATTCTGGAAGGCATTATCCAAAAATTAAAAAAATAGTCTTCATTTGAACGAAACCAAGTAGATAATAAAAATAAAGACAACTAAATGATGGTGTGAAAAAAATGGAAAGTTTCTCACATTCCACGTGCCTCCCGTTTTTAGACCTCTGACCTCATTTCAGGTCATTCGGTCTCAAAAATTATTTTCTAGTATAGCGCCTCGGGAATTCTCATGACACTGAATAAAGGGAATTCTAGTTCTAAATTTCGCCCAGGGTAGCGGAGTACATATCTTATCCCGAACGACATCCTGTAAATAACGGAGTTTTCTAGAATTCGTCCAGTGCTTAAAAAAAATTCATTATCATATTATTTTGAAGTTCATATCTGGAGAATATTGATGTATAGATTGAAATGTAGAAGTTCGTAATTATATGATGGAACCGATGCATTTTACGACATTTAATAAGACAACTGTAATCATATGCAGTCATCTAAACAATAGGATTAAATATTGCATTTTAAGACGTATAGAATGTGCCTGTGCCATAAACATCTTGTGCTTTATTTACATTAGGCAGATTAGTTTCAAACTTTTTAGTTACAACTATTTATCATGAATCGATTTTTGGTTATTATATTGCATAAGAAATGAGCTGACGTCGAACGAATATAGTTTTTTTTTATAATTATTACAATAATAATTTTAGGCTTCAAGAGTTTTGAAAAAATATTTAATTCAAATTCTAGGACTATTAAATTAACTGAAGTTAATATTAATGTCATTAATAATTTATAATAAAATTAACTAAAAATTATATATTCAAGCAATATATCCGTGCAATTTAGATTATATATAAGATTAGATTATTTGCAGATGTGTATATATAAAGTTTTTAAAATTTTATTTATCTATATATATTTCTATTTTTTATATTTATTTATTTATTTTATTTGCTTATTATTACTGAAAATTTATTTCGATATATGCCTATTAATTTCCTTGTATAAAATGAAATGCACGTGTGGCATTTATTTATTCAGCGCATTCATGAATACCTGAATTTTATTTCAAATACTAACACCTGGGGACAAAAGGGATCAAATATTCAGAAAAAACTGAAAATAATTCACTTTTTTATTGTATACCATGGATTGAAAATGTGTCCTGATGATAATAATGATGCGAGCAGTATTGAGGCACAATTTTTTTGTTATTTACTGCGCCGAAGTTTAAGAAATATGTATAAATGATAAAAATCAAATATCATAAAAAAACTCGCTTCTTTTTAAAAATGCAAAAATATTGATAAATGGTTTTTTTGTCCAATTGACCGCTTAACAGTTTTGCCCGAGAGCCACACGTGCATTGATATATCGAATTTTGATAGTTGTAAGCAAAAAATAAACCATTCATAACGATTATAACTCAATATTCAAATTACTTCGAATACATAGATAAGTCAAGTATTCAATGGATTTTCATTTGACTCAAAATAAGGAAATATTCCCAAAATACAAGGTGTCTTATTAGATAGTGAAGAAAATAAAAGTGGCTAAATATGGTAATTCACAAATGTTTCAGCGGTTATAATATTTAACCCTCTAAAGGGCCATTTTTTTCTAGTCGTATTATGTTAAGATATTTTTAGGCTTGAAATTAGAATAAGAAAAGGGATTCATTTAGCTTATTAGATAAATTTAATTGGATTAATTAATTTGGTTCATTAATAAATAAGTAACAAATCAAGACGCATCATTTTGTCTGAGAGAAAGAACTGAAGCATCTAAGTTTCTGACTTACTAAAAGAAGTTGTCAGAACTTATGCCAACTTACATAATTTCAAAGATTGATAAATTTGGTAGGAAGCATACTTCCCCCGGCCCTAGAAAGGGTTAACAGAGGAGGCGACTATTGAACGAAAATAGTTTTCATAACAATAGTTTTAAACCTTACAAGTTTAAAAAAAACAATTCAAGTTCTGGAAGAATTTAAAACGAAGTTTTCATGCCTACTTCTTAATGTTTATCACTTTCTCTAACGCGATATACATTATGTTTTAAAGGTTTTTTTCAACATTGAGTTACATATTTATTACATCTCCTTTAAAAGTTAATATCATAAGTAATTTAATTAAACTAAATACTATAATTTAGAATATCATCGCAATTTAGATTGTACCATTTTTATATTCTCGTATGCGAAATAACTACAGATGAAGTACTGTACAAGAAATTCGATCTCGAAAAATTTGTCGAATCTCCCGATTTCAGATTTGAAAAACACGTTTTGGAACATACACCCCTCTTTTATTAATCCTATTTAGTACAATATTTTCGACACAAATACTTTAAACAAAAACAAAAGATTGTGAAATGCATATTTTAAATCAATTAACCAACTTCTATATCGAGGATTCTTTGAATGGCGGAGCGACCTCTAGGGTACAATAGAACTGATCTATAATAGTGATATTTAAAAATTCGTAACTTTAGTCGCTGGAAAGAAAAGAATTGTTTTGTTTAAAATGTTATTGTGTTAAGAATATGTTACTAAATATGGCTAAAATTGAAATTCGTACCCCATAATTTCTTCAATGCATTTATAGACTGAAACAAAGAAAAACACAATTCTTTACCTCAATGAAAGCAATTTTCCGAGTAAAATTGGGCGTATATCTCTAATTAGTTATTAGACAATTAGAGTAATTATTCTGAATATATAAACAATAGCTATTATTGCTTTATTTATAGCGTATTTATATGATTGCAATCAGCAGAAAAAGACGATTGCTACTTTATATAATTCAAAAGAAAGATGAAAATTAAATTTGATGTTTTAGATCTTTCTGTTCTGAATTGGAAGCACGCTGCAGTGAAACATAATAATTTTTAGAAACACATTACAAAAGCAAAAAATACAAGTAAACCTTAAAATAAATTCCAAAGACAATAGCACATTTCCTTTGTGTTGCCGAATGTTTAAATAATAATACTACGTTCTTAAACGAATCATATTTCTTTTGTTATATGAAGTTGAATATTTGGTATAATGTAACTCTAATTAACTCTTTTAAAATGGTTATTTGAAGAATTGTGGCTTCTAGATTGAAACAATTATGAATTATTTAAATTTACTCCAATTATTTGCAACGTATTTTTATATGAAAATAATACCAAAATCTTAGTTTCTGCTATAATTACAGATCAGATTTTTTTTTAAAATTGTTTTAATAATTAGATAATGTATTATGCATATTCTCCAGAACTTCCTATTATATCTTATTTCTATTTTAACTTTCCTATTGTATTTCTTCGTTCATTCTATTGCGGATTCTACAGAATTTCCTTTTTTTTAATAACTAATTTCACGTGCAAAATCAAATGGATAATTTTGAAAGTGCAATAACCTGAATATAATTTTACTTTAACCAAATTGAAAATATATAGATGAAAAGGAAATATGCATCATTATACAACTACACCAGCTATGGCAATTATGTAATATCTGGAAACTTAAAAAAAATTAGCGAGAGAAAATTTCAAACTAATGTATATCAAAACGAAATATTTAACAATTTTCAAAAATAAAGTGACTAAGATTACAATTTTTTTCGCATATTAGTCAAAAATATATTTTAATTTATTCAAACAATTCTAAGAAATTTTATTTATTAGAAAATTTTCTATTCGTTGTAAACGAAATAAACTATGGATCCATTTGAAATTGAAAAAGCATGTAAATCTACGAAAAAATGTTGAATTAACTATCCATGTAGTATATACGAGAAGAAAAATAAACTGTGATTAATTTTAAGTGCACCTCAAAAACTTTTCAGCTTGTAATATGTAAAAAATGCTAATTAAAAATGAATTTGGGAAAAAAAATCAATGAAAATTTTAACCCTTTATTCCTGATTTACCTATGACTTTCTAGATATATATATCAATTTATACATTTATCAGTTACTTCATGTTTTCTACATTTCTTCCTACTTTTTTTTTAAATCTATAGATGATTACAAATGATAAATTATTTTCTCATAGACGAAATATATGAGAAAATATTGAATTTGTTGAAGAATTCGATCTTTACATTTTGACCAATCTCCATATTTCATAATTTTTCGAATCGCAAAATGCATTTTTGTAATTCTATCTATCTATAAATATGATAATTCAAAAATGCCTTTAGTTAGACAGATAAGATTTTGTATAAAGCTGGGTAAAAAGGAGCCGTAGGCAGACCGATTAAATAATGCTATTAGTTGTGAAATGAATACGCTTCTAAAGAATATGAATTCAATAAATATCTATACATAAATTGCTACCATACAAGGGCCCAAAATGACTCTTATTACTTAATATCGGATGGCCACAGTCAAATGAAAACAAATTTCATTAGAAACGTTTCAAATTCATTGAACGTTTTACCGCTGCTGTTAAATGTCGAAATCCGCCACTGACTAAAATGAACCAGCGAGCCGGATCGCGATCCTGAATTCTGGAGCATTTCGGTTTGTAGCTCAGGAAATCTGTTCTTTTTGCGAGAACAACACTATTAAGCAATTACAACTTGGTATAAAATGAGATTAATTACCGGCACGTGCTAACTTAATTTACCCAGACATACCTCCAGTAACGCGTTTCAAGGTTACGCAGGTTTCATAATGACAGTTTATTATTGGCGTTATGTTAATAAACTCGTTTCATAACCCCAAGTTCTCACTGTCCATCCAAGATCACGTCACAAAAGTTAGCCAGTGTCACTGACATCTTGTACTTAGCCGATTTTTTCGCTCTCATGAGGTTATGGTCAGTGGGTCAGAAAGTGAGAAAGGGCATAATGGAGGGATGTTGTTTGAATGGAATTGAAGGCCAGAAGGTCATCAAGATACTTTATCGTAACTTTCTAAGTTTAAACCTTTTTTTTTTTCTTTCTTTTTCTTATCTTTGCGCAATGATGCGTGCTATTATGAAAAAAGGTTTCTTAAAATAAGACTATTACTGAAGCTGAATTACAGCTGGTTTAGGATTTTATAGTCAATACGTGAATGAAATTGTGTTGGTAGAGAGGCATTATTAAATTTCTGCTTGTATATAGTCTTTGCTAGGTCACTGGTTGAACTTAAAATGTTGTTTGCGATTTTTATGGTGTGGGTCTATTTTAAAACATAATGTTTGGAGAACCGGTTTTAAATTTTATTCAGGGACATATATATCTACACATTTTTTAATCTAAATCGAATCATTTGCAGATCTAAGTATACCTTAGTATCTTGCTTCCATCTAAAAGTAAGAATTACCTACATATAGACACACAGATAATACATATAGAATTACCTACGTATAGAAGCGAAGGGTACCTACTTTGGACCACCTGGTCAATTTTTTTATTTGCCGTCATAGAGAAAAGCAATTTTAATAAGAAAAGAGTTTTACAATTTTCTGTAGTTTAACTTTAAAACAATACAGCTAATTTATTATGAAATACGCTTTAAAATTGGAAATAAAAGTAACTTAAAAATATCATCAGTTAGTTAAGGCAATTAGAATGTTAAGTTTTCCAAGCAGCTCACTCATTTTTTTAAGCAACATTACACCCAAAATATTTTTTGACAAGTCATTTTTTGCGAGCATCTTATATTCCCAAAATATTGGCTTTCATAGCTGTGAAATATTTAATATGGAGAGCATTCATTTAAAATACCACTTTGATATTTAATAAGATAGAAAACCAATATAAATTTAACGGAATCAATCTATTGCAATTGTTGCGCGAACAAATTAAACCAGTAGGAGTGCTCCTTCTCCCCAAACTTTCTTTCTTACTGTCTAATAAAGGGGTTATCTCACTCCCCCCACATAAAAATGTGCACCTTGGATAAAGCCACAATTAGCTTGCATGGTATTGGTGAACAATAGCTCCAAAATATTGGTCTTTGGCATGAATTTAGCATTTTTATTGAGTCCTTGCGCCATTTTGGCGATATTTTTGATAACATGCGATTAAACGTAATCGAAAATCGGATTTGTGTTTTCCGTGTCTTTTTTTTCCCTAACCAATTATAACCAAAATTTGATACTAGACTGCACTTGTAATCACAAAATCCCGTTCTAACTTTGATATAATTAAGTTATTTCGAATTATCTCGTGTACATCTGAAAATACAGACCGACATGATGCCAACCCCTTGTGGGATTACTTCCCAAATTGGACGGATATCTACATTTTAGATGGTACATATACGTGTTAAATTTTATCTGTATATCTTTCTTTATTTTGTAGTTATTGCGTTTACTAATAATCTAACAGTCGGACAGACAGACTTCCTGTCAATGAATTCAGCATTAAATTTGACGAAATCTGAAAATTTGATAAAAAGAATATAAACCAAATTACATTCCTCTTTCTGAAAGCATTTTTGGGCTTTCTTTATCACAGGCAAATGAACAGACAGACAGGCAGAAGTTATGCCCAAAATGTGTTTTTACAATTGCGGGGGGGGCCTAAAACGAGAGAATTCATCAAACTCTCGAATTCGAATTTTCGAACGTTTAAAATACTGTCTCTCTATTTTGTCCACGAAAACTTAAATACTACTAATCGGAGCGAAGTAAAAGCGAAAGTAAAAATTCTACGTCGGAGTAAATGTCCAAAAAAATAAAATAAAATAAAATCTTAATTTTAACAATCTTGCAACCATGCGATTGAATGATTTGACAAAAGAAGGCAATTAGTTTGGATTTCATCATAACAATACAAACATTGTCACAGATTCTATATCTATTTTAATGTTAACGAATTTATTGAAATTTGGAAAAAAACATAGCACTGAGGAAATATTTTTGAGTTAAAGCTGCATGGAAATAATTTCTGTGAGATATTTTCCAAATGCACTGCTGAAATAAAGACGAAAAACTTACATAATATTCTATTACTTTTAAAAAGTCTGCTGTGAATTCTTCTTGATTTGAAAAGTACATATCGAATATCAAGATCAATTAAAAACTGGAGATTCGTATAAAATGCATGCATAAAATTAAGTAAGGCATTTTATGCGCTACATCAGATCTTTTTTGTTCAAAACAGTTTTGAATTAAGTATCAAATATATATTATACAAATTAGCATATTTTAGTAATGAGTAATACAATTTCCGGTATCATTTTGTGTACTTTGTGCAATAAACATAAATTTTGTTATTAAAATGCTCTTTTTTTTTAACAATTAATGGGGATTTTTTTTGTCCGTATTACATTATGCGAGATCAAATTATAACTTTTCAATCTTATGTGAAAAATTCATGCAACGATATTATATTTGGACATATAAAAAATTACTCAAAATTCATTCAGATCTCAAGTATTCTGGTTTATTTAAATGAATCAGTTAGACAGCACATTTCCAACACAGAAGAGCATTTATTAGCAATTGGGCAATTATCGGATCTTACATTCACAAGATAATTGGGAGACAACTAATTAAATATATATACAAAAAAAGTCAGTCAATCCTTTTGTGTTCGGTTGATTCTGAACCCCATAACAAACTGATGTTATTGATATTTATTTTACTGTTTTCTGGAGTGCAAACCTTCTGGAAATAATAAAGAATTCCGATATTTATTATCACTTTTAACTATTTGGACCGATTTTAAAAACTGCGTTCCCACTGAAAGTAGTTTTTAAACAATACAATTTCGCTATTTAAGAAATGATTTTGCCTTACTTCAACTTATTACTAGTAGATGGCGCCACCAAAATTCAACGGGTGGATTGCTAGCTTTCGTTTGAGTCTGCTTAGGTAATTGATTTAAAGAGTAACAAAATATGGAAGGGGTGGGGAATTCCAAAAGTGAAGCAAGCGACAATTTCATTTTTTTTTTTTTTTTTTGCTGAATTAATTCCAAATTTAACGATTTTTAATGACAATCAATCAGGCATCTTTATTTTCTCTTCTGTATTTTAACCTATCTGTAAAAATGTTTCAATGGAAATGTCATTTCAATTAGTTACGACTGCCTAAACGAACTTAAAAACATATTTTACTTAGTTTAATACTATTAAAAATTTAATTTTTGTAGATCTCATTTTATTAAAATTCTTAGATTTGCATACATTTTTCTTCAAGGTTTGCAACTAACATCGGAATCGGAAACCGATTTAAATTTATTGCGCATGTTTATTAATTTCTCATAGTAATCGTCAAAGTCAAAGTATACTTTTGAGCTGATAGAAAATTCACGCGTTCTTTTTGTCGCTGGACTCCTTCTATCAACCTCCTTCAGAGCTGAAATATAATCCGCTAAATTAAAATGTTTGTCACTTGTTTGCTGTGTAAAGGCGGTGGCATCTGCTGATGGCATTGTATCAATATTGAAAGATATCTGATCTAGTGATCCCACATAAGGTTGTGATTTTTCAGATGCGTCTAGGAATCGTTGATCAACGCCATCAATTGTGTGATTACTCATGACTTCTGTGGCGTCTAAATTTAGATTTTTACTGCTTTGGGAAACTTTTTGAATGGTTTTTCTATTTAAAGTTTCATCCAGGACGTTGTCCAGCGAGTAGTTACTACATCTACGGTTAATGTTATGACTTCCCCATTTCTGTTTTTGACCTGTTGTGTCCACTGTCCGAGTTCTGTTCATTCTCATTCGCATACGTCCTGGGCTGAATCGATTTCCGGTGGATCTGCTTCGATTATCTGTCGTTTCCGAGCTGACCCCAGCTGCATCATCAATGGCCTGAAGGAATTTGACATAAGTGTTAACAGGTTCCGTCTGCGTCCCAGGAGTCATGATGGCTCCTGTAGGCATGTGCAATGGATCTGCTGTTCCGCTAAAACTATATTGAAGGTCTGAAGGAATAGTATTCTTTATTTTGAAAGCACAATCTAATGTTTTCTGTAACTTCATTTTCAATGTTTCATGTTTATTTTCTGGTCTGTCTGTTAGTGTGCGCTCGGCATTTATTGTACGATTGCCATACCTGATGAATGCGAATAAATTCAATTAGTAAATAAGAAATGGTCATATTTTCACGTAAAAGGTATTCATTCATATTGGTTGTTCTCTTAGTATAAATTTAAACATTCTCATTCGATTTACTACGAATCAATGGGAATTTGCAAATAAATCTTATAATATTATATCTAATAAAATATTTTTTTCTATAAATCGTTCGTTTTATTCGCTTTGTGACTATTAGCAAGCGATCAGTATGACCCGTGACATTTCACGTTTCTTGACAGTATTGTTTGAAATGTTTAATGAAAATTATTATGTCACAGTAAGATGTATGTTGAATTTCACGGTGAAATATGAAAAAAAAAAAAAAATGAATACCTAAGCAATATTCGTAATAGTCCTGCATTGTTTTTTCAAATAGTAATGAGAGATCCAGGGATATCAGACGAAGAAAAAATGCGAAGACAGACGGTGCAAGAATCAGATAATTTTAAAAGAAAAGTTGATTGTAAAGTTGCAATGTTGGCGGTGACAGATCAAATACGCTATTTTCAATTTTCAAAATTAATCAATTTTTTAAAATATGTAATGAAATAGTGAAAATGAAGAGTATTTTCGCTGTTCTTCGTTCATAACTTCGGAAATACTGATGACACATAAAATATCTTTACATCATCTTAATGGTACTAATTTCTTTTTAATGATACTAATTTCATTAGGGGGTGCAATTTCAAAAAAATTCTTAAAAATTTTTTAAAAACAAAATTTGTCAGAATTAAACTGAAGTCAATGCATTGCTATATCAAATAGGAAAACTGTAAACATTCCGTTGCTAGGCAACGGTGAGACTTTCAGCTACTCTACATTTATTTTTTTTATTTCTCAAATAATTGTTACGAAGTCTTCTTTGTTGACCTTAACTTAATTTGAAAGTTTATTTAATTAGATTAAAAACTGTTTATCGTAAAAATTCTTCCGCCATCTTAAACTTTCCTTTATTTAAAAGTTGAACAACATTTGGGCGATTTCATAGTTTACACAAAAATACTATTACACATTATTATCTCAAAAATAAATCTCGAAAATATTATCTCAAACACTATTTTTACATTTTTTTGTGTACAAAAATCAGCCTTTCAGAGACAATAATTTAATCTCCGTTACAAACTGTGAGTCTCATTTTAATAAATGTTTCAAAAGTAGTTTTATGCACAATATGTAACAATATTTTTTTTTTCGTTAAAGAACAAGAATACATAAAAATATTAGAGCATGTGCAAACTTCTGGAAGGGCTTTAAAATAAGTTTGCAAGCAAATGGTTGATAATTTATTCAGGAACAATTATTGATTTGGTTTATTAATGAAAAATGAATTGCTTTAATTATCATAAACCAATCATTAAAGCCTTTCTTATAATTCAGCATTTGTGAGCAGAATTTGAGAACCTTCTATAACAAACATTATTAACTTATGGCAGAAATAAAATAAAAGTGGTTTTTAAAAATCGTTTGATAAATATTTGATTCCGTTTATATTTTCATTTAAATTTTCAAAAAATGTTTCATATGATGAAAGGATTTTGTGTATTGTATTTGGCTAAAATTAGTTTTATATTAAAGACATTAGATGTAAGTATTTTACATCCAGGTATACCAGGTAGATACATATAAATTGTAATATTTCATAGTTGCAACTATTATTTGTTTCTCACGGCCACAGTGATTTAGTTTTAAGGTCTCGACTTCGGAGACGGAGGGCTCGAAGTTCGAAACCCTATTCCATTAAAAAATCGTCGTTCATGCGGACCTGGTACTCGACATTATCTAAACTCCTGCCATTAACTTGATACCGACGTTAGAAGCGAAGAGTTCCAGCTCAGGTGATATTCTCGTCGTCGTTACGAGGTCCTTCCCAGAATAGCCATTGTTTCTTACAAACGAGGCGATAATTTTTAACTAAACTAAATCTTTCTGTGTTTCACATCTTGCCATAATATCAATAATCAAACTTACAGCTTCGAAAAATGCGGTTCGAATAGTTGAGATATCGAATGCAAGAAGGTATATCAAGCATTTGTGAACTATTATTTCAGTCAGTCTTTTTGACTAATTATTGAACTCATCGCTCCCACAATAAAGTATTTTTATGGTTTAAACTGCAAGCTTTATCATCAATAAATCTTAATTTAATAACAAAAAGGAAATAAACTTCCTGTGAAAACAACAGTTTTTAATCTTCATTTGTTTGCAAATCATTGATTTTAATCAGTTTAAAATACATTAAATGCCCTGTGTAGAATAGACTTGATTTAGCAAATATATATTAAATATATGCACTAATCATCAATTGTCATTTTTTAATTACAAAAATCAATTACTTACTTTGGACTAGGCTGTGACCAAAAAGCTGGACAAACTATCGCGTTACTATCGACGTCTCCGGCACTAGTAACTTCGTTGATCTTATTTTTACATGACCTTGCACTCCCGATCGTTTGATTAAAATCAGGCTCCAAAGATTTGAAAATAGATCCTAAGCTTTCAATCAAGAAATTAATTTGCTTTCTCAACTCTCCTAAGCGATGTGGTGGGAAAAAGTCGTGCATCGGATCTGTTTGAACCGATTTTTCAGAAATTTGCTTCCAGTTTTCAGTTCTTTTCTTAAGAGAATGAATGTTTCTGGCTGCACCTGAAAGAAAATTGATTTGGTTTATTGTACCTAATATTTATCCATACAACTTCTGACATATACACTCTTTTGTAACTTCAAATCGTGGCAAAGTGAAAAAAAAAAATATTTCCTATTTAATTATCTTTAATTTGTTTAATTTTTGTTTTAGTTAAGATTTTTTTCCCTTTGTTTGGGCTACTTTTGTTACTTATTTCGATGCATTAAATGGCACCATCTACTTGTTAAGCCGTACTCTAAATATAATCTACTAATTCATTTTTATTTTTTATGATGAATTACGTTTATGTTGGTTTTGTTAAATGGCATATAATCGAATGTAGTGTAATTGAGTGATAACAGATGGCGCCTCATCGAATGAGACGAACTTTTCATTAAATGAAAACGGAGTGAAATTGTTGGATAAAAAAAAAAAAATGGAATTAAGCAGACGATGCAGATTGTTTCTCTTATGGAATAATATTTTTACCTGATTTAAAATTATGAGGTTAAATAATTCTAGTGTAAGATTAGTTCTCATAATGCTTCTTTGAATTGTAATAATATATTATTTATAGAAATGAAGTAATCCATAGTTGCTAAAAGATATTGTTTATAATTATCATTGTGTTCGATTTGCAATTAAAAAAGTAGAAATGTGGAGAAATTGTACAATAGTTTTTGCCCTGCTTTTAACAAGGAACGCAGCATACAAATTCTAAATATTTTATTTTAATTGCTTTAATTTTAATCAATTTGCTAGTTCAAATTTTTTTCCTTTCAATATATCTTCTAATTACGAGAAATGTTTTTCCTGTTTCTTCCACAAACTTCTTGTAAATTGAAGATATTTCAGCGGAACTATTTAAATCTCTGAAAGTGCTGCTTTTATATTTCTTTTTGTTAGAAAATTCATTATATATAGATACTGCCTGTTTCTCATGCACGGCACGTAATTCACTCTTATGTTTCTAATATATAATATCATTAATGGAAAGTTATACTTTAATGCTAGTTTTTATATGGATTATTTTGATTAAAAAAAGATGGTGTTTGAATGAAGTTTGAATTCAATTTCAAATCCAAAAATGTGCATTTCTACAAATAATTATTAGCATATACAACGTATTTCGAAACTTACGATACAAACTTTAATGAGAGATAGAAGATATCTAGATTTTCAAAAATTGGATGCAACGCACAATTTCATGTCAAACGGTGAAATGGTATTAAATAAAGTAATTATGTGTCCTGAAATAGTGGAAAACAATGATAAAAAAAAGGATAAATCTGAGAAAAAGCAACTTTTCCATTTAATGGAATTCGGTAGTCACCAAGTTGAAAAAGAGCAGTTGTATTAAATAATTTACAAAGCCTGCTCACTAGCAACAGTAATGCAGAATTCTCACTTAGGCCAAGAAATTGGATTGCATTGGCGAAAACTTTGGGATTTATGGCTATAAAAATTGTGGTTATAAAATCTTATGTAGGATCGACTTTCTCATGGGAAAAATTCGTACATGAGAGTTAGAAGACTATTTAACTGAAATTAAACATAACCAATATTTCCGCTGAATCAGCTGGTCACCAAAGGCAACTAGTTTATTAATAAATTCGATAATGCTTCGACACTTACTTGATAAATTGATTGGAGATGAACCTGAAGTGTCAGGAAAAGGTAGCGATGGATGCGAACTGGGCGGATTTAGACCGAAATATTCACTAGAGCGTCTGGATTCGTTTTGTTTTGGCATCATATTGTCACTGAGATAATACAAATAGCATGTATTAAAATTTTGCATAAAGTTTTATAAATTACTGGAATAGAATAAAAATTACTTTGTCACGATTTAAATCTGCTTTAAAACTCTCGCAAAGCGTTGTTTTTGTTTTCGAAGAAAATATGTAGAATTGTCTTATAATCGTTAAAAATTGGAATTCGAAATTTCGACGAATTTCCACCTTTCCGAATTACAAAAAATACATTTTTGGAATTATTTTTGTCTGAAAATAGATATTGCAAAAACTGTTGAGCAAGACGGATGAAATTTGGTATGTGATTTTTACATTAAGTTTGTAGATTTGTATTAAATTTTGAACGAAATCCATTTGCAGGAGGGTTGTCTTTCTGCCTGTCCGAGCGCAAGTGAAGATAAATAAAATTTGATACGCAATTTTAGCTTTTAACGCGTATATTTGTATTCAGTTTTGACCCAAATCTTTGACTGAATGAACCTTCTGTAGGACTGTACATTTATAGCATGTAAATGCTATAATTCAGAATTGCAACGATTTAGATGAATGAAATTCGGTATGTGATATTATTAATATTTTAGTTCTATATTCATTTTGTTTTCAGTCGGGCCAAAATCAAAGATGTCCAAAATGCATTCTTCACAATACTATGGTGTTATTCATAACACCACGGCGCTCAAAATACTAATATGCAGCATTCCGAAAATACAAATTTGAGCATTCATGGCGTCTACAACCTTGTTCATGGTCCAGAATTTTATGCAAGTGAGGGGAGAGGATATAACGCCTGTGTTTGGCTTATTAGAGAAAGTTCGGAGGATACAACTTACGCTGATTATAAACAGAAAATACGTATAATAATCATACGAGGTGCTTCTAAAATCATGGGTACTTTAAAGGCAGGACAAACATACAAAAACGTGTCCTTTTTACAATAGAATGCGAGAGCGTAAAAGCCACCATTATCGGGGTTGTTTGTCAATGAATTAAGTTCAATAAAAGATACAATAGATGAAATGTACATCACAGATTTAATGTATGTATCAGTCTCGATACAGTTCGTTGGATAAAAATATGTGAAACGTATCACGTCAGATACTATGTTCTTTGAACACTTACTTTAAGTACTCTAAAAGTTTCTCATTTATATTTCTTTCACTTTCTAGCGAATGCATAGCTCAAGGTAGATATTTTAGAAGGAATAATTCTACTGTGTAATTATCCAAAAGGCTTTAAACAGAAGAAATTGAATAATGGTCTCAGGTTGATCTTTTTTTGATTATTTGTGATATGATGTTGTACCCTAATATTACTGCTTCGTGATAACTTGCATTGGATTCTGCATGTTTTCGGCTAGGGCGGAAAAAATTCTGCTTATTCTGTCATTGTAAATTATTAGCCATTGTAGTGTATTATACTTGCCATCGTAGTGTCTGTTATGCTTGCCATCGTAGTGTCTGTTATGCTTGCCATCGTAGTGTCTGTTATGCTTGCCATCGTAGTGTCTGTTATGCTTGCCATCCTAGTGTCTGTTATGCTTGCCATCCTAGTGTCTGTTATGCTTGCCATCCTAGTGTCTGTTATGCTTGCCATCCTAGTGTCTGTTATGCTTGCCATCCTAGTGTCTGTTATGCTTGCCATCCTAGTGTCTAATTATGCTTGCCATCCTAGTGTCTAATTATGCTTGCCATCCTAGTGTCTAATTATGCTTGCCATCCTAGTGTCTAATTATGCTTGCCATCCTAGTGTCTAATTATGCTTGCCATCCTAGTGTCTAATTATGCTTGCCATCCTAGTGTCTAATTATGCTTGCCATCCTAGTGTCTAATTATGCTTGCCATCCTAGTGTCTAATTATGCTTGCCATCCTAGTGTCTAATTATGCTTGCCATCCTAGTGTCTAATTATGCTTGCCATCCTAGTGTCTAATTATGCTTGCCATCCTAGTGTCTAATTATGCTTGCCATCCTAGTGTCTAATTATGCTTGCCATCCTAGTGTCTAATTATGCTTGCCATCCTAGTGTCTAATTATGCTTGCCATCCTAGTGTCTAATTATGCTTGCCATCCTAGTGTCTAATTATGCTTGCCATCCTAGTGTCTAATTATGCTTGCCATCCTAGTGTCTAATTATGCTTGCCATCCTAGTGTCTAATTATGCTTGCCATCCTAGTGTCTAATTATGCTTGCCATCCTAGTGTCTAATTATGCTTGCCATCCTAGTGTCTAATTATGCTTGCCATCCTAGTGTCTAATTATGCTTGCCATCCTAGTGTCTAATTATGCTTGCCATCCTAGTGTCTAATTATGCTTGCCATCCTAGTGTCTAATTATGCTTGCCATCCTAGTGTCTAATTATGCTTGCCATCCTAGTGTCTAATTATGCTTGCCATCCTAGTGTCTAATTATGCTTGCCATCCTAGTGTCTAATTATGCTTGCCATCCTAGTGTCTAATTATGCTTGCCATCCTAGTGTCTAATTATGCTTGCCATCCTAGTGTCTAATTATGCTTGCCATCCTAGTGTCTAATTATGCTTGCCATCCTAGTGTCTAATTATGCTTGCCATCCTAGTGTCTAATTATGCTTGCCATCCTAGTGTCTAATTATGCTTGCCATCCTAGTGTCTAATTATG
Source organism: Argiope bruennichi (assembly GCF_947563725.1). Classification (NCBI taxonomy): domain Eukaryota; kingdom Metazoa; phylum Arthropoda; class Arachnida; order Araneae; family Araneidae; genus Argiope; species Argiope bruennichi. The sequence continues at coordinate 92,472,937 of NC_079157.1, read as the reverse complement.
CTTGCCATCCTAGTGTCTATTATTGTGCTACTTGTAATGTTGTTAGTCAAACAAAACTGGGTTGTTGTGCTATTATGGGCGGGTATTACAATAAGTCAGTGACGTACATTTTATCTAGCACGTCCATTTCTGTTAGCCCATTGAAAAACAGTCCCCCGAAATAGTAGCTCTATGCGTTTGCGATCCCATATTTGGTACTCATGTGTCAATTGCATGTCAGCGTTGAATAGCCAAAAATCTCCAAACGTGTGGAATTTATTGCAACAACGAATTATCACCAAGAATGTGAAAATATGAAGCTAGTCATAGCTAAAATTTGATTTACTCTCCAGTGATATGCGATTAAAGCTAAAATTCGCACTGGTATGCGATTAGTACAAAAGTACTCCTACATTTTATAATAAAAATGCATATGTTTCTCTATGCATAATATATCTTTAATGTCTACTCATTGATTTTACAATTACTCTATATTAAACACTTAATTTAGCCATTAGTGTCGACAAATGATGTCGTAAAAGCGGTGCGACAACACAAGAAGGACCTCTGTTAAACAAACACAGACTTGGAAGTTTAATTTGGTTTCGTTATATTTAAGTTCTGCTTTTAAAAAACAAGAGGTATTTGGGGTGAGGTTATTGAGATGGCGAAATGACAAGTGACATATTTGTCATATGATGGTGACACTTAAGCCTGTATCCTCTTCTGTAGATTTTTCAGTCGCAAACATAGAACGTTTTAACCCTCTACGTAAAATAAATAGAATAAAAACACACGATACAATGTGAATTTTTGGCAAAATATGATTTCGAAACTAGAACACTTCATTCCCAAAATCGGAACCGTATCACCAGTTCACCCTGGCGTCTTCCTGGAGTTCGGAAAACACCTCTAAGTTGTAGGACAAGAACTGAAACGAAATTTGGAAGTATTTTTCTATCAATAGATTTAGATCATCATCATACTGAAATAGTGCCGTTATTCTAATTAAGTGCTAATATTCGTCACTTAAGAAATGATCGCTAAAATTTGATCTATTGGAAGGATAAAGCAGTTTGTTTGGAGTTCAGTAAAGTATTGATTAATGGACATAACATGTGGATATGCATCTATTAATGATTAGGGTATTTGTAATAACTGCATGCCACTTTTGAACTTCAGGTTTAACCGCATGTTCCTGGCGAACTTCAGGTTTAACCGCATGTTCCTGGCGAACTTCAGGTTTAAGTTCATGTTCCTGGCGAACTTTAGGTTTAAGTTCATGTCATTGCCAAATATAGTCAATATATTAATATGACATCATCGGTGATTAATCGATGCTACAAAAATGATTTTTTTGGTATTTTTTGGTAATTCATCGCCAAAATAGCATTTTATTGTTGTTGCAATAAACAATTCTTTGGCATTTTTTTGCTAGTTAATTGCTGGTATACGATTAGTACACAAGTACTGCGAATATTTTTACTTTTAATTCATTTATTAAATCCGACTAAAATTCAATGCAGTATCTTTAATCAAATAAAACGATATCCTCTACAATGCTAACCAACTAAGATTATCTAGGTTATAATATCTAATGAAAGATTTATTGTAATTGTTCCTATAACCAGCAGGAAATTTTTTTCCTAGATTTTGTAAACGCATTAATAGGTTGATATCTACTTTGACGTGCTCCTTCACATCGGTAAGAATACTAACGGTATTATGTCGTCAAATTAAAAAAAAAATATCAAGAGATGACTATCAAGGTAAACATTACGTGAATAGGACTGCTAGATGAATTGTTCTGAATACTTGGGCGTTCACATGCTTTCCTATTTGGGCTATCTTATTGGCGATAAACTAAAAGGGTACATTAAAATACAGGGTGATTATAATTAAAGTTACGATTTCAAAAATCGATCATTTTAAAACTATTGGTCAGAATGACTTGATATTTTAGCAGAACAATGGTGAAGCAATGGAATTTTTGTTTGGCAAAGGAAAAAATAGTTCCAAAAATGTGTCGATAGATGGTGTTGTCAGGGTTCACATTGTCTGGAGATACGCGAATTACTTATACGTGACATGCGCACCGCAGATATAGCTGCCATAAAAATGCGGAGCACCAGTTTTTTGCATGAATGCTTCCTCATGACTGACTATCAAGGATCGTGCTCTACTCTAGAAGATTTTTTATAAGAAGGAGGATTGTACACTTACAGCTATCGGGAAGTTTCGGACATTGAAATCCATAAAATCGGGTCCAATAACCACAAATGGTCTGCGAACAATGATTGCTAAATTCGAAGAGACCGGTTCATTTGATGTGAAACGGGGTAGAGGAAGGAAACCAGTTTCGGCTGTGGCAGTGGAAGCTGTGCTTACAGCATTACAAGAACAGATTAACAGTGATGCTGGAATCAGCAATACACAGGGAGTTGACCGAATGCTGGATATGCCGATCAGCACGGTGCGTCAAGTAATACGGAACATCTTGCGCTGTTATCCGTAAAAAATAACTCGTGTGCAGGAGTTGCTACTTGCTGACCGGGCATATCGAACTACTTAGGCCTTAACCACCCATCAGTAAAGTGTTTGTATCATGGAACTCTCTTTTTCTTCTCATTATCACTGTTGTCGCTGTGCATGTATGTATGTATGCATTCTTGCCTTACCGGTAATAAATTTTTAGAGAATCCCCAAACTCTATTGTTTCCTTTTGGTTAACGATATTCCTGTAGTTAACAAATCCATTTTTGGTCTTTCACTTGACAGCTCCATATATCGGCATATTTTGGAACTATTTTTTTTTTCTTCGCTAAACAAAATTCCATTGCCTCACGATTGTTCTGCTAAAATATCAAGTCATTCTGACCAGTAGTTTCAAAATTATTCGTTTTTGAAATCATAGCTTTAATTAGAATCGCCCTGTATCTATCTATTAATACAAAATGGTGCCAATTTGTGTTCCACTCTATCGTGAAGAAAGCTGAATATGAACTTTGGATTTAACATATTTTGTTTCCATGTTTGATACAATGTTGCTAATAATTTCATTCCTTTTTATTGTATTTCCAAATTAATGTTTTCTCAAATATACAGATTGACAAAATTTTCAAAATCTGACATAGCCTCTATAATTCTAATGACAATTTTGCATATTTCATTTCTTCTGTCTAGCTATTTGTGTTTTTTTTTATTTGGCTTCTGTTCGCAAATGAATGAACACATGTCTTATAGACGGACTTCGTCTGAAATTAGACAGAATTTTACACATTTGGGGAAAGTATAAGAATTAAATTAACGTTCGGAACTTCTCGTAATTTTGAGCAACATGTTCGCTGACCGATACAAACATATTTCCAAAATATGTATTGAATAATCCAAAATATCTTTTTAAAACGCAAAAACAGTGCGTTTTTTTTTTTTTGTCAATCTCTGCCGAATCGCGCCAAATAATAGGTATTAGATAAATATTAAACTAAAGAATATACTTTGATTACTATACTGGCAATTTATCACCTTAAAAACTGTATTTGAAGACTGTGATTTGATTTAAGAATAGCAGTGCGAACGCCAAAGTTGAATTTCTTTCTACGACTTATTGCAAAACGTGGTAATCCTAATCATCTTCTATCATCCGTGCTGGTGGACTTTAGGCGAGTTTTGGGCTATTGGTAAGATTTAAAAAGGCTTGGCGAAAACGTACCATATTTTTAAATCATGCCAAAGTTTAAAAAAATGGATATTGTACTAGTTTATTTGAAATAACCGTTTAATATTTCCCAATGTGTTGAAATTAGGATTGCATTGATGACTGTATATTAAATGCATGCCAGCGATTAATCGTCAAAATGTATACAAAGATGCCTTTTTATTGAAAGTAACGTTCAATTTCCAAGAAAAAAAATATATCGTTGAAGAGCCATGTTAATCCATTGACTATATTCGCCAAAGGCATGCAATTAATATCCACACTCTATTGGATCATTGCATTATTTTGGACTAAATATTTAGGTTGATAGCTATATTTATTATCCGTTACTTTCATTATTACTATATTTGTTTATTTTGGTTTATTTCAGGTTTATTCCAAAAATATGGGACTTCATAAATACTAATTCTATGATAATTAGGTAAGTTTATACTTCATATTTGTTATCGTTTAAAATATTTAAAATCAATTTGTCTTTCTACACAACTTCTTTCAAAGAAGCTGAAATATCTTGCATTATGCAGTATTTCGGCGTTTGAAACTTCATCACTCAAAAATAAACATGTAAGTATTATAAAACAAACGGGTATTATAAAAGTTCAAATAAGAATATTTAAACGAATCAAATTACAGAAAATCAAAGTTAATTTCACAACTTTGCAAAGGATATTTACCTTTTACTTTTAAATAGAGAATCTCGGAAAAATTTGAAAAAACAAAATGTTGATTTTAGATTTAAATTTTAGCATAATTGAATTTTGTACTTAATCATCTTTACAAATATAAAAATTAGTTATAATGCATGATTGTTTGGCATTGCCAAAAATTAAACACTAAAATTTTGTAACAAGAGAATTGTTGTGATTTTACTTGATGCCAGGTTTACAATCGGCCAGTTATAAGATGGCCAATAGGCAGCGCATGCGTAGAAAAGTTTATTTGCCACAATTTCATAGATTCAGGCATTCCATGTTTGCCTATAAATTGTCGTATAAAATACAATACAGCGGCACGCTGTTGTCCCATGGGGACAATTACTTGCCATCGACCGAACAGCATTTAGCTTCTACGCATGCGCTTCTTACTGGCCGGCTTTTAATTAGTCAAGTGTAAACCCAGCATTAACATACGTAGTACGCTATTTCGGAGTCGCAATTAAATTTGCTGTGATGTCATATTTTTCAATTCTCTTTCGAAATCGTTTGAGGGTAAAATGTTACTCGAATTTAAAGTTTAAGCGCACAAATTGCTCATCAAAAATAAAATTAGAAATATTTTATCTTTTTGACAAATTAAATATTAGATTTCATATTACAAATTTTGATGCGTAGGTACAAAGATTACATTGTAGCATCTTACTTCAAACATGATTATTATTTATGCAACGATAAAGATTTAAAGAATATTAAATATTTTACTTTAGCACATGATTACTTTAGACATCAGGTCAGACTACAGCCAAAGAAGATGGCGTCCTTAAAGAATTTCGCTTGTTGCATTTATTAAGTATATATGCAGTTACAATTACAGTTAAAGCGCACGCACACATATAGGGTGCACCCCAAAAGTGGAAAAAGCTTTTATTTTCCTAAATATTGTAATAATAAACAATTACGAAGTTTAATTAATTATAGTGAGCAATAGTTTGAAAATATTTAGGCTTTAATGGAGGTTGATAGCTGAAAAACGCTTATACGTTCCCTCTACAATACTAGTGCCGCGGTGGCCTAGGTCTCGGCTTAGGAACCGGAGGGTTTCAGGTTCGAGACCCGATTGCACCGAAGAACCGTCGTGTAAGGGGGTCTGTTGCACGTTAAATCCGTCATGACCAAACGTCCTCCCACTGGTGTGGTGTGGAGAGGGGGTGCCAGCTCAGGTGTCGTCCTCGTCATCTGACCAGGGTTCAAAATGACGAGGTCTGTCCCAAAATAGCCCTAGTGTTGCTTTACAACGGGACGTTAATATAACTAAACTAAACTAAATTAAACTAAACTAAAAACTACAATATTAGTGTCAATTAATAAAATATTTCATTTACATTAATCGATACAGGTGCAAAACTTTGAGTTCCATTTTACAAGATTTGCATATATATGTTTATTAGAGATATGTTTATGGGCTCTTTGGAAAAACGAGTTTGGGAGTCCTTTTTTCCGCAGATTATAAAATCAGATATTTTTTTATTGATTTTAATTTTATCTTGATATAAGTGGTTTTAAGCAAAAAAACTTAACAAATTAAAGCGGCATATACTACATATTTATTACAAACAAGATGAACACACACCAAAGTGCACCGAATCTGTTCGTATGTATCTCATACATAAATAAGCAAAAAGAAATGAAATGAAATTTCAAAGAAATTAAAAATAGGTTTTGTTGAAACAAGATAGAAATGTATTAGCTTTCTCCCTTTAGGAAACTATAAAAGAGTTTTTTTTTTCTCCCAACTTTTGATATAAAAGCGTTTAATCGCCTAATTTATTTACAGTGAAAGATATCTCGAACTATATAAAAAAGATGGCAGCACGTGTAGGAGCACCTGAAAGTAATTTTACGAGTTAATTGGTAAAAAAAAAAATATTTACTTGCCATTTCTGAAAGCAGATCGCTACAAATCGGTTACTAGCTTTAGATGCTTCGTGCAATTAATCCAACTTGAGTTGTCTCCCCAGAACTTTCTCGCATATTCTCTAATAAACTTGTCATACCAGAGAACTTCTTGCTTAGCATTGGCGAGAGTTTGGCGATTTATCCCTGGAATACGGTTAACCGTATCCGAAAATAGAATTTGTGTTTTAAACGCATTTTTCCCAACCGATGAAAGAGAAATTTAACACAGAATTTCATTTGTAGTCACAAAATCTAATTCCAAATTTGATGCATTTAAGTCATTGAGTTTTTGAATCATGGTGTTTACATGTTTCAGAAACATCTAAACACGACCGACAGACGGATGGTCCCTTATTGGATTTGGCTTAAAATTCTGAAAATGTCTACATTACAGATGCTAAATATGTGTACCAAATTTTAAAAATTTAGCTCTCACCGTTTTGTAGTTATCGTGTTAACTTATTTTCGTACAGCCGGACGGGCAATCTTCCTTTGAACGATATTTGTTCAAGATTTGAAAATTTGCAAATTTGATGTAAAGACTGTATACCAAATTTCAACCGTCTAACCACCCAAACTACTGCTAATTTTTTCATACCCAAAATATCAATTAAAATATGTTGTGCTGCTCGTTCTTTGGATATGCCAACAGACTCTGTAACCTCTGTCAATTTCAATCGACGATCATTCCTAATATTTTTGTGAACTTTTCTAACGATATCATCTGTAGTGGCTGATTTTGGTCTTCCAGAACACTTTGCATTCAGAGTGCTTGTCGTGCACTTTTAAAGTCTGCAACCCTTGTTTTAACAGTTGTAAATGAAAGAGCAGATTCTCCCAGTGTTGTATCTAGCTCAGTTTTAATATCCGATGGAGATGAGCTTTTTATAAAAAAAAATATTTTTATCACAGCTCGCACTTCAGTTTTCTCCATATTCGGCTAAAAGCTAAAGAAGAACGTTTTAAAACAACACATTATAAAAACAACCAAATGTAAATCTTTGCAAATATGCAAGAAGTATCAAACAAAGATAGTACTATGAAATACTTTAGTCAAAGGAATTCTTTGAGCGCCACCTCTAGGCCAGGTCGGTAACTTTTCACCCGACCTTCGTAATAAGTGTCTTTCAACAGAGCGGGGATAAGAGATCTGCGCTATTAAGTAGTTCAGCTATAAAATAGACAACTTATTTATAATCATGTAAATATGATTTTGCGAATCAGGTTATTATTTTCTCGTATATGAAATTTATAAAAATAAAGTATTGTGATTGCCAGACATGAAATCGTCGCTTCTGCCGTTTATTTTCTAAAGGTGTCCCAAAATAAAATCTTGACTCAATCTCGAATTCCAGTAACGGTTCAGATTTAATCAATTTTATTCACCACTTTGCATGTACAGTTAACTAATTAAAACACTATATATTTACTGTCTAAATATTATTTAGAGCAGTTCTTTCATTTCAGGTGATAAGATATAGTTTACTGATATTATGATATTAAGGTTATAAATATGGTGGGTAACTGCTGATCGTCGAATGGCGACTAGTAAATTATAAAATAAAGCACTTCTTTAAATCTTTTAAATTCTTTTTCACTCGGTTATATAATTAAATCTATGGCCTCGAAATGTTTACTCTAAATCATAATTTATTGATTTTTCCAGATTCAAAATCTTTAACAAGGAATGTAAAGGTTACGAATTCAGAAAAAAAGAACAGTATGTTTTTTACCAAAAAATGATGATTATCATTATATAATTAAATTAATATTATTATATAATTTAAAAAACAGAACACAAACTATATGCAAAAAGAAAAGACATAAAATTCCTTCTGGTTTTATTGTAAACATGCTTCATTTCGTTTGTCTTGCTTTCACCGCTTTTTTTTTAATACTTATATCTTTCTCTTACTACATGGTGCTTAAAGTTTTAATAGGAACTCCGAGAAGTTTTGGAGTTTTATTTTATTAACCAAGTAATGTAAATTTCACTAATTAAAATGCGTAATTTTTTAAATTTCAATAATACGTTCTCATATAATCTTATTATACCGCATATTATATTAGTTATTTTTATTCAATTTTAAGGATTTATCAGCGATTGAGAATCTAAAATTAGTGCGATATGGTGTACTAAATCATTCTTCATTGCGTTTTTTAGGAAGAAAGTATCAGTGAAATCTCATACTCTAAAATTTAAACTTTATCCCTAAAATCTTTGTTTAAATTGTAATTTTCAATATATTCTTATTTAAAAAAATGTACAGTAGCTTTCCGATTTTTACAGAAAACACAAGGCTGCAGATTTCCGAAGATTTAAAATTTTATTTTAAAATCCAGATATTTTTTTTCTTGAAGAGTTTGAAAAATTTGTGAATTTATTGTTGAACTAAAAAATTTACTTTACGCATTTCATTCATCAAATTACCTCTAATAATAAAAGGAGAATGTATTGAGCCCCAGTATGTAGGCGCTCTATATTATCAAAGTTATATTTAGAACTATGGTATATCTAAATTAGAACAAATATGGTAGTTTGAAGGTTAAAAAGGCTCTGTGCGATTTTTTAAAAATTGTAATTAGAATTTCAATTGAATAATAATTAAACTAAAATGCGATATTTTCCCTCTGTAACTGCTAAGCCATCTAAAACTTCGAAAAATTATTTTTTCAATGATAACTAATTCAGTTGCTGTACTGTTTCTGTAAATTTTTAATTAGATTAAAAATATTTTAGAGTTTATTTTAGAATATTAAATTCTACTGTCAGAAAGAAATTCTAATCGAGTTTGAGTGTCACACATATTTCATCTTGGATTTTTCTATATTATTGCTGAAGTGTACGGGCTGCACGGGCTACGGCACAAATTGCTGAAGTGTACGGGGGCGAAGCAATGAGTAGACAAAAGGTGGCGAAATGGTGGAAGAAGTGGGCAGAGAGATTGCTGGAAACGTTTAGGTGTGTGGTGGTAACTTCATAAGCCAGATAACAACTTCCGGACAAGAGTGTACACTTTTGTCTAGTGGCTTTGTTACTCGGCTATGAACGCCAACGTTGCGAGTTCGAACCTGAGCTTGCACATTGGTGACCCTGGTTCTGAACAACCGCATCCTTTGTTCAGCTGTCGTTGCTCCATCTACCGGCTGCAAGCAACCACTCACTCACACACGCTCGCCGTCGCCCGTCGTAACGCTTGGCGCAATAACAACGTTCGTCACTCGCCATAACGCCTGGCGCGATAATCACGTTCGTCGCTAGCCATAAACTCACCGACTCACTGGTGGAGGAGTATTGTGGTGGTAACTTCATAAGCCAGATAACAACTTCCGGACGCGAGTGTACACTTTTGTCTAGTGGTTATGTTACTCGGCTATGAACCCTAACGTTGCGAGTTCGAACATGAACTTGCACAGGTGGGATGTCTGGAGCTACCCCCTTTACAGCGCCGATTTGGCTAACAGGGACTATTTCCTTTTCCCGGCATTGAAGAAACACTTATCCGAACCAAGGATCATATCAGATGATGATGTTCAAAAAGGTGCCGAGAACTGGCTCAAAAGCCAGGAACCTTATTATTAAGACGGGTTAAACAAATTGGTCTAGCGGAGGGATAAATGCCTCAACAGGTTTGGTGATTATGTAGAGAAGTGATCGCCACATATGTCTCTTAATTACCATTTATATCCTGTGTCTATTGTTAAGGCATTTTTCCTTTGCCTTGTAAACCTTTTTTTGGATCGCCCCTCGTACAATAAAGTTTAAAATTCCAAAATAAGCATCGATGAAAAATTTTAAACTGCGTCTATTTTTAAATAGTTTAAGCGAGAAGTTTTTATATTACTTGAAATTTAAACTCTTCTTTTTAAATTAAAGCCGAAAATTTTTGCGATAACAGGACATTGGAGAGATGCATAGCACAATACACATGTGTAAAACTTCTAAACCAGCATGAGTTATATAAGTATCATAGTTTGAAATTTAAATTTATTTTACTGAGGATGCCATTAAGACTAATATATGTAAGCTATTTAATTAATATTTTTAGTAGCTATTAATCCTGGCGAAACAAGTGCTCGCCAAGCAAGGCTTGTTCGTGATAATAATTAGTCTATGTATCATACAATATTTCATTCAGACAAAAAGAAAGAAAAACATTTTTTTAAAATATGTATTTACTTTGTGGATTTTTATATAAATGCAAATATTATCATAACTGCAGATATTAAATAAAATATTAATTGTTTTAAAAATTTTCTTTGAAGCAGTGAAATAAAAACACGTACATAAATATATTTTATTATATAACAAAAATGTACAAAACTTGCAGAAATTTTGTGCAAATAACAATATTATTTGCACAAAAATTAAGTGCACATAAATTATTCACAATACAATAAAACAATCAAAATAAAAGGCTTAAAGTTTTTAGTATTTTTGAAAATAATCCATTTTTAGCATTGAAATATATCGGGTTTTGTGAAGGGACTTTCAAATACGGTCCACGTTGCTTTAAACATTTACTGCAGGAAAAAGAGAAACCAAACTTTAAAATGCTGATTATTGATCAATTACGACGTCGACAAGGTAATGCAATTTTCGGAACGTATCTCCTCCGCCGATTATTAACTTCAACTTATGTACATCAGTTCGCGTTACATACGAATTACAGTTAGTTTTCACTGGAAGAAAGATAAATTCTTTCAAAAAGAGTTAATGATATGAGAAAATACGTTTTGCATAATGGAATTGCAATTACATAAAGTAAATAAAACTGGTTTTATTCTTAATTTTATAAAATAAACCTAATGCACTGCCTTTAAATATTACGATATTAGATCATTTTTGGATATGGATGCAAATCTAGAACGAATGTAAACGACAAGACATTCATTTTGAAGTAATAATTTTCAGTCCTTAAACAGCATAAATACTTTCTTTCATTGTTTAACCAATATCTTCGAATCGATATATTTCTGGCGCAAGTTCACTTCAGCTCAAATGATCTATTTGGCATTATATTCTAATAATCACTGGGATCATCATCATCCTAATATATTTGGATGCAATGGATACATATTCCGTGGATAGTCTATGCCCTTGTCCCTAAGATACGGCTTTATGTCCTCCCACGTTGGTGGAGTGGGCGTGTAGAAAGGATCGACGAAGGATAATATTCTGTCTTTGACGTCCTTGTCGAACTTGGGCGTAGGCCCGTGCTTCAGAGGTCTGGAGGGAAACCCGAATCGTCTGTAGTAAATAGGATGAAGGTAGCCGTCTCCCCATGTATATGACGCAACAGGATGGACTAGGAGACCGACGAAAAGGATAGCAAGAATTCTGTGCCAAGCCATCAGGTGTTTCACAGGAATCATAGCTATCTGAAATAAAGTATAGCTTGAAACAAATGTAGGGAAAATATGATTTCATTTTTACTAGCTGTTATAAAAAAAAATTCTTATTGAATTAGTTCAAATCCCTCCAAATCCAAGATAGTTGGCGAATTGCAATAGTGAAAGACTCGAGAAAACGAGGAAGTACACTTTCTCTTTGTCATGTGACCATGTCCAGAGTCTTCCTTCTTCTGCTAGTCAAAGCGTAAGTTAGTCTTGGTAAGTTGTTACTCTAATGGATTCAAGCCCTTAACACGTTCGTCGGAGCGTGACCCTCCAGTGATTCACACCAATGATCTTATTTTTTCACATTTACTATTTACAGTAGACTCCCAATTATCCGCGGTGCGGATTATCCGCGCCTGTCGCACAAAGTTTTTTTTTTTTTTTTGACTGATTTTTTCAAAAAGGTGCAGTTTTACAGTTATGCTTTTGTAATTACATAATACATTACAATATTAAAACAGTACATAGTTATTAATTTTTCTGTGTATCCTTGATGCCTCTCGTAAATACAAAGCACTTTTCTGTTTTCATTAACAAAATGCATTTTAGGTTAGTTTTGAGTGATATATTAAAATATTAAGCGTTAGTTAAACATTTCCTGCTGTTTATTTTACGTTTTATTGTACATAAAACGATTTTTCAAAGTTGGAATGACTGTTTTCTTTTTTGCTATACCCGTTTTTAGTTTTTTTCGGATTATTCGCGATTTTTGTTATCCGCGGCGGCCGCGCCACCCAATTCCGCGGATAATCGGGAGTGTACTATACTTAGAAAAACCGTTGCTTCCTGCAGTAAAGAGATAGCAAGTATGTGTCGATTCGAATCATAGACGTAAATATAATAGCGAATGGCTTTCACTTAAAGAAGAATTCGAAAGAGATGATTGATTCATTGAGGGTAGATTGTTTTTCTGGAGAACTTAAGAGTAAAATGGCTCATTTTTGTATTTGATTGATCATCTTTTCCTTTTTTTTTCAGGAAAATATCACCAAACCTATGCATCAATTTCTTCAAATGTGTTGGTATTTTAACAAAAGAGTTATTAAGCTTACGCTGTTTTAAAGTGCTGTTCAGCAATGGATTGTAAAACCCTCCGCGCTTTTGCGCATGCGTTAGGATGGGTTTACTCCGTCAAAATGAGGGTGAAAGGAAATATGAAAGGAGGAAATGTTTACATTTACTAGTATCTAATAAGGGAAATCCAAGGTCAAAGGGAATACCGGAAATGCATTCATCGTTCCGCGTCTCATCCCTTAGTGAGATGTTGTCGTCGAAATGTGGTCGTTTCAGAATCCGTTGACGAACAGTAAGTGGCAAATTGTTATTGTTTGTTAACATTAAAACTTATTGAATCCTATTTGGTTGCAATTTATTGATTCTAATTGATAGTTTAAAGTTAAGGTTAGATGATATTTTTTTGTATTTAATTATAGAAGTTTTTTAAAATGGGATCAAAAAGTTGCACGAATTGGAATAGCCCAGAATGATGACAACGAGTAATCCTCATAAATTTGGATTAAAACTAGCCAAAGCAAGAAAACACAAGAAGAAAACACTCATTCTATGAATAAGGAAAATCCATTTAATGAAGCTACGACGGTCGCCCGAGACACCTGAATATCAATGCAACATTTATTCTTCTTTCGTTAAGTGTGATGGATTGAATACTCGGGACACGCGGATGTCCGACTATACGTTAGATTAATAGCTATCAGCTAAGCAGAGTCCTCTTTTACATACAACCCTTAGGAGCACCTCTAATCATTGAGGTTTTTAATGAATGTAGGGAAATTTTCTTATCTTTAAAAGATTAACTCGGACATATTCTGAAAAAACTGAAGTGCAATTATCATAGAAATGAGAGATTTAAATAAGTTGAATTAAATCAGCTGGATGGTGGTTTAAACCAGATGAAAGAACGTTCCCGAAATTTCTCGCGTCACTCTAATAAAAGTGTTATAATCTCTACTTTAAATTATGTACCTTGGATAAAGTCGAAAGGAGGTTTCAATTGCTCAGGTTTTTATTTTGTGAGTCCCACATATGAGAATCATGTACTTTTTTGCATATAATAAAGAAAACCGGTACTTGGGTATTCATTTCATAGCTTTGTTGAACAATGGTTATGAAATATTGATCTTTACGTTTCGTGTATCGAAATATTGATATTGCTATTAATCACTGGCATATGATTACATATGATTAATACACGAGTATATGAAAATAGAATATATATTTCGGACGCCCTTTCACCCCCGCGACCGACTAAAATTGTAAATTGACACAGAACTATAAATGTAATTATTAGATCTCATTCCTTATTTCATTTACTTAAGACATTGCATTTTTGAGGTATCGCGTTTGCTTACATGCGAAAGAGCCCGCATACAAGCGATCAAACCTTTGACAAATTGAAAATTTAATGAGAATACACACTTCATATGATAAAACTGAGAACCAAATTTCATTTATCTAACTTAAGTTTTTTTAATTATGGTATTAGATGACCACAGAACAGAACGCCGTCTCATACCCCCGTATCCGTGACCATTCTGGTCACTATTAGATGACCACAGAATAGATAGAGAACGATAGACGACCAACTCCTTTTTAGATTAAATTAAAAATTTCCCACATACCTACATTTGAGATCTAAGTCGGCTTACCAAATTTTATCTATCTCTTTTTGTTTTGTACACGGATAGCCGGATAGACTTCCTTTGAGTAGATTTCGTTTAAAATTTGACAAATGTGGAAATTTGATGTAAAGACATATGCTACATTTCATCCTTCTAGAAATTGTTTTTGAGTTACCGCTTTCACAGACAGATATACAGACAAACATAATGCCAAAAATGCATCAAATAATGAGATGCTTCAAAATCTCAAGAACGTGCAAGTAAGTCAGTATGTGAGGTTTTGTACTTTAACTCTTTAAACAAAGATGTATTGGCACCGTGTATAAAATTTCATACACGGATTTCTGGATAGTAGGCTGGTGTGAATTCATATTCCATTTCTGGAAGGCAGTTTCTTCAAATCAAAACGATGGCACAATTGTAATATGATGTAGTTGTTTTTTACTATTGTATTGCATATTTCTTTAAAAAGTTAAATACGTTATTAAGATAAAATATTAAATATTGTACTACTTTTTTATTAAAATCATTCACTTAACATTGCAAATTTTAAAAAAACACACACATTCATTTAATAGGACAAATGTTAAAGCAATTTTAGGATCGTATTTCCAGAGCATCTCTTGGTTTTAAACGAAACGGACCTGTTCGGATATCGGATAACTCTCTCTCGGTCCTTATCGGGCAGAGGAAGAGGTGTTATTCTCGACTGAAATGAAAAGAATTTTCCTGTTTGTCCTAAATTCCTTCTGATAAGGTTTTTCCCAACGCACTTTCTCGAATGCCTGGGGGGTGTCTGACCTGTTCTTCGAACTTGTGTTGCTGAGTGATTTTGAGTGGGTTGCTAACTGTCTCGTGATCTCATCTGGGGAAAATTGGACATTAAAATCGACCGAAATTGGATTGTACGAGTAACTGCGAAACAATAATCAATATGTTTATTTATTTTTATAGTTGAATATTTTTTAATCTTTTTATAAACGGAAATATTTTAACATTTTTTCTTGGGATAAACAGAAAGATTCTTTAGGCTTTTTACTTTCTTGTGTATGTAGTGTAGATAAAGTTTTGTAATCTCAAAAGCTTCGAACTTGATTTTGACGAATCTCCTTGTTTCAGATCTCCCCGAGTTCGGAGAACGTATTTTTGGAATATATCCGTCTGTCTGTCTGTCTGTGACAAAGATAACTCTAAAACGCTTTGATCTAGATGGTTGAAATTTGGTATATGGTCTTTACGTTAAATTTCCAGATTTCTTTCAAATATTAAGAAAAATACAGGGTCCCAAAAAAATGTATACACATTTTAGCAGCTGATAACTAAGTTATTTCTTCTTTCTTTACATACTGAACCCATTGAACCGAGTGATGGCAGACAGACTTCAATTTGAAGAAAGGAAATTTATTCTAAAATGCTACTGGAAGTATGAAAATGCAGTAGAAGCGCAAAGACAATTTACGAGGGAGTTTAACAAAGAACCACCTACACGAGTTACCATCACTCGAATTAGAGATAAGTTTGAAGCTCATGGAACTGTTTAGGATGTCCATAAACCTGCAACAGTTGTTCAGTTGAGGGAAAACATTGAACATGAATGTACGAATATCCCAAGGGAATTGTTCCATCATGTGTGCTATTCCATCGCTTCGCGTTGTCAGCAGTGTCTGGAGCAGAACGGACATCAGTTTGAGAACATGCGATAACAAGACAATAGAATGATATTTGTAGAATCTTTTACATGTTGAAAATTATTCGAATTATAATAAACCCCAAATTTACAATTATTTAAAGTGTGTATACATTTTTTTGGGACACCCTGTATGTTCCGAGGCCGTCCAACTGTTCGAATATAGGTTAGCACGATAATTATAAAACAAAGAGATCTAGATAGATGAAATTCGGTACATAGATTTTACATTTATAGTGTAGACACCCGTCAAATGTTGAGCCCATATACAACTGATTGACAGTTTGTCGGTCTGTACTTTCATAATTCAAAAGCGCAATGACTGAAATATATGAAATTTGACATGGAATTTTATGACTAAGTGCAGCGTTGTGTTAAATTTTGATTAAATTGTTTGAGGAAAAACGTATCTAAAACAAAAGTTTGATATCTGGATACTATGAACGCATGCCTGGGATGAATCGCCAAGGTTGAGATGATAGATTCAGTAAAAATGCTAAATTCACGTCAAAAGTTAATATTTCGTAACTAATGTACGCCATACCATGTCATGCGAGAGAATGCCTTACAAGTTTATTAAAAAGTATGGAGAAATGTTTGTCATCGCTCTCTGTTTTTTATCATCTATATCTGCATGTTAAAAACTTTATATGAAAAAAAAATGCCGAAAAGTTTAATTTATTTCCTATTTTATTTTCCACCCATTATTTATCTTAGAAAGAAATAAAAATCTAGATCAAAAGTCTAATTTCGTCCTTAAAATCGTAAAGAATCAGCTTAAAATATTAACAGCTCTTTAAACCTATTTCGTATCGGATGCCATTCCTTTCCACTCTGATAGCTCCATTGTAAAAAGAGGGGGGAATGCCTTAATGATCATCGTCAAATGGTTCCTTTTTCTGGTAACCGGCTTGAATGTCAAATAAATGATCCATAACATAAATGTTATTGGCAGATTGATTCATGAGATGCTGAATGAATCTTAATAAAAAGTAAGCCATCCTATTTAGTTTTTATCATGTATATTCAAAATAATTGACAAGACAAAAGAATTCATCTGTCCCGGTCACAGGTCCAATTTTTCAAATTTTTATTTATTTATTTAATTAAAAAATATTAAAGGAAAAAGTATTGTAATCCTTAAAAAAATTCAATTCAACTCAACATTTTGATAAATCTGCAATTTTTAGAGCACTTTGAATGAGAAAAACTCATTTATTTTTTATTTTTTTGTATACTCATCATAGAGAAAGTATTATAATCATCTAAAACTCGAACTCGAGATTTAATCGTATCTTCGTTTCAATTTTGTCTGAGTTTGAAAAATACATTTTTGGAATTTTTTTTCTCTCTGTTTCTGATAAAGATAATTCAACTGCCTTTTCAGCTAAACGACTGAAATTTGGTAAATAATCTTTACACCAAATTTGTAATTTATCAAATTTTGAGTAAAATCGATTTAGAGACTGTCTGTCTGTCCGTTTGTTCGAATATAAGTTACCACGATATCTACAAAACGGAGAGAGCTAGATAGATGGTATTTGGTACACAGATTTAACATCTGTAGTCTGGACTCCTTACAAATTTTGAGCTATATCTAACAAAGGGTTGATCGTTTGTCGATCTGTACTTTCAGAATGCATACGCAATAACTAAAAAACGAGACTTAACCTTCATGTTCATTTTGTATAGTATACCATACATACAACTTATAAAAATATACTACCACTATAAAATAAAAATATATATAAAATATATAAAATAAAAAAAAATATAAAATATAAAAAATATAAAATAAGCTACCTATATACATTTTTCTTGCTTTTTTTCAAAAAAGCAATCTTGCCACGATAAGGGTTAAATATATCAGACTTGATATGAAATTTTGTGTGCAAATTTTAGTTTCACTCGGTTGGGAAACACTCATCTAAAACACAAATTCGATTTTTGGATACTATTAACCGCATGCCAGAGATTCATCGCCAAATAACTCGCCAAGACAGATTCAGTAAGAATGCTAAATTTCACGCCAAAGGTTAATATTTATTCATTGTTGTACGACAATGACATGCACAGCGTTCTCTGGGATAACACCTTTATTAGAGAATGTGCGAGAAAGTTTTAGGGAGACCACTCCCTCCGGTTGAAATGATGTGTGTCTGTCAGCGAACAGGATATAACTCAAAAACGCTTTGCACTAGACAGATGAAATTTGATATCTGCTCTTTACATCAATAACGAAGGATTCAAATTTTTGAAGCGAAATCCATTTCGTAAGCAGTTTACCTGTCTGTTTGTTCGAGTACAAATGAACATGACAAAATACAAAAGGCTAGAAGAGTGAAATTCGGTACACATTTTCAGCCTCTAAATTAATGACCTGTTTAAAATTTTGAAAGAAATCTATTAAGAGGTTGGCTGTCTGCCTTCTTTCGCATGCATGTAAAAGTGATAAATGAAACACGTAATAACTTGATAATTGTAGTTGTACTTTTATGTAAAATTTTGCTTTCAATCGATGAACATTTAATCCATGAATCGATTGAAATGTTGGCAAATCCCCTTGTTTCAGACCACCCAGAATTCAAAAAACACATTTTGGTATTATGCTTGTCTATATTTGAGCACCGTAACTCAAAAACGCTTTAAGATAAACAGAAATGAATTTCGGTACGTAGACTTATCGTCCTATTTGTAGATTTATTTCAAATATCGAACGAAATTCATTGAGAGGAAAGAAGTCTATCCAATTAGCAGCGTGCAAATGAATTCTATAACTACAAGACTTAAAATGCTAGATGGATAACATTTGGTTCACTGATTTAGCATCCAAAGTGTAAAATTTTGAATTAAATTTTTCTGTAGATGAAACGTCCGTCGTTCTGTACTTTCGTATGCATGTAAGCGATAACACAAAAACACAACGACATAATGTGGTCTTCAGACTACATTAATAGTGCTATGTGAAATTTTGGTTGAAAGTGGTCTGAAAAAGTGTTCAAAATACGAATTCCATTTTCAGGTACTTTTGTATTAACAGCATGCTAAGGATTAATTGCCAAAAACATTGCCAGAGTTCACACAATAGATTCAGTAGAAATATTCAGTAACACCAAAGACCAATATGTTATAACTCTTGCCCTATTTCCATACTTTGCAAGACCTTCGAGGCCTTATTTAGGGCCCAACATTTTTTGTTGCAGTGGTGGTGGGGAGATAACATTCAGGGTATGCGAGAGAATTTGGGGATATCACTGACTTATTTTTTCTAATTTATGACGATTTACAGAGAAGGAATTATATGAATACATATTCAAATGTTCTACTTCAAAAATGTAATTTCAGAATTTTATATGATGTACAACTGTTTATTTTGAAATTTAATTTTAATTAAATCTCTTATGTGTACCTTTAAGCTCGTATTTCTCTGATTTTAATATTTTTTTAGCATAAAATTTTTATAAACATTAAAACTTATATATTTTATTCGAGAATCTTCCTGGTGGGATCAGTTTCTGCGATATCAGTCAGCTATGAAAAATGTAATTATCGAAGTCCTCCATCTTGTACTTGCATATTATCTTTCTCAGTGGTGCAACTTCTTTGTTTTATCCCGCATGTAAACTGCGCGTGAGCAGATAGTCAATTGAATCTTTATTTCTTAGGTTTCAGTAGTGAAAAAGAAATCGCAAATAAATATTTGACGAAATAATTTTTTAAAAAAAGTTTGCATTTCATTGCATTAATAAAAAATTTTAAGAAATATGAAAAAAAAAATTGTTTTAAAGAAATTATAAAAATTAAAGGGGAAAATGTATGGGAGCTATCACTAAATGTAATTAAAATTGTATTATTAATTATTCAGAAAATATTGTTTCATTTTTTTAAAATTTGTAAATGCAATATCTGCGTTATAATATATTCGAAAGTACTATCTCTCCCACACACATACGTATACACACAGACATAGACACACCACTCGCACGCACAGACATAGACACACACACACCACTCGCACGCACAGACACACACACCACTCGCACACACAGACACACACACCACTCGCACACACAGACACACACACACACACACACACACACACACACACACACACACACACACACACACACACACACACACACACACACACACACACACACACACGTATACACAAACCTCTCGCGGAAGCACAAACACACATACAAATCATATGCACAGACGAGAAAGAGAGTGCGATTTTTCTAATTAGTTAACTGTAATACCAATTACTAAAAACAAAACAAAACAAAACAAAAAAAAATCTTATTGCATATCATAAATATTCACTTTAGTTCAATATTTGGAGACGATGAAACATATTCTATATAACTTCAAAACAATCAATGAATTATCAAGCCTTTATAATTCCATATTTTAATGATATTGCTCCCAGTGTTAGATGTACAAAATATATAATTAACAAATAAATTAATGCAATCCACAAACACCCCCACGCAGAAACAACCAGATTCATTTTTAATAGTTCTAAATGAAAAGAAAGAAAGCAAACAAACTCACTTACCACCTACGTCATTACCGCTAGTTGAAGATTCAAGACTGAATGCGCGCTTTCTCCTGGAATACCTGAGTGTAGGAAAAAGAACGTTGTGTCACGTAGCGAGGGAATCGCCACTCGAGTTCATTTATTCCGCATCTAGGTCTGTGGGTCGACGACCCTGGCATTCAAAAAGCAATCCCAGCTGAATCAAGGTCATGAGGTTGCCGGCCAGGGAAAAGTTGACGTTTGAGTGAAATGACCGGCAGGTGGTTATGAAGTGAGGGAGTAGTAATAACGTAGTTATTTGAATATGTTGGTATTTTTTAATGGAGGAAAATGAGTGCGCTCAACTGCAAGATAATGGTTGATTTCGATCGTAGAGGATTTAGAGAGAATACAGTATCAGTTGTTGAGTTAGTGTTAGTAATTGCTATGCAGAAAAGCTTATACTTATTTCAAGCAATAATATTGCCTCATTGGAATGCATTTCTATTCAAAGCAGTAAAGAGAGAGAAAAAAAATTGTGTTTAGAATACGATTTCGGAATATTTTTCAATAGTATGTATAATGAGACAAGAAGACAGAGGAAAGTTTTAAAGTAGTTTCAGAATGTCTTCATCTGAACATAATAACTTCATAAAAATAAAGACCATTGTGAATATATATGTCCCTCATTTTCTCCTAATCACATTTATTATTCAAGCTTTCTTATTACCAAGCAGATTTGCCCTCTAATGCATATTTATTATTAAACAACCTCGCACATTTATTGTGTAAAACAAGAGAAATTTCTTTAAGGAAAAATTTTTGGAAATTAGACGGAAAATCTTTAGGAAAAATAATTAAAATTATTTTCTCTAGTTTTATTAGAAGCATGAGAGATTTTTTATTATTCAAAACGAGAGAAATAATATCATCAAGTTTTCAAATTGAAAAAATTATTTAAATATGCAATTAAACAGAAATGAATCTAAATTTTGTCGTTTTCCCATAACAAATTCAAAGCAGATTTTTTCAAAATAAATATTTTTACATCTTAAAATTCAAAATTTTACCATTTCAATGATATCAAATTGATTTTAATGAATTTTGTTTGAAATTTTTATTAAATTTTCAAAATCTATTAATGAAATAGCTGCAATGAAACGATTTTGGTCTTAGAAAATGATAAAAATCAATGGGACTTTTAATATTTATTTACTTTTATTTCTCTTTCATTCTTTAAAATATTTTGTTTTTTAATATTTTCGAATTTTATGATTAATTCTAAGCATTATTTAATTAGATAAAAAATATGACCATGAAAATTTTCTATATTTATCTGCATAATCTACGAAATAATATATATTTCAAATGAGCAGTTTTTTTCTTGAGTAAAGTAAGAAATTTAGAGTAACGATTTTACTAGTCATGAAAAAAAACCATAAGTTCATCTCTCAAATTTCGTTTGATCTTTTCATTTCATTATCATTTTTTTTTTTTTTTTTAGTTTTAAAATCGTGTGAAAATAATTTTTGTGGGACACTATTTTTAGAAGTTATCTCAGAAGAACGCCAAGAAAATCTTGAACTGTTTTCTGTTACCCCATAGTATCTTTTAGAATGTGACAGTGATTTCCATCTTGATTTGAAGCACATACGTGCTTAAGTTTCCAACAAAATCGGGCGAAAACGACTGATTCGTTTAAAATATTTTTATCTTTATGTATATTGATGCTCACAAAAATGTTATGCTAAATCAATCATAATTAAGATAACCAAGATTAGGAACTTGGATATGGGTCTTTATTTATTTTATGCGAAAAATTCAATACAAATAGCAGTGTTACTTTGTTTCACTTCTAAATATGCTTCTTTGCACACATTTCAATTAATGTATTTTTTCTTGATTTTCTACATTGCAAAACATAGTTTGTAAAACATGTTATGAAAGCTCGTATTTCAGAGTTTTTTTTTATTACAGAAAATCTACGTGAAATTATTCCCAAAAATATTAGTAATTTTTACATTACCTGAAATTTCAAAAAAAAAAAAAAATCTTTAATTTTTTACAAATATTTTGAAATATTTTTTTTTATTGATAAAAGTACTTTTCCTTGTTATAATTTGTAATGGATAATTCAAACTAATTTCATTAAATCGTTTAATCACTTTTATTTTTCTATTGTTTTAATCAGTTTTAATAAAATGTGTTTCTTTGTATCTAATATATATGCACATATCAAAGTAGAATTTTCACTCACCATCCATTTGGTAGAACAGTTTTAAAATATCTTTTTAAATTTAAACTTACGAAAAAAAAAAGGTTTTTATTTCTTTTAAAATTTTTTTTACGGTTATATATTTTCTCGCAAAAATTACAAATTGATATTTTTTGTATGAAATAACATATATTTGCTTTTTGTTTTGATTTCTAACAATAGATTTTCGAATTTCATTTTAATTTTGCAATTGAAAATCTATTAATAAAATTCAAAATTCTTTTTTATTATACTTTTTAAATGAGAAGAAGATAAAAACATTTTTTTTTATTTCCTAGAATGTAGTATTTAAAAATTCCGCTGTTTTTGAAATATTTTTTCGAAATTTTTCTATTTTAGATTATATTGTTTAATTCTTCAAAATGTCACATTATGCTTTCATTCTGCGATATGAAGTGCAGATTTAATGAACCCTTCTCAACTGGTATTATTATTATTTGCTATTGAATTTATGCATGCATAGATATTTATTTAAAACTATTTAATATAAAAATGTTTTATTTCGCAATCAATTTTTGGCGCAATTTTTTTATTTTCAATCCTATTAAAAACCAAAGATTTAATGTTTTAATTATTAATTGTTCAATAGTCAAATAATCAATATTCCGTGTAAATCAACTAGTCTCAAAAAGCAGGAGGATAATTACATCTCATTAATAATGGTGTGTGTGTGTGTGTGTGTGTGTGTGTGTGTGTGTGTGTGTGTGTGTGTGTGTGTGTGTGTGTGTGTGTGTGTGTGTGTGTGTTGATATTCAAAAGGCCAAACTGTTTAACTTACAGCTAATTTGGTTGCCTTTCTATTAAACTACTACTAAAACTATTGTTGCACAAAAATTAATTTTGCATCTTTTTTCAAAAATTGTCTTATTAATTATATTAACTTTTAATAGTCGATTATTTTAATAAGATTAACAGTTAATTTTAGCTTAATTTTGACATTAAATTTTTTTTTGCCTATTTTTCAACATTAACTTATATCGATGCCTTGAAATTCAAAACATTTTGATTATTCTATCAACTATTTGATCGCGTATTTCTTCCACTGTTGATGATTAAGGAATAAGGATTTTGTTTAATATCTACGTAGTAAACGAGACGGATAAAAAAGGAAACTTACAATAGAGCGAAATTTAAATGATAGAGGAACATGGCATTTACGTTTTCAAGAAACTTATGTTGTTGTATGATTGTCCTTATTGGAAAGCTTCATGTAAACAATAAATAGAATTAATGTAAGAGAAATAAAATAACACAACTTTAGTGTCAGATAGTTTGGCGGTACCATGGATTTTAAATTATATTTAAATAGTTTAACTGAAATTAAATTTAACCCATAACCAGCTGGTCGTCAAAGGCAATAGTTTTAAAAATACGAATAGAAGCTACTATCGAAAGTATAATAGTTTTTAAAATAAACTTGTTGATATAACGTGGGTGTTGACATGTTCAATATGTTTATATATAGTGTTATGCCCTTGTCTTGAATTTGATGTTTACTAAAGCAATGAAATGTTGTGTAGCTACAGTTACTTTTTCAGTTAGTTTGTGAAATAGCAAGTGTTAGACAACTTTATTTTTTGTAAGTTTAAAAAATTCTCAGAGTAATATTATAATTCCAAAATGGTAACCTTACCGAAGTACTTAAAATTGTATTTACTTCTTACTCTTCCAATAATATGTATAACATAAGTATATTATAATTAGTAATAAATGCAAGATAATTTTTGATTAGGAATTGATTATGTTAACTTCTGATTTTTATTCATCATATTTATAATAAACTAATCGCTATACCTCTTGCTCCTGCTGTATTTATCTGTCGATATTTTGGTTAAAAAAAAAATGAAAGCGATACGCCAACGATTTTTATATTCTACTGAAAATATTTTTAATCTTAATAAATTACTAATCTAAATAATTTAGATCAATGATAATAATCTAAATAATTTAGTTCCAAATTTGTCTCATTTCTGTAAGGGTTACTTAGAATTCCCATTCTCGAATTTGATAACTTATAATTGGCCGCTGAGTTTCTAGGCTCATATTAGTGTTTATTAAGAGGTTAAATTTTATTTGAAAAGAGTAACAATATCAAGAAAAGACTACTTAAAAGACTTTTCCCTTGATTAATAACTGATAGAATAGGACTCATTAACGTCTTAATCGTAACTAATACATAAAAAAAATAAAAAAACTTACAAATTCGGAGAAGGCGCAACTAAATAAATTTTGCATAGTAAAATGCTGTGGGTGCGTTGAAGAAAGCCATTATTTTTTTGATTTTTTTAAAAAAATATTTTTTTTAAACTTTATTATTTTAAATAAAGTTTATTATTTTAAACTTATTTATTTTTTTTAAACTTATTTATTTTTTTAAACTTTATTATTTTATTAAAGTTTATATATATATATATATATATATATTTAATATTCTTTTGATTTTTTAAATTAAGGTTATTTTATTTTAACGTTCCTTTGATTTTTTTTTAAATTTTATTCTTTTTTTCTTGTATTCTTTTTTAATATTCTTTTTAATTTTTAATTTAATTTTTTAAAAAAATCTTTTGATTAAAAAAAGTTTTTTTTTTTGTTATTGTTGGGGGGAGGATATATTTGACTTCAAGCAGATTTTATAATCCGTGTTCATATTTGCTTTATTTCAGATATCTTGATATTCAAATTTTCTTTGTTGTTTAATCAAATATTCAAAACTCAATATTCAGAATTTGAGCTTGATGATATGGTAAAATTAACAGGAGAAATATACCTATTCTCAATATTACAAAGTTAAAGAAAGGCTTAAAAATCTATAAGAGAATGCAAAGCTAAAGGAAAATATCCGTTGACACAGTTTTAAAAGAATAACTTTCAAGTTGATCCGGTAAAATATTTAGGTAAGCAACAAAAACTAACAAATTTATCAAGTACAATGGAATCTTCTTTAATGAACTCAAACCAAAAGGAAGTTTTAAAAACCCCAAATATATATCATATTTCTATCGCATTATAATTTTAAAAGCGCACAATTAGGCCAAGCAATTAAAAAAAATTACAACTGTTTTAAAATACAAAATTTAATTACTACGCGTGCATACAAAAATCTTGCTTTTATTCTATAATAGTCGCTTCTGACGACCAGCTGGTTTAATCAGAATATTGTTTGTATTATTCCCAATTAAATCTCTTATGACTAATTTTATATTCATGATTTCTTCAAGAATGTATTTTTAAGCATCAAATCGTGACAATCATCAAAGAAGCCGCGTTATTTTAATAATTTTTTTTATGTCTGTCCTATTTATTATGTATTTAACTTAGACTTCTATGACATCAAAGGGCAAGCAAAAACATAACTTTCGGAATCTTCTAATTTTCAAAGAATTGTGACTTTATTTTCTTATTTGTTTCTTTCTTATTTTCAAACAAAGACTTCTAACTCCTATTATTTAAAAGATTTTACACGGCAATGTTCATTGTGAAATGACCTTAATTTTTTGTCATCTCACTAAAATGTGAATTTTAATTTGAAAAACAGAAATATTTTGAACTTTAACCAATACAAAAAATTTCTTAGGGGAAGTAAATTATTTTATTTAAAATATAAAAACAGAAAGCAGAATGTGTCAGCACTTAATTCTTCTTAATTTGTTTAATAACTCGGAGCACTATTGAATAAAAATTTATCTGATTCAACAACAACAAAATTAAATATACTAAAAATAGAAAAAAAAAATTACGCATCGAATCATATTATAGTAAAAAGTAGTCAAGCTTAAAAATGTGAGCTTTTTTAAAAAATTTCTTCCTTACCTAATTGAGAAGTTAAATGTTAAAATATTGTACAGAAATTTCGAAAAAATCTGTTAAAATTATACTGTAAATAAATCCCCACTCATTATAGTATAATGAACCCTAACTTTATATTTTGTGTACATTAACTTTAAAGGAAACCAGTCCCGTGACATTAAAAAAGTAATAAATATGTGGTTGTTCGATTCATTTGTCTTTTAACTTCGTTTTTTACTAGTCACATGACCTACATAAATATTAAACAGAAATGTTTTTATTTAGCTTTCAATGATGGAAGAAAATCCCGCGATTAAATAATTATTTGACGAAGCAATCAAAACGGTTTGAGTTTTAAGGCAGAATATTATTGTTGAAAATTAGGAAAAAAAAAAAAGTATTTTTAGAAAAATGCCAACATTTAGGAAAAATTTGAGCGACTATTAATTTGGTATCATTAAAGAGTGAATTTTTTGTGTATAAAAATCATTTTCATGCGAGAATATTTTCGGAGATTATCTTAGAAAATTGACAAATTTCGTTCAGGTAATAATTAAAATTAATTAAAATTTCATAATAAAATTGCTGCGAGGAAGACATCATCGCCCCCACCCTTGAAAAGCATATCTGTACCAAATTTAAAGGAAGGACCGTTTGTTCTGCAGGCAAAACGATTATATAATAATTTAGGAACTTAGAGGGAAAATATCAAACT
Source organism: Argiope bruennichi (assembly GCF_947563725.1). NCBI lineage: Eukaryota > Metazoa > Arthropoda > Arachnida > Araneae > Araneidae > Argiope > Argiope bruennichi. The sequence goes on along the minus strand of NC_079157.1, from coordinate 92,445,604 downwards.
TTCACTTAATTTTTAATTAATTAAAATTTCAAAAACTCGCTCCGAAGTGCTCGTTTTGAATCTCCAAATTATATATGTGCCAAATTTAGTAGCTGTAGGTCAAGCGGTCTGACCTGTAGAGTTCCAACACACATACACTTTCATCTTTATTATTAGTAGAGATTATTAGCCTAGATGTAAACTACAAAAATATTGAATAGAATCCGTCTTCCTTAGCTTCATCGATATTATTTCAATACCAATTCAAAATTCAAAAATTAGCTAAATAACTAATTAAATTATTAGCTAAAAGTAATTCAAAAAGCTATTTTGCAATATTTTTTACATATCCGCCCATTTCTCTATTTTTTAATCAATTATTTGAAAGTAGTTTAGATATAATTGGAATCAGCTTCTCCTATTTTCATAAATGATAAAGATATATTTCAGTGTTTAATCACATTCATCAAATGTTAAAGTCGCACAAAGTTTACAAATGTTAAAGTCGTTTTCTTCATACTTTTGATTTTATTATCTCTACAAATATTAAATGAGAAATGTATGTGTTGACACTCTCTCTATAGGTCAGACCGTTTACTTAAAGTAACCAAATTTGACCCAGATATCTTTGAATGATGGGAATATACAACTCAGAACGGGAATTTTTTTTATGTGAAATTTTAGAATTATGATTAATTAAAAATTAATCAAGAATCTCGATAATTCAAGAAAAAATAAATGAGAAAAATTGACTTTTACAGCATTTCAAAATTCAAAATATTTATTTATTATCAAGGTTTTGCTGAAGTTTGGCATTTTTATTTTCAATGTGGTTAATTATTAACATTAGTTTTAATTGTTGAACTGAAATTCGAACCATTTTCGGTGCTCTGTCAAATGCTTAATCGAGCATGTTCTTCCACGATTACCATCTTAGGAAGAAGGATTCGTTTCATACCTGCGTATCTTACATCTCGCCTAATTATCTCTACTAATATATATTTGGCAAAATGTGCACGTGGGAGAGATTTTTTAAAATTTTAATTAATTAAAAATTAAGTGAGTTTCATATTTTCCCTCCATTACTTTCGAAACTATTATAGAAAATTAACAAAATTGTAACTTATAATGAGTATACACAGTTTTCCAAAGACGCATAACCACCTAGACACGATCCAGGTGCAAAGCTAACAAAATAAATTTTTGTTATTCACTGTATTGCCTTAAGTTTTAAAAATTCATTGGAAATAAAAGACCAAAACAAAATTACATTTTGTGATAAATTTTATAATATTCAATTCCATTGATGTAAACATATCTTGTATGCTGTGCAGAGCTCATACACCTTCAAAATTAACTCAGCTGTTTTTTATATATTTTTTCATAATGACTGCGTCTATTTTTCGTTTATAATCCATATCGCAATCTTTACTACTGATAATAAATTATAATGCTGAATCCGTATTTGAAATAATTGCACAAATATTGAGCTATAACAAACTTTTATGAATTTTTTTTGAGTGTTTGAGTATTTATGAAAAATTAGAATAACATATTTTAACAAATGAATTTCTAATAATTTTTTGAAACTGAAAAAGATTCTTTATAATTACCACATTGTATAATAATTATTGTACGTGCTTTTTTTGTCATTTGTATTCTTTCTCATTTGCCCATTGCAAATATTTCAACAGTTTTTTTTGTTTTCGTTTTTCCTAATTTTTAATTCTAATAGTTCTATGTTATGAAATAACTAAGAAAACAAATTATTTTCCATTTAATTTAATGTTTTTGAAATGAGCTGGTAGATGGCAGCACGAGACCTTCTGTCAGTAAGAGTTGTCTGATTTTCAGAACTGTTAATGTGTTCTGATGTAATAGTTCGATCAAATTATTATGGTATGTCAAAATACCCAAGTGCAAATTTATACGTTGAAGTTGAATTGGCTATTCGAAACAGGCCTGTAAGCTTGTGTTCGGATATGTCATCAGATAAATGGTAGAAGAGTAAGAAATTTGCAACACTGGTTTGTCGCGTTTAAATAAACCGCTTTTTATATGAAACGAAATGTTTAAAGTAAAAAGTTGTAGTGTTCGAAAGATTTATAGAATGTTATGATAACATAATTAGATCAGGAAGTAGTTTTAAAAAGTGCAAATTTGGAATATTTTGTAATTTGAGCTAAATTTTTTAAATTCCATTTAAGTACGCGTTAAAGGAGAATAGTTGATAAAAATTCAAGACCAGTGTCTCCATTTTTTAAAAACTCTATTTTTTTTTTGAGTAAAAAGGTTATTGAAAAATATTAGTAAGTACCTCTCTATCATTCAGAATACATGAACTGAAAAATAATTCTGTTTTTAAACTGTTATTCTTCATTTTCAGATGGTATTTTAGCGGTAAATTTCAAGGGAAAAATTGTTGAAAGTTGAATTTGAAATTAGCATTTTTTTTAAATTACTAAACTTGAACGCGTTTTCCGATGTGACCGTTACGCTAGTGAAATCTGCTCCTTATTCTTTTTCGAGAAACAAATACTATGAGCTAAGTTTCTTTTTCAACTTTTTTTTTTTTTTAAATTTCTCAAAAGAAAAAAAAAATCAGTCATTTTTATCTTATTGTAGAACAATATTATTAGAATAATATTTTTTCTTTTTCTGTCTGCAAATTATGACTAATATAAAAGTACTTACATACATTTTTCGACAACCCTTTCTTGAAATCGAAGTTTTTCCATGCTGCAGTCAAGTTTTTCAAGAAAATTGTATTTATCAAAAAGTAATACAGATATCAATCTGAAATTTTTATCAAATAGTACGCACTAAATGGAAATATAAAAATTTTGCTGAAATTTAAACAAGAAAATGAAAAATATTTTTCCAAATTTGCACATTTTATAATTTTTTATCTGATCTAGTTAGATATCATAATATTCAATAACTTATTTTATAGCTATTTTTAATACCTACAATATTTTAACCAAAATCTTTCTTTTTAAATTAATAGCCATTTATTTAATCGATACAAACTATTTTTAATTTCCACCCTTTGACATATCAAAGTGTAAACTGGGAGTCCTAATTTGGATAGCAAATTCAACAAATGAATCAGATATAACAGCTTTTATGTATTTTTTGCACTTCCAAATTTAATGCGACTGAACGTTGAACAATTTTAAGAAATACCATGGATAATTTTCTGTTTCATGTTTACTATGTTTTTTCTTCTAATAAAAATAAAATTTCGTGCCTAAATTCATGTAAAAAAATCACTTTTAATTCAAGAACAAATTTATTAAAAGTAGTCATTAAACTAATAAGTAAGCGTATAAATCTTATAGATCTCTCTCTCTCTATATATATGTATGGATGCATTCTAACTGTGGCTTATTAATTAATTTCTAAAACGTTAGGGATAGACATAGTTTCATTGGAAATATATTTTGTATAATGTCAGAAATTATATTTTTTTACTATACTATGTTATATTTTATTTTCATTATATTATATTTTTTATATTAAATTGTTATTTTTATCCGAAATTATATATGTGACAAAAAAATACTGAGAAGTTAAATATTTATTCAGTCCCCCTGTTCTATTTTATTCATATTTATTAAATAATTTTGGCACGCTAATATTTTAAATAAATAAAAATAATTCATTTCTTCTGCGATATAAACCAAATAATACAGTGAAATTTATTATTTCTCTTTAAATTTTTTTAAACACGCAGATGTGTTTTGATCATTCTAGCATTCTGAATAGGATTAGTGGGGCCAGGAGACGGTAAAAAATTTTATATTTGTAATGTTTAACATTGAAGTTAACATAAAATATAATTCTTTCCGTCATTCTAAGCAATTTCTCAACTTGAACTACATGCATATCTATAGCACTTTAGGAATCAGTTATTGGGTCAAGATTAAAGTGGAGTTTTGTATGTTCCCCGCATTGGATTTCTAGCCCCAATAAAATATCCAGAAAAGAGTTTGGAGGACAATGAAGGTCAAATTTGTTCGCTGCATATAAATTAGCAGTTACAGTTTGATATTTACCAGGTATCCGAGTCGTGCAGATGCAAACAATGGACAATTCGCTTTCATCTTATGAGCCATCAAGCCATTTAAGAATGAAAGAAAGCAAATAAGTTCACTAATAATGCTTTGGAGTAAGTCACCATCGAGTGTCAACACTGTTTACTTTCCCTATATTTCGCTCCCGAGAAAGTATTGTAATTGTCGAAAAATTCGAACTAATAATTGATGAATCGCCACGTTTCGCACTTCCTTGAGTCTGGAAAGTACATTTTTGGCATTATGTCTGTCTGTCTTCGAACACTATAACTCAAAAACACTTTCAGCTAGATAACTGAAATTCGGTATATATTTACTACCAAATTTGTAGATTTCCATAAAATTTTGAATGAAAACCGTTCATAGAAAGTTTATCGAATGTTTTCGACAAATTCCTGTGAATAGTCCCATTTGCATTCGAACAGTTGTTGGCTATTCGAATTTGATTGACTATTCCTTGATTTTTCCCTAAATTTTTTTTCCCTGATATGCACACATATTCACTTTTATAATTAGTATATATTTTTACTAGTAATATAGAAGAATATATGTGCGTTCTACAAGTCAAATCGCTTTATCTAGAGCTACGAAACACAGATATTTTTCAGGATAGAAAAAGTGCAACTCGCAGTGATTCTTTTTTTTATTTGGGATTTTAATTAAAATTTACATTAATTAAAAGAATAATCGAAATTTTTCTGTTTCTGCAATAACTTTCAAAAACAAAAGTGTACACAAATTTATTTTTACATCATTTTAAAATTTAAAAAATTTTTCAATGATGTCAATATTTTATCGTATTATTTTTTACTACTTTTAGTCATTTTTAAAAATATTTTAAGTAAATTTTACAAAAAATGTCATTTCGTAGGTGAAATGAAACGAGAAGCATGTTCCGAGTTTCTACTAACACTTCATCATTTTTTTTTATTGTTAATCGAGATATGAAGATTCAACTAGTTTTTTCATGTTGAGTCGGTTTTTCAGTTTAAAACATGCTTCTAATTGAAATTTTGTCGTACTTACAATTAAAGTTTAACTCAAAGATTAAGCAGCGGTGAAAAATTTTTTTAAATGCAGCCATTTTGGAACACTGCTACTTTTCCCTGTGTTATAATTGAGTGTATTAAGTTATAATGAAAAGACAAGAAACATATAGGCAGATACTTAGAGAAATACATGGCACAATCAACAGAATGGTGAAACACTTCTAAAATATTATGAATTATATATACCATTATTTATAAATTATGAATTATCAAAATGCGAAATTTAAAGATAAGATTTTGCTTAAGAAGCCATTGAGATCAAATTGCATAAAATATTTCATTGAAATTTGTAGCAACCATTATTATTGACGCAACAAATGGTCGCCAAAGTTGCTTATTATTTAAAAATCAATTTAAATAAAATGTCACGTATATTAAATTTATGTATTAAACTTTATTAATTAGTTAAAATATCGCTAAAAAGCACAACGCATTTTATTTTATTTCGAATATTATTTTCATAGGAGTTGACCTGCAAAAATTATTACAGATTTATGGAAATCTTTGCAGCTCTTTATGGTTTCTAAGCATCACAGATTAATAACTTCATCTAGATCATTCAACTGAAAATTGAATTCGAATATTATTGATAAAATCAATGCAAAACTTTGTCTCACATCTGAGAATTTTATAATCAAATTGATCTGAGTTAGTTCAAATTTGAAATATATTTCATAATAATAAATATATTTCATTTCTTTATAATTATTATTTCATAATAAAATTAATAAAAGTATCGTTACAAATTAAGTGGCGTCATATTTTTTTACTGTTTCTATAAAGTTCTTCTAAATTTATGAATACATATCTTCATAAAAATTATTTCACAGTAAAATTAAGAATTTCTTTACAAATCACATTCTCTCTACATATGTTTCTATTTATAGAAATTCCAATTTTGTTTATAGATAATATCGGCTCATTCACCTTCAAATCAACAATCACAAATTAATCAGAATATCGTTAAAAAAGACGTTGCTCCACTTTATATTAATTTCAATCTTATTTTCATATTGCCTCAAAGCAACTTCATAAAGATTCGATAAGAAATCGTTTGCTATCGAGCACGAAGTGAAATATAATTTTGTTTCATTCGCTTCAATTCAAAATAACACTCTCATATTAATCAGATTGTCGTTAAAAATACGTCGCTCCACTTTTATTAATGAATCGCCTTTTCTGGCATATAAGTTATCTTAATCATCTGAAACGAAGTCAAGAGCACTCTGGAATGCACCCAGTCCCGATCTAAATGAAATGAAGCAGTGAAAAGTATCAATTAAAAGTATCATAAAAGAGATACTCCTTCTTTGATCTCTCATCAACTCAACAGTTTTTTGAACCGTTTTTGATACGAAAAAAAGTCGAACAAGTGATCAACCGAGCATAGTGTCTTCTTAGATATCTTCTTGCTCCAGTAAACACTTAATAAGCTGGCAAGATGCTTGATCGAAAAGGGGATTTTTCTGTTCGGAAAAACAAGCTTTATATAGTAACAGCGAAATATTAGCAATGATATTCAGTTTTAATAGAGTTTTGTGTGTATTATAAAAAAATAGTTGAATTTGTCTTTCCAATTGAAATGTGTGTAATTATAATTTTTATTTTCATCTATCCCTATGTACTTAATAATAGAGAAATTACTGCTACGGTTTATTTCGAGATTTTGTTGTATTTCTCAGTTTTTAGTTCTTAGAATCTGAAAGAAACATTTTTACTTTCTCGTATACGAAGTCTACAATGAGTGCTATATTCATCAAATATTTCAATATTAAGGCGATTTTTTGCATTTCAGATCGTTCTGATTTTGAAAAATAATTGAAATTATGTTTAGTTATATTAACGTCCCGTTTTAAAGCAACACTAGGTCTATTTTGGGACAGACATCGTAATTTTGAATCGTGGTCAGATGACGAGGACAACACCTGAGCTGGCACCCTACTTCTCCAAACTGTCACACCACGCCAGAGAGTGAACTTTTGAGCACGACGGATTTAGCATGCATCAGACCTACTTACACGAAGGTTCTTTGGTGGAATCGAGTCTCGAACCTGAAACCCTCCGGTTCCGAAGATGAGACCTTGCCACTAAGCCACCGCGGCACCTTTGAAATTATGTATTTCTATGAAAACAATAACTAAAAACTGCTTTTGGTAGATATATGAAATTCAGTATGTAAACTTATACCAAATTTGAAAATTTAAGTTAAATTTTATACGGAATCTATTTTTAAAAATTGTCTTGAAATGGATGAATACAATAACTCATTTTGGCGCAAGTCCGAACAACAATATTCACTGAGCAACCAATTTAATTCCCAAGGGGGGAAATTCTATTACAAGCTGTATTAGGTTCGACTTTTACGTAATACGGCAAAACCGAGTATCAAATCAACTCTAGAAAGTACACTAAATGATGGATGGATGGATAGTATATGGTGTACGGTTTTCATGTTGAAATTATAGATTCTTGCACATTTTAGACAACATTTGCCCCCCCCCCCAAAAAAAAACACGCTTGTCCGTCTATTCTTCTGTATGCATATGTGAACTCATAAACGATAGTCAGTTCCAAGGATTCGGCGTATGTTTTTGCTATTAGGATTTTAAATGTATATCAAAATTTTGAATGATTATGTCAGTTTGACAACTTACATACGTGTATTGCCTAAACTTTAAACTTAATAACAGATAAACGCAGTAAGCAAAATAAACGAAATGCGGTGTGCAGTTCAGATATCAAAACTATAAATCCAACTCAAATTCTGGATCCAAAAGACCTAAAATATACACTGGAATTTTTTTCTATTCTATGAAGCTAAAAATGAAACTTACTACCGTGAAATTAAATGGAAACAGTACAGCTAGTTGAAAAAAAAAATCGCCATCATTCCTTTGGTATGCCGTTTATTATATTTTATAATTTTGATCATAATAATGAAAATTTCATCTAAAAACCAACAGGAATGGTCTTATCGAAACTCCTTAACATACTCCCTTATAAAGTTGTTATCCTATCTTCTTGTATAAAGACTATGATCCGTGAAGGTCATGAGAATGCATATATTTATTAAGACAGTCTCGTGCATGAGCGTTTTATGCTTTATAATACAATGATGAGATTCGAGTTTACATTTTGGATACCTTTTTATCAGCCGGCGTCCTGTCCTAGGGGTAACGCGTCTTCCCCGTGATCTAGGCGTTCCGGGTTTGAGTCCTGGTTCGGGCATGGTTGTTCTCTTCTATATGTTCTCTCTGTGTGGTGCGTGAATGAGCTCCCCTGTAAAAAGGGGTTGTGCAAGCGAGTGTGTGTGTGTGTGTGTGTGTGTGCTATCTTCATTTGAGCTAGAAGTCAGACTTCTGCCCTCGGGTACTCAGGGTCTTTACCCTCAGAAGCTACTGCGCAAAAATTTGACTTAAAATAGTCAAACGACAAAAAAAACCCTTTTTAACTATTCCTATTGAACAGAATAATGAACAATCAATTATACACGAGCAATAAATTTAACCTCTATCTTATTATGAGCAAGAAGTTAAACAACATTTCTTTTCTTATTAATGCATCGCTTTTTAACTGCTTCATATTGCGATGCCCATCTCATTGAGAAATACTGCAGCGCATCCCTTTATGCTCCGTAATATAATGATGAACATCAAGTTTACATTTTGGAACGCTTTAAATGCTTAACCTGTGTACTAAATATTACTTATAGTAAATTATATTCAGTTGCACACGGGTAGGTAAATTGGATTTCATTTAAATATTGTTAATTTATAAATTTGGTTTAAAATCCCTATGTCAATTTTTTTTTCATCTAGATGAAAGCGTTTTTCAGTTATTGTGTTCATAGATGCATAACATATGCTGGCGCCATTCTAAATTTTATTTGTGGACTCTAGGAAGTGTGAAATGTCTATACGAAAAAATTCTTAAGTCACATTTTCTAGCGATTACCATAATTTCTCTTTGTATAAGAGGGATTTTTGCAATATTTACATTTTGACTAATGCAGCAAACGATAAAGTCTTTATTTTCTTGTAGAACTTTCTTTAATCCATTTTCCATCGCTGTGACAGTCGTCGTGTTGGAATCGTCACTATATCAACTGACCGAGATCACTGGGCATAACTATCAGTTTGCAGATTGTTAGTTAAAAATATTGTCGATGGTTGCTTAATGAGGTTTGAGGAACATGCATTTTTGAAGATAAAACATTTGACAATAGATATGTTATTTTTAAACTTTCTTGTAAATAAATGAGTGACGAGAGCAATTTGATTGTTCAACGTCGGCTGCTGATATAGTTGACAAAGCTTCCAGTTATGGTTTATTTAAAAACCGGTTGCTGTACCTGGGAGTTGATCTGGTAGAAAATATCTTTTGTTCATTTTAGAGAAGATATATATGTTATTTGCGTTTACCCCTTGACATACGAATCTAGTTAACTTACTAATTATATGATACATAATATCTGGGTCATTTATTGTTATTTTTAATTCCTTTAATAATATAAAGGCATTGAGACGATGATATTTTATGTGATTTCTGCATTTTAAATAATACTTTCACTTAATTGCCGATTAAAAATTAAAAATTCAGTCATTCGATGCGCGTGTCTGACACGTCATTGTATGTGAAGGGGTCCATAACTAATTCCCAATATGTTAGGGTGTGGCATATAATTGCAGTTGGAAAATGCTTTAAATGGCAAATATATAATATTGTTTCAGTCAATAAATGTACTGGCGTAAATATTATGTCTAAAATTTTATACAATTTCTAGGATTTATTAATTGTATTCAATAAAATATTCTTCTTTCACCAATATTTTAACTCGAAAGAGTTTTACTATGTTACTATCAAAACCGATCGATTTTTAAAATTATAATTATATAATTAATTATAATTATAAATTAAATTTTATAATTTATGACCCTATCAACGGCTTCTTCAAGGAAGATTATTCAAACAAAGGAATTTTTTTCTGGAGATGATGTTGATTGAATTATCTTCTGTTTCATTATTATTATTATTCACTTCAAATATTAGCGAGGACTGATTAGCTGGGACAAGATTATTCAATCAATGGAATTTTTTTCTGGAGATGATGTTGATTGAATTATCTTCTGTTTCATTATTATTATTATTCACTTCAAATATTAGCGAGGAGTGATTAGCTGGGACAAGATTATTCAATCAATGGAATTTTTTTCTGGAGGTGGTGTTGATTGAATTATCTTCTGATTCATTATTATTATTCACTTCAAATATTAGCGAGGAGTGATTAGCTGAGACAAGATCATTCAATCAACGGAATTATTTTCTGGAGATGGTGTTGATTGAATTATTTTCTGTTTTATTATTATTATTATTATTCACTTGAAATATTAGCGAGGAGTGATTAGCTGAGACAAGATCATTCAATCAACGGAATTTTTTTCTGGCGATGGTGTTGATTGAATTATTTTCTGTTTTATTATTATTATTATTCACTTCAAATATTAGCGAGGAGTGATTAACTGGGACAAGATCATTCAATCAACGGAATTTGTTTCTGGAGATGGTGTTGATTGAATTACCTTCTGTTTTTTTATATTTTTATTATTCACTTCAAATATTAGCGAGAAGTGATTAGCTGCGACAATAAATTGAAAATCTAAATTGTCTCGGTTAGGTAGGCATATTAACAGTTGGGAAATAGAATTGATTGCATTTATGCTATAAGGAACTTACTCCCAAACACTATTATGTGATCTAGGTGTTTCTTCAAAACATTATATAAGCCAATGAAAATGTTTTGTTCCCAGGTTCTTTCTCATGTAATGCTATAATACGGCATGTTTTATGTTTCATATATTTATCAGAGATGGGGAAATTGAAGAAAGAATTCTCCCTATCTTCCTTCACAATGGTTAAGTAGATATATCTGCAATATTGGGTGATATATCAAACTCAACCATTGTACAGGAAATCAGTATCACATATACCAAATGAATGTGAAATATACTAGCATCCGAAATATGTTGTTGCTTCTAATCTCGGAATCATCTAACAGGGCCCCATGAATCCGAAAACGTCAAAAAAGTGTAAAAACAGTTGAGGGTCCTTGAGGACTTCGTCTTTGTTAAAGCCCAAACAACCCAAAATGAGGGCAGGGGAGGCCATGTTTGCTGAACACCAATGGCACTCAGGGTACGTCCGAAATATGATATATATTTGCAGTGTTGTCACAAATCACCACACTGAACATTGGTTAAATCATTGGTTTTTGGAGTTATCGCCTTCCTTCATTTAATCGCAAATGTAAAGATTACCAAAGTTAAAACTTTAATGAACATGACAGAATTTGTATATATGTTGGTCACAAGGATTCATACTAAACTTTGTGTGTCTGCGAGTTGCCACCTTTCTTCATAAGAAGATTCATAGACGAACATATGATCGTTTATTTTTTCATCGTCCAAAATTTGACATAAATCTTAAGAGCAAATACAAATTAAACTTATGCACTGTGTTTTTTGCAATATTGGGGTTTTTTTTGCAATATTTGGTTTTGTTTATTTTTTGCAATATATTAGTTGTATTTATTAATACACACAATATTTTTTTAGATAATCTTTCTCATGTGTTTGACATTTTAAAATACCTAAATTAAACTTTATTAAAAAAAGTCATTAATAATATGATTGATTCCGTGGACATTCTAAGGGCTATGCGTTTTGTTGTACCAACCAGAATGTTTAGAGTCAACCATTTGTTTGAGAACGCGTTTGAATAATTCAGTTATGGTGACAGATTCTCGTTATATACATTTTATAAATTATTCGACGTTTGCTGAAAAGCTTGATATTTCGTGTAAAGTCGTTTAGCATTTTAAAAATAAAATGTCTTCGACTTCTATGTATAAAATGTCTAATAATATGTAAAGGAATTTTAATAGGGCAACTGGTAAAAAACCTTAAGATGAACATAATTTTAAAAAACAATAATGAATTAATATGTCGATATATTTTTTAACTCATCATCTTAATCGATCAGTTGGTTCACCGGGAAATGAGTCGCATTTTATTTCAGATAAATTATTTAAAAATAGCCTCATGTTCATGGTTCCACCAAATAGTCTGACACTAAATTCGTGATATTTTTAGTTCTGTTTATTGTGTACATGAACCTTATCTAATAGGGACAGTCCCATAATATCATAACGCCATTAGAAGTGTAAATACCTTGTTCATCTGTCTTCTAAAGTTCGAGGTAATGTAACTTCACTCTGTTTATTCTTCATGTAAGCTGTGCAGTTATTAAACAGAACACTTTGTTTTGCAGCTTTTAAGAACGAATGATAATCAAACGAAATAAAATTTGATGAAACAATGAAAAAGCTTTGAATTTCAGAACAGAAATGTAATCTTTTGTTGAAAGTTAAGTACAACAAATATTTTTCATAAAAATATCAATATTTAAAAAGAAATTGTGCAACTATTAGATTAATATCATTGAAAAGACATTTTTTAAAAATTATGAAACGGTATAAAATTTATTCTTATGCAATAATGTTTTGGAAAGTTATCGCAGAAAAACACCAAAATTCAGCTTAAATTTCAATAATTAAAATTTCAAAGCAATCGCTCCCAAATGCACATGCCGACATTCCAAGGTATATATGTGCCAAATTTTGGTAGCTGTGCGTCAAACGGTCTGGGTACAATTTCAATACTTCCACACATGCATTCATCTATTTTAGTAGTGGAGAAATGGACTGTATTCTTAAAAGAAAGGAAGGGGTAGTAAGAAATATTTTATTGAAAAACGAAACCACGCTGAAGCTTTTTTATTCTTGGAACAATGAAATTCAAGAACAACACTTTTTGATACCGGGACAACGAGTGTAAAATCGGAAAATTTCGGGACATTTTTTGTATTCGGAATAACGAGTGTAAAATTGGAAAATTTCGGGACATTTTTTGTATTTGGAATAACGAGTGTAAAATCGGAAAATGTCGGGACATTTTTTGTATTCGGAATAACGAGTGTAAAATCGGAAAATTTCGGGACATTTTTTGTATTTGGAATAACGAGTGTAAAATCGGAAAATTTCGGGACATTTTTTGTATTTGGAATAACGAGTGTAAAATCGGAAAATTTCGGGACATTTTTGTATTTGGAATAACGAGTGTAAAATCGGAAAATTTCGGGACATTTTTTGTATTCGGAATAACGAGTGTAAAATCGGAAAATTTCGGGACATTTTTTATATTCGGAATAACAAGTGTAAAAATCGAGACAACTCCGTGATATTACTTGCATTCGGGACAATGAATGAAAATTCGGAACAACTCTGGGATGTTTTTTATTCGAAAAGATGAGAGTAAAATTGGACAATGAATTCAAGGGAAACACTTTTTGCATCCGGGGCAACGTGCAAAATCAGGAAAATTCCGGAGTATTGAGTTTCCGGGACATCGGAAACATTGAAAATTCTGGGGTATCGGAACAGTGAGTGTAAAATCGAGACAACTTTGTGATATTATTTGCATCCCAGACAATGAATGGAAACTCTGAGAAACTCCGGGAAGCTTTCTATCAAGAACAATGAGAGTAAAATCGGACAGTGAAATTCAAAGACAACACTTTTTTCAACCGGGATACTGAGTATAAAGTCGGACATCTGGACATTTTTTCCTTTCGGAACAACGAGTGCGAAATCGAGAAAACTTCGTGATATTACTTGCATCCGGGATAATATATGGAAATTCAGGCCAACTGCGGAAAGTTTTGATTTTGGAACAATGAGAGTAAAATCAAAACAAGCTTAGACATCTAGCTGCTTGATTGGGATTTTATTGTTTGTTTGCACATCTGGTAACATCAATAATTAAAACGCGTAGATGCTTAAATTACTAAGAACAGAAAGCAATTCAATATTAATGGCTGGTTTTATTCTGCTTATTAAGATACGCCTTCAGGTTAAAAAAATATTAATTTTGATGTCATTAGCAGTTGATAAACGAAACAGAAATAAATTGATCTGACGTTTATTACATCAACCACAATTAGAATTTAGGTAAGTTAAAATAAGAAAGACTGTTTCCTTTGGAAACCATTATTTATCTTTAATGATCACAGCATAAAAGACAATGATTATGAGATTTTAACCCTCAACTTCATGTCCATCATTTGTGCTTTACCACGAACAGGAGTTCCTCTCAGACAAATACCGTCTTCCCATTCATTCTCTGCAGATATTTCAGTCGCGTGCTATCATGCAACCGGAGTTACCCGAAATAGAAAAATTTTTGCTAAACGCATATAAATGTTCTATCGTTACGATTGCGAAATGGAACGGAACGATGCTATGAAGAACACCTAGAATGTTCGATGATTCTTCAGATTGCTCATTAAAAGCACATCATTGTTGAGAAACCGAGCATAGTTATAGTTATATCCGACAGTGTCTGAAATTAAAAAAAATAAAGGCAATAGAGAGATAGTCAACCAGAATTTAAAGTTTATCTTCTTGTTCAAAGATCAACTAGCAGCAGACGATAATTGGAATTTTCGCTTCGAACGCCATACGATGGAAAACAATAACAAAGCAAACGTTCTTGATGGAGTTGAGGACACACTTCGCTGCTTGTGTAACTAGACCAAAACATGTCACAGAGGCCGTACTTAATTCGGCGGATGAAATGTTTCATTTTTGATTACAGGCGTGCTTATGAGAAAACAGAAAAGGAGGGTGGGATGGGGGAAGAATGGAACATAATTAGGAATCTCTATGAGTTGTTAAGCATCGTTTTCTCTTTTATGTTGCTCAAGAATGCCTGTGGCATTTAGGTCATTTTTTTTTGTGTGAAAGATAGACAAACGGAAGATATTAGTCGCATAAAGCTTCAAAGTTATATCTTTTGAAAAAAATACTAATCATTTATTTATCAATTCAATAGTCAAAATTAAGTTATTTTTCACGTTTAATTCTTTTAGTTATGCTTAATAATAAAAGGAATTTTCTAACAATTTTTAAACTTACCATAATGAAATACAAATATAGTATTAATGTAATATTATAGTTTGCAGTAAAAAAAATAAATTACAATATAAAAGAAAATCTTATTAATAAAATATGTTGTATTTTTACATTAAAACATTGCATTAAATAGAAAAATAAGTTATTTAATATTATTTCTTAATTTATTTTTAATTTAGGCTCATGAAATAAACAAAATTCAAAAAGATTCAAATCATAATTTCGTTTTAATTAAATTCGTTTTAATCAATTTCGTTTTAATTCGTTATTAGTTTTTCATCTTAACCATAATAATCTTATTTCATCTTTTAAACTAAATGAATAAGAATTTAATACATATAATTTTAAGATTAATAAAAAAAAAATTGTAACTTTTTAAAAAGTAATTATTAAAAGTAAGTAGTAAAAATTTGTAAAAGTCAGTAATCATTATAAAATAATTTGTTTTTAAAAAATATTTTGAGAATTTCGATTTTAAACATGATATTTACTTTCATTTCTATAAAATTTTTGTTTAAAAATTTAAGAAAATCTTAAGAAAAAATTAAGAAATAAGATTTTTTTTTATTTAACTTTACGAACTAAAAGCATGTAGTTACAACAGGAATATTTTAATATTTTTAAGCTTTTATGATTCATTTGAAGTGTTATTTTAAATCAGCATTCAATTTTTTCATATTAATAACCATTAATTTATTTCGTGTAAAATACCCAATTTTATTATTATTTCTATTAAACTATTATAATTTCTAGTTAAATTTTTATCCTGTATGATTAATCAAAGGGTTAATTTTTAGTAAATATAATCCTCCAACTGCACTTCATTTAGACTAAACAAATAATACAAAAACAGAATGATAAAAAAAAATTTAATTAATCTTTTAGAATTTTAAATTCTGTAATCGCTAGAATAATATTATTTTCTTTAAAATTAATTGACTTACTTGTTGCCATTAGCATTAACTGAAAATATTACATACTTTTGTAATGAATGGATTTATTCACACAGCTTGTGATTCACAACCTTGGAAAATGTTAAACTCATTTTTAGCCATTGCATTTATTTTTGCCATTGCCACTTCTTTCTCAGAAAACATTAAAATTATTAATATGCTTATTATAAGCATAAATTTTAAAAAAATACAGAAATCTTAGAGAATACACAATAAAGAATGGAACTGACATAACTGAACTGATAATTTCTAATGGGATAAAAACATTCCTTACCCTAAGTGACATAAAAAATGAAATCCATAAAAAAAAAGTCTCTCCAAAATGCATCAAAGACAAACTACCAATGAAATTAATTTCTGTTATTTTTAAAATGGACTTTTACCGACATCGACCAAGAAAGTTTATTGGCCAACTTTTTGCAACAGTCTTATGGAGCCTGTGATAAAGTCGAGAAAAAAAAAGTCAAAAAATTTAAAGTTAAAAAGCAAATGGATTTCTTCATTTCTATTACTAATAATCTGTTCATTGATAATTTGTAAATTAGTGAATTAGTAAAAAAATTATTTAGTGAAATGTATTATTTTCTTATCCGTCAAAAGTTCTTATTATATATTTGTATATATTCCTCTATTTCAAAGTCCTCAAAATATAAATAGAATTATTCTGGTAGTATTTTGAATTTTTCAGACCTATCTTTTTTATGAAAATTATTGATGAAAACGTGTCGTTTTCCCCAAAACTTTGAAAATAAAAAACATCTTAGCTTTCCAAATTTTTAATTTCTTTATTTCTAATTTCAAAAGTTAAAAATATTTTTCAATATATTGGTGAATATTTTACCATTATGCGAAACGGAACTATTGGAAAAATCCTCAAAATTTTCTTATAAAAATAATTGCACATTGACTGCTTTACAAACTTTATAATTTTCTCTTGATTATTTTTGATAAAAAAAAAAATATTTGCTTTAATATACTTTGCAATTTTGTTTGTGTACAAATGCCTTGACGGTAAAGAAAATTCTTTTTCATTATCATAATGAAAATAACTAAAACAATAAAATAATATATCATCCTCGTTTGTCATAATTCTAATTTCTAATATAATTTATTCAGTATGAAATATGTACATATATTTGACGACTAGCGCCATAGATTATGAGTTCATGAAATGTAGAGTATTTACAAAAGAGTCTTTCGTATTTGAAACTTCCCAAAATTTAAGTTAGGTACAAATTTCAACACAGTGTTGAGTCCATTCGAAACTTAACAGTCTTCATTTTAAAAAGTCTTTTTGTCAAGTTTCGCTCTTTTGAACTTACAAAAGAAATAAAGTTTTTTCGTAGTGTAACTGTGAAGACATTTCTCCTGTAATATCCGAGGCAATAGAAGCTCATAATGCAAAAAAAAATCTTATATTAAAATGCAATATATTTAAAATCCATTCGCCGATACCCTTTCATACCACGAACAAATTCAAATTGCCAATGCCAGACAGCAGGATGACATTGGTGATTTGGCATTTATAGAAACATGAAGGATTAACACCTATTGGACTTTACTATATTTAATTTTTGGTAACTTTTGCATTGTGACGATAATATGCAACCATTCCGTAACGTCAATGTTTTGAAAATGTTCTATTTCACAGTTCTTCCATCATTAAAAATTATCTGGTCTTTTCTTTAGAATTTGAATCTAAACTAACTGCTTCTTTGTACACAGTATCTGCGACGGGCATTGCCTCTTTGTACACTGTATTTTGATCACTTGATGGTGGATAATACACTGGTTGTGCAGGTACATAAGCATCTAAAGATGTTTGAAGGGGCTCATTTGGATCACTTTTAAATGAAGGTGCTTGTACAATTTGCAAATCTGAGTTACTGTATTTAGATTTTTTGTCCGATGCTGGATCTGGAGGTGTGTAATATTTAGAAGCATGAGAGGATTCCAAAGAAATGGGGTCAATAAATGTGAAAGTATGCCCTTTCTTGGCTTCTTTAGAATCCGGCGAATTTGTATAGACATTGATTATTGAGCTTCCTGATGAATGCATGGAATCCATATGTTGTTCCATTTCATCCAGTTTCGTACCGAATCCTTGGAATGCTTTCGAAGTGGATGAACTCGAACCTTGTGAATCGGTCTTTTGATTGAACACTGAAGATTCTTGATTTGTTCCCGTTTTTTGCCCGCTAGATGAGGTTTGTAAAGGATTTTGAAGAAGAAACTGACTCATTTGAGGTTGAGAAAATTGTGAATATTTTTCTTCAGTTGTTGGATACGGATTACTGTAAGTAGTTACTGCAGTATATGCTGGGGAAGGCTCATTTACTTGCTGACTGTAACCGTAAGAATTCGATATATCTGCAGCAGTTATTATTGGTTGGTTATTATTATATGCTACATTTTGAGAAGTGTTGCCTGTATACAGTTGTGAATTTGAATTGAATAAATCAGACTGATAATTACTTGTTGATGGCATGGTGTATGGATTATTATTTGAATAACTATTGCTGGTGTAAGTAGAAGCGGGGCTCGCTGGTTGGCTGTAAGTATTTTTATTCGTTGATGCAGATGCGATTAAACTTGCAAAGCTATCTTGCAGCATTTGATTTCCTCCATTTTCAGAACTTTTTACACCAGAAATATCACTGTGACTAAAACCTTGTTTGTTGTCTTGAGGTGAGGAACCAAGCGAGTCATGGTAGTTGGCATGAACAGAGGCCTCATTGCTGTTGCTCATACCAGGATTATTTTCTTGTGATGAAAATTGTGCAGAATTGTGGTAACCTAAAAGGCCAGTATTATCCATATTCAAGCCAAGACCTTGTTTGTTTTCCTGACCCGCATAAGATGGGTTGCTGAACTGATTGGGATAATTGTTTGAGTAACTTGTAGGATGGTTCATACTGAACGTTTGAGTTGAAATGCCTCCGTTACCATGAGTTGTCTGAAAGCCATTGAGTGGATTTTGTGAGTATTCTTGAAAATTTGAATAACCATAAGAAGGATTCATCGAATCTGTCTTTAAAGTATGCTGTGTATCAGGAGCATTGTTGACTGCAAGGGATGATGTGACTTGCTTTGTTTCTTGTGTCGGGAAACCTTGATTGCCCACATATTCATTGCTGTATGCGCTACTGCTGCTATAGGATGTACCAGCTGGGGAATATAATCCAGGAACTGCATTATTTGCTGCGGAAGAATAGCTGTTCTGACTCGGACTTTGGTCATACTTTTCATTATCTTTATAAGCATTCATGTTGTTTTTATCGTTTTGGAAAACATTTGATGGTTGAGAATAGCTATTGCTATAGCTGTTGGAACTGAATGTAGCACCAGACTGTGGGTAATTGTCATATGCATTATAATTATTATTCTGGTTATTGCCTGCCTGATAATTTGAAGACTGATATCCATTTTGAAAGTTGTTATAATTGTTCTTTATGGGATTATTACCAAACTCTGAAAGATCTTTATTATATCCAAAATTATTTTTTGGAGACTGCTGTGGATAAGATAATTGTTGATTTTGTTGCTCTGGACTTGCATATTTGTTGTTATTAAAGTTGGTATTGGAATCCCATATTGATGTTTGAGTTTGTTGGTATGGAACTGGCTGTTTAAAGAAACTGGTAAACTCAAAATTTTGCTTAGATGGATATGGCGATTTTGCATTGTTGTAATTAGAAAACTGGTTTCCATAAGGTATGCTATTGTAGTTATTAGATTGTTGATTTTCACTGTATCCATTTCCATAAGAATTTGGATTATATTGCTGGTAATTAGAAAAAGATTTCGATGCTTCAGTCAACATTCCAGTGTTCGCAGCTGCGGGTTGAGTTGTTGGTGTTTCACTGAAACTTTGTTGAGAGTACTGTATTTGACTATTATTCTGCTGATAATTTTCATTATTTTTTGCTTGGTTGGCAGCATAGTCTGCATATGAAGACGGATTAAACACAGGTTGTGAGAATGGTTGCGAGTAACCTGAGGCTACATTTTGTGCTGAAGCCAACGAATCAAACGATGCTGATGAGTGACCAGTAGATCCTAAGTTATTGAAAGGCTTGTTTTGATTGTTTGCATTTTGGTAATAATTATCACTCATTGGTGCGGTTTGTAGTTGATTGCTTGCTTGTACATTTTTATTGAAATTTGGATTGTTGTTTGTGGCACCATTATGTTTGACCTCGACGCTCAGTTCATATCCGGATCCTTGATTGTTGTTGGCGTTGGATCCATCAATTTGTGAATATTCAGAAGCCTTCATCGTTGTTGGTTGGGACTTATTAGGTAAACGATGAGCTCGTGGATAAGAATTTGCTGGGTAAATTTTCTGAGAATTGTGATTTTGTCCTTTCAGGTAAGGAGAGTTGTACTGATTGCTCTCTTGAGAATTGCCATAGTTCTGGTACTGATTGTAATCGTTTCCACCATTGTTATTATAACCCATATCAAAATTGTTATAAGAGTTGCCTTGCTGAGTGTGTTGGCCACCGTAAGAATTATCGCCATTTCCATAACCACCTTGATAGTCATTTCCATAGTTATTATTGTAGCTGGATGAATATGAAGTTCCTCCACCACCATAATCAATCGATCCATTCTCATCCACACTGAAATAAGAATAAAGGGATATTGAAAGGAATATATTTATAGAAAAAAAGGAATGTTGAGAGGAATATATTTATAGAAAAAAAGGAATGTTGAGAGGAATGTATTTATAGAAAAAAAGGAATGTTGAGAGGAATGTATTTATAGAAAAAAAAGGAATGTTGAGAGGAATGTATTTATAGAAAAAAAAAGGAATGTTGAGAGGAATGTATTTATAGAAAAAAAAAGGAATGTTGAGAGGAATGTATTTATAGAAAAAAAGGAACGTTGAGAGGAATGTATTTATAGAAAAAAAGGAATGTTGGGAGGAATGTATTTATAGAAAAAAAGGAATGTTGGGAGGAATGTATTTATAGAAAAAAAAGGAATGTTGAGAGGAATGTATTTATAAAATACAGAGATGTTGAGAGGAATGTATTTATAAAATACAGAGATGTTGAGAGGAATGTATTTATAAAATACAGAGATGTTGAGAGGAATGTATTTATAGAATAACGAATTGTTGAAAGGAATATTTTTGGGGAATAAAGGGATATTCAAAAAATTTATAAAATGTTTAATCGATACATTTTTAGTTTACTGAATACCAGAAAATGCTAACCAAATTCCAACGACAATTTGTCAGCGAAATTTCTTCTAAGATTTGACGATCTGCGCTAAATTTTAGCCAGAACAGGGAATATGAAAGAAATCCTAATTATCATCAAGTTGAAATATTGGCATCGTTCCGTTTTAAGGCCAATGATCCTCTCGAAGTTGGCTTAGAATTTGGCGCAGATCGTTAATTTCTAATTTTCAAGTTTCGTAGGAGAGCAGAAAATACTTCATCTTCCCAATTTTTTTTTATTTATTGGTTCTTATTAAGAAAATTGCTTTTTTTTTTAAATATCAAAAGAACTCTATTCTTGAGTTCCAGTCATTTTTTAAAACCATCCTCATGAAATATTAGAATTTATCAGCCTTTATTATTCGTAAAATTAACTACTCATTAAATATGAAATGTGTTCTGCTTTTAAAATTTATTTTGTTCTTTCAAGCATATTATTCTTTTTAATATCAAGAATCAATTTGTTTCATTAAGTAATAAAATTTATTACTATCATCAAAAATTTAAAAAATATTCCTTTCTTCAATTTCTTAGCATTTAATGTGTATAACTCGTATATAAATTCATTCGATTCCATATTTAAAATTTTCACAAAAATCAAAATATGCATCTTTTATATAGTAGAGTATTGTGAATGGAATTTATAAATTATTTAAAATAACATCGATTGTCAAAAAATGAATCCAATGAACATAGTTGGTGCAAGTTCTATATATAGAACAACAAATTTCATACAGTTTGGATACCTGTTTTTAAGAAAATAATGTAAGATCACATAGGATGATTTATACCTAAGGTATAATATTTATTTAAAATGGGTTTAGATATTCAGTATTTTTGATTTTATGAAATTTTTTAAACAAAACTATCGTACTACAAAGTATTAATCTGTCACAGTTCTTGTTATAAGTATAATTTGGATCGGTTTAATACTAATCACTATGAAACAAATCATGCATGAAGTTCAAATTGAATACACTCCCAAACAAACTGATACTCACTATACTGGTACAGGTTTCTTGACGTAATGTGGTACTTCTTTGATGATGTTAATCACCTTTGGCACTCTGTGCGGTACAGGTACAGGAACATGTTTATAGATGGGCACGATGTACGGCTTGGGAATATTCACTTCCACAGGAACTGGTACTCTCTTCGCTACTGGTACGATTTTAGGCACGTGGATGAAGACTGGTTTCGGTACCCGTACTTGTACGGGAAGGCCAACGAATTTCGGTACTGGCACGGCCTGCTGGATCGGGAGGGCGGTGAAAAATGGAATGGGTTTCTGGATGTGCTTGATCACAGGAATCACATGGGGTACACCAAATGGTTTTGCTAAAAAGAATTATGTCGTATTTAAGAGAGTTATATTTTAAGGTGCATGTACTCACTTGAAACTTCAAAAATCGTTCAAAATATCGAATATTTTTGTATTGCTTAATAATGTTCTCTGACCCTTTAGTTTTCAAATGATACCAACATGTTGTCAATATTAGAAATATTTCTCGAGTTATAATTATTTTTCTTAAGGTGCTTTCATTAAAAACTCTTTTTTAAACTCATTTTATGAAGAATGATATTTTTCCACTATGTAGCTTCATTCAAACAATCATAACTCAACAAGAAATGAACCAAATACAATTATTTATATATCAAAAGAATCTGTATGAAATAACGGATGTTTTGTGCCTAAATCAAATTAATATTTATAGAAATAAATTTATAATAGCTATTTAAATGTTAAAATCACAGAAAAAATCTCGCTTTTTCTATTCATTGTTGATGAAAAAATTGTTATAAATATATATAGTTTTTTTTAAAACTTGATTGAGGCAGACAACATGAAGACTAATATTAGGCATAATTTCCAATTAGAATTGTGTGTCTGTACAAATTAGTATTTAAGTTATCATGCTTCAAAAATATGCTAATTAACTCATTAAATATTATTTAATTAATTAATAATTAGTGTAATATGAGTTTTTATCACTAAAATGAGTTTAAACATGTATTAATGACAATACTGTAAAAAAAATGGTTTTTTAAAGTTAAAATTTAAAAAAATTCTTCTAGTGTGTACGTACACCTTAAGTTTATTTGTTTACTAGTTGCTTTCAGGGACCAGCTAGTTCACCGGGGACATTGGTTATATTTAATTACAATTAAATAATTTAAATATGATAATTTAATATTGTCTATGAATCCGCCAAATTGTTAGACTTTAAAGCCGTGCTATATTAATTGTCTGAGATATGTTTGGTTTTTGGAATACATGACCCTTACTAATAAAAACTAGTCCTACGATATCATAGCGCTATTAAAATGTAAATGCACGTAGTATTCTATCTTCACTTTTTTATTCTCATGTAAACTCTACAGATATTAAGCAGAGTTTTTAATTCAGGAAAAAATTTTAAGTTTACTAAATTGATATAATTAAAAAGACATTTAAAAAAAATTGAAAGGGTGTAAAATCTTTGTGTCCGGGAAGTGAATGCTTTAAAATGCGAAATTTCGCTTTATTTTTAATTAATTAATTTTGAGATTAAAATGTGAAATAAACCCTTCAATGTGCACATTTCCATTGCCTCATCTATATATGATAGCAGTAAATGAAACAATTTGTCCTACAGAACACCAATATACATAAACTTATCTTTATTATTTGTAGAGATTTATTTTCATCGGCTCCGTTAGCTTTTACAAAACATTAAAAGTTGTCTAGGAAGTTCAAAATAAGGCGAACTGTGTAAAATAATACGCAAAAAGAATTTAGCATTAAAAAAGAACTTGTATTGTTCATTATAGCTTAGAAAATGAAGTTATGAGTTTAATTTAAGAAAAGATGAAAGTAGATGGAACATTATCACTTTTAAATATTGACGTTATAATCGCTAAGTTCATTTTTAACTTTATTTTATTTGAGTTCATAACCCACATTAGCTAATAGATTTAGTTTTAAAGAAGACAATTAACTCATGAACATCAAAGTTTTTACTAATTTTAATAGATTGATGATATGATTTCGCGTGAAAATTACAAGGAAATAAATTGGCAACACAATGGGTGTCTAAGTTTTTAGACGAAATTTGTTCATAAGAATGGCGATAAAAGAAAGGTTTAAGTATTTATAAAATCGGAATAATGTCTTTTAAATGAATTTATATTCTCCTAATGATCGTATCAGTTAAAACCTAAGCCTGATTGAGACATTATAAAGCATTGCAAAAGAATGAGCACTTTGTTGAAGAGATCATATCAGTTAAAAACTAAGCCTAACTGAGGCATTATAAATCACATTTCAACTCTTTAAAGATGTTCATATTACAACATTAAGAAGAAATTACCTATATTTATCTTAGATAATTACTGCAATTACATGAGTTTATTTTCTGTGATAGTCTTAGACGATTCTAAAAGGAGACTAATCCTAAAAACATATTTGGTTCCGCGCTGTTGCTCCGATATAGCTTTTAAATGTTTAGGTGAATCCTAATCTTAGAACACACTGGCGCAAACTAGCCCACTTGTTCGTTATTCTTAATAATCCCAATATGGGTTTTTTCCCTTTCCTTTTTATTTACTGTTTCAGGGCTTTGGAGTTCTCATTAGCATTATTAGTCGTGGTCTGATTGTAGCCTTCAACCTTTTTTGAGCTTCGAAAGTAATTTTATTGCTTTCGTATTCGAAATGGTCTCTTAAAGGTAGAATATTTTGTTTCTTTCTGCTGATGGTGATTTCTTGGAAAGAGCTCTTCATTTTTGTTTTAAGGTTTTTGACTGTGTGAAATGTTTTTATTATTTTAATAAACTGGCAACAATTTGCATCATGCTCTGATTGCTATTAACAAGAATTTTTTATTTGAGTTCTCGACTTTTAATAGTATCAGTGTTTGTTATCGAACATGCTTTGTTTCAAATTTATAGATCTAATGTTTTTTAATATTGATTTGAATTAATCTATTTGAATGTTCCGAAGAAAGTATTTTTTTTTTCAAAAGACCCAAACTGGATCAAAAGTTCTCAATTTAAATTAATTGGGGAAAAACTTTCCATAAAAGTTTGTAGATCGTTGCTTACAGCAAATTATAGAACATTATTAAATTAACTTATAAATGCTAGCGAATTAATATTTTTTTTTAAAAAAAGGGGATATTTAAAAATATATTTTAATATTAGCTCCTCTTTATAATTTTATATAGAGAGGTTAATTTTATAATTTTTATATTTTAAATTTTTTAATAAATATCACTTACTCTTTAAGTATAAAATTATGGTTTAATGGCGACCAAAAGATGCCAAGAAAAGCTTTTCGCCAATTTGGCAATATCAATCGTCAAACTATAAAGCGTTCTCATAGCGTACTTGAGTATAATTTTATAATTTGGTGACATTTTTTCTTGGTCGCCGTCAAAATTGAAATGTCCCTAGCATTACAATATAAAAAGCTTCATAGAAAAAAAAATGTATCACGATTCAATAAATAGCATTCCAAGCTTATGCTGAAAGTAGAAAGAATATATATGTGTGTATATATTTGTGAAATTAGCATATATATATATATATATATATATATATATATATAGTTATTTGTAATTTTCTACAAATTCTATAATTTTTGTTTGATCGGGATGAATTATGGTTCACTTGCTCTTCAAAGAGAAAGGTTTCTGTTAGTTTTTTTTTTTAAATTTAAAGCGATTAACTTTTATTTAATACATTTTAATTAGGTTTTTGGTATTTTTAAATAAAATCGTCCTAAAGCATTATCTAAAAAAAGCTTTTTAAAAATATTTCAAAACTTAAAAATTATCGATTATCTTCATATCTTCATACACAATAAGTGATAATGCTTTTATTGTTATGGTGTAATTCAAACTAATTCCTTTGTTCTATTACACCATCCAATCGCATGTTTTTTTTAAATGTTAAGATTTAAAAAAAAACATTCTCACACAGTAATTTGTATCATGCTGATTCCATTAATTTCTTATTTTTCAGTCTAATCAAATAAGAAGGTGAAATTTTTAATAAATAATCCCATATTAAACACATAGCCGTCTGGAAAGCTCATATCCTGGACGAACAAGCATGGTGTGTGGAAAGCGGTAAGTATAATAATATAAATTTGACTTATGAAAGTATGATTTATATTATTAATCTTTTTATGCAATACTTACTGAAAGTGAGAATAAGAAAGCAGAATTTTGATAGAATTTGTTAATTCTGGAAATAAAGTAATTCGAGTATATAAAAAAATAAGAATATAATAATATAAAAATCTGGGTTCAAAATAATGCATTCTTACCAATGGCAAAAGGCTTGAAATACTTTACATATCTCGGCACTGGAACAGACACAGGTGCTGGAACAGGATGAGGTACTGCGATGTTCTTAATGGTATGTTTTACAACGGTTTTTACAGGTTTATCCCATCCTCCATTTCGTAGATCACCCCCAAACCCGTCACCATGACCACCAGAGAAACTGTCCGAATGACCAGAGTAGCCATCGCCTGAATTAGAAAAGCCATCTTGTGAACCAGAATAACTTTCACTGGGACCTGAATAGCTTTCACTATATGACACACTGTTGTAACCTCCTCCACCACTGTAACCTCCTCCACCATTGTAACCGTTACCATTCATGTTACCATCGTAGTTGTTACCATAATTTCCCATCCCACCATTTTGATAATCTGTACCAGCAGAATATCCACCCATATCTCTGTTTGTATAATCAGCAGCTGAAGCAAATCCTCCACCGTCCAGTTTTGCATCTTGGGATGATGCTTGTGGAACTTCTTGCCATAGTTTCTTTTCGGCTTTTTGAACAGCTGCTAATGTGTTAGTGGAAAGAAGACATAATGCAACAAGGGTTTGTAGTAGATACATGTTGACAGTCTTTAGATTCTGAAAAAAAAAGAAAAAAAAGGTTTCAGTTAAAGATTCAATTTAAAGATCAAATCGCTAGAACTGAAGTTCACCAGAAATGTTTAGCGGAAATATTAGTCATATTAATACAAAAAAAAATCATTTGAACACCAAATCTTAGCAATATGCATTTCAGAATAAGAATAACGAAACAAGAACAAGAGGTAACGAAAGACATAAAAAGTTCTAAATGTAAATAATAAATTAAGAGATTAATTTAATTAATTAAAATTAAAAGAATTATTCCCTGTGTAATTTAATTTAACCATGGACATGTAATAATTCGATAATAATTATAAAACACTTATATCAAACTTTAAATATATCGCACATTTTTCGCTATGGTTCCTATTTTCCTATAGTAAAGTTCGTAAATTTTGATTTTAAAAATACTATTGGTTCTCAAATTGTATGTATAGTAACGTTAAAAACTTATAATTATTTCATAAAATACCATCCACATGAAATAACGGATAAAATTACTAAAGTCTGCGATTAATTTGGAATTCGAAACATTAAATAATTATTAACTAAGAAGAAATAACTAAGAATATATATTTATGTTTTAAAATAAAAACTTTTTTTTTCCTCATTTGAAAGAAATAATTTAATTAAAAAATTGTAATAAATTCTAAAAAAAACTGCAAGACTTAAGAATACGGTACAGTTATTCGCCAAGCACTCATAAGTTCTCAATTATTACAAGGATTATAACATTTGGCAAGAAATCAGCAAAAAGAAAATATTTCTTTTTATTGTTTAAGTATTGTTCGCTTTTATATCGCAGTCATTAAATGAACTTTTCTCAATTTGCTTATGTGGCTAAGATTTAATTTTTTTTTCGTAATTTGTTGCTGACATTACTTAAATAATTTTCACAGTTCATGTCAACTTAATGATTTAAATATTCACTACTTTAACATGATAACTTTTATAAAGTTTTGTTGATTTTATATAATTGTGAAAGTTTATTAACATATGAAATTTTTTCTTATTTAATTTAGTATTTGTTACTTTATGAAATAACTAATTGAATCAGAAATTGCTTGCGATTTATTGTGTATATTATACATACATTATATACAATGACGATCTTATTTTATGATTAAGTATATTAATTAATAATGAATTATAATTAAACTGAAGTAAAAATTCATTTCAACGTCAAAAATAGCTTGCAGTAGAAATCACCTGAATCTTTCGCTAAAGTATTTTAGGCGTTCTTTACTTTCTCATATGAATTAAGATAATAATAAATGCTGCTAATTAGATGGATTATCAAATTATGAATGAAACAAATTCGAAAGTAAAGGAACTAAATTAATTCTCACAAAAGAATTAAAACCATTTTTACCTTCAATGAAAATGTTCTTTGAATATAGGAAAAAAATTGTGTATCCAATACATTTCACAAAACTTTTTAACAGAAAGACAACCAGCTTTATCTGCAAAATCTACAGCAAAAATTAAGTTAAAAGATATACAACCAAAGATATGTCGACCACCCTGTTTTCTTAGAAAAGTTCCTACTGACTAAACAAAAATAAACACTGTCATTTTAAATATTTCTAAAAGTCATCAATTTTAGGGAACCATTTATAAATAGACCAAAATTTCCAAAGCTTTTTGCAGATAAATAGCATCTCATAGTCTTCCTCCAGTTTTACCTTGAAGCAATTTTGAAAAGCTGGTATTTAAATGCTATGTCCAGTAAACTGAGTAAGCAGATGTGCTTAGATCCGCTCCAGGAAAGGCAAATAGTACGTGACTCCTTTCTATCCACTTTGTTTCATCCTAAGTGGTTTAAAGAGGGTTTATGGATTTTAGCTTTGAATTTTCACCAAAATATCTTCCCGCAAGAAGACTGAAGAAGCTAATACTACTTATTTAGAGTTTTGCCCTCTTAAAATTTTCCTTATTGGATTTCGTGCACTAAAATTATTGTTCCCGAACTTTTTTTTGTTATATGTCAATAAAAAAAGAATTTCCCTTTATAAATTTAATACCGTATTTTATACCGTTTTTGTCAAATTGCATTTGACAAATTCATTATCTTGCAGAATTTGGAATGAATATTACATACATATAAATTAAATTACAAACCTTTTTATTTGATTATAAATCTGTGGAGGTTCTAATTCCATTTGTTATAGCATATCTAAGCAAATATTAAAGTCAGGTTCACGATAAAGAGGAAATATGCGTTTTCTATTCGTTGAAAGGGCCTTGGTACAATTGGGCATCATATGTGGACATCAAGTGGAATTTTAATTTAGTTACTATAAATCTTTGGAATTCCCTTCCTAGTGGACTTTCAGGGACTTAAACTTGTGTTTGACTTAGATAAAAAGTAAAAATTATTACAACAACTTACTAGCTCGATCCAGTCTTAACCTTAACAGACATATCCCAAAATAGCCATTTGTTGCTTAAAAATAAGACATTTAACTAAACTATACTTAATCAACAACAAATAAATTAGTCTTAAATCAACAATATCACAGCAATCAATTTGCTGCAAATGCTCGCATTAGTCTACCATTTTTTGAATAATGCTTGTTAAGAAAACTGAAACAAAGCTGAGAATTTGCAATTTCTTCCTAACTCATGCTCTTCAAATGTGCCCAATCATATCCCATTAGTCCATAAATGCCCATTGTTGGGCTCTTATAATATTATGCATGTAATAGCATATAATAAAAATAGTTAGTTTTAAAAAAATCTAACAAACCCTGAGGAACTTCTCAAAGCTAAAAGATTTCAGGTTTAAATCATAAAAGAAAATTCATAGTCTTATATAATTTTTATCCAGGGAATTATAGATGAGATTGAATATGAGAGCTCTAATATTTCAGATGTATATAATTCTTTATGTCAAAACCAACACTAATGATTACTGCATTAAATATTGATTGAAAGAATAATATGTTATGTATCTAAAGTATTGGTAATGAAGAAATCATTTTCCAGTTTAGAAAGTTGATAATCATCAGTTGTTTGGAAAAGAGTGCAGCATAGTACAAATAAATTTAAAGTACACATAATTAAGTATTAAGAATTTACTAATTGTATGAAATCTCCTTCTAGATTGGTTTTTTATGATACAAATGTCGTTTTCTGTTTCTTATCTGATAATGCTCAATTGTTGGATAAACAGTTTTAATTCAGCAGAATTTTTTAAAAAATCGTAATTGTAGTGATTTAGATAATTTACTGATAATTGACCACATGTAATACAATGCAGTCTTTCTCTTATTTAAAATACATAGATCCTTCTTTAATACACAGATAGAGTTGCCCACCAGGCGTTAACCATCATAATATCCAATTATTGAAACGCATTTTTAACAAAAGTGGGCTTTGCTTAGCCAGCCATTTTTAGGCATAGATTTTTTGGAGATAATCGGAAACATCTTCTGAAATGTTATTTCATTGTTATTTTGGGTACTTCATAATAACCTGTTGCTTATTAAACGCTTTTTGTATATTAAGCTTCAAGAACACGTGTATTCAAGGTGAAATATGTATTTTGTTGAAAGGAAAGACGAATTTTTTGAAACGTCGTTGTGTACTGTTAATCGTGATGATGTATATCATTTTCTAAGAAACAGAATTTGATAATGACTGTTGTTGGATAGACAGTTTTAAGTGAGAAAAGCCTCAGAAAAGACAAGCATTTGAGGTTGCTTAGATAATTTCTTGATAATTGAAAGCTTGCATGGAAGTTTATCCAATTGTTATATATTATCCTTATCTCGTTTCTGAGTAAAAATAATTAATAACTACAGTAGTTGAATAATAATAATAAGTTAAAAATAGTTTTTTATCTTTATCAACCGTACATTGAAAAATATATATCTTTTATGCATACTTTCACGAATTTGTATATATTTATTTAATACCAATGTCAGAGATTCTATGAAAAAATATTACTGCTGGGATTTAACAGTGAACTGTATTGTACATGAATTGGGCTATGAGATTCACAAGTCAGTTCACATTATAACCAATCAGTAAAATTAGATTAATTAGCTGTTTGTCTTTATCAACCATACAATGAAAAATATATATCTTTTATGCATACTTTCGCGAATTTGTATATATTTATTTAATACCAATGTCAGAGATTCTATGAAAAATTATTACTGCTGGGATTTAACAGTGAACTGTATTGTACATGAATTGGGCTATGAGATTCACAAGTCAGTTCACATTATAACCAATCAGTAAAATTAGATTAATTAGTTGTTTGTCTTTATCAACTATACAATGAAAAATATATATCTTTTATGCATACTTTCGCGAATTTGTATATATTTATTTAATACCAATGTCAGAGATTCTATGAAAAAATATTACTGCTGGGATTTAACAGTGAACTGTATTATACATGAATTGGACTATGAAATTCCCAAGTCGGTTCACACGATAGCCAGTTAGTAAAATTAGATTATTTAAAATACTTAGGAATTTAAAATTCAAAAGGAATAGACATTTTAAATTGCTTAAACATTTTACAGATAATTAAAAGCAATTTCAACCCCACATCAAAACATAAAAAAGAAAGCTTTTGATGTGGGTTAATAATTCTTTGACATCAGGAAATAATTTCTTCATATTTTTTTATTCTTGCGGGTTAAGTCAAAATATAGTACAAATAGTAGCAAATATAACTATATAAAAATAATTTAGTCGGGAAATATACACTTATCAAATGAAATGTTAATTATTTATCAAAATTAATAAGTGAATCATGAATATTGTTCCGCTATAATTCTTTGAATGCACTATATACTCTTTTTTTAACATCCGGTTACACTGTAGCATAAAGCTTCAAAACTGTTACACCGCAACAAAAATCTCACTTGGTTGACAACCTGGTATAATTCCGACGAAAAAGACTTAAAACGTCTGAGAACACGAAACAATTTGTCTGTAACTTACCATCCATGAACATTTAGCGTGCTGCCTTATTCTCAGCACTTTTGTGCTACATTCTCACAGCCTAAAAGTGCTCAAGCGAGCTGTTCGGCAGGCTTCCTGAGAGATAGATAATCATAATATTCCGGTTAGATTTTTTTTCTGTGATGCCAATTAACTACTTTTACGACGAGGTATTTGCATAAGTATTGTGGATTCTGAGTGATGGTTCTCAGCGATATTGTGATTTGCAGTTGTCATCACAGGTTCAGTCATCCTTGAAAGAGGTAACTGAGGACTTTCTCACAGTCAAGGTGACGTTGTTTCAAGCCATTGCACATATCGGTTGAGGATGCCATTGATATCGAAGTAAATTTTTGCCTCGAGGCTTGTATCTTGGTTAGGCTGTGTTTAACCTATTCCCTCAAATGCTGTAAAACTTATTAAATGATTTAAAGAAGGATGAAAATGCATATTTAGAGAAATCTGTATGCGTAAGACGGAATTGTTATCAATTCATATTTGTGCTTATTTTGTGTCGAAGATTCGACAGAGTTATCTTCTTATTTAGGTTAATATTATTGATAAGAAAAACATAAATAACACATACGAGAACAACACTGAAAAGTAATTGCTTTTATTTCATATGTAATATAAAATAGGATTAGTTTCATAATTTTATCGTTTTAGGGAAGATTTAGAGCGTTCTTTATATGGGTAGGATGGAATTGTTATGAGTTTGAAATTACGTTTTTGTTTTTAGTTTGTGCCAGGTGCAAGAATTCCTTTATGATTGTTTTCTTTAAGAATTCAGATAAAAAGAAATTGAGTAATAAACTGGAGGATTGAAGAAATAAGTATAATTATTTGTTTATAGTTTTCATTAAAGAATGGAAAATTAATCAATATTAATAAATGACTTAAAAATGAATGAAAATTTGCTTAGAGGTATATATCTGTACGCATAAAAAAGAATGGTTGATTCTGCTTTTCATAGTCATTTATTTCGTTACTATTACAAAAATTCATAAAGAACTCATTAGAATTTAAGATTTTCATTAAATATAAAACTAACAACATGTAAGAGAACAGAATCATGAGATATTTATTTATTTCATATATAAAATAAAATAAAAATAATAAACATTTAATGCGAAGTTGAAAAGGCATATTTAGAAGAATACGCCTTTTAAGAAGGAAGAATCAGACAGAACTTTTAAGAAAGGAATATAAAAAGGGAATTTGATGCTATGCTTGCATTTATTTTGAGACAATTGCAAGAATGCATAATCATTCTAATTGTATAATTTTTGAATAGGGAAAAATAAACAATACATATAAAGACGTAATTACGAAATATAATTGCCCGTTTATTTTACATGTAAATTACTGGTATTATCAAAGTCAAAACTTATTTGGATACTATCTTATAATCATTAGAAATATATTACGAATATCTGTTTTCTAAATATTTTTGAAATTGTTCCCTTTAATTTGAAAAATAGCGTTTTGTCTATTATTTTCCCTCTTAATTGTAGTCTTCTTCTTATTCAATCAGTTTAGTCTTAACTTTAAGAATAAATCTTCTATTTGTCCAAATAATTTCATTATTTTCCAAGTTTTTTGTTTTATATTTTATTTAGTGGTTTAATTCTAATTCTTATACAAGATCATAAATTACATATTTGTGTATTTATGTAAATTCTTGAATTTCTGTAAATATTTTTAATATCGTTTTCTATTTAAATTGAAATAATTCATGTTGACAAATTTTATTAGATTTAGTCTAATTTAAACTTTATAGAAGTTTTCTGAATTTATTATAAATATAGATAGTTTGATTGTCTTGGTTTTGATACATATTAGAATGTGTACGATAAATTTCATATTAGGATCTTACTGATTTGATTCAAAAATTTGAACAAAAATATACCGGACCAAGTATTTTCTTTGCCATCGGATAACAGTTCAAAATTACAAGACCAAATTCGTAAATTTTATTAGAGAAGAAACTGAAAGATTAGATATCATGTTCGTAAATTTTATTACAATTATGAGATAAAAATTCTAATAAGAACATATTTCTAAATTTTATTAAAAATAAAAGCGCTTGTGAGATCATATTATAATTTTTACTCTTTGTTTACTGAATTATATTACCATAAATTTTTCAACGTTAGTTTGACATTTTTAGTTAAGTTCTGGTGCAAAATAAGTCCAGGAAAAAAACTCTTTTTTTAATTAATTAAAATAAACGAACTAATTTTTTTAATAATTCGAAATCGTTCATTTCTACCTTTAATTGATATCTACTGCTTGTTGTTTCAACTACACTCGGGTTCTTTTGAGTACCGTAAGAAAGAATAGACATATTATGAAGATATGAACCTAATTTAAACGTACTTCTAAGTACTAAGTACTAAGTAGAGGGTTCGAAGAAACATTCTAACAGAGTTAAACTAAAAATATTATCGTAATTATCACATTTAATGATAGAAATTAATTTTAATTTACTCAAATAAAATATAAAAATATAGAGCTGCAATAAAATGGATCATTATCTTAGATGCACATTTTTATCCAATTGTAAGCTTCTCATACCCTTAAAGGAGTTTATTTACTTAAAATTTTTTAATTGTCTCGATATAAAAAAATCACAGATAAAACTAAAATTTCTTTATTTTTTCGCATTTCTCAAATAAAAAATAAGATATACTAAGACTATTGCCACTAGACAAAATAGCTAAAAAATATGACATTAAGACTAATTTTTAGCACTATCTTCCTAAAAGTGTATTATTTCATATATGCCACCTTAAATGCTTTTTTAGATGGAAGATTTTAATAATAGTTGGAAAAAATAATACGCTAATATGATATATTTTTATTCAATTGATATGAAATGAGTAGTGGAAAAATTTATCCTATTTCGTTAATTTATCAATTGACAATCATGTTGAATAATTTTAACATAGAATTCGACTTATTCATAAGTTTTCACAATCAATTTTCAACATTTTTCTTGTTACTTTTTCTTATGCGAAATATTAAAAAAAAGGTATTCTAATCTTCAAAATATTCGATTTTTAAATTTTAATGAATGTCCATATTTCAGGAATCTCCGAGTTTAAAACAAACATTTTTGGAATTATATCATTCTGCATTAGAATCCCATAATTCCACAGTGCTTTGAAATAGACAAATGAACTTCTGTAGATAGTCTTTACACCGAATTTATAGATTCCTGTCATATTTTGATGGAAATCCAAACGAATCTCGGGAAGTATATCTGCCTCACTAGGAGCAAATGAATATGAAAAAACCAGCCGTAATGGTCTCCCGAAACTTTCTCGCATGTTCTCAGATAAAGGTCTTATCCTATTTCCACCACATAAGGTTGAGTAAGGCCACGAATACACAGCATTGGTAAACGATGGTTACGAAATATAGATCTTTGGCTTAAATCCAGCAATTAACAGGCTCTATGGCGAGAATATGCATTTTAGATGCCCCTTTGAGGTCGATTGACACCAAAATTTGGCACGAAACTGTAGAGGTAGTCAGAAGATAATATAATGAATTTCATTGATTTAAGGCATTTCGTTTATGAGTTATTGCGCTTGCATGCATGCAAAAATACATATCCATAGACGTTCAACCATTTGACGGATTTGGCCATTAATTCTTTGCATGCTATTAATACATATGTACAAGAAAATCGAATATATATTTCGGATACCTTTTCTTCCAGACAGAATTAAATCAAAATTTGATGATAAACTAGTGAATCAAATTTTATTTACCTAGCTCTTTGCGTTTTATAGCAATCAGTTTCAATTGCATTCGAACACTTAGACAGACAGACTTCATGTGAATGATTTTCATGCAAAATTTAATAGAACTCAACAAGTTTGCTCGTAAATATATACTGATCGAAGCTACCGAGATAGTCGCATGATAATAACAAATTTCATTTATTTTTGTCATTGTGTTTATGAATTATTGCGTTCACAAGCATGCGAAAAACATAACGACAAACGATCTAACATTTAACGGATTTCGTCTCAAAATTTGATAAGTATCTATAGTTTAGATGTTAAACCTAAAATATAGATATCAAATTCGAAACATACTTAAAATTAGAAACAAATTTTATCTCTAGATCTTTTCTTTCCGTATTAATCGAGTTCACTTGTATTAGAATAGAAATACAGAAATACTTCCTGTAAATGAATTTCGTTCAAAATTTGATACAAAAATTGCAAATATTGTCTTAATTCCATATACCAAATTTCTGTCTCGACTCGCAATTGAGTTATCATGTGCGCAGACAGACAGACAGACAAAACGACATAATGCCAAAAATATGGTTTTTGAACTCATAGAAGTCTGAAAAGTGGCGATTCATCGAAATCTCGAGTTCGAATTTTTTGACGATTGCTATAAAAAATATCGCATTGTAGTCCTAAAATGATCTTTTTTATTTTGTCCAAAACTTTGAAATACGAATTACCACAGCCCTTATGTTTCAATTTAAGATAAACAATTAATAAACATGCATATTGCAAATAATAACAAACATAAAAACCGTTAATAACAAACAAAACCGTTTTCAAAATTTCTTATAAGTCATTTTTTTTATGATTATTTATAAATTGTTTTATCTGAAATTGTCTTCTAAGATAAAAACTTTATATTGAAATTTATAATCTAAATCATTGTGTTTTTAGGATTTTAATTAGTATTTTTTTTATCCTTTATCAGTATTTAAAGTAGTGTTTCCGATATATTTTTGTGATAAAAATATAAAAAAGAAATAACTCCAATTATAAAATGAAGAGGAATAACTAAAATAAACAATGCTGTAATAGTAAATCAGAAAATTAAATCTTTCTTAAAGTTATATTTTGTAGGACTAGTGTTTCTTTTGAAGACAATTGTAAAATAAACAACTTTATTATTATGGGAATCTATTGATTGGAAATTGATCCAGATACTAAATAATAATACAAATGTAGCTACGGTTTAAATGCCATATAAAATATATAAATTGTTTAAAGAATAGTTATGGTAATTGTTATAAAATAGTATTATGAAATAATGCTGTATCTAAAAAATGATTTCATTAAAATGACTTTAATATTTTCTATTCAATGAAAAACTACACTCATAAGCTCATTTTTAATTTTTTATTTAAATAATTTTTTACCTTATATAAATTTCTAGCTATTATTCAAATTTTAATTATACTATTAATATAAATTTTGAAATACAGCATCAGCAAACAGAAAGCCAGATTTTAAAAATCTGAGAATTATTTGATTTTAAATTTTAAATTATTGCTAAAAATAACGAATCATAAAGTTTCAGTGAATATGACATTCAGACGATTTCCATTTTTAAATTAAAAATAGAAAAAGTAACTATTTACTGTAAAGATATTTCAATACTAATTTTATCCTGTTACTTCTAAGCTTATACGCTTGATTTCAAAAGTAAAACTATCCTGTATATCTTCCCAATTAGAACCACAAAAAAATCAAAGTTATCTTCAATTCCAGTCTAAATCAAAAGCATTACTAATTGCTCGCCATGGTTTTCCAGATAAATTTACCTGTAACATACGAAATGAAACATTGACCTTAATTATACTTTTATTAGTTATTTTATGTTGTGACGTAGTTATAAAAATACAGTATCATCTCAAGCATGAATTTTTTACAATTAGAATTTAGCTGAAAACTCGGTTTCAGAAAAGGAAGAAATTGAACATATTCGAATTCTTAATCGGAGGAATACTTATGAATTAAATTATAATGATTTATAAGTTCGCTCTTTATAATTATGTTTTTATGAAATTTTTCAATTTCATAACTTTATTTCTACACAATAAAACTCTAAGATGAATATTTATTAAAAATATTTTATAGATAATCAAAGTTTTAGTTTTGAATTATGTTTATTTGCAAAATATAATTGAAAACGAAAAACAAATAAAAGTAGCAAAATATTTTTTTTTATTATAACAAAAAAAATGTTTATGAATAAAAAAAAAATCGTTCATTTTTTTAACGTCAATTCTTTTATTTTGATGAATTTGAAAGTTTTTTTTTCTTTTTAATTTCTGAATGTCAATTTGTTATAACAAGTAAGAATGTGCAGACATATATGTTTAAACTTTGAAAGATTTTCTTTTGTTTTATTTAACTACAATGAAAAAAAAATGCTCATTTAATTTTGTAAAACAGTTTTCAACAATGCAATACTATTTAGGAGAAATAAATAAATTCGAAATGCTTTTTATATTAAAGATAACTGATATTAAATATAAAAAGAATTACAAAATTTAAAATAGAAAAATATTATTCGTCTTCAAACAATTTTGATGATATACAGTGGCTCAAAAAATTGAGAGTACACCTTAGTTTTACTTCATAAATCAGACTTTCAATATAAATAACACATTACCGGGAAGTGCAAACATGTTTTTATTTTTACACATAACAAATGGTTTAATTTAGAGTAAAAATAAAGAAAAATCAACGAAAAATTTCTAAATTGAAAATTTTAAGAAGCATTTTAAATAAACATACGCAGAATTTTGCCTCAAAAAATTGAGAATACACCAATGAAATTTTTGCAATATCACGCATAGAAATAAAGTGTCACTATTAAATTGCATGTCTTTTGGCTCTTATAATGGCCTCTAAACGTCATGCTACCGATTTGACCAATTTTTGGTGGTATCTGAAGATATTTTACCCCATTCTTCTTGCACCACTTGTTTTAAATGGGTTTTGTTTCTAATTTTGTGTTTTTGAACCACTTTTTCGGGTATGGTCCACGAATATTCAATGGCATTGATGTCGGGGTACTGTGGTAGTGTGTGTAACTGCTATTTACAATGAAAAAGACACCATATTTTGAAGTTACGTGTATTCTGTTTGGGGTCGTTGTCTTACTGAAAAATGAAATTTCCATCTAAGCCCAAATTTTTAGCACTTTTCTTTAGATTTCTGCGAAGTATATCCAAGTAAACCGTATCATTTATAATGCCATCTATAAAAATTAAATTTCCTACCCCGGATGAAACCATGTAACCTCAAATCATCACGGAGTCACCATCATGTTTAATTGTAGGACGTACATTTTTTGGATACAAAGCAGTATTAGGCTTTCTCCATACAGTAAGATGGTTGTCACTGCCAAAACTGTTGAGGTTTCTTTCATTCCTAAATATAGATTTCTTCCAAAGGTTATTGGTCTTCAATTGATGAGTTTTTGCAAACTTCAAATGCTTTTTTTGGATTTACAAGATGATGAATGGTTTCTATCTAACAATGCGACTTTTATATCCAGCTTGTCTAATGGCATTTAGCACAGTTTCAGCACTTACACTTCTGCCTATCATTTGGAAAGTTTCTGCAACAAGTTGGAGGAACCATATGGTAGCAGCAATCTAAAGGAAAGTGTTAAAAATTTGGGTTTAGATGGAAATTCCATTTTCCAGCAGTACAACGACCCCAAACAGAATGCACGTAACGTCAAAATATGATGTCTTTTTCATTGTAAACAACAGTTACACACACCACCACAGTACCCTGACATCAATGCCATTGAATATTCGTGGGCCATACTCGAAAAAATGGTTCAAAAATACAAAATTATAAACAAAACCCATTTAAAACAAGTGGTGCAAGAAGAATGGGGTAAAATATCTTCAGATACCACCAAAAATTGGTCGAATCGGTAGCATGACGTTTAGAGACCATTATAAGAGCCAAAAGACATGCAATTTAATAGTGACACTTTGTTTCTATGCGTGATATTGCAAAAATTTCATTGGTGTATTTTCAATTTTTTGAGGCAACATTCTGCGTATGTTTATTTAAAATGCTTCTTAAAATTTTCAATTTAGATATTTTTCGTTGATTTTTCTTTATTTTTACTCTAAATTAAACCATTTGTTATGTGTAAAAATAAAAACATGTTTGCACTTCCCGGTAATGTGTTATTTATATTGAAAGTCGCATTTATCAAGTAAACGTAAGGTGTACTCTTAATTTTTTGAGCCACTGTATAAAAATTAAGATTAAAAATATGGTAGAAATATTGATAGCTTAATTAGTGATATTTAAATTTACATAAGTTATATGAAAATAGAAAAAAGAAACTAAGCATTACTTAAAACGTATTTTTTTCCTATTTACTATTTCACGTTTTAAATTTTAATTAACTTTAAAATAGGTTTTCTAATAATGAATTATGAAATATTTCCACTAAACTCTTCTCATTTACTCACTTCTAATAAACTACTTCAAAATTTTAATTTACTAAATTAATGTTTTTGTAAAAAAATAATTATCAGTATTTTCTCTATTCATGATATTTTTATTGACATTAAATAAATTCTAAAAATGTAGCATTTTCAATTTTTTTTAAAAAAAAATTCGATTTTCTTTTTTAAACACGTCTAATAAGAA
Organism: Argiope bruennichi; assembly: GCF_947563725.1. Lineage (NCBI taxonomy): Eukaryota > Metazoa > Arthropoda > Arachnida > Araneae > Araneidae > Argiope > Argiope bruennichi. The sequence continues at coordinate 92,404,952 of NC_079157.1, read as the reverse complement.
AATTGACAAAAAAATATTGGATCAAGCGAATGAATAAAGTTAATGAGTAAGTAAAGCTTACTTCTAAATAAGATCTAACGAAAATTTGCGAAAGAAATATTCGCAGGAAAATAATATTTGTTAATGCTGATTTTATGCAAATAACTATTAAAATATTAAAATAATTGATTTCAAATGGAAGCAATCCTTGAAAGTAGATCTTCCAAAAACTTGCTTAGTCAAACTGTATCACTCTTTTTTTAATTTATTGAATACGGGATTATAATACAGAAAACTTTACGTTAACATTGTATTATTTAGTGTTATATTTTTGCTCAACAATTTAGTTTTTTTCTTCACAACTTTAAATTATCATGATCTGAAGTTAGTTTTAATTTTTAATTTTCAGATAAGCTATTTTTCGTTATATGGACGTATATTTGAAGGAGAAAGTGTCTGAGTAATTTTTATATTTTACTGCTGCCCTTATTATATTTTTAAGTAAATAAAAGAATAATAACATTTTCTTGAACTTTTTTAGAAGATAATAAAAATATATATAAAATGCTCTATTCTACTTTTTTATTTATAAACTTTGTTTTCATAAACTTTGCCTATGAATTTGATTTTTATATTTGATCATTAGTTGAATATATAACACAATTATAAAACATGAAATCAAATACTAAGTTTATATTTTGAGATTAAGACATTATAACAAAATATTACAAAAATGGGGTCAATTCATGTGACGTAAAAGTCACATGTCATGTACCTCTTGCGCATGGCATTTAAGTTTCATCCGCACCGCTTTCGTCGATCAGTCTGCCATTAACGTTCTCCGCCAAGTATGAAGCGGATTTTTTGTTTACATTTGAAGTTATAATTTTTTAATCATTTTCTTTCCTCTTATTATGTGTTAACAGAAGAAATACTGGTGTGCTGATGGATTCATGCTTTAATGCGAAACACAAGAGTGACTGTCATGATAAAATGTTTTCTTATTTTCCTTTCAACAATTCTGACTTGGGTTGATAGCTTTGGTATAGATTTTTTCAAGCCTTCGAAGTCGGTGATATGCTTCGATCATTTTGAAGAATTCATTCAGTGTGTGTCCGTTTATTAAATATAGCTGTTCCAGTAATTTGTTAGAAAAACGTCGGTAAAAGAAATCAGTAAGTGATTAGCCGTCAAAAACAATCAAACAAAATCGTGAGTGCATTTCTAAATTACTTTATTCACATTTGATGAAATTTCTGATAATTTTGAATATGCTTAGAAGGTTTTAAAATGTTTACATGAATATTACATTGCATTTTTTTAAAAAATCTTATCTAAATTTAATTAATGTAAGTAAACAAACTCCTGTTGCAAAAATAACTGCTATAATTATAAACTTAGGTGGAAGTGAATATTACTAGTTTTCTAATTACATTTGCAGATTTGTGATGGATTCAAAGTGAATTTATGTCAAACAACTTTTCTATTGTTAAAAATGAAATGTTAATAGTTTATTGTATTTAAACTGAAATTGACTGTTATCATAATATTCTGTTATAACACTGTGCACCTCAGTGATTTTTGTTTTAATAAATAAAGGTCTTTTCATTGAAAATCAATTTCCATATCAGCATTTATTATATATTTTTTATTCCCAACTTCATTGCTACATGCATGTTTCACTTTTCTTCTTCTTCTTCTTCTTTTTTTTTTTTTTCTATTTTTTTAACATATCAAATTTGAATTATAAAATTCTGTAAAAGCATAAAAGTTTTTCTTCCAACTCCTCTTTACATCCTATTTAACTTCTATCTCTCTCTCTCTATATATATATATATATTTATCAGGACCTTATTCTTGTTTATTAAATTTTCTGTATTGTATGTTTTTGTTTTATTTTATGATATTCATTCAGTGTAATTTTTATCAATGTAACTTTAGCATTAAAAAAATTTCATAAATGTTCTGCTTTAAAAGTATATTGTTCAACATTATGTTTTTATTGGTGATAAAAAAAAAACCGTTGTTTAGTATTTAGGATGTTTCTGTTGAATAAAATTGATTTCATCATTTACATTAAAATTCTTTATATTTTTTCTAAGTGTCTAGAAAAATAAATGTTGATAAATAGTAAATCGTTTTTTTTTTTGAAAAAGTGAGTATATTGAAACATCCATTTGATCATATTTTTTCAAATAATTATCATATATATATTATATCTATATATTTTTTTTTGTAATGTGTAAATAAAAAATATGAAAGTGTAATTTTGTTTGTTTTTCTTTAATGAATTCTACAAATTAAAATGAAATTATTTATTCATAAGTTGCATAGATTTAAAAAAAAAGGTATCTATACCTTTTATATTTCATAATTTGAAAATGTAAACATAATTTATTCAATATATACTTATTTGAATCTCATGTTCTTTCCTCTGATCAAACTGAAAACATCAAAGTCTCAATATTAATAAAAATCATTACATAAGAAAAAAAAATGTAATAATTTTACTAGTAAGCTTTAAAATATTAACTTATCTAAGAGTAATAATTATTTTTAAAAAGAACTATATTTATAAGATTCAACATTCAATAACATGTAAAAAAGAACATATGTAATTTTTCAGAAATACTGCCATAGTCATTTGTCAAAATGTATCCTTTGATAAAAAAGGATATGGGAAAGGAAAGAATAAAGCAGCACCAAACGAATTAAAAAGCGATGTTAATTATTTATGCAAAAACAATAATTCCATTGAAAATGCATATCAAAATTTTAATATAAGAAATAAAATTATATATCTACTAAAATTTGTAAAAAATAATATATTTTTAAAAAAAATCGGAAGTTTTTAATAATTGATCGGATAGCGTAACGTTTACTAAACAATGGTTCAACCTTATTCAATCATTAACGTTATTGGCAGACATCCCGACATGCGCAGAACGGTTGAAAATTGAACAGAAACGGTTTGTTTGGTACTTGACACGTGATCGTGAATTGACCCCATAGAATGCTGAATTTTTCAAAAATTATTTCATTATTTTGGAAAATGTAACTATTTTGTAAAAGATTATAGATAGTTCTATTTTACTTCGAGAACTACGTCTACTGCGGTATAGTTTTAAGCAGAGTACTCAAGTCCAAAAAATGTTATTCAGTTGAATATTAAATGATTACTTTCATTTATGTATATTGACTTTTAAAAAAGACAAGCATAAGTATAAAAATAATTTTTTTAGAATAATTTTTCTTTAAAAACCTTCTATGTATTTATAAAACAGTAAATACCTCTTTTTTTAAATAGAAAAATTCTTTTGTAGAGGGTTTATTTCCTTGTAATATAATGAGAATAAAGAAAGATTTTTTTAATAACTTTAGAATTTTTTAAAAATATTTCTTATATTAATTTATATAGCAAAGCATTATTTCATTTTAAAAATGAAAAAATAATTATGTAATATAAATAAATATTTAAATTACTTCAAAATGGAGGAGAATAAACACAAGACTTACAATTCAAAGCATTCAATGAAGATTCGCTCTAATAGCACGTTAACATCCAGAACAAAGGCTAAGCAACAATAAACCACGTGCAACTTCAGTTTCCCGCCGTTTGTTAGAACGTCGAACAATTCTTCCAACTAAAGCAGGTGCACTTCACATACCGAATCGTTTGGATCCTTCTGTTTCGAGCTGTAATTCCATTCTGCCATGAATATGGGGTTGAACGCCTATTTACACCACCACTTGGGTGATTTCGGGGGAAAGGAGGACGGAGGATCGCCAATATTTACTGGAGTGGAACGCTTCGCCAAGGAAAAGATCATCTCCTTCATCACAGTGAAAACATTTCTCCTCCAATTATATTGAGAAGCCTATCCCACTTCTTTTGGGAGTAATTGGATCGGTTTATTGGGAAATTTGGGCTGTCTGTTTCAATTTCATTGCCAAAATTGATACCTGTGACCTTGAAACATTTCCCAAGATTGGATTAATATGAGAGGCGTCATTATTAGCAGATGGCTTTAAGCCACGGAGATTAACCTTCCTAATACAAGAAATTGCCTTTGAAACGTGGCTGTGCTAAGACAAAACAGATTTTTTTTTTTTTTTTTTTTTTTTTTTTTGGATATGGAACGGAAGATATGTATTAGGGATTATCTGAAATATGGTGAGAAGTGTGTCATATTATGATTTAGGAGCCAGCACGGTTACTGATTTATCTACAGGATTAGAGATAAATTTCTGCAATTGAGTAATAAAGCAATAATCAATCTTTTAGTATATAGGATGTCTTTTAATATCAGTTCTATTTTTGATCTTTCAGATCTTTATTAAATTTTATTTTCTTTCTGAAAGTTTTGGAACTTGGCATATATTAATGATAGCATAATCTTTAACTATTTTTTTAAAATGAAGTTTGGATTTTGCAATACAAATATTGGCAGATTTAGGTATTTTGATGCCACAGGCATAGAATATTATGAGATTTTATTTATTTTTTTGTAATAAACAGGTCATTTTTTTCTACAAATGCTTAATTTTATCAATATATGCCAATGACTTATTTTAGTTAATTTTTTTTTATTTTAGTAACTTTATGAAAATGTATATGCTTTTATTTATTAAGTACAGTCCGTACAAGTTTGCACTCATTATTATTTAAGTAAACGCTTGTTGTTTATGAATATAATAAACATTAAATTAGTTATGGTCTGAGCATAAAGAAAAAAGGATTTATATCTGACAAAATATGACTAGCGTTTTAGTAATTTATCATTAAGTTGAATGAAAATAATGTATATTTTATATTTGTCTACGAATTTATTATTTAATTAACAAATAGACTAGCATTTTTTTTTCAATTGATCTCTCTTCAGTCAAGCGACCTTTGATAACTTCCTAATTTGAAATTCGATACTAATAATAAAATCTTCAAAACGTTATTAATTTTATTTTGGTTTAAAATAATTAGATTTTTTTAACTTTTAAGAAAGGTGCATTTCTTTTATTGAGGTTTTTATTGAGTTTGAACTTAGGATGTTCCAGACGGAAAGAGATCGAAAATCAAGCCGATATAATGAATCGAAAACCGTGAAATTTCGTCAGTTTACCGCTGATCAGATTCAGGTGGAGCCATTGTCATGTGATCACAATTCGAAATTAAGAGCTCTATTCTAAAGTAAAACTTCTAAAATATTAAGGCAGGGTGTTTATCTGATTAAACTTGATTTATTATCTGGCAACTTGAAGAAGATAAAAAAAGATTGTTATTGTTAAACATACAGTTTTATGTTGCATATTTTTTTCTGCTGCATTTTGATAATTTAATTTCGTAATAAATTACATGGCAATTTTAAAGCGCATGAGTATTTTTTACTTATGTAGTTTGATATTCGATTTCATTGTTGTTGTAGGGCATAAAAATCTAAAACTCCTGGGTGAAAATGAATATGGTTTGAATTCAAAGGAATTCTTATAGCAATATAAGAATATATTGCGTTAATTTAGTAAGATAAAAATCCTTACACTCTTTTCTGTATTTCGTTAATTGAAGTTCGTAATAATTCTTATTGAATTTTTAACACCAAAGGAATATATATTTCTTCTACTGATAGTATGATTCTTTATTCCAATAGTGACATGAATTTAAGAATAAGACTAAGATTTACGAATAAAAATTCTTATTATTAAATTAACTATATTTTGAAACGGAAAAGCGTTCTTATATCAATAGTAATACAAGAATATACTGCGTTAATTAGTAATGCAAGAAAAATAATACTCTTTTTTTGTCACTTTTTGGTAATTTAAGTTCGTAATAAGTTCAATGGCATTTTTAAAACTGAAAGAATATATATATATATTTTCAACAGATAGTCTAATTCTTGATTTCAGTAGTTAAATACATTCATGAATATATTTGAAATTTCCGGATAAAAATTTTTTATATTTTGAATGTCAGATGCATTCTTATAGAAATAGCAATACAAGAATATATTGCATTAACTAGTAATGCAGAAATAATTCCTATAGACTCTTTTTTGTCACTTTTTGATAAATTAAATTCGTAATAATTTAATGGCATTTTTAACACCGAAAGAATATATGTTTCTTCTACAGATAGTCTGATTCTTTAAGTACTTTCAATAATTTTTATATATGATCGAATCAGTTATAGCCAGATTCTTAATGTAATTCTTGATTCCAATAGATTCATGCATTTAAGAATATATCTGAAACTTACGAATAAAAATTAGGTAAATTTGAATGGCAAAAGCATTCTTGTAATAATAGCATAATAATGCAAGAATTATTACATTCTTTTTTGTCACTTTTCAGTAATTTAAGTTATTAATAATTTGTATTGCATTTTTAACATCGATAGAATGTATATTTTTTCGATTGATAGTCTAATTCTTTTTAGTTTTCTGATTCTTTACTCATTTAGTAGTTTCTTTTAAGCTTTTAAGAATATATCTTAAACTTCCGAATAAAAATTACTTATATTTTGAATTGCAGAAGAATTCTTAAAGTAATATCAATACAAGAATATATCTTCTAACTCTACTTATATAAAGCTCAGTGTGTGTGTGTGTGTGTGTGTGTGTGTGTGTGTGTGTGTGTGTGTGTGTGTGTGTGTGTGTGTGTGCATTCTATATGTTGGATCAATTGGCATTTAATTACCGACTATTTGGTACATTTATATTCTGGAAAATTAAAGCATGCGATATAGTCGATTTCTTTTCAAAAAAATTATTACAATTTTTATTATTTGACAAATAAACGACATTTTAGTCATTTCCGAGGCAATTCTGAAAATATTATTGCACGAAAACGATTTATACATATTTTAGAGTTTTAAAAATCATTTTTAATTATATCAGTTAATTTTTCATATAAATTCTTCTTGAATTTTGGCAATTAAAAAAATTTGTTGTAGTTTTCAACAGTACAGTATACTCTCTTTAACCCTACGACCCTCCCGTTAATCACTCCTGCGCATTTTTTGGAACATATTATTTAGTAATAAGCCATTGTTTCCTTTTAAAACTAAGTATTGGCCCTTTAAGTACATGATTTATCTGTTTAAAGTGCGTTTTCTCAACACTTTAGCATTGTACTTTTCTCCTAAATATAGTGTTGCTTGTTTTCTACACTTGGAAATATGTATCAGTTTACATAATTCAGTGATGTTTATATGATTCTCTTAGTCCGGAACTCTCTATAATTATCTTTTATAATCTTTTTACATATGTTTCGGATTAGAGAGAATCTACTCAAAATTTAATTTTTGCGTTGAGATTAGAGAATATGTTGTTGAAATCTAAAGAAAAATTCTACTTACTCTCTCTGCAGGTGACATGAATTATGAGAAAAATAAAATTACATTTTCAGCGAAAAATGCGAATTAAAAAAATAGATAACTCGGCAATATGGAACGTAATTTTGTTAAAATTGTTCATTTATCCAAGAAAGAGAACAAGTAAGACTGTTTAAATAACAAATCTCTAATGCCTATTACAATTTTTTGGGACCCTTTTTTTGAGGGAATTATGAATAAAGTGAAAATTACAAACATGAAGTTTAAATAAAATGAAATACAACCAATATTCTTGGTGAAACTATTGATTATCGAAAGCGGAAAATGAACAATAAAAAGAAGTACAAACTTCCTCTTTATTTATTACTAGCCGCCTTTGGTGACCAGCCGGTTCGCCAATCTTAATGCACGATAAAATTGTAATAATTAAATTTTTTATGGAACTCCGATTTTAATTGCTTCTTCATTAAAATATTTTAAAACTTCAAATTTTAATAGTAATATAATTCACTCATAATATTATAAAGGCCTTCAGCCGTAACGTAATATGTATCTCTCTAATTTCTGTTAGCTCCCGTAGAATTTATGCTTTAAATTAAAGTGGGAATGATTAAACTGCAATAAATATAATAATATTTTTTTTACTGAAACGAAGCATTTTTTTTAAATATGAGTACTGAAAACAGAGCCGCTGAGTATTTACACCTTATGGACACTAAAGAATATTTTTCTTGATTTATATAATATCTCAAGAGGTTTTCAACAAAATTTTCTCAGATTCATCATGAACAGATCGATTCATTAACAATGTTTAGTTTTAAATGCATCAAAGACTAAAAAAAATAAATAAATAAACAGAATCATTTGAAATAATCTGTCTAAAATATATTAAGCCTTCAAAACCAAGTCCGTATCCTTTGTCAACAATAAGAACACAATGCGCATGCGTGAATTTTCAACGCCAATTATGGTAACGCAAACGCGTGAATTTTCTACGCCAGTTGGGGCAACGCTAGGCAGATTAGAAATTTTTAGTTTCCTTTATTCTGTTTTGTTCAAAAGTGCTTCAGAAGGAATCTGAAAGATCAATTCATTAACAATGTTTAATTTTAAATGCATCTAACACTAAGAAAATAAATAGAATCCTTTCTAATAATCTGCCGAAATTTTCTTAAGCAATATTTTCTTTAGCGTGGGAAAAAAAACAAAAAAACTGAAGTCTTACTTATTTGGCGGTGGAGAAATGAAAAGATTTTTTTGGCAGGAAAGTTAGTTTTTAATTAATAATTAAAATTCTAATTAAAAATTCAAAAAAGGGATCGCAGGTGCACATTTCTGACCTCCAAGGTATGCATGTGCCAAATTTGGTAGCTGTAGGCCTGTAGAGCGCCAACACATACACACACACACACACACACACACACACACACACACACACACACATTGAGCTTTATATAAGTATAGATGATTCACATATGATTTGTTTTGCATTGATTTAATTAACATATATTCTGATTATGATCAACATATATTAATTATTCTTCATGATCCATATGTATTAGTTAAAATATTTTTTAAAACATATTTTTTTAAATAAAACAAGAAACATATATTAATGTGTTTATCATCGGAACTTTATGAAGAATAATATTCATTACAGCACTATAAGTTATTTCGGTAAATTTTATAACATATATTTTGCAGGAAACTTATGTGAATAAGCAACGCATTTTTGTCTTCTAAAGAAAGCTGGCAAAGTGACCTGAATATAGAACCTAAGAGCTATTTATTATTTATAAGCTATTTAATTTTATTGACTTACAGTAAAAGTTCCAAAATAAAATTATAGATTAAAACACAAACAACAGTTGAGTAAATTATACGAATCACTCTAAGCATAACTACTGTCCATCACTGTATATTATATACTTAACTGTTCAGATTTTGCCTGATGGAATATCATAGCCAATGACTCGTGAAATACTTTCCACAGATTCTTAAAACTATATTCTTTTTTTTTTCGCCGAGCGTTTACATAACAAGCTTTAATGCAGGTAGTTTTATCATGCTGTCTGCCAGAATTGTTTCTCGTCCCACATTCTCTGTCCTAGGATAGTTCTTTCTGTATCGAGCAGTTTAATTCGAAAAATAAGCTATAAAATCTCCTTTGATGCAGCGATAAAGATGGATGATAGATCGGAACAGTCAGTAATGAAAACTGGAGCTTTGTCTTTTGACAATGAATGAAGCGTTTTCCGAAATTTGTTTATGAATACGAAAAGTGCAGGTGGAATCCTACCGTTCGATGATTTAAACTCAGACCAAACGATTTGAAAGAATTCAAACGGGAACAGGATTTTTAGAAGAAGAAAAAAATCGGAAACTTTGACTGCTTCGGTAACAAATTTTAGATGTAAATAAACAATTTATTTCACCATCGATACAGAACGAGGAAGATAATAAAGTTCATATGCGATTAATAGCTGGAAAATTTTCTTGTATCATGTAATAATATTAATCTATTTGAACTAAGTGACGAATATTTCTTACAAAAATATAATTTATTTTCTCTAAAGAATTAAAGTTATGAACATAAACCTGCAACTTTACTCAGCGAAAAATGTCGAATAAAACACTGTTACCATTAATGGCAATAAAAGTAAAACAAAACGAATGTGAAAATTGTTGCCAATTGGGAACAACATATTTTTGATAACAAGAATTCACTAAAAAAAATAAGAAGAAAAGAAATAAAAGGGATTTAAAGAATTAACATTAAGAACATAAGAATATTAAGAAATAAAAGTAATATACAGAATTAATATTAAGAATACAAGAATATTAAGAATTAAAAGTAATATACAGAATTAATATTAAGAATATTAAGAAATAAACGTTATATACAGAATTAACATTAATAATATAAGAATATTAAGAAATAAAAGTAAATTGCACTAAGAAACATAAATATCAAAGCACATTAAAGCAAATACTTTGATAATGTCAATAAAATAATAATTAATGATTGAAATTCTATCTTAGAAGTTTTGGAACATTTATAATACAATCACGACATCAAGTATTTTTTCAGAAGAATTTGCCATTTCTATTACATTTGAATTTTGAATGAAAATACAAATATTAGACTTTGTGGGATTTGTTAAGAATCTGAAACAACGCTATTCAGAAATAAATTGCCACTCAATTACGTCCCCATAATAACGTTCGAGCTTAATTTTTTTTTAAAAATTCATAAAATACTTACGTTTTTTAATTTTTTAATCAAATGAATAAAAAATATCTATACAAAATATGTCGGTTAAACGCCAAAAAATTTTTAAAAATTGGTAGAAACGATTTTTTTTTTCTGCTGAAAAGAGATATCAAATAAAAACATTTTAGTTTAAATGTATATGAAATAATTTTTTTTTTTCAAAATTTAGTTGATAAAAAACATATTACATAGTTCCTGAACTAAAAAAATACGGAGCAAAAGATGTCTAGGGAAAAAAAACGCGTTTTAGATCTAAATATTAAACAAAATTAAATTACTGCAATTAAGAAAAGCTATAATCAACTACTTGCAATGGAAAGACGTGCCAAGCGTCGAGATACTTTTGTCACAACAATCGTCAACGATGAATAACACACGAGTGCAGGCATTTGTCACAGAAGTAAAAATGATGTTCATGATCTGTCGACTAAGATTGTTTGAAAGAGCACACTTTACAGAAGCACAGTCATAGGTCAAAGATTAATTTATTTAGAAGATATGATTTTTTTTTTCAGTTTCTATAAAGCATTGGATATATTGTGTGGCTTCTCTGCTAGTTACGGCGAACAGATTGGCAAGCGCGTCTGCGAATTTCTTGCCGCTGCAATGAATTAATATATTCTTCCACATATCGACTAAATATCATTAGAGTGAAAGTTCCATTTTCATTACGTTTTCATCTCAGCATTTTCTTCAGAATTATACCGGCTTGTATTGTATATTTTTGGTGTTGGCATAGTTTCTATTAATTTGGTAATATGTAATTTGAAAAAAAAAAAAAATCAAAACTTAACTTGGGGCTGATCTTTGGACATGTAACTACTAAATTTGTTATGTAGTTACTTCTTGGGTAGTAAGATCTCACAGAAAAATTTTAGGGAACCGGTATCCTTATAATAACTCGGTTTCAGTATCGGAATTTCTAGGTTCGAAACCTGACATGTAAGCGGAAGTGGAAAGTACATATCGGTTCAGGCGTTGTTTCTGTCGTCTGACAGAGGTTCAAAATTGTCATATCTGCCCATAAATAGTCTCATTCTGTAACTATAATTAAATGAAAAAAATTTCCTTTCAAAATTTTCTTTGACTCTGTTCGTTAAATAAATTGGAGTTTTCTCCCAAAATATTCTTATATATTCTTTAATAAAGGTACTATCTTCCTTTTCCCGAGCTTAAACTGCGGGCCTTCAAGACCGTGATCACTATGAGAACGCAAATTGTTATTTTTTGTGTCTAGTACTTGAAAGTTTGGTGTTTCGTAGAATATTGAGGAAAACAGGGAAGTCTGCAACGTGTATTAATCTCATTCTAGCGTTAATCGTTCATTAATATACCCTTTCGTAATTATTGTATGCCAATGTTATATTGGGACATACCTCGTAATTTTGAGCCTCTATCAGATGACGAGTACGGGGCCGCGATGGCCTGGTGGTAAGGCTTCGACTTCGGAACCGGAGAGTTTCAAGTTCGCGATCCAATTCCATCAAAGAACCATCGTGTAAGCGGGTTTGGTGCAAGTTAAATCCGTCGGAGCCAAACGCCCTGCTGCTGGTGTGGTGTGGAAGTTTGGGGAGGGGAGTGCCAGCTCAGGTGTCATCTCCGTCGTCTGAACACCGTTCAAAATGACAAAGCCGGTCCCAAAATAGCCCTAGTGTTGCTTTAAAACTGGATATTATGGAGGTTCCGAAAAGAAACATTTCTCAAGAGACTACTCCCCGTGAAGACACGACAACTTATGCTGGTTCTGTGACTCGATCAAGAACTAGAGCCACACAATGAAATGTCATAACAGCGAGACGCTGTTCTTCTAAGGAGGGAGCAATGCCGCATTGAAGAAAGACAGTCCATCCATGGCCGAATGGTCATGGCACTAGTCTCATGATCAAGAGACCTGGGTTCGAATCCCGCTAGATACAAGGCGATTAATAGAATATGTAAATACTTAGTTCCAGAAGATACTGGACATTTCTTTAATTTACCAGACAAGTGTTCAGGACTTTTCTTACTGTCTCCAGAAGAGTATTCTGGAACTTTCTCTGCTTGTATAAAAGCAGAAGATTTGTCAGTTACTGTATTCTCTCAGTTCAGAGTTCAGTTAATAAATTGGTTTAGCTCTACATCTTGTGTGTGTCATTGAGTTCTATACTATAGTTCTACGTGACAATATAACTAAATTAAACTATAAACCAATGACAAGTACGACTCCAAATCTGGCATTCTCCACCCCCCTGACTTTCGCATCACACTAACATAAGCATGTTTTTAGCCCACAATGTTAGATTTAATGTGCACCAGACTCACATACAAGACGGATCTTTTTTTGGAACGAGGTCTCGAACCTAGGAACTCTCTGACTGGACGATTAATATTAGCAACGGTATGCTGTTAATATATTTTTTTTTGTTCTCTATTTATAGACTCCTTGGGTGCCAACAAGTATACCACAAGGCTTACAGCTGTAAGTCAGTAAGCAATTGACAGTAAAATCAATTTCAAATGTAAGGTCGCAGGCACAAATGCAAAAAAAAGAAGCAAGAAAAATAGGAGAAAACAAGTAGATACACAAACCAAAGCAAAAATGAAACAAAATTGCTCATCTATTAACAGAAACATACAGTAAATGATATAAAACAATTGAAGAAACATGATCAAATAAAATATTCAAAATACAAAAGTATATATGCAAATATATGTAGGCAAACACACTGAAGTAAAGTTTAAATCATACGGGAAAAATACTATTAATTTATGTACAAAAGGAAAGGAAAGATGGTTTACACTGTACAAAGGCAGATAAACGAGGAGGCCAAGCTATATTGTTCTTTAGAAGGCAGTTCCTGAGTTTACGTCTTTCCGGAATAAACTTGGTGCATTCAAATATCAAATATGCTTTTAATATTGAACTACATTTATCAGAGAATGCGCGAGAAAATTTCGAGGAAACCACTCGAACAGGTTTTTAATATGGCAATGACTTCAGGCTAACATTCTGTTCCATAAATTACATGATTCAAAAACCGTTAAATACAGAATACTAAAACAAACAATGCAGATGAATCAAGCCTTACTCATCATCATGCCACAAGGTTTCGCATCAGAAGTTCGAAGTTGTATTAAATTTTAACCACTTATTTTTTATAAAAAATATCGTGTTAGAAGGGATTTATCTGGATTTTTACAAATATTGACTGTCGATTAGCTGAGATTCGAAGCCTTGCAGTGGGAAAAATGTGTGTTTAATACTTTTTAATTACTGAATATCTGTTTATCTATTCACGCTTCACGCGTAAATCTGAAGTCGTTCGTTTAATTCTTCTTAATAACGATATATTTGTTTATCATATCTTAGCCTAGCGAATCTAACGTTGTTTAGAATACATCTCAGCAAACCTCCCAACAATTTTATTAATGTGTCATTTACCTTTGAATTCGTACTTGATGCTCTATGATCTGGATAAAAATTTTGAGTGGACCACACAAATGCTGCCACAGAATGGAAGAAAAAATATTTATTTTATAGGGAAATTCAAACAGATGTTTAAACAAATGGTTTGATTTATTATTATTTACTCATAAATCATCTTTAAAATTTTTATCACACCGGATCTATGAAATATTTCACCTGGATTGTTTGATATTTTCTATTGAATTAATTTGTCTGCTATGAGTAAATTGTAAACAAACGATTGTTGGTCTGCTTACCATTTTCTCACATACTCTATAATAAACATCATGCCAGAGAATACCTTACATCGCGTTGACTTACAATGGATACGAAATATTAGCTGTAGAAGTGAAGTTTGGCGTAAAGTGCCATCCCTGGCGAGTTATTTGGTGATTATTCTCTGGTATACGTTAATAGTATACAAAAATCTAATTTCTGTTTTAGACGCGTTTTCTCAACCGATTGAAACACAAAGATAAAACTCTTGTAGATACAAAATGACATACTAAATGTGATGTATTTAAATCATTGCGTTTTTGAATTACCACTTCACATGTTTTTGGAAATACAGACCGACAGACGGTCAACCCCTAGTTGGATTTGGTCAAAATTTGAGAGATATCAACACTATAGATATTAAATATGTGTACCGAATTTTATCATTCTAGCGTTTCTATTATCTATATCTACGTTTCGTAATTATCGTGTTAATTTATACTCGTATAGCAGACGGACTTCTGCAATGATTTTAATCAAAGTTTGACAGATATCTGCATATTTGGTGTAAAGATCGTATACCAAATTGCAACCATTTAGCTCAAAAGCGTTTTTGAGTTACCTTTGTCACAGACTGATAGGCATTTTCCATTTTTTTTTTTTAACTCAGTGACATGTAAAATGTGGAGATTCGTCGAAATATCGAGTTCGAATTTTTACGATCACTCTAGTTTTTCTATATTACTTATACGAGAAAGTAATTATGTGTTTTTGAATTTCCAGGTTGAGAAAAATTTGAACTAACGCTACAAAAAGGCTTCATTACTTAGATGAATTTAATAAGATTTCTGGTTGCTCTGACATCAGTTTGCTCTGTTACCAACTAAGAATTTGATAGGAGTGTTTGCTTTTATCACTTTTAATTTCTCATATTCAAAGTATCGGGGATCAAAAAAATCCGAATCGATATTTTGGCAAATGTCTTCGTTTCAGATTTCCTTGAATTCGAAACACACATTTTTGTATTGCAAATATTTGAATTTTGCTTTATGTATTGAAATCAGCATTAAATTCTCTTTAAAATGATATGTAAGAGTTTGCATTTTGTAAAATGTAACATTTTCAATAAGCATGCAAATTTAGGAAACATAACGATTTTCAAAAGTGTCCACAATTTTGGCCACCACTGTAAATATCATGATTCAAATGTTTTGTTGAACTTTATTTTCGTTGCTTAATTAAGTGCTTTTTTTTCTCTCCTAGCTCTTTAAGGCAATGTGATGAGGCAATGTTGGGTTCTTAACTACCTGTAAATTTGTCGCAAAGGCTGGTAAGTCATCCTGTTTATATACGTTGTTTAAATTCTTAACTATGTTAAATGAACTCGTGACTAAATCTCTAAGTATTTATATATTGAAAATAAATAACTGATTAATTGAAGTATATTTCTTAACATTGAATTCACACAAAAATAATCTTGTTGGCAAAGCTAGAAAGTAAAGATAACTTGCTTTTTTGTTTTTGATGGGTTCCTTTGACTTAGTTAAGTGCAGATATACTACTTTAATATAACAGATATTCCTTCGAATTGTCTCTCGAATCTACAGAACTACGGTCTCCAGTTCAAAACTCTTCAACAAAGGCAACCTAAAAACAGCAAACATAATAAATTTATATTGCCATGTATTTTTTAAATCTGAGAATAAGACTATCAATTTTTGATTCCTAAAATATGGCATTTATCAAACGTTTTTTAGAACAAAATTTGATTATTATGATAATGCAATTATTTGCCTAATTTAAATAATCTTTCTATCTTTAATGTCTAAAAAGAAAATGAAAATCTCAACTTTCCACCATTTTTCTCTCCTTTGATTTGGATAGACCATATACGAACTTATTCTAAATGGGCAACATTTTATATAACGTTATAATATGATATGCATGAATTAAGACTCTTCATTTGACGGTATTTTTGAGAGGAGTTTGGCCTACTTTCTAACCTTATTTCGCCAGCAGTTACGAAGAAAGAAAATGCTATTTTTAATATTAATGGTATATATTTCTGTCTTGGCATGTAATATTCTTTTATATTCTTTCCATATTCCTTCTTTCATTATATAATTTTCGTATTTATATAATAAAAAACAGAAATTTTCGAAACTTATGCCATGGTCAAGTTAACAATGGAAATAGCTAGGCTTCCTAAAAAGAATCTTTTTAACAGAAACATTACAGCTTTTAATCATTTACTAATAATATTACTTTGTATTAGTGAACTGCACATAATCACAAGCAATAATATATTTCGGTTAGTTTTTTTTTTCAACATTCAATTACCTAAAAAAGGAATAGAATCTTCAGATTCTATAATATGTGATTTGCTTCTTGACGAAATTAACAATGATCATGTTTCAAAAAAAGCGAACTCACAAACTTCTTTCGCCTTTTACTTTTTTCCTTTTTCATTGAAAAAAAGGGCTTGCAATTGACAAAAGAACATCCTTCAACCACTCATATGGAACGAAACCACCTGCTCAACAAACCTGGGGATTCTGCACCAACTTAATGACTGCAGCTGCTATCCTCGAAACGGTACATTAGTCAGAGCTTCCCTTCCAGCACTTCGGATTTCTGAAAGAACTTCTTTAGCATAAAACGAAGAATTCTTCTCCGTTGCCATTCTTTTTTTAGTATTGATTATTTTCATTATTTATTATTTATACGGTTGCAGTGATGCTTTTCCATCTTTTAAATTCCGTGCATGGACTGTGTAATGAGGTGAAATTGAGATTAGGACGAAGCTGGAATATATCTGATTCGTTAACCTAAAAATCATGCATCTTGTTTTCTGTTTTTTCGGCGGAATTAGAATATGTAAGATGAAAAATTACGTCTTATTGGAATAATATTTTGTGGTATATTTTATGAAAATTGAATAAGAAATCATATTTTAACTTTAGATATATTTTTTAGAATGATTTATAAGGAAAATCCACTATGCTATTATATTTTTATGGATTTTTTTGTACATAAGCTGAAATCGTTTGCTATTTAAATCTGAATTAGCACAGACTATTTTAGAATATAATACTCTTAACCTATAAAACGATTAGTTTATAGTTAGAAAGTATTTTTATTTTTTAAATATTTGATTTTAGTTACAGAATTCAGCATTTAACATTCATTTAAATCCTATTTGCTTATTTGAATACTTTACTATCTTTTATACTTTATCGGATGTGTCTGAATAATTAATTAATTTAAAATTATTTCCTCGTGTTCTACTCGATATAGGCTTCATGAAAATCTTTTCGACTTGATGGAATGACTAGAATAGCATAAATTAAACTATTTCGATGATTGAATGGCCGACGTTGTATCAGAATCTATTTATTGCTTACTTTTCTTTAAACATGTCTCACCTTATTATAGATAATATTTACAAATATGTAACATGAAACAGTCAATATGGCGTCAAAGATATTCCTACTTAAGTTAGATTTGACTCTTCTAAAACGTTGGTAATACAAAAATGATACATTACAGTGTAAATATTCAACTAAATGTGATAACATCTATAAACCTTTCAGTATTTTCGTAACAAAACTGTTAGTATTTAATTATTAGCTTATTATTATAAATATCATGGAATTTTAAAATATATCCGTTTCCCAAATTTACAGCTAGGTGGCGTCTTTGGTATGGAATCAAAATTAAATTAAATTAATCGATAAAATAATGAATAAATTCTGAAGAGATTAAACTAATAGATTGTTGTTGATAACGTACATATGTACAATATTTCAGAATTTTAGCAAATAAGAAATTGAATAAAAAAAGATCGGTTACGAAATTGTATTTTACATGTGAGGTTTTATAAAATAGTATAAGAACTATTAAAACGCAGTAAGTATTAACACTGTCTTCAATGAAGAGATCAATAGTAGGAATATAAACAAATTCTGTAGGAAGGATTTCTTAAATCTTTTTTCAATTCCTACTATTAGCTCACACTCTTTCTATATATATTTTGTTCAAATTTTCAGTCTTTAATAAAATACTTTTTATTCATTCACTCAAGTTCAAATACATTTTTTAAACGTGTAGTGGATAACACTTGATGTTAAAAAAATTTTCTTTTTCAAATATTAATTAATTAATAAAATTTGTCCAATAATTTCTATTCGGTCGCCAAATCCACCGCCATGTCGCCACATGGTCGCCAAGTTTGTCACCAATTTTTTTAATTATTTAATAAAAAGTAACTAAAATAAAATAAAAAAAAATGTTGACCTAAGAAGGAATTGACTTTAAAAAAATCTTTTTATATATTACTTGTTTTTTATTCTCTTATAAACCTTTTATCATTGATTATTTTCAAATATTTATAAATACGGTTATTTATTTTACGCACTGTCTATACAAATATGAAAGTGAAATCGCTTCAAGATCTGTGCTTGTGCGGAGGTTTTATAGTTGATTTTTCACACAATTCTTAAGTACAAGAATTCTGAAATTTCATATGGCAGTATATTTTCTGTGATGCACAATGATTTAATATCTTAAGAACATATTTCCTTTATTCCATTATTTTTTATTAAATTTTAATTCCACGTGGGAGGTGCTATTGGTAGTAAAATGGAGAAAAAAATTAATAGCATTTAATATATATTACGGAAAAAAAAAACATAAAAAATAATAAAGGCGTTAAAATTTTTATAAATACGTTTTTATTGGCATACTGAATTAAAAAATAATATTTTTCACTGTTAATCTAAGGATAAAAATAATAAACAGTAATGGATTATGTGCTGTGAGTAATAGTGTATATAATAAAAAATAAAATTCAAAATATTCAGTGAAAATTAGAAATACATTATAAGTTATATTAAAAATATTATAAAAAGATTCAAATTCATTTCCATTAGCGCTTCAAGCTTTTACGACTTTGTTTCAACTTCCATTTATATATATATTGTAGTAAAAACTTATAAGCCAGTTAACAGATACGCTACCTGAGTAATTGCTTTTGTTTTGTGGTCATGTTACTGGACTGCGAACCACAAGGTCCCAGGTTCTATCCTCACTCTTACCAATCCGCTACATTGGTGACCCAGACGTTTTTGCTTTTGTATTGTGGTCATGTTATTCATGCTCGTAAGATATTGTGGTTATGACCCGTGAATTGCTTTTGTATTGTGGTCATGTTACTGGGCTGCGAACCACAAGGTCCCAGGTTCTATCCTCACTCTTACCAATCCGCTACATTGGTGACCCAGACGTTTTTGCTTTTGTATTGTGGTCATGTTATTCATGCTCGTAAGATATTGTGGTTATGACCCGTGAATTGCTTTTGTATTGTGGTCATGTTACTGGGCTGCGAACCACAAGGTCCCAGGTTCTATCCTCACTCTTACCAATCCGCTACATTGGTGACCCAGACGTTTTTGCTTTTGTATTGTGGTCATGTTATTCATGCTCGTAAGATATTGTGGTTATGACCCGTGAATTGCTTTTGTATTGTGGTCATGTTACTGGGTTGCGAACCACAAGGTCCCAGGTTCTATCCTCACTCTTACCAATCCGCTACATTGGTGACCCAGACGTTTTTGCTTTTGTATTGTGGTCATGTTATTCATGCTCGTAAGATATTGTGGTTATGACCCGTGAATTGCTTTTGTATTGTGGTCATGTTACTGGGCTTCGAACCACAAGGTCCCAGGTTCTATCCTCACTCTTACCAATCCGCTACATTGGTGACCCAGACGTTTTTGCTTTTGTATTGTGGTCATGTTATTCATGCTCGTAAGATATTGTGGTTATGACCCGTGAATTGCTTTTGTATTGTGGTCATGTTACTGGGCTGCGAACCACAAGGTCCCAGGTTCTATCCTCACTCTTACCAATCCGCTACATTGGTGACCCAGACGTTTTTGCTTTTGTATTGTGGTCATGTTATTCATGCTCGTAAGATATTGTGGTTATGACCCGTGAATTGCTTTTGTATTGTGGTCATGTTACTGGGTTGCGAACACAAGGTCCCAGGTTCTATCCTCGCTCATACGAGTCCGTTACAATATATTCCAATTTTCATAACATTAATTCGTTGTGATCTTGAAAACAATAAAATTTCTACGGTATATAAAAATTTCTCAGTAAAAAAATGCATAATTTAACTTAGAAAACAATTTCATTGTTATAGCCTAAGGAGTTGGCGAGTATAATGTAAAGATTGCAAGATATCAGACAATTCTATTTTTATAAGGTAATAAACGGATGTGAAACAAGACTTGCTAGTTATCGCTGCATTTCGCTGCTGCATAACACAAGAATAAATATATATAAATAACAAAAAAATAGGAAAACTTTAGGCCAAGTTAGCAGAATGGTATTTTTTATAATCCTGTAAGTTCTCCGTGACTTCAGAGTCGCGCTATAACAATTGAATAAATGCTGCTCATTTTAATATTCCACGACTTTTTGATGATTCTACTGTGCTAAGGGGTAAGATGAGCGCCTTTCCTGAGTTCTTTTTAATTCTTTGAACTTGATTTTCGCCTCATTAAATGCTTTTTCGTTATGTTTTTTGTTTTTTTCCCCACATGTATGTGAGTGTCTTGTCGTTTCAGATGTACTAATTTTTTTGTAACAAAATTGCATATTGATTGCTTATATGGATAATTCAAGTAGCAAAAAAATTTTCAAAAATGGCGGGAAAAATATTTTATATGATATCATTAAATATGACTGAGATTATCTACCGCTGTGAATCTCAAAATATTATCAAAAGAATTCAAAAACACATGAAAAAGAAACATTTTAACATAAAAGTTATTACTAATTTTTAAATAAGTGCATTATCAAATTTTTAGAACAGAAATCTTCCATTTATTCATCATAATTTAACGTTTAGTCCCATCACAATAAATAAAAATTGTATTAAAGTATTTTATTGTGAATTTGCATATTTTCCCGATACTGTTACGAGTTATCTGCAATTTTTACCTGTATTTAAATCTGCGTATAATTTGAATTCCCCTTATGGTTGAATGTAAACATTTGCTTTTTTTAACTTTCTTCTCACTCCTATTTAGATTAAATAAACACATCCTGACGCATGCGCAAAAGCGTGGAGGGTTTTAGAATCCGAAAATGAACAGTAATTATCTCCTTCTGTATTCAAAAATCTACATTTATTCCTAGCGGTTTCATTTAAAATTTGTCATCTCAATAGCCCTCTGAATCAATACTAACTCTGCAGTAACATTAACCTTTTTTCTTAAGTTCATTACAATTTAAATAAACTCGAAAACTACTTTCAAATTTCCTTCTCCTTTTCCTTAATAGAATACAAATGATATCTAATCACCATAATTACAAGTGATGTACGCATATCAAAATAAAAATAGAAACGCCGTGATTGTTTCACTTTTAATAATACCCAGTCTTGCCTTATGAAAGGTTCAGCGGGTTTGCACTCATCAGGACTTTCGACCGCTTTCAACTAGATCCATTTGTTCCATACCAAAAAATCTTACTTTTGTTTCTTCTTTCTTCTGTTCGTTTCCCGCCGCATTCTTTTCCATCATAAGAAGAATCCATGTTTCGAAGGTGTCATTTGCTTCATTGCCTTCTATAATTGTTCATTACTCTACAGTTAATGATTTTTTAGGGAATGACTGCCTTATAAAAATCACCATTAGCAGAAATGAAACGACTTGAGTTGATCATAAAGATGTAGCTTTGGACTCAATTGATCTCGTTTTATTTTTTCTTTCTTTCTTTCTTGAGTGATAAAAACAGTTTTCTGTTTTATTGCTTTTATTTAATACACCGTTTTTGGTATTCGAAAAGGAAATTCATCTGGCTTTTTTTACCACTGCCATTCTAACTTTTCATCTTAAAAAGGAAAATTGGCTTCTTTTTGTTACCTAGATAATAGATTTTCTTTGGTTAGAGGAAATGATACGATTCTTCGGTTAGTTGCTTTCATTTTTTCGCAAATGTAAGTGATTTTGGAATTCTAGCGGTCAAAAGTAACAAAACAAAGATCACTTAGATATTTCTTTTACGAAAATGACTTTATTATTTTGATAAACATTTTTTTAGAATTCTATCCTTGATACTTTTGAAGAGAAAAGATTTCATGTTTCTTTCTTAAAAAATATAAGTAGATCGATTTATTTGGGATAGATTAAAAACTCTATCAAAAGTAAAAATAAATGAATAAAATTCGCTAAATAAACTTTTTTTTCTTCAATTATTCGTTCTTTTCAATTTCGTTATTCGTTCTATTGAATCCATTTTAGAAATCGAGGCGGAAAAAGAAAACAAAGTAGATATAAAACTAGGCGGGAATATAGCATTTTCACTGAATCTATCGTACAAATATATATTCTTGGCACCTTTTTGGCGGACAATTGAAGCCAAAATATGGCAATGTTTTATATTTGCATTCACAATAACGGATACGAAATTTTGTTGATTTAGGTTGTTACAGTTATTGCGTTCACATGCATGTGTAAGTACAGACTGACAAATGGTCTACACTTTTACGGACCTGGTTGAACATTTGATAGGAATCTATATTTTTGATACCAAATTCTATTTATCTAGCTTTTTACATTTTGTAGTTACCTAGTTTTCGCATAGTATTTACATAATAATAGGTAGGCAGTAGTAGATATCTAGTTTTTACTTTATTCTGAATTTTCTAATTTTTTGTTATTTGTAATAAAATAACTAACAGGCAAATTTCCTCAGACAGGATTTCATTCAAACTGATCTAAAGACCATATGCTAAATTTCCTTCATCTAGCTCAAATGGTTTTTCATTTACCATGCCTCAGACGGACGGACATAACACACAAAAAAAAAATGTATTCGAGAATGTCTGAAGTTTGGAGATTCGTCAAAATCTCGATTTCGAATTCTTTTGAAGATTGCAATACTTTTTTTTTTACTTTGTATGCGAGAAAGTAAAAATGAAAGGACTAGGTAGATGAAATTTGTGTCGGTAGCTGGAAAACGATTTTAAAACTGTCATTGGTTTGATTTGATTTGAAATATATACATGTAATATTATTTTTGGTTGCAACAGAAGGCAGGTTTGAAGACATAGACGAGCCGTTGTATTTATAATTCTCTTTTTATTCTCTCACGGGAGACAGGTATGATATATTTACAAGAAGGCGCAGCGCGGCACAAAAGCAGAAGTAAGAAAAAAAGGACGAAACAAATGATCACTAGTATTATATAACATAGGATTTCCGGTCACGTGCCGATGGAATACGTGTGTTGACTTATGAGAAGGGCAACGGAAGTATCACTTTCACTCGATACGTAGATTGATGGTGCAGTACTTTTTACACAGCTTCAGTTGAATTAATTAAACCGAAAGTGGAATTGGATCAATATATATATAATGTACACATAATTTTTTTGAAAGCAGATGGGAGTTCGATGATAGAAAAGACACTTTGCATTTTTAAATTCTCTTTAATCTATCCCGGGACGGCATAATTATTTACAAGCAGGAGCGGCGAGCACACACACAACACAGAGCGAAAAGAAGAAAATGGCCAACTGAACATTTTATCCCTGATCTTATATAGAATGAGATTTCTGACTGGTGTCGTTTTTAACTGGAATTTCTTACACGTATCGACCTTGACAACAGAAAAAGAGGGGTCCTTTAGAAAACTCCGTTTACATCAGCGATTCTTTGTCTTAGCACGGCGTGGGAACCACTGATGCAATAATTTTTACAAAGCTTCAGTTGAATTAATTAGAATTGAAATTAGAGTTTAAAATATCATTATATATATATATATATATATTACATACTGCATGTTTTACAGAATTTTGCTGCTTCTAGAGAGTTAATAGCATATGATTATAAAAACTGCTTAACATCGAAAATTCTATTTCGAATAACAAAAATGGAAACAATAGCGGAATACGATATATACAATAATGAAAAAAAGATAGGTATAACTTTTCGATATTTACTAAATTTTATAATATTATATACTAGCCGCCTTTGGCGACCAGCCGGTTCGCCAATCTTAATGTTCGTTAAAATTTTAATAATTAAATATTTTATGCAATTTCTACTTTAATAGCTTCTTTATCAAAATATTTTAAAACTTCAAATTTTGATTATCATATGATTCATTCATAATATTATAAAGGCCTTCAGTCATAACGTAATATGTATCTCTCTCATTTTCTGTTAGCACCCGTAGAATTTATGCTTTAAATTAAAGTGGAAAGAATTTATCTTCAATTAATATAATAATATTTTTTACTGAAACAAAGCATTTTTTTATAATCTGATTACTGAAAATAGAGTCACTCAGCGTTTAAACTTTATGGGCACTAAAGAATATCTTTTCTAATTTATGTAATATCTCAAGAGTTGGTCAACAAAATTTTCTTAGATTCATTATGAGCAGATCGATTCATTAACAATGTTTAAATTTAAATGCATCAAACACTAAGAAAATAAAACGAATCGTTTAAAATAAACGGTTGAAAATAGGTTTTAAAAAAACTACTTAAAAAACGATGTACTTAAAACTATAAGCATATACAAAAAATATATAACTAACATAAATACAATTTACTTACAAAAGCATGCAACTAACCCAAAAATAATTTAAATCATCCATTGATAACGTTGTCATGGCAATAATCAGAACAGAATGCGCATGCGTGAATTTTCTTCGCCGGTTACGTAACGCAAATACGTGATTTTTTTCTTCGCCAGTTGGGGTAACGCTATGCGGATTAGAAATTTTTAATTTCCTTTATTCTGTTTTATTTCAATTCAAAAGTACTTCAGAATGAATCTGAAAGATTGATTCATTAACAATGTTTAATTTTAAATGCATCAAACATTAAGAAAATAAACAGAACCGATTGAAATAATCCGCCGAAAAATTTTAACCCTAGCCTCATTACTGTTGGGAGAAAAAAAACTGAAGCCTTTCTCGTTTGGCGCTGGGGATAATGGAAGATTTTTTTGGCAGAAAAGTTGGCGGTGGGGAAAATGGAAGATTTTTTTGGCGGGAAAGTTAGTTTTTAATTAATAATTAAAATTCTATTTGAAAATTCGAAAAAAGAAACCCCAGGTGCACATTCCCAACCTCCAAGGTATACATGTACCAAATTTGGTAGCTGTATGTCAAACGGTCTGGCCTGTAGTGCGCCAACACACACACACACACACACACCACACACACACACACACATTGAGCTTTATCATAAGTATAGATATAGATATAGATTAAATCCTTCAAGAAGTCTAATATCTAGCTGAAAGAAGTTATTATTAAGTTAAAGTTTAGCAATTTTTTAATGTTTTATATTTTAATCATTTATTAAAATATTTATGCAGAGTGAAAGTTGGTTACAAAAATAGGACCACTTAAGCCTATTTCTGCTTTATTCAAAATTTATTTTTACTTTATACTAAACTATTTTTTTTTCTAAATTTATTTTTACTCTTAATTCCTTATTAGATTGCACAAATAGCTTTCCCAAATGATTTTAGCTTATTAGAATTCAATTATAAAAACAAACGATTTTATTGAAAAACATTTTTTTTTTTTACTCTGCATATTTATTTTATTAGCGCAAATGATGTTGCTAATTTTCACAATATATTTTGGCAGTAAAAAATATTTTTATAATAAAAATATTTTTTGTTTTTCTTTGTTATTTTATTTTATTTCTCTCAATTTTTTAAACAAATATTTATTCATTTTTAGTTATTTCTGCTTTCAGTTAAAAGGAGTTTTGATGAAATCATAATATTTTTCAGTTTTGGTAAGATGAAAAAAGTGAAGAGAAATGAAGTAAGATTCTAATTTTCAGAGAATATCGATTTGTCTTCCAAAGAGATTTCAAAACGATTAAGTCTCTCAAAAAGTGTTGCGAATAAATTCTTGAAATATATAGCTATATCGTATATATATATAGCTACTCTGCTATATATATACGATCTGACAAAAAAACCGTCTCTATCTAATCGTTCAAAAAGAGCCATGCTAAATCTAACTCTTTCTCAACATCAATATTCTACGCAAATTAAAAAGGAATTGCAACTGTTTTGTTCGAGTAGAATAGTGCGTAATGTATTTTTTAAATGTTCACATGTTAAATATATCAAAATGAGAATACAGCTTCCATTAACAAAACTACGAATGATTTATCAGATAGAATAGGAAAAACTGCATATTATCCCTGGAAATAAATGGAATGACGTAATTTTCTTATGAAAATAAATTTAATTTAGACAAACCTGACTGCTTCCGATATTATTGGCAAGATTTGTGCCGTGAGTGAACAGTGTTTTCTAAACACCCATTCGGGAATGGTAATGTTATGGGTTTGGAGGATTTGTTCGTTAATGGAACAGCTCCGATAATCTTTCTGAAATCAAAAGAAACTCTTCTAGTTTGTACTATGAATTTAGAATAAATAACCTTATATGAAAAGTCAAGAGAAATGCGATAATCGTTTATTAACCTTGCAAATGGTTAATCGCTATTTTCGAGGGCTGCTATTTTAATCTTTTACTATTATAATGTTGAATTTATATGATGCTACTAAAAATAGTATACTATTAATATTTAGTTTCATTTGAAAAGTATCTAAATTCAACAACATTTTCATCTAAACAGTGATTTAAAATAATAGACACTTAGAAGTCCTGCTTTAATTTCACACAAAACAGGCTGCTTTAAAAAAAAATTTTTAAATCGCAGGAAAACACGATAGAAAAGGAAACGCTTAGCTGAACTTATGTATCAAATTTTGTGAGTTGTGTGAAAATAATACCTTTAATGCTGAGAAATATTTCAGATTTTGACTCACGACAATTCAATCATGTATGAAATTAAAATGTTTTTGCATTAACATAGAAATATAAAATTAATTTATGCAAAAGTCAGCTTCTTGAAAGCATCACGGAAAATTACAAGAAAAAATTATATTGTTGTCACGATACAGATTAAAGATAACATACGAGGCTATAATGGGAAAACATTATCTTTGATTGTTTCACGTTATTTGTAAAGTAAAGATAGAACTTTTTTTCTTAGACATAAGCGATAAACGATCTCATTGTAAACAAAGTAATTTTTATTGTATTTTATTTTCAAACGGAAATTATTTTTTGATGAATTCAATTATAATCTCATTTGAAAATTTAAATAATGTATTATTCAACGATGACAATTTGACAGGAGATTTTTTTGTTGTTGTTGTCTTGCATAATTTTTTGAGTGATTTGTTTTCTTCTGGTTTAAAACCACGAGCTTCTCTAATCAGAAATTCACGAGCAGCATTTTTTCCCCCAGATGAATATCACAGCTTTATGCCAGGTTTACACTCGGCCAATTATAAGATAATTATTAGCCAATTATAAGTAGGCAGCGCATGCGTAGAAAGGTTGAAAGATGATGTTCGGTCGATGGGAAGTAATTGTATCGACTCGACAACAGCATACAGCTGTATTGTATTTTCTTTTTCTTACTGCGCATGCGTCTGTAGAATTTGACTGGGTTTTTTTTTATTATTAGCGTGAACAAATTGATGACTTATCATAGATTAATTCCACATTTTTTGCTATTTGTTCTTTCTCGTGAATAAAAATTCAGGAACGCCAAAACGTGTCGGCAATTTATAGCAAATCTTGAAATGCCTGAATCTACCTTATGAAATTGTGGCAAACATAATTCAGTCCCTTTCTGCGCACACGCTGCCTACTTGCCGTCTTATAACTGGCCGAGTGTAAACCTGGCATTACTTTCCAGTGTCTTCTGGATTGTTGAGCGGTTACAGTTATATAAAACTCAGGCAGGTGAAAAAAATCTAACTCTTGTAAATGATCATTTGACAAAAGAAGAAAAAAAAGTTGCAATCTTTTAACCAATTTTCTGTCTGGAAAAAGATTGTTTTTCCCAAGATGAGTGTTAATGTCATTTAATTGTCCATAATTATTTCTTGTTGTTATTTGAGATTCTTGAACTCAACCGAGGAAAAAAAATAAATGGTAGTAGACGGAGAAAACAAAACAAAACAAACAAAAAAAATTAGAATGCTCTTAACGATAAAACCGTGGAACCAAACATTTTAACAAACAACAGAAAAGTATAAGACGGTTTTTTTATATGTTAATTTCAGAAAACAACTTGTTTTGATTTCCAAAATGAAACGAAGTGCTCATTTGTATCCGAAACATACTAATAATTTTAATTTTCCAGTCCAAAGAATCATTCAGGTTTCAAGTCCTTAATTTCTACTTTTTTTGTAATTAAATTGTGCAAACAGAAAACGAACCTCCAGATTTTTAAATCATGATGGAACTATTACGTTTCAACCATCCTTAAATCTGAAAAATTACTTAAACAGTTATATATGTTTTTCTGTCAATTCGATAATTCAAAACTAAAGTAAGCTAAAATCTTTAAACTCGGTTTATGGAAATTAAATACAGCTGTAATAGTATAATAGTATTCATAGCATTGCATCTTTGGCTCTGAAAATGTACACTGATGGCAATAAAGGAGATGGTGGCGTTTCTGGTAGTGGTATGCACATTGTGACTCCTGGAGGAGCTACTGATATTTTGATTAGAAATCCTGACAAATGTTCTGTATTCAGGTCCGAACTTATTGCAATCTATTAGGGACTTCAATGTATCGACATGTCCTCTGAAATTATCTTCGGGGACATTTGGATTTTAACGGACAGTCGTGCCTCTATACAGCATCTTTCTCATTGGACGACAGTGGGGGGCAAAATTAGCATGAATATCTTAGACCTTATTGCCAGGCTCTCCGCTGAACACTCTATACACTTTCAGTAGGTGCCCTCACATGTTGGTTTAAATGGTAATGAGATAGCGGATAACTTAGCTAAGACTGCCTCAGTTGACATATTTCATGGTGATGCAACACTAACTTATTTTGAAATCTCCTCTATCAAAAATATAGAATCTAGTTCACTTTCGAGAGTCCCAACTGCTTACCCTTGGTACTTTGGTAAGAGTCCCGGTTGGTGTCACCGTCTGAATATCTCTAGAAAACAACAAACGGCTCTCTCTCTCTCGTTTTTTGAGTGGTCACACCAAATCCCTCACCTTCCAACACGGACATAGGATCTTTGCTGCATGTCCTTGGTGCGAGGCAGATCAAGCCTCCTCCATTTATATTCTTAAAGGTTTAAATTTTACGATTTTTGAGATTTTAAGGGATCCTCTATTGTTTTTGGACTTCTTTAGAGATCTTGGTTATCATGGAGGTGTTATAGCGCAGCTATACCATCTGGGATCAGAAACAACAACAACAACATAATAGTATAAAGATAGGGTCAGAGGGATTTGCGTCAAATTTTGAATGGAATTCGTCAATAATTTTATTGCGTGTTGGTCTGTTTGTCCTTGTGCATATGAATTAAATAAAAATACAACAAAGAAAATAAATGCGGCTTTGCATGTGGTCAGACATTCTATCCCAAATACATAGAATGTATTGATTACCACTTTAGATTAATAATATTTTAATGTTACTTTTTATCCAAAAAATTAAAATTTACAGTTTTTTTTCTTTCTATGTAATACAGGATACTCGTCAGATACATAATACCATTTAATACTTGATATCTGTTGCGCTTTATGCAGGAAGAAAAACGATATGACATCACAACATAACTTTAGACGGTACTAAACGACATGCGCCATTATACTAATGTCATAGGAGTAGATTTCTTAATTTGTAACAGCTTCTAAAACCTGAATGATATTCCATGCATTATATATATATATATATATATATATATATATATATATATATATATATATATATATATATATTATATATATATATATATATTTCATGTTTCATACTGTATCTTTTTTATGTATCGTAATCTTTAATTGGATACAATTCAGTTTTAACAGAGCCAAGAAAAAATTTCGCCAAATTATGAAAATATGCTGAAGTGCATAAATTTATAGTTTGACGGTTGAAATTCTTCTTGGCACTTTTTGGTGGCCGTTTAAACCAACAAGTACCAATAGATATATTTAGATTTTAAAAAATGAAAATTTATGAAAATATAATTTGACTAAAATTATGTATTAAAATGTAGAATAAAACCATCATTTGATAATTGAAGAATAGAATATCGTATCTTAAAATGTAATATTTGTTTAAAATTAGCTGTCTCTGGCAACCAGGTGGTCATCTAAGAATATTTAATTTGATTTCAATTAAATATCTTATTTATAACGTGAAATTCGTGATTCTCTCAACTAAATTTGTAACAAATTTTAATGCCTTGTTATTTTGGAATCTTTCAAACTTGCTGTGTTTATAGTCCACATATTCGCGAACCTTCCTAATGGAGGCGAGTTCCATGACATCACAATTTCATTCAAAACCATAGTGTTCGGATAATATAGTTCAAATTGTATTATTGTCTTTGCGGAAATGCAACTTCTCTTTCTAACTCAGCATGTAAAGTGCGAAGATAATAAAGAACATCTCTCTTCCTAAGCCGCCGACAGTGAAATAAAATTATTCGATTGAATATCTAACAAAATAATTAAAACAATATGAAATTGATTATAGCAATGATATGTATTATACAAAATTATGTGAAAAATAATTTTAAAAAATTCTTAAAATTTAGAGAAAAAAATTGAACGGCAATTATATTATTATTAATTAATTTTTTTTGAAATTATGAAATGATATAATTTTTTGCAACAACATTTTTGGGAAATTATTACAGAAATACAAGAAAATTTCGCTTAGTTTTAAATCAATCAAAATTTTCAATGAAATTACAAAGCAGCTCGCAAATTATTTGAATTATAAGTTCTAATTAATTCTGAGAGGAAATATAATCAGACAAAACTTTTTTTACTAGAAAGGATAATAAAACTAAAATTTTGCATTTTTTAATGTCCTATTTTTCTATTATTTCATTTAGTTGCACTTTACATAAATATTACAAAAGCAAGGTTTATTTATCATATTTATAAAATTTATTCATCTTTAATTTGAGAAATATATCCAACAAAATCGTATCCAATCTATGAGAAAAAATGCAAAATTATCTTATTAAAAGGTATAATAAAATTAATCTTCTGATTATTTTTACATTAATCAGCAGAAATTTGTATACCGCAAACAGGATTAAAAGATTTTTTTCTGCTCTAATTGAATGTTGCACTTATTAGTACATTTTTTCTGTGTTTTAAAGATTTAAGTAACACCTTATGACGAACTGCTACACTTTCAAAAACCAAAAACTTTTCTCAGGATTATTTCCAAAGCATATCTAAAGAATGAATAAGAACGATTTATTCTCCTTCAATTAAAAGATTCATATTCTGAACGCACGAGTGAACCTTAAACGGAACCTTCTTTGGAATCTCGAACAAAAATTGAAATATTATGTCACAAACCGATTTTTACAATCGTATTTTATCCTCGTTTGAGCTACTTTTGATCACCATTAAAATCCTATTAAGACTGTGCGAAAGAGGATCCAAGAATCCTTGATCGAATGTAAGTAATGCTGATTTTATCTTTGGAACGATTCCAAGTTTTTTTCGAAGTCGCGTAATGACAGAAACATTCGATAAAAATCATTTGGCTTTAGTTCGTATCGAATTCGCCGAAGTAAGATCTTATTTTAAATTTTAAGCAATTTATCTCCCTTTCTGCAAAAATACAAAATAGCGATTTTCTTTGAAAAAATATCAAGATTTCGTTTAAAATTATTTTTAGAATCGAATTATTTATCATAATAATGCAAATATTGAGATCGGATTTTCTGGAATTAAATCGAAACGATGTATCAGAGGTTTAACTTTTTAAAAAGTTTTTAGCAGAAATTTTGAAATTATTTCAGATTTTTCAAAACCAAGCCATGGAAATTAAACGAAATTTTATTTTTTCATAGGAACTTCGAAGGGAATTATTTCATTGGAAATATTTTTATGCCAACTTAAAATTCAAAATATTACCTTCTTCAGTATGTATGCTAGCGATCTCATTTCTTTTTAACGTTTCCTCCTATTTCTATTCATTTTTTACAACTTGTTAAATGACTGAATATATGCAAACGATTTTGAAATAAGGAAATTTATAAATTTTCTATTGCTAAGCAACAATGAGACTTCTTTATGTTTCTTCTTTATTAAAAAAATGTTTTGGCATCATTTTTATTTATTTTAAAAAAATTCTGAAATATAATTATTAAAGTAATCTGATTGATTGATAGCAGAGGATAGACAGATTTCGCGTTCCATAATGGATATAGAAAATAAGTTTTTGCAGTAAAGATAAAATGTTAAACATGTTTATTTGCGAAAACGATATAGCACCGAATCCTAATATTAAAGGGATTACTTTTAACATACGGTGCATATTTAAAAATTCTACTCACAAGTATTGAAAAACTGTGTACTGAAATATAATCAAGATAGTAATCACATTTTTGTGACAATTACTTAAACATTAAGTTTTTCATCAGTAAAAAAACGTGAAAATCTTATACCAAGAAACGAATTTCAGCTAACTTTTCTAATAAAATATCTTTTAAGATATTTCATCGACAGGATTGAAAACTTAATAATATTGTGTTTTGCAAATTTTAAAGATTTAAATAGAAATAAAATTCTTGCAAATGGATGGAGCTACAAAGATATTGTTACTTTTCAAGGAAATTTACGATACATAACTTTAAGCAAATATTCTATTTTTTATTTGAAATTAAGTAAAATGAACTTTACTGTATGGAAAATGACTGATGTGAATGTGTAACATTGTATATGGGGCTTTGAAGTACTGAGAAAAACAGGAATTTACTTTTCTATAAGAAAAGCAGTAGGTGTAATTTTAATCACTTGGTTTATTTTGCTTTATACTCACATGACATGTGTAAAGTGTGACATGTGTATGACTAAGCCATATCAAAATTTAATTCGTATGTATACTTTGTAAATGTAGTTGCGATTGTAAAGACAATTCTTTTGATCTTAATTTTTTTAATTACACTTGCCAGAAAATGTCTGCATACAAACGCACAGTAAACATTCTAGAGAAAATAAAAGTACATTATAGAGACAATATTAATTTAATTTTTACTTTAAGCATTTATTGAACAATTTATTAAATATCAATAAAAATTTCAGAAATATAGCACACATTGTTTTAAAGTAATAATAATTATAATTTGAAATTACACAAAAACTTATTAGAAAAGGTTTGTGTACAGTTGAAAAAAAGTATCCAAAAATAGCTTCCATGGACTGACAATTAAACTTAAATATCTTTTTGGATAACAAATATGTCTAAGAACTTCTGTCAATTCATTTAGGCATAGATTGAATAGCCTGATGGTATCCTCGGATAAAATATTATTCCATTCCATCATAATCACTCTTTTCAACATATCTTTCGATGTTATATTTATGTTGACGTTCTAATAAGTCCCATAGATGTTCAATGGGGTTTAAGTCTGGCTATTATGGAGGAGTAAATAACTTATTTTTGAGATTATACAACAGCCAGAGCATTATATTGTGAGCAGTATATTTTGGATCATTGTCTTATTGAAATCGAAAGTCATCACAAAAATGCACATGTGTGCCCTGTTTCAAATTTTCTTTTAATGCATTCAGATATTCCATATAATCCAATGTGGTGTCTATAAAATTTAATCAACCTACTCCACTTGCTCCCATCCCCCCCCTCCCAAATCATTACGTCATCTCCACCGTGTTTAACTGTAGACACAAGATTTTGCTTCTCTACAGCCATACTTTGCTTCTCCACACCATTTTACGTCCTTTGATGCCAAAATTGCAAAACTTGCTTTCATCAGAGAATATTACTTTTCCCCCAAACTCAGAAGGTTTATTTACATGCTCATTGGCAAAATTTAAACGTTTTTTTTTTTTTTTCTTATTGACAGCTGAAATGTGTAGCTTTCTACGAGCTACACGGCATGATAGTCAGCCCTTTTTCAGTATTTTTCGTATAGTAACTTCATGAGAAGATTTTTTAAAACTTTTTCTAAAATTATTTACTATTTGAGATGCAGTGATCTTTGGATTTAAAAGTACGGATTTCGGGATGTATATGTTTTCTCGTAAAGTCAGCTTAGATGGACGGCCACTACGTGGCTTAGAGATAACAGATTTCCATGACTTGTAATTATTGATCACTCTTTGGATAGAAAAGTGAGTTCTTCCAACTCTTGCCAATTGCTCAAACAGTTTTGCTTTCATTCTTTAGTCTTAAAATTATTTTCCTTTCGTCCGGAGTAATCTTTTAGAATTCATTTTAAGTGAAACACAATATGTACTATCTTTCAAAAACCAGTTTAAAAAATTTTATTTCATATATTGCCATAGAATTAAAATGAATAAGTAGTAAAGATAAATGCAGATGATATTTCTTTTCATAGATATGGAGGTTAAAAAATGAAGATGAGTTTGCAAATATCTTTTTAGTTTGTACCTGTACGCAAACTTTTTCTGGTAACTTTCCTGTACTTTTAAATTATTATTATTATTACTTCAAAACAATGTGTGTTATATTTCTGAGAATGTTATTGATTTTTAATGAATTGTTCAATAAATGCTTTAAATAAAAATTAAATTGTCACTATAATGTATTTTTATTCTTTCTAGAATGTTTACTGTGCGTTTGTACGCAATTATTTTCTGGCAAGTGTACTTATCTTTTGCTTTATTCGTTTTCGTTAATATATTAGTTATTTTATTCGTACTTCCATTCGTAACAACAAGAATTAGGTGCAAATAGTTTTAGTTTTTTTAGAATGAAAGTGATTAGTTAAATAATAATAGTTGAACGTTTTTCAAATTCAGCTTATCTTGTAAAATTTAATTTAATTTTTTAGAAGTTCCTTTTCTGTTGGAGAAAAAAAATTAGTTTAATCTCTCTTTATTTTTATTTTTGAAAGCGTAAAATTTTAAACCGTACACGAACTTCACTAGTATCTCTGTACATTTTAATTCCTTTATTGAATGAAATAAGTAAATATATTTTTAAAAATTATAATGCATTTTACTTAAGTGTGTATTTTTAGATTAGACACTGAACTATGAGTCAATCCAATATTAAAAAAAATACATCAATGAATTTGAAAAACTTCAATGCTTAAAAAAACTCAATACATAATATGATATAGACTTATAAATTTTTTGTCACTAATATTTTCAATAATTCATAATAAAAGCGATAACCTAAAAAATAAATTCGTCTGACACTCGTATATCTCTTTTGCATTATAATAAGTAAGGCCGAATCATAATTTTTTTATCCGCAAATGGTAGCTGACAATGCAAATACTTCACAAAATACTAGATGATAGACTCATGCGTATTGCTTCTGACAGAACAACATTTAAACAGTTAAATGACGTAGTTACGTTTCTCATTTGACTATGCGATCATATGATTTGACTTCATTGCAGTTAAAGTCAATTAAAATGGTTATTATACTATATACATAGCTTAAAAATGGAAATCCTTTTTTAAGTGTTAAAAATGCAGATTACTGAAATATTTCTGTAAATTTACAGCTTTAAAATCGGAAGCAAAAAATGCTTATAAAACAAAATTTTTTAGAAAGAATTTATTTACATATCTCATAAAGATAACGAATTTGAGCATTAATTTTGAAAAAATGTATATTACAATTTCTTCAAAATTTTAAGGACGATTTCATTTTAGACTCCAAAATGAAAGCCCACAAATTCAGGTATTACTTGTTGAATAATATATTAATTAAATGCATTGCAGAAAATGTTCAATTTTCTGATGAATATTCATCAAATTTTAATTAAAAATATAAATATTATGCGGATTTTTTAAAACTTTTTTTGCAACCATATATTTAAAAATGGGGGAAAAAAGGGGCCTTAAAACTTTTCACGCTTTTATTGAGTTGACCGCTGCTTAAACCTTTCAAATATTTTAACTAGACTAGAAAAACATTAACTAGAAAAATCCTCTTTAAGAAATGGAACAATCGCATTATGAATTGAAACACATATTTTTATATGTCGCAGAATAATCAGTGGTTCTTGACTTTTTTTTTCTAAGATTGAGTCACTAATAAATATCTTAGAACCTCGTCATTTTTTTAATTCTCTCTTCAAAGCATTCTAGAAATTTTTACTCTAAAAAACAATTTTATTTGCCGTTCTTTTAAAATGCTAATAGTTCAAAACAACATATTTTATATCGTCTGCAATTTAACCTCCATTTAACGAGCCATAAAAATGCGCAAATTAATTCGTTACAAAATTTTTTTTTAGTTTGTTTTTGAGAGGGATATATATTGAAATGAAACAATGCGCTTTTGAAAAGAATTTTAATTAGTAAAATATCTGAGGAAACTAAAAATAAATCAGTGATAAACATCTGTATCTTCCGGGGCGTGACTTCAAAGAATTAAAATAACAGAAAAATAAAAAGGAAAATGATGTTTTATTCGCTTATGCAGTTATTAGTAAACGAATTCATCCGTTTCCCATCAAAACAGCTTCACTAAATTTTCTGGGTCAAAAACTGATATCCCGGAGATTTTATGGTCTGTTTTATTTCTAAAATAGAGCGTATTTATACACCTATTTTCACTCGTATTTCCAGAACTGTCATTTAAGGAAATTTGTCACGTGACAAGAATTCATTACAAAAAATTTTTGATGGGTGTTCCAGCGGAACGACACATTTCAAATCCTTTCTTTTCTCCCAATTGCAACGACAATATAAATAAAAGAGAAAAAAGAATCCAGATTGTTTCCAATGAAAAAAAAATCGTTTGCCAGTGTTTCGCTTTTTCTTCATTCAAGCTGACAAAGCGTTAATAAATGCAAAGTTTAGATAAATAAATAATAACTATAATTTAGAAAAAGGCCGTGCATTTATATTTTTTTCTGCTAAAAAACTATATCAGAATTGGATATATATATTTACAATTTAGCAGCTCTCATCTAGACTTATGTAAAGCTCAATGTGTGTGCGTGCGTTGGCGCTCTACAGGCTAGATCGTACGACCTACAGTAACCAAATTTGGCACATGCATACCTTGGTGCACCTGGGGTCCCTTTTTTGAATTTTTAATTAGAATTTTAATTATTAATTAAAAACTAACTTTCACGCCAAAAAATCTTTTCATTTTCCCTACCGCCAAATAAGTAAAGTTTCTGTTTTTTTTTTCTTCTCACGCTAATGAGGCTAGGCTTAACATTTTTCGGCCGATTGTTTCAACCGATTCTGTTTATTTTCTTAGTGTTTGATGCATTTGAAATTAAACATTGTTAATGAATCGATCTTTCAGATTTATTCTGAAATACTTTTGAATTAAAATAAAACAGAATAAAGGAAATTAAAAATTTCTAATCTACATAACTATTATCAACGGATGCGGACTGGATTTAAATTACTTTTAAGTTAGTTGTATGCTTTTGTAATTAAATTGTATTTGTTAGTTATATATTTTTTGTATATGCTTATAGTTTTCAGTACATCGTTTTTTAAGTAGTTTTTTTTAACCTGTTTTCGACCGATTATTTTAAACTATTCTGTTTATTTTCTTAGTGTTTGATGCATTTAAAATTAGACATCGTTAATTAATCGATCTGTTCATGATGAATCTGAAAAAATTTTGTTGACAAATTCTTGAGATATTACATAAATTAAGAAAATTATTGTTTAGTGTCCATAAAGTTTAAACGCTGTGACTGTTTTCAGTAATCATTATACAAAAAAAAAAATGCTTTTTTTCAGAAAAAAATATTATTATATTAATTGCAGATTAATCCTTTTCATTTTAACTTAAAGCATAAATTCTACGGGAGCTAACAGAAAATTAGAGAGATATATATTACTTTATAACTGAAAGCCTTTATAATATTATGAGTGAATTATATGACTATCAAAATGTGAAGTTTAAAAATGTTTTGAAGAAGTAGCTATTAAAGTAGGAATTGCTTAAAATATTTATTTATTAAAATTTTAACAAACATTAAGATTGGCGAACCGGCTGGTCGAAAATGGCGGCTAGTATTAGAATAAATTAAACAAGAATTCTAAAAAAAAGTTCTGTACAGTTTGTAAAAAAATTATTTGCATGAGAGTTAGTAGAAATAAGGGAAACCGTTCTTAAAGAATAGTTTGTTGTCATTTGATCTTCTTCTTTCTTTTCCCCTTTCCATTCTTTTCTAGAAACATCTAGTGAAGCGTTTTCTCCCCCTCCCTTTCTGAACTATGTTGACAGTGGGTTGTTTTCCTTTCGAAAACTTCATTTCTTTTCAAATGCATTTTTTTTAAAAAATGGAATAGATTTTAAAAAAATATGCATTAAAGAGTTTCGAGCTTTAATCTAAATATTTTGTTACATAAAAGTAAACTTAAAAGACTTGATGAATCTTCATATCTCAGATCTCTCTGAGTCCGAAAAATACATTTTTGGAGGTTATCTGTCTATCCGGGAATATAGTAACTCAAAAATGCCTTGAGTTAGACTAATGAAATTTGGCATGCGATCATTACACCAAATTTGCAGATTTCTGCAAAAGTTTGAGTGAAATCCATTCACAAAAAGTATGCCAGTCCGAGGGAAATGAACATGATACTACAAAAAGTAAAGAGTTTGATATATAAAATTTGATACCTATATAAAATTTTACATCAATAATTAATTTCATACCATATCCATCGTTCATCAATCTGCATATTTAAAAACATGTAAATGCATTAACTCAAGACAAAGTGATTTAAATAAACGAAGTTTCTGTTCTGTTTTTAAGTTCTGTGCCAAATTTCAGTTTAGATAGGACGAAAAAAGGCCTTCAATACAAGGGTTATATCTCGAAGTACAAAGCGCTCATGTGTGAAACATTGAAAATAAAAATATGAGTTTTGTTCAATGTCTACATTTTTTATGCCTAGGGAAAGGAATAATACCTTTATCAAGGAGTATGCAAGAAAATTTTGTGGAGACCATCTCCACTGGTTCTAATAATTTTTGAAATGAATGTTATTTTCTTTTAAATTAACAACATTTATTACTCTCCATTTGTATATAATAAATGTTCTCAAAACCTTATTGTTTTTTTTTTAAATAAATCACTTGAGATTTCATAAACTTAACCGTAGAAGAATAAGGCCACTTCAGGTTATTGAATCTGTACCCACTAATTGATTCAAAATTTAGAAAATTCTTGCTCGTATTCTTATTCTTCTGTATATACATTAGTTTTTTTCCCTCGTAATTTTTTTAAAATTTTCGACCTGACCATTTGAATTTTTGATAGCATTTTGGAAAGTTTTTAACTCTGTTAATCTATACTTATAATAAAGCTCAATGTGTGTGTGTGTGTGTTTGTGTTGGCGCTCTACAGGCCAGGTCATTTGACATACAGCTACCAAATTTGGTACATGTATACCTTAGAGGTCGGGAATGTGCACCTGGGGTCCCTTTTTTGAAATTTTAATTATTAATTAAAAACTAACTTTCCCGCCAATAAATCTTCCATTTTCCCCACCGCCAAATGAGTAAGGCTTCAGTTTTTTTTTTTCTCCTAACAGTAATGAGGCTAGGGTTAACATTTTCGGCGGATTATTTCAAACGATTCTGTTTATTTTCTTAATGTTTGATGCATTTAAAATTAAACATTGTTAATGAATCCATGTTTCAAATTCATTCTGAAGTACTTTTGAATTAAAATAACACAGAATAAAGGAAATTAAAAATGTATAATCTGCATAGCGTTACCCCAACAGGCGTAGGAAAATCCATGCATTTGCGTTACCGTAAGTGGCAAAGAAAATTCACTCATGCCCATTGTGTTCAGATTGTTGGCATGGCAACCATTATGAACGGATGATTTAAATTATTTTTAGGTTAGTTGCATGCTTTTGTAAGTAAATTGTATTTATGTTAGTTATATATTTTTTTGAATATGCTTATAGTTTTAAGTACATCGTTTTTTAAGTAGTTTTTTTAAACCTGTTTTCGACCGATTCATTTTATTTTCTTAATGTTTGATGCATTTAAAATGAAACATTGTTAATGAATCGATCTGTTCATGATGAATCTGAGAAAATTTTGTTGACAAACTCTTGAGATATTACATAAATTAAGAAAGATATTCTTTAGTGCCCATAAAGTTTAAACGCTCAGTGACTCTATTATCAGTAATCATATTTTTAAAAAAAATGCTTTGTTTCTGTAAAAAATATTATTATATTAATTGCAGATTCATCATCATTTTACACTTTAATTGAAAGCATAAATTCTACGAGGGGTAACAGAAAATTAGAGAGATATATATCACGTTACGACTGAAGGCCTTTATAATATTATGAATGAATTATATGACTATCAAAATTTGAAGTTTTAAAATATTTTGCTGAAGAATCTATTAAAGTTGGAATTGCCTAAAATATTTAATGGTACGACCGGAGTTTAACCCCCTGCTTGGCACAATTTTTAAAAATCGCCAACAACGGCCTTGCGAAATGTTCAAAAGCAAAAGAGCACATGTCCAATTATAGTGCATAATAAAGATTGGCAGCTTTGGCGCGGTATCGCAACTTGGCGAAGAAGGGGGTTAAACTCCGGTTCAATCTATTTAATTAATAAAATTTAAACGAACATTAAGATTGGCGAACCGGCTGGTCGCCAAAGGCGGCTAGTCCTTTATATTTGCATTTATCAAATTATTTTGCGTAGCAATAAATAAATTTTCTTTGTGAAAATTAGAAAAATGTGCTTTCTTTTATCGTTGCATTCATTTTTCAGTTGAAATACAACTCTGTAAAAATGGATATATTGATATATTGCAAATTATATTCTATATTGATATACAGAAGACTGGGCGAATAGTCTTCATTGTTGGTATTACCTTTAAATAAAGACCCCCTGTGAAATTCTAAATTTGAAAGTGAAAACGATATTTTCTATAAAATGAAGGTGCAAATAGCGATAGTTATCAGCAGTGCGTGCGAGTGTATTTTTTAAAAAAATTTATTGCCATTATCACAAGCATCACATTTAATATATATATATATATATATATATATATATATATATATATATATATATATAAAATCCCTTATCACATTTTTATTTTAAAATTAGAATGGCAATACGGAATGGTCAGAAAGTCTTTCTCTTATTATACAAAATATATTAAAAAAATTATTATAATTTGACTTATTGTTGTTTCTATATAGTGTAAAGACGTTAATAAACTTTTTAATAAAAACCATTTACATAAATAAATTTCTATATGAACAACACCCTTAATAGCCAGAGGATTTTCAATTGTCTTTTCTGTAACTCCAAAATTGATATTAAACAGAAATGGCTATCTGAATTAAAGGTGGGTTTATATTCGACCAGTTATAAGGCGACCAGTAGGCAGCGCATGCGTATAAAGGTTGAAAAATGATGATCGGTCCATGGCAAGTATTTGTTCCGGCGGGATAACAACATGTCGCATGTTCCGCAACATGCAGCTATTTTTTTTATTACTGCGCATGCGTTTGTAGAATTTGGCGGTTTTTTTTTTTTTTTTCTTATTTTAAAATATTGATCACTTTTCATAGATTCATTCCGACATTTTTTGCTCTTTGTTCTTTCTGATTCCAGGCATTTTTAACTTTTGACCTTTTTTTTTTTTATATTACCATGCTTCTTTGTGTAAATATCCATCATTTTAATACGATAGTAGTGAGAAAGTAAAATTCAAGGACGTTAAAACGGCAATTTATAGCCAAACATGGAATGTCTGAATCTATCTTATGAAATTGTGGCAAACATAAATCAGTCCCTTTCTACGCATGCTCTGCTTATTGGCCATCTTATAACTGGCCGGGTGTAAACCCGGCATAAAGTATGTGACTATGTTCGGGATGAAATTTTTGAAAAAAAGTTCTGAAATAGTTATATTTTAGAATTTTTGCATAGAAATTATTGAAAAATATCTATGAAAGCAAAATATACCAGTTAAATACCAGAACTTTTTTTTAAAAAAATTGAAAGAAATAGTTTTTTTTTTTTTTTTTTGGTTAAAAAAGTGTTATAAAGTAAAAATATTTTACTTTAGAAATTGATGAAAGGATTTGCTTAAAATTTTTCACATAGATTAAAAAAAAAATTACCTCTTTCCTGAATAAAAAAATAAGTTTTATTTCTGTACACTATTTAAAATTTAAATTTATTAAAAATCTTTATTTATTAAAAATATTTTTTTCTTTATTTATTAAAAAAATATTTATTAAAATCTTTAATTTTTCTTTATTTATTAATTTTTTTAATTTTTTCTTTATTTATTAAAAGTCTATTATTTTTTTCTCCTTATAAAGCGTTAAAGCAACTATAGAATATTTCTAAATAAATAGATTACTTGTTTCTCTAGTGCAAGAACTGCAGATCATATTGAGAAATTATTACTCTAAATTTGAACAAAAATAGGTGTCAGATTAGAATTTATGAACTTTTTTGTTAGAAAATTCTATCAAAGATTGGAATTTGTAAAAATTGCAATTAAAGGCGTAAAATAGCTTTATACTGTATGTAAATGCCAATATAAAAATCAGTATAATTTCCCAAAAAAATTGGCCTTAGAAAGAAAATTCAAATAGTTTTATAAAAAAAAACTGTTCAATCATTAAAATATTTTTTTAAAAATGCATAATTTTACGAATAGTCAATTTTTTAACTTTGTTACCTACTTTAATGGAACTTTAACCTACCTACTTTAATGGAATAGTAGTGCGTCAAAGATCGCACTAAATGTTTTGCTTCGTAGATGCCATTTTGATAAAAATCGAAACACAAATTGACTACTCCGACCCGCCGGAAAGCTCATGGAAATACCAGAATGAACGGACCGACGCAATAGCAACACTGGCAGGTACTGCGATTGAGTTCTAAAGGCCATCACCGGCCACGGTTCAACCCTTCCCTAAGGAAGTAGTCCCGTCATCGAAATGAGGAATCCGATCCCCACCTTTTCATGTACCCAGCAGGGGTGACGAGAACCAACCACCATACAGGAAGCTTCTCATCAATTACAAGGTGCCCTTCCCCATGAAACTGATAACAATCGAATGCAAAATATCTGCATTAATTGCACTATCTATTGAACTGGAGAAGACATAAGAATATGATTATTCTATAATAAAAAATTTACAATATTATATTCAATGATTCTTTCAGAGAAAGACTTTATGACCACCCTGTATTATCTTCAAGTACATTAGTGAACAAAACTGTTCCATTTGTGCAAAGAGCTTCAGACTTGGTTAGAAACTCCACAAGGTTGCATTTCAGAAGATTTCCACCCACCAAATGCTCTCTCCAACTCTACAGCACAGGCAATTGTCAAAGCATCGTTGTTCTTGCAACCAACAATCTGTATACCATAAGGTAGTCCATGTTTGTCCAGGCCCAATGGGCACTGTGTGGCTGGTAGTCCAAGAGCACTGATTATACCCGTGTAAGAGACACTGGGCATGAAAGGATAACTCTCTAAATGGTATGGCGCAGTCACTGGAAGGGTTGGCATTAAAAGAACAGAGTCTTCGTCCAGGAGTTTTTTGAACTCATCCATCCATGTCTCAAACATTTTTTGATAATAGGGTCTTTTGCCTTTCCTGTTCAATAGAGGACTTGTAAGAATGGCGAAATTAACTAGAGTACTGAAACATACTTTGGATTTTCCGACCAACAACTTCATAGCTTCTTCTTTTTTATTGATTCCGAGACCTTTGGGTCCTGCTATTGATTGATACAGTCTTGCAAATGTAGGTCCCAACATAGTACATATGCATCTGATGGCATCAAACAGATAAGGCATCTTGACTTCTGTTGGCGTTATGTCGTATTGTTTCTCAAAATAAGAGGCAGCCTAAAAATAAATAGACATATTATTAAAGTTCAATAAGGATAAGCAAAAATATTCATTTAATCAGAGGGAGTTGAAACCTCAAAACTTTCTCGCATATCCTCTAATAAAGGTGTTATACCAGAAAACGTCATGCGTGGCATTGGCGTGCAATAGTTATGAAATATGAAACTTTGGCGTGAATTTAGCATTTTTATTGAATACATCGTTTCAACTTTGGTGAATTATTTGGCGATTAATCCTGAATGAAACCGGAAAATCGAATTTGTGAATTAGATGTGCTTTCTCCAAGCGATTGTAACCAAAATTTGACTAAAAAAAATAGTTAGTTACCAAATTTGTAGTTTACTGTTTTGTAGTTACCAAATCAAATTTGTACCAAAATTTGCAGTTACCAAATTCCACACCAAATTTGATATATTTAAGTAATTGCGTTTTGAGTTGTCGCGTTTATATGTTTCTAAAAATATAGACCAACAGACATGAATCCGTGGTTGGATTTGTCTCAAAATTTGGCAGATGTCTGGACTATAGATGTTGAATATGTGTACCGAATCTTATCTATCTAGCTTTCTTCGTTTTGTAATTATCGGGTTAACTTAACGGACAGATAGAGTGCCTCTAAACAGATTTTACTCAAAATTTGATAGAAAATTTGGTTCGAATTCTGTATTCTAAATTTCATCCATCTAGCTCAAAGCATTTTTTGTCATATACTTGTCACAGA
The DNA here is from genome assembly GCF_947563725.1 of Argiope bruennichi. NCBI lineage: Eukaryota > Metazoa > Arthropoda > Arachnida > Araneae > Araneidae > Argiope > Argiope bruennichi. The sequence goes on along the minus strand of NC_079157.1, from coordinate 92,360,002 downwards.
TAGACAGACGGACAATTTCCAAAAATGCGTTTTTCGAACTCAGAAAAGTCTGAAATGTGGAGATTCGTCAAAATCTCATGTTCGAATTCTTTGCCGATTACTCTACTTTCTCTACACTTCGTATGCTAGAAAGAACAATTAATATATCTTTTACGAGAAAGAAAATCGTTTAAGTACACTATCTCTACTTCAATTTGATTTCTATGCTTTGCATTTTGCCTGTAAATGACGGCAGGCATTAGATAAGTTAGCTAGATATCTTTAAACGTATATATGAAATTACCAGTTAAATTTTCAAAAATGAAATGAAATTCGATTTAGGTATTTTTAAACGAAAATTGCAAATTAATTTTTATATCCGTTTTTCCCCCGAATAAGATTATTCACAGTTGCGTAATGTTTTTATAACATTATTAATGTAAGCATAAACTGTAACCATAAACTGACTACTCCGATCCCCCAAAAGCACACGGAAAAACTTAAATTATCGAACCGCCGCGACATCAACACTGACAGAAACTGTGATTGAGTCTTAAGGGCTATCACCGGCCACGGTGCAACCCTTCCCTGAAGAAGTACGTCCCTTCATCGGCGGGAGGTAGCCATCCCCACCCTTTCGTATAATGACAAAGGTTTAGAAGCAACCACAATACTGGTAGCTTCTCATCCTCAATTACGAGGTGTCCCCCGAGGGATTAATGTACGCGATAAAGAATTTAAAAAGAAGTGGAATGCAAGCAGACGAAAATTATCATTAATATTTTCTCCGCACAGCAAAAGAAAGTTTCGAATGAAAGCAATAGCAATATTTACAAATCAATTTCTTCAGTATTTCATTCTAAAACAATAGCAATTCTTCAACAATATTTTGTGAGGGCCACTGTGGCCTGATGGTAAGGTCTCGGCTTGTGAGTCGTAGGGTTTCAGGTTCGAGACCCGATTTCACCGAAGAACCATCCTGTAAGGGGGTCTGTTGCACGTTAAATTCGTCATGCCAAACGTCCTTTTGCTGGTGTGGTGTGGTGTGGCGTGAAGAGGGGGGGGGGGTGCCAGCTCAGGTGTCGTCCTCGTCATCTGACCGCGGTTCAAAATGACGAGGTCCGTCCCAAAGTAGCTCTAGTGTCGCTTTACAACGGAACGTTAATATAACTAAACTAAACTCAACAATATTTTGTTACTTGAACTCGGCGAAAGCATATTGCGTATGATAAAAGAATATTGGATTTAATATTGAGTTATAACTGAATATATTGCATATACAAGTACAGTGGCGGAAGACTCAATGCTCCATTAATGCATGCAATATAAGGCCGAAAAATTCATTTAAAAGACAAATGGACAAAAAAAATGACAAATTGGACAATTGAAATTGGATAAAGAAAATTTTTATTGTAAATTAGCCGCCTTTCGCGACCAGCTAATTCGAAGGAACTTTTTGTTAAATATAAGTTAATGCAAGATTCTCTCCAGATAATATTTTTAAACATTAAGTTTCATATACATTAAAGCTGTCTTATTTTAACATTTGTTCTGTTTATACAGTATACATTCTGTACAACTGTAGTATCCATTCACATTACTAATGGAGTCTTATCTAATAATTTTCGTGGAACTGCTCTCATTCTTATTCCTCACTTGCCGCCTTTGGCAATCAACTGTTCTTCAAGAATATTGATTTTGTTTAGTTTCAACTGAATTTCCAATGTATAACTTTGATTTTGTTCATGATGCATGGTGATACACATGAGAACCTTGTTACAGCTTAAATGCATGTAATTTGTTATTTGATCTTTAACTAAAATTAAATTTCTATTAAAAACTTTTACTTCAATCTGTCGAAAAAAATGGCCAAATGCATATTCAATTCTTTGCCCTATATACACTTTGGCGTACAAAACGCTCATCTGTGGAACTCGGTGGATGCGGAGGGAGTAACACATTTATGAGGGAATATGCGAGAAAACTTCTGGAAGATTCCTTCCTCTACTTTTTTTAAACACAAAACGTTAACTTACATTTTTTATGGCAGCCACAATCTCTTGATCAACGGGAACAACCATTAAGCTTCGTATTTCTAGCAAGTAATAAATTTTCACTTTCTTGAAGTCCACCTGTGTGATAAAAACATCTTAAAATAAAAATTCAACAATTTAAATATACAATTGAATTACAAAACTCACCTTTAAAACAATTGCCCTTCTTATGGAATATTGAAAATTCGATTTAAAACCACTTCGGCTCTATGACAGTGATTATAAAAGATGAACCAAAATCACACAGGAATAGGAATTGGAAATTACATTCTAATGAAGCAGAGAATATAATCATGATGCTAAAGTGGCAAATCATTTATAGGTGATTTTTTTTTGTCGATGTATTTATTCTGATGAAGCATAGAATATAACCATGATGCTAAAGTGGCACATCATGAATGGGTGAACTTTTTTGTCGATGTGTTCTGATGAAGCAGAGAATATAATCATGATGCTAAAGTGGCAAATCCTTTATGGGTGATTTTTTTTGTCGATGTATTTATTCTGATGAAGCATAGAATATAACCATGATGCTAAAGTGGCACATCATGAATGGGTGAACTTTTTTGTCGATGTGTTCTGATGAAGCAGAGAATATAATCATGATGCTAAAGTGGCAAATCCTTTATGGGTGAACTTTTTTTGTCGATGTATTCTGATGAAGCAGAGAACATAATCATGATGCAAAAGTGCCAAATCATTTATGGGTGACCTTTTTTTGTCGATGTATTCTGATGAAGCAGAAAATATAATCATAATGCAAAAGGGTCAACTTTTTTGTCGATGTATTCTGATGAAGCAGAGAATATAATCATGATGCTAAAGTGGCAAATCCTTTATGGGTGAACTTTTTTTGTCGATGTATTCTGATGAAGCAGAGAACATAATCATGATGCTAAAGTGGCAAATCATTAATGGGTGAACTTTTTTTGTCGATGTGTTCTGATGAAACAGAGAATATAATCATGATGCAAAAGTGGCAAGTCATTAATGGGTGAAAGTTTTTGGCGATGTTTTTTACATTTAAACAATAGGGATTTAGCCCTACTTCCACAATAACTTCTGAAATTCCTCACGTTCTCCGTTATACACAAATCACAACAGCGGGCCATGGAATAACATGCAATTTTGAAAATGTGTATTTTCGAAATAGTATGAGTGTTTTCGGGAGTTTATAGCAGCAATAAATTCTTTTGCATTCGTGCAATAGATATTGTGAGATATATGTTTCAGAGTCGGAGCTTTAAAAGACTATCGTGGATTTCTAATTTAAGTGTTGGAGGATAGCTGATTTCTTGAGCATATGCAGATGCATTGGAGATTATTGCGAAGATGAACCTAAAGGGATATATCTCTTTCATGTTCTGTTGATGAATATTCTCTGTGTACAGTCTCAGCATTAAATGACTGCGACTGACCTTGATATCTAATATTCTGAAGAATATTTGGCATTTAGAGGCATTTACAGCTGCAATGAAGATGCCTGCAACGAAGACCTTAGGCGATTCGTCTCTTCCATGTTCTATTGTTGAATGTTCCCTGTACATAGATGTAGCGTTAAATGACTTCAACTGACCTTGATATCTAATATTCTGAAGAATATTCGGCGTTTGCAACTGCAATGGAGATTCTTGTGCCTAAATCTATGTCTTGTCGTCTCTTCATTTTTGTATTGTAGAATGTACTCTGCTCTCGGTCAGAGCTTTAAATATCTACTAATGATTTCTAATTAAAGTGAGACTTGATATATCGTGAGCATTTGCAGCTGAAATGAAGATTCTTCCGGCGAAGACAGTGTGTGATTCGCCTCTTTATCGTTCTGTTGTTGAATATTCTATGTACATATACGAAAAGTTAGAAAACAGCAGCTAGTAACTAACTACAGTACTGCAGAACAGCGCCCTCTATCTCATCCGATTGGTGTTAACGATCGCACTTTTTGTGTGGTTCGGTTTATTTTATTCTTTCTCTCATAATTTGTATGTGAATTTTTAATTTATCCTGAGAGAGACATTATTGTATCCAACTCTAACTTTTCCTACTCGACATAATCATGTCCTGCTAAGGACATGATTATGGAGCAGGAATATATATGGATATTCTGCGTTTAATTTTGATGGAAAAAATTAAACTTACGGGTCGGTCAAGCTTCATTCTCACTTCGTTGTCTAGAGTCAGAACTTTCACGCTGGTTATAAGATCTTCTGCGTATCGACATATTGGTCCACTTACTATGAAGCTGTACATCTCAGGTTCCCAAAATCCTCCAGGAACACCGGGTCTTTCCACGGGTAAAAAGCCACGATTGGACATTATACCTGGTACGAGCAAATGAAAAGTAATTAAAAACAAGATAGGTCTGACAGCATTTTATAATAAAAAGATTACTTCATTGAATTAGAAATTTAGAAATACTTTTAATGTGTCAATGTTTATAAAGGGTGTCACAAAATGAACGCAAGATTTGAATGTCCCAGTAGAAGATTTGTAGAAGATATCTGTCCATCCATCTGTCTGTCTGTTCGTGACAAAGATAACTCAAAAACGATTTGAACTAGATGAATGAAATTTGGTATGCGGTATTTAAAATTTTTTTTTTAGTTTTCTGTCAAATTTTGAGCAAGATTTATTCAGAGGAAGTCTGTTGGTCCGGCTGTTTGAATATAAGTTAACACGGTATTTACAAAACGAAGACAACTTTAAGGATGAAATTCGGTACACAGGTGTAACATTTATAGTGTAAACGCCAATCAAAGTTTGAGCTAAATCCAATGAGGGGTCAATTATGCTGTCTGTCTGTACTTTCAGAAACAGGTAAACGTTACAACTCAAAAACTCAATGACTTAAATATGTCAAATTCGGTATAGGATTTTGTAATTACAAAAGCAGTTTTGTGCCAAATTTTTTGTTTCAATCGGTTGAGACAAACATGTCTAAAACAATATTTGATTTTCGGATAATATTGACCACATGCCAGAGGCAATCGCCAAAAAACTCGCCAATGTTCACATGACAGATTTACTAAAAAGGCTAAATTCACGCCAAAGGTTAATATTTCGTAACTATTGTACGCCAATAATATACAAGATGTTCTCTGAGATAATATCTTTATTGGGGAATAATGTAAGAAATTTTTGGGAAGACAACTGCTACTGGTTCACTCTCTTTTTTCTTAAATAATTACAAAGTAAAGAGACAAATTCTGAATATTTGATCAATCAATAAAATTCCTTTCCCAATAAAATCAATTTAGCTCGTAACCAAAATTTATTAGTGATGAAGAACTCGGGATCCAGAACTCAAACGCTCCATCTAATATTTTGTTGTCGCTGTAGAGGATGCAAACGTTCAATCATAGTGATTTATAATTGTTAATATTTATAAAGGGTGTCACAAAATTAACGTCCCACCATTCATGCAGTAACGTGTTAGCAACTGTATCAAAAAACCATTTGATAGCTGATAGTTTAAGGTTAAAAAAACAGACCGTTTCTTTATAGAACAATGTGTTAACGCAACATTTGATTTAAATAAAAAATAGCTTTTTTTCTTCTTTAAATTGTTATATTTTTATTGAATCGTAAACTACATAGGATAGGGTTATGTATGAAATAACCTGCCGGGCAAATGGCCTCCTAGGTTTTACTGGCACATAAGCGCTCTTTTGTCGAAATTACCTATGGCCATTTTGCATAAATGTGGCTGAATTTTGTTGATGCAGCATTGGATTTCTTCCTTCAATGTACGCGTGCTTGTGGCCTTGTTCGCATAGATCTTTAACATCAAATAACCCCACAAAAAGAAATCCAATGTTGCTACATCACACGATTTAGGGGGTTCATTTCCACATTTCCGAAATGTGTTATGTGACTGTGACTTTCACTATTTTTGAAACATTTTTCAATAATGAAAACACGTTGTTCTATCGAGTAACGCTCCATTTTTACTAAACCTAAACTATCAGCTGTCAAATGGTTTTTTTAACAGGATTGCAAACACTTTGCTGCACGAACAGTGGCAAATTTAAATTGTGCAGGTTGAGATTCGAACTCGCAACGTTAGGGTTCATAGCCGAGTAACAAAGTCACTGGACAAAAGTGTACACTCTTCTCCGGAAGTTGTTAACTGGCTTATAATGTTACCACCACAACAGTCCCCCACCAGTGAGTCGGTAGAGTTTATCGCGCCAGTTATGGCGAGCGACGAACGTTGTAATCGCGCCAAGTGTTATGGCGGGCGACGGCGAGCGTGTGTGAGTGGTTGCTGCCGGTAGATGGAGCCACGACAGCTGAATGAAGGATGCGGTTTTTCAGAACCAGGGTCACCAATCTGCAAGTTGAGGTTCGAACTCGCAACGTTAGGGTTCGTAGCCGAGTAACAAAGCCACTAGACAAAAGTGTACACTCTTCTCCGGAAGTTGTTAACTGGCTTATAATGTTACCACCACAAAATCAAGCATTAATTTAATTTGTGATATACGGAAAGCAAATCTATAATGATTAATGGCAGATGCTGTACGATATATTTATGGTTTTATTCAGTATTCTGAATGAGGGGGGTGCCAACTCAGGTGTCGTCCTCATCATCTGAACCGCGGTTCAAAATGACGAGGTCGGTTCCAAAATAGCTCTAGTGTTACTTTACAATGGGACGTTAATATAACTAATCTAAACAGTATTCTGAATGACATACAGTATCATAAAGATATCGTAAGCAATATTGTTGGGCATTTTGTTTTAACATGTTAATTGTTCATCAACGCTCAACAAGACAGATTGTTGGATCTCCAGTTATTTTATATGTAATTAGATGGTCAGTATGAAAGCATTTTTATAGTAATAAGATTTTTTATTAATTAAAAATTAAACGAATTTTTAACATTTTTTTCCCGTAATAGCATCGGAGCAAATAATCGCTCAAAACTTATTTGAGTGCGACTTAAAAATAAAAATAAAAATTAACTTTTCAGTAATAGCAGTTTAATTTTCGCGAAATTTTCCTTTCATTTAATCAATAATTTTTCAAAATTTGTATTAAAAGTAGTGTATAACGATTATTCTTATAAAACCACATGATTGTGAAAGACGAGTATGAATGTTTTGATAGAACTTATGTGACTAAGCAAAGATAAATAATACATTTACTATTAGAAAATACTTCAATCTATTTCAAAACATTGAATATTTTTAATTGCGTACTACTTTTAGTTGGTTTTCGTTCTGTAAATATCGTAACTTAAAAAAAATTGGCTCGCTATATGCGATGGTTGTAACAATTAAACCAGACAGATAACAGAAAATTAAAAGTGAAAACATTATCGCGTTACTCAATTTCTGGTTAATCACTTACTAGAAATTAAGTAACGCAAGAAAAATGAGATCTATCGTTTACATGATTGCAGGTCTCAGATCAAACACTCAGAACTATGTTGTTTCTTATGGCACTTGCCATGGACAATCCCGCTGTTACGAAGACAAGGATTTTAAGCTGGTAGGAGAGCGTCTCTTGTTTCTATAGTAGCGCCATCTAGGGCCAAGAGAACGATTTAGCTACACACACGTCACAACCCTTTTTACGGGGCGGCCTTCATTCGCACATTTCATTCACAGATCGTAATTTAAATTTGAATCAGAGAACGATCACCCCTAATCCAGTATCCCCAGTGGTATTACTCCCGACATGGAGGACTTAGTGACCACGACAGATTTATACGCTCGTCAGTCACCAAGCACAGGGAATCTTCGGCCTGCGAGGTTCGAACTCGCAACCTAACGGACGCGAATCCAACGCTCTATCAACCAGGCTATCACGGCCCACTCTGAGAACTATTATTTATAGTAGTGTCCATAAATTAAAATGACAAAAATTTACAGGAGAAATTAAGTTACAGAAGTCTTATTAATGAATCCGCAAATATATGTAGTGACTGATGCAATTACGTAAGACAAATCAAAGACACATTATCACACTACAATATTTTAGAGTAAAAAAAGCTATATTCTCCTTTAATTGATTTATGTTAGGCTAAATCTCCTTTAATTTTCAAAAAGCGAAAATGATTAGATTTATCGTTTACATGATTTTAATTGCAGTTGCTCAGATCAAGCATTGTAAAGCTATTATTTACACTGGTATGCATAAATTAAAGAAAAATATTTTTCGTAAAACGTAAGTTGCAAATCTTATATAAGTAAATGCATAATTATAAAATACAAACTAACCAAAAGCGAAAAAATATTCATAAAAAATTTAAAGGAATAAATAGGAAATACAGAGTACTTAAAGAAGGCATAAATTTATGGTTATTGGAAAGATAAGAAAAACGATCATAGAAATTTGATTACAATTTCTTTTATGAAATTTTAGTAAAATATGGTATATTGCGTTTACAGGCAAAAGTTATAGATCTACAGATGGTTAGTATTTTGACAGATTCAGTTCCAAATACAATACAGATCTAAATTTTAGATTCAAAGCCTGTCTATTTTATATTGTCTATCTGATTTTTTAAAATTTATATTTATCGTATTTATATTCAAGGATGGTTAGACAGATTTCCTTTGAATAGAATTCTCTCAAAATTGGAAAGAAATACACAAATGGGGTGCAAAAGATATATTTCAAATTTCATTCACTTAGCTCAAAGCATTTATGTTTGAATCTACAGACAGACAAGCATATACTTCTATATATATAAATATATATATACCAATTCTTATTCAATTCAATTATACATGTATCAATCTTTCAATTGCAAATTCTTTTTCCTGACTCAGTGTAGTGAAAAATGTAACAAAAAAAAAATCAAAATTTAAAAATCGATTTTTTTTTTTTTTTTACAATTACAATCAACTCTTTTTGTTGTTTGTACTAGAGACTATAAAAAAATGACTACCTATTGTAGGTTTGTGGGCAAAAACACCCGTAAAATGAGCTGGTAGTCTGACACTTCCAAGGAAATCGTTTCCTAATCCAAGAACCGAAGCACCTGCTCCAATCAGAGCAGCTTCGCCACCTGAAATAATCAAAACAATGAAGAACCGTTTATTCAACTTTCAAATGATACATATATGAATGAATAACGTATGTGAATGACATAATAACACATGAATGAATGACATAAAATATATATCAGTGGATGACATAATAATACATGAATGAATGACATAAAATATATATTAGTGGATGACATAATAATACATGAATGAATGACATAAAATATATATTAGTGAATGACATAATAACACATGAATGAATGACATAAAATATATATTAGTGAATGACATAATAACACATGAATGAATGACATAATAACACATGAATGAATGACATAAAATACATATTAGTGAATGACATAATAACACATGAATGAATGACATAAAATATATATTAGTGAATGACATAACACATGAATGAATGACATATAATACATATTAGTGAATGACATAATCACACGATTGAATGACATAATTAGTGAATAACATAATGACACATTAGTGAATAACATAATAATATATGAATGAGTAAATGTCAAATGCATATAAATAAGAGATAATATAATGGCACATGAATGAATGAATAGTATAACGAATGAGTGAATAGCATAACGAATGAGGGAATGACTCATTGAATGCCATAATATAAAATTAATAGTAAATGCTATAATGTAAAATGACGCATGAATGAGTCAGTGGCATAACGACAAATGAATGATAACAAAATAATTAGAGTAAAGACAAAACTGAGAATTTAATGCACAAATTTATTTAAACGAAACAGCCCTCATCCATGACCAGCAGTTCGCTTGCGATATTAAGAGCATTCCTTTAGTCATGAAAAATAACTTTTATGAGCTATATCTTATCAAACCTGATGAAAATAGCTAACAAGATTTATTCTTGCACAATAAACATGGGGCATCCTGATTGATTAACTATGCGCACAAATTGGCGAAATCGGTCCAGTTATTGAGTCTGAAGACTGTCTCATAGTTTTATTTTGCGATATCTGCAAAAAATAATGGAGAGGGTCGAAAGCAATACGTCATCATGATAGTTTATCTAAACATCATAAGCTTCCAACTGGAATAAAAGTTAGTCAAATAGGCTCAGTAAATGGGACTTCAGGACATTTTAATTAGCGTGATTTTTTTTTCTCGTAGAGAATTTACTAAAAAATAGTGTTTTTGAAATTTATCTCGAAAATAGGGAGGGTTTAAATGATAGGGGGGACATTGATGACTTAGTAAAAAGTCACAAACTTTCATATGAAATAGCCAACGAGAGTATAGTCCCCCTGTAATACTCTCTAATAAATATACTTGTGTACTATTAACTTCATAACGTCGGATAACAATAGTTACAAAAGAATCTATTAGTGTGCAATCTTGGGCGTTTAATTCCTGGAATGCGGCTATACTAAAATGTCCGAAATGTATTTTGGGCACCGTCTTTCCAATCAAGTAAAATTAAAATATGACACAGTACAACAAATGTAATAAAAAAAATATGACACAGTACAACAAATGTAATAAAAAAAATCACATTCCAAATTTGATATCTATAAGAAGTTGAGTTTTGGGCGTTGAGAGTTGAGTCTGCGGCAAAATATTCAAAACAATAATTAAATTTCAAAATTAGACATTTATTATAAAAATGAGATAAATCATTCATTTATTGTATATCTTGAATACTAATTATTCATCTGTTATTCCATATGATATAAGTGCTAAATTTTTTTCGTCATCTCACTGATTGCCTGTAAGCCTTAAGAATAGCATTATGATATTTACTTACTGCGCAAGATTTTCAAAAAGAAAATACTATTTTGGTACTATACCAATACTATTGTATTAAGATATTTCCCTAAAGATATGCTCTTCTAAATATTAAAATCAGCATATCTCTGCAAATTTTGTACATAAAATTGTGAATTGTTGTGAGCGCATAGATGAATACAAGAGAAACATTTTACTAATTTATTCTTTTGCCCTATGAGGACCGTATCAACCTTTATTTTTTGAAACTGAAATTTAATGAAACTTTGTAATGGATTGTACTATTGTTGTAAATTGTACTAAACTGGATTGTACTGGATTGTACTAAATTTGTACTATTTAGGAAAATAAATGCTTGTTTCATTTTTTGGAATATCCTCTATATAATCATAATATGTGAAAGTTGGGCAGAGGGCATATTCTTGCAGACCTGCCGTGACATGTGAGGGTTTGCGGCTTCTCTCCCCACCACTACCTCGCGATACATTCAAGGAAAACTACAAACTTGGCAACTCCGATCCCCATTAAAGAATATAGATTTAAGTTGATTGAGCAGTCCGCCACGACAGCATTGGCGGGGGAACTAAGGTTGAATCATAAGGTCTATCGCTGGCCTCGGTATGAGGTAGCCGACTCCCGTCATTTTTGTACTCACCCGGGTGGCGAGAACAAACCACCAAAGTGGCCCATCCTCATATCTGTTTAATTTTTTTTTTTTTAGTTATATTAGCGTCACATCTCAAAGCAACTATAGGGCTATTTGGGGATGGTCCTCGTCATTTTGAACCGCGGTCAGATGACGAGGACAACACTTGAGCTGGGGGCCACTCTCCAAGCTTCCACACCACTCCAGCGGAGGAAGTTTGGCCCCTATGATTTAACGTGCACCAGACCCGCTTATACGATAGTTCTTCGGTGGAATCGGGTCTCGAACTTGAAACAATTATGCCCGGAAGCCGAGACCTTACCAACAGGCTGCCATGGCTCTCGTCATATCTGAAGTGAATGCGGTGGGAATAGAATTTAAAATGATAATCGAAAAAACAGTTGTTTGCTTTTGTAATTATACAAGAAAGTGGAGGAAAGAAAACTCTCAGATCTGTTTACAATTGCAAATGCATAAATAGTATAATACTTGCCACTGCTTCCCCCGCATATTTTAGTGGTGTCGTAAGGATTGCAAGTTCTGCCGTATAGCCTGTTCTTAGATTCTATATGCAATCCCATTTCTGGAGCGTTAGATGTCGCAATCACGATGGCACCGGCCTTTTTCAGTGCTGCAACATTAGGTGCGTCTTCGGTCGCTTTGAGGTCGGAGAACAAAAGACTTCCAGCGGTGCATGGCATATCTGTTGGGATGAAATATCGTGTATGTTACCGATATGGTAAAATAAAGTAAAAATTAAGCATTATAAAGAATGAGAAAAAAAAATGGAGTGCGATATTTGGCAACGTGAAATTGTTGGTAAATTCCGTGATTTATTTAAGAAATAAAAACAAAATGTAGATAAAGCAGATGGCTAATTAAAAAATCAACAATATATGTACAATACACTCTCGAGTATCCGGTTCGCGACTATACGGCCTAGTTTTCTTTATCTTAATTAATTGAGGAAGACAAGGCATTGCATCGCCAGCATTGCCAAAACCTCCTTCTACGTGCCATGTGCAAAATCTAAATTGTGACAGGAAAAGAGCAACGTTCTGCTCGTCGTTCATTGTTTCTTCATTGTGTAACAGACCTCAATTGTTGCCGCTGTTCACGACTATACGGCCTAGTTTTCTTTATCTTAATTAATTGAGGAAGACAAGGCATTGCATCGCCAGCATTGCCAAGGCATCCTTCTACGTGCCATGTGCAAAATCTAAATTGTGACAGAAAAAGAGCAGCGTTCTGCTCGTTGTTCATTGTTTCTTCATTGTGTAACAGACCTCAATTGTTGCCGCTGTTCCTGATTATAACTGCACAGTATGTACAGGATTCGTAAATTTTTCTTGGGGTATGCTTAATGTTGTTTTTTTTATGTGTACCACAGTGAAATGTGCAGAAATCATGTTAAAATGTAAACAATTTATAACTTTTAATTTTCTTTTCCTCTAATAAATTCTTGCAATGTAGTATATAAACATTTATAAACTACCAGTACAGAGCCTTCTATTTTAACTCGGCGCGTTACCAGCAACAGCTTCTGAGATTACCGGGCCGAGGCTGCGTTCACAATCTACGTGACATGAGATAAATGGAGGGCTTAGTACTCACTAAGAAGTGAGAAAATACATAATATTACAGCGAGCTTTGGTATAAAACTTTGATGTCTGATAGTGATGGTCAAAGAAATGAGTTCATAGAACTTCAGCTTATCCGGATTTTTTGTCATCCGGCCTGCCCTTCCGCCACATTAGGCCGGATACTCGGGAGTGTACTGTATACCAAAAAAGTTGATGAGAGACCAAATATTTAATTATATTCTCACTAGGTGGCTACGCTCTCCGAGCCAAAGTTGTCCTCAAATCATGCATTTCTCTGTCTTTCTTCGCATTTCAATTCATCTGGTATCGTTGTGGGAACAAATACTTTTTAAAAAAACACATAGCAGGCTCGGTACGTATTTCTTAGGAATTCAGACGATTTTTAACCGAAAGATGAACATTTTCCATTACTCGAATTAGGTAAACAAACCGATCAGCTATTTATGGAGTTGCCACAAACCATATATTAAAAGCAGAATCAACAAATAATATTGTTTTAAACTCATTTGCTGATCATTTGGTGTTAATTAAAGCTTTGCTTTTCCTTTTTTATCACCATTTAACCGACAAGTCCAATATAAATACTTACTGCGACTTAATAGTAATTTTCATTAAATATTTCAAACATATATATATTAATTCTAATTTCAATTTAATTAATTTCCAAGATTTTATCTTAATTTTGCCCATAGTAACTTCATTCAAAAATATTCTCTTATTTCGTTATCCAATTCCACTTTCGGTTTAATTAATTCCTCTGTAAAACTAATCAGCTACGTCTCAAATGAAAGTGATCCCTTCGGTGCCCTTGAAAAGGTGTCAAAAGTCACCACGTGTATTGAATTGGCGCGTGGGAGTCAAAAATGGAGATAAAGCGGCCGAATGACAAGCACAAAACTCAAGGAACCATTGAACTGAACAGAACATTTGTCTGTATATGTATATCGACAATCACACATAAATTTTATGAGAAGCAAAACAAGAAATTGAGAAAATAGAATCAGAAAGACGAGCATAACATTTCTATTTATTGCAATATATAAAATTAATGCAACATTAATCCTTTTATATGTTTACCGCGTTTACATGTTTCTGAAAGTACTTTAATAATTAATTAATAATCCATATTGCTTTCTAAACACCAAATTTAATAATTAAATCATTATTAAATTTGGCTCAAAATTTGACAGGTTTCTACATTATAGATGTTAAATCTGTGTACTGAATTTTATACATCTAGCTCTTTTCGTTTTGTAACTATCGTGTTAATTTATATTCGAACAGCCGGACAGACAGACTTCCTCTGAACAGATGTTATTCAAAATTCGAAGAAAATCTGCTCATTTAGTGTAAAGACCGTATACCAAATTACATTAATCTGGCTCAAAGGGATTTTGTGTTATTTTTGTTACAGATAGACCGAAATTTTTCAAAAATGTGTTTTTCTAACTCAGAAAGATTTGTAACTTAGTGATTCGTCAAAATATGGAGTTCGAATTTTTTGACAATTACTATATTTTCTTTATATTACATATACGGGAAAATAAAAAGTTGATCCTTATAAGCACATAATTTTTTTCAAATTTAAATTATTTCAGTTTGTTTCAAATGCAAATTTGTCCAATTTGAGCTATTTCAAGAAATTTATTCGAATGAGTCTGAATTCTATTCGTTTACCCAACATTTTCGTCAATTATAAATAAATAAACTGTGCATAAGAGGATGCATCTATGGTTTTGAGATAATCTCGCTAAACTGTGTCTGAACGACCTCAGTCGCCATTTTACACTAAAAAAAAAACATCTGATGTTTATATTAATGTCTCGGGATCATCAAGAACGTTTGCTGTAGTTCGAGATCTCAGCATGCAAACAATCTGAATACATTTCTTCGTTCCATATTGTTTTCTAAACACCGACTTCGGCATTAAGAATTAGACTCATTAATATGGATTATATTAATTTGTGGCATTTTTTTAAAGGTTAAACAGACATCTTTTCAAAATTAACCAATCACTTAACTGCACTGTATACATGAACTAATTATAGAATAAATAGCAATATAATAGTTACAACAACGGTCAGCCATATCCCCAATTTTCAATCTCATGCCACCGCTCTCCTTACAACAGCTACATAAGATCTATGAGAGCGAATGAGAAAGCCCGAAATAGAGATTTTATCATCGGAATTTTTAAGGCTGCCATCTATATGTAGAGAAACGTACTAAATACTGTCAACAAAATATTATTAATTTTGTATGCGTATATCTTTTCAGGTCTTTTTACTTTCTCGCATATGAAATATACAGAAAATACAGTAATCGTCAAAAAATTCGAAATCGAGATTTTGACGAATCCCCACGTCTCCCTGAGTTCGAAAAATACATTTCTGGAAAAGATCTGTCCATCCGTCTGTCTGTCTGCGACAAAAATAACTCAAAAACTATTTGAACTAGATGAATGAAATTTGGTGTGCAGTATTTAAATCAAATTTTTAGCTTTCTATCAAATTTTGAGCAAGATTTATTCAGAGGAAGTCTGTTGGTCCGGCTGTTCGAATATAAGTTAACAAGGTATTTACAAAACGAAGGCAGCTCTAAGGATGAAATTCGGTCCACAGGTTCAACGTTTATAGTGTAAACACCAATCAAAGTTAGAGCTAAATCCAATGAGGGGTTAACTATCTGTCTGTCTGTACTTTCAGAAACAGGTAAACGTTACAAGTCAAAAACTCAATGACTTAAATATGTCATATTCGGTATAGGATTTTGTAACTACAAAAGCAGTTTTGTGCGAAATTTTTGTTTCAATCGGTAGAGAAAAACAGGTCTTAAACAATTTCGGATAATATTAACCACATACCAGAGGCAATCGCCAAAAAACTCGCCAATGTTCACATGACAGATTTAGTAAAAAGGCTAAATTCACGCCAAAGGTTAATATTTCGTAACTATTGTACGCCAGTACAATGCAAGATGTCCTCTGGGATAATATCTTCAATAGGGAATAATGCAAGAAAGTTTTGGGAAGACAACTGCTACTGGTTCACTCTCCTTTTTCTTAAATAATTACAAAGTAAAGAGACAAATTCTGAATATTTGATCATTCAATAAAATTCATTTCCCAATAAAATCAATTTAGCAGGTAACCAAAATTTATTAGTGATGAAGAGCTCAGGATCGAGAACTCAAACACTCCAACTAATATTTTGTTGTCGCTGCAGAGGACGCAAACGTTCAATCATGGCGATTTATAATTGAATTGGTTCGTGTCGCCATCTACATGTTGAGAAAAGTACTAAGTATAGCAAACCAATTCATTCATTAATATTTGTTTCAGAAATCCTAGATTATATGTTTTGCGCGATTTTACCATGAGGTAAAAAAATATGAAATTCCAAAATTCTTTGTCAGGCTTTTACTTTCACTACGTTTGATTAGTGTCATTTAGAATCGTACTATCGTATTACTTAATTTTAGTTCGCCACATGTCTTAATACATTTCGAATGGCTAATACATTTTTGAGGATTATCTGAGAGTCGCTGAAACACCTAATTCCACTGACCGGTTTACGATATAGCTAAATTTCATTTTCATACCATGAAATTTTCCAAAAGGATATTTAACACAAAAGAAAATAACAAAAATACAGTTTCTCAGAAAATGTATTTAAAAATTTTAACATAGCACAATTCTTTTTTTTAGAATTATTATAAAATGTTTAAATTCGTCAAGTTTGTAGACTAAATTTTGTTTTTTACGATTTAAAACTAATTTTAGTTTTTTCCAGCTATTTTCTCCGTTTCGGGATAATATTCTTGTAGCAATGACTGACATCTCTATATCTGAATTTGCTCTTAAAAACTGATACTTCTAAATACTTGAAAATGGGTAATATTGTGGTGAAAGCATATACGCCAGTTAACAACTACGCTACCCGAGCAATTGCTTTTGTATCATGATCATGTTACTGGACTGCGAACCATAAAGTCCCAGATTCTATCCTCGCGCATCGCAAATCTGCCACATTGGTGACCCGGACGTGATTTGAACATCCTAACAGCATTAATTAAATAATAACGCTGCAATACACGCTCTTATAATTTTTTTCTTTCTCATGTTCGTAGTATAGAAAAAACAAAGTAATCGTCAAAAAATTCGAACTCGAGATTTTGACAATCTTTACGTTTTAGACCTCCCTAAGTTCGAAAAGCCCATTTTCGGACACACGTCTGTCTGTCTGTGACAAAGGTACCTCGAAAACACTTTGAAATAGATAGTTGAAATTTGATATACGGTCTTTATACCAAATTAGTATATTTCTATTAAATTTGGAGCAAAATGTGTTCAAAGGAAGTCCGTCTGTCCAGATGTTAACACGAGAATTACAAACGAAGACAGTTAGATGGATAAAATTCGGTACACAGATTCAGCATTTATAGTGTAGACACCGGCAAATTTTGAGCCACTGCGGGTTGATTGCCTGTCGGTCTGTACTTTCAGAAACAAGTAAATGCGTTAATTCAAAAACGCAAAATGCATTTCAAATTTTGCATGAGATTTCGTGACTACAAGAGCAGTTTTGTGTCAAATTTTGGTTTCAATCGGTTGAGAAAAACTTGTCTAAAACAGGAATTCGATTTTTGGATTCTTTTAACAGCACGACAGGGATTAATCGCCAAATAACTCGCCAAAGATGATCCAATAGATTCAGTGAAAATACTAAATTCTCGCCAATCGTTAATATTTCGTAACTATTGTACGGCAATGCTATGTAAGGCGTTCTCTGGCAGGACAAGTTTATTAGACAGTATGCGATAAAGTTTTGGGGAGACCATTTTCTCTGGTTTCTGTTAAGCAAAAGATTCTTTTGGTAAATTAATCCATTATAAGTTTTTTTAAAAAAAACTTCCATTACTATTCTGTAAAACCATCAAACATTTCTGAGCAAATATTTATTTCAAAATGTTGTATTCATGATGTATAGAAGGAATGCACAAACAGCAAATTATTTTTCATAGATTGCGTATTTTCTAGACTTCAGCTTCTTGCAGATAATCACAACAATAGTTTTGTAATTTGTCTATAAATTTATAGTTGGATTTACTCTAAGTATTCTTATTCATTTTTTTTTCTTTTTTACTTTTTCGTATACAAAGTATAGTAATCGTCAAAAAGTTGAACTGAATCTCCAAGTTTTAGATACCCTGCGTTCGAAACACATACAGTAGACTCCCGATTATCCGCGGGAGTCTACTGTATGTGTTTCGAACGCAGGGTATCTAAAACTTGGAGATTCAGTTCAACTTTTTGACGATTACTATACTTTGTGCGCCTGCTGCACCAAGTTTCTTTTTGCTTCCAAGCAAAGAGAAAATGCTTCCAAAGCAAGAAGCAAACACAAATGACTGATTTTTTCAAAAAGGTGCAGTTTTACAGTTATGCTTTTGTAATTACATAATACATTACAGTATTAAAACAGTACATATGTATTAATTTTTCTGTGAATCCTTGACGCCTCTCGTAAGTGCAAAGCACTTTTCTGTTTTCATTAACAAAATGCATTTTTGGTTAATTTTGGGTGATATACTAAAATATTAAGCCTTAGTTAAACATTTACTGCTGTTTATTTTACGTTTTATTATACATAAAACGATTTTTCAAAGTTGGAATGACTGTTTTCTCTTTTGATATACCCGTTTTTAGCTTTTTTCGGATTATCCGCGATTTTTGTTATCCGCGGTGGCCGCGCCACCCAATTCCGCGGATAATCGGGAGTGTACTGTATTTTAGAAAAATATCCGCCTGCCTGCCTGTGACAAAGATAACTTAAAAACACTTTCAGCTAGACAGATGAAATTTGGTACGAGTGATATCCAACAAGGGGTTGACCGTCTGTCGGTATGTACTTTCAGAAACATGCAAACGCGATCACTCAAAAACGCAATGACTTAAATAAGTCAAATTTGATATGTGATTTTGTGACTTCAAGTGTTGTTTTTTGTCAAATTTTTGTTCCAACCGGTTTAGAAGAATGCGTCTGAAATCCAAATTCGATTTTCGGATAATATTAACGGTATTTAATTTCCAAATAACTCACTAAGAATCACGCGATAAATTCAGTAAAAATGCTAAATTCATTGCCGGGGTCCTTGCATAGGGGTAGCGCATCTTCCCCATCATCTGGGCGTCCCGGGTTCGAACCCCGGTTCGGTCATGGTTGTTCCTTATTTGTGTTCTATCTGTGAGGTGTGTAAATGTGCCCCCCTGTAAAAAGGGGTTGTGCAAGCCAATGTGTGAGTTTCATCTTCATATGAGCTAGAAGTCAGACTTCTGCCCTCGGGTGCTCAGGGGTCTTTACCCTCAGAAGCTACTGCACCCCCTTTCCGTGGTAACGCGGACACGACATCATCATGCTAAATTCATTCCAAAGGTTAATATTTTTAACTATTGTACGCCAATTCCATGCAAGACGTTTTCTGGGACAACAACTTTATTACAGAGTATACGTGAAAGTTTTGACAAGGCCATTCCCGATGGTTTTTTTCTTTCTTTCTTTTTTGTATATGTCCTATTATACATTTTCAGTTTTAGACTGTGATTTTAGGACAAATATCCTTCATTAACATATACGAGCTTAACAGTCATGATCTCCATAATATGCGCTGAATTACTGTTCCCTCTTTACCGATAATTTTTTTAAAAATTCAAAATGTTGCCCTTTTTTTCTTTTCTTTCTGGACAGATGTTTGCTTTTTGAAAACAGGATTATTTGTACTAGTTATTTCACAAACTTTACAATATAACTCCTTATTGTTACTTCTAAATCTGAAATTTTCAAAGTATTATTAAAAACATGTAGGGAACAGCCATTTAATAATATATGGCTTCTCAAATTTAAGATTCAAAAATTAATTACCAGAAACAAATGAATCAATAAACCAGTGGGAGTTGTCATCCCAGAACTTTCTGGCATACTCTCTAATAAACTTGTCATGCCAAAGAACGCCTTGCATGGCGTTGGTGTACAATACTTACGAAATACTAACTTTTGGCGTGGATTTAGCATTTTCACTGAATCTGTCGTGTGAACATTGGCGAGTTTTTTGGCGATTCATCCCTGACTTCTGGCTAATAGATAAGAAAATCGAATTTATTAAGACGCGTTTTTCTTAATCGATTGAAAACTAAGATTTGACACAAAATTGCACTTGTAGTCACACGATCCCATACTTAATCTGATATATTTAAATCATTCCGTTTTTGAACTATCGCGCTTATAGGTTTCTGAAAGTACAGATTGACAAATGGTCAACCATTGTTAAATTTAACTAAAAACTTGATAGATGTCTATACTGTATAGATGTTAAATCTGTGTACAGAATGTTTTCTATATAGCTCGCTTCATTTTGTAAATATTGCGTAAACTTATACTCGAACAGTAACTTCGTCAGAGCAGATTTTACTCAAAATTTGACAGAAATCTGCAAATTTAGCGTAAAGACTGTATTCCAAATTTCAACACACTAGTTAAAAGCACTTTGGAGTTATCTTTATTACAGACAGACATTTTCCAAAAAAATATGCTTTTCGAACTCAAAGAACCTAAAAAGCGTAGATTAATCAAAATATCGAGTTCGAATTTTTTGACAATTATTGTAAATTCTCAACACTTCGTGTACGAGAAAGTCAAAATAAGTATATGAAATGTAAATCTATATTTTAAAGCAACATATAATACTTCTTTAGGATAAGAAAATGATAGCTCAAACTCATGCGCATATCCTTATTTTATACTTGCTGTTAAGAAAAAGATAATTTAATCGTAATTATTATTACCTTTTTCGGTTAGTTTTCCTAGCCAAAGCTCGAAATGTACGCGAAAATGCCTACATAAACAAAAGCATAGTTTGCTTCTGTTCTTTCTTGAGAAATTGTTTCTTTTAATCTTTAAACATATTCATCTCGTAAATAATAAATTATCATAATCTCGTGCTAATTTAATATTGTCTAAGATTAAACTATTTAGATGCAATCATCTGACTAATTAGCATAAGATTTCGGTACTTCTGATTCGAGTCGTAACTACTGTGCAATATGCAAATGTAAATCTGTATGTACATGTAAATCAATCACGTGATCGCCATGAGATCATATAAAAGCGGATGCCAGGTTTTGTAAGGATATATCCGAATCCATTCTCCCGCTCTCTGGCTTGCTTTTCGCTCTAGCGACGTTTGTTTGATACGAGTTTCTGAAATGTCTGAGAATAGACAATATAATAGTTTCTGTGCTTTTAAAATTTTGTTAAAGTAACTTCTTGATTTTATATTTTCTGTTGAACCTTAATTAATAAATCCCGTTGATGTTTTTAAAAGGATGTTGATCTCCAATCAATGAACTTTTGAATCCTCTGCATCGTAAGTAGTATTAGTATGCGATTAGATGAACTTTTAGACCACTGCGTGATATTAGAGTTTCTTGATAATTAGATGCAGCCAATGCTACTCGTCATTTCATAAGAAGAAATTTTAACACTTGCATTGCAGATAGAATTTTGCAGTTCTTTAAATATCTATTTCCGGTTTCAAACGTATCACTAACGGTTTATAATTTATACTATTACTTTGCTTCTAGTAATCATAAATATATAAATGAAATATTTTGGATAGCTAAATGTATGGCCTGTAAAGGAAAAATAAAACAAATTTCGAATTTTTTCAGAAAAACAAGGATTTCAGGGTAGTCATATCTTAAGACTAAATGCAAAATTTCATGGTCCTAATAAATAAATTTTTGACTTATCGTTTTTACAAGCAGGCAGACAAAAAACCGAAAATGTATTTTTCCTATTTGTAGAGGTCTAAAATGATGAGACTTGGTGAAATTTCGAGCTTGAATTTGTAAGAGTTGCATAGTTAAGTATTTAACCAATTTAAACCCGGTTGGAAACAATCACGTGACTATCATATTATGCATGCTTCGATATTTAGAAAAAATGATGGCGTTTTTCAACAGAAAATCGTTTGAGCTCCAAAACGTTTTCTTGGGGCCATTCCTTGTGTGTGTGTGTGTGTGTGTGTGTGTGTGTGTGTGTGTGTGTGTGTGTGTGTGTGTGTGTGTGTGTGTGTGTGTGTGTGTGTGTGTGTGTGTGTGAAAATCCGGTTTCAACTGATTTTGAATGATCACGTGACTACTGTATTGTGCAACTGTTAATCTTTAGTAAAGCGATGGTCTTTTTCACATCTCAAAATCTTTCGAGCTCCTAAACTTTTTTTTTGCCAGCTAGGAAAATTGAAAATTTTAAATTTATCAATATAATATTAAGTTTAAAAAATTATCAATATAATATCTATCTATCCATCTACATATATACACCTTTAGATACCTCTTCTCAGTATGTCGTATCTTTTATTTTTCTTTGTGCTTCTCAAGACCCATGCCCTTTATTTTCTGCCCGCGTATTTTGAGGATTCAAAAACCTCAAACCAAAACAACATGATGTTCTCGCATGATTTAAAAAAAAATGTAATTGTATATATTGTGTAAATTTTATTTCTAATTAAATATTTTGAGTTATAAATATCCATACATACCTTTAACATGAAATAAGCACTTGATAGTGACAGGAATTCCCAACAGAGGTTTTTCAAGAGCAAGTTGTTCCTTGGTGCATTTCCCAGACGCAACAAGTGCGTCTACTTCTTTCGCTTTCTCTAGAGCATCCTCAAAGCAACGCTCTGCCGTTGCGTTGATGTAGGGCTCAACTTCCTGTATCCTGTCTATGTAGGCCTGGATAACATCTTCGCTTTTGCACTACAAAATAAGTTAAATATTAGTTTATACAATGTAATTCATGCCCATATTATACTTAGATAGTAGAATGGGGGAATATTTAGTTAAATTTGATCAGAAATTACAAATCTTTTTTAGTTCTCGGTACTTTTGGTTATTTTAAGTTTTGCTTATTGTCCTTGCATATAATCCTTAATTAGAACGAAAAAATTATTTAAATAGTCGAGACCAATAGTTCTCAAAATTTATCATTTCCAGACAACGAACAAGACAAGGGAATTATACGGATCTTTTAAAAGAATGTGCTAGGCTTGTCATTTTTTATACGTTTACTCGGAGTGTGGGAACTTGTCGGCTTTTAGCCGATTCAGCAATTTTAGAACTCGTGTTGAATTAATTAAATAGAAAAAGTAGAACGGGATCAGGAAATAAGAGAATATTTTAGAATGAAGTTAATTAGGGCAGAATTACGATAAAAATTTGTATATATATATATATTGTAACCAAAAATATTAGCATTAGGTAATTAAAACCTATAATTGAAACAATCTAAAATGAAAAATATTTTGGAAACGGAACTAAATTATTTCGGAATCGCAACTAAAAAATTATTTCTAATTCAAACTAAAAACTAAAACAGAACAGAAAAAGCACCATTCTATTTAGAGAGCGCAAATGCAGCTATTATTAAAACGCACATGAATCAAGACAATAGTAATAAAAACCAAGTTAATAGGAAAAAAAATATCAAAATTAAACCAAATAAAATAAGAATTATATATATATATATTACATCGTAAAGATCGTTGAAAGATCGTAAACTATACTTTTTTTATGCTAGATTTTTGCAAAAGTCAATGAATTGGAAGTTTGCAATTGTATACTGAATTTTAGCAAAAGTCAATGGAAGTTTGCAATTTTATGCTGAATTTTTGCAAAAGTCAATGTAGGTTTGCAATTTTATGTTGGATTTTAGCAAAAGTCAATGAGTTGGTTTGCAATTTTATGCTGGATTTTAGCAAAAGGCAATGAGTTGGAGGTTTGCAATTTTATGCTGGATTTTAGCAAAAGGCAATGAGTTGGAGGTTTGCAATTTTATGCTGGATTTTAGCAAAAGTCAATGGAGGTTTGTAATTTTATGGTGGATTTTAGCAAAAGTCAATGAGTTGGAGGTTTGCAATTTTATACTGGATTTTAGCAAAAGTCAATGGAGGTTTGTAATTTTATGGTGGATTTTAGCAAAAGTCAATGAGTTGGAGGTTTGCAATTTTATACTGGATTTTAGCAAAAGTCAATGGAGGTTTGTAATTTTATGGTGGATTTTAGCAAAAGTCAATGAGTTGGAGGTTTGCAATTTTATGCTGGATTTTAGCAAAAGTCAATGGAGGTTTGTAATTTTATGGTGGATTTTAGCAAAAGTCAATGAGTTGGAGGTTTGCAATTTTATGCTGATGTTCACTCCTCATGATCTCACTTCAAGACTACCGAAAAATTATTGCTAACAATTTACTTTTAAATTCTTTTTTTTTAAAAAAAAAATTGTATTTGGCAATGCAACCTTTTCTGTCAATGGATCATTCATTACTTGTTTCAATTCGATTTTAGTGATTAGTTTTGATTTGAGAGTTTGTGAACATTATGCATAACGAAGATCTCACGGGAAAAAAAAATTAGCAAGACAGAGAATTTTATGACGGAAGGTGGGACAAAGTCGTTTAATCATGGAATTTAATCAGATGTGAGATATTGTTAAGATTACCCGTCTGGAAGTAAAGGAAGAAGAATTAAGAAGGTAAGAACACGGTCAGAGCATATTTTCCGGTCTCAGAAGAATATTACTTAATAATAGGATATATACATAAACATCGTTACTTCTACCTTTTTCTTCCTTATTATTTTGTATTTTCATCTAATTTTCTATTCTGTTATGTCGACATCGCTAAATTGATATAATGTTATTTTGTTGTTGAATGTTTTTAACGACATAAAAATGGCTCTTTATCGAAAAGAGTGCTTGGGTCATAACTTGTTTCATAGTTAGTTTCAAAACAGTTTCATTATCAAAGTATGCTCCACAACTTCCTCATAGGTACACCACGAGACGTTCTTCATTTTTAATTTTGATTCAACAGCCCACAACATCCTTTCAGAAGGACATATAATATAATTTGCATTTTGGATTGAGAAATATCCCTTCGAAATGATAATACCGATCATTTTGCATCGATTCAAAATTCATTTCACGCCAGAATTTTAATTACTACTAACAGAAATGTCTCGCACACTTTCTAATACACTTATTACCCTACTAACCCCGTACAAAAATTTGGAACTTGGGGAGGCAGTGAGTGTAATGATATCTCAGCTTAGTTATATTAACGTCCCGTTTTAAAGCAACACTAGGGCTGTTTGGGGACGGACCTTGTCATTTTGAACCGAGGTCAGACGACGAGGACGAGACTTGAGCTGGAAACTCCCTCTCCAAAATTCCACATCACACCAGCGAGAAAACGTTTGGCCCCGACGGGCCCGCTTACACGACGGTTCTGCGGTGGAATAGGGTCTCGAACCGGAAACCCTCCAGTTCCGAAGCCGAGGCCTTATCACCAGGCCACCGCTGCCAAAGAAATCTCAGATTTTTATTTCCTGTGTTCCACACATGGGAATTTTGTGCTTCGTAGAATAGTAAAGAAAACAAAACATCCACATCTTTTCATCGAACGATTAAAACCAAATTTTGACGCAGAATTACAATTTTAATAATGAGATCACATATACCAAATATCGTTTATCTAAGCTCCTGCATTTTTGATTAACGCGTTTACATGTATGCGAAAGTACAGACCGAAAGGCGGTCATACTATTTATGGTACTTCTTCAAAAATTTCAGAAATAATCTCGTTTACATACTAAAACTATGCAGCGAATTTCATTTAATATGTCGTTGTGATTTTGAATATCGCGTTTATATGTATGCAGCCAACAGGAGTGCTCGCCCCAAACTTTCTCCCATACTTTTTAATAAACTTGTCATGCCAGGGAACACCTTGCATGACACTGGCCTACTATAGTTACAAAATATTAATCTCTGGCTTGAATTTAGCATTTTTACTTAGTCTATCATACAGGGTGTTCATTAATTATTGTCTGGGTTTCCGTACCTCATAACTTTCGAATAAAAAATATTACGCAAAAACCGATTACGTATTCGTAAATTACAACTCAAAGAATTTTATTAATAATATTAAAAAGATTAATGAATTTGCATATTGCTGCCCTTCGTGGCTCGTAACACATCGAGACGAAATTCGATTTCCTTCCAAGTGTCCGAATTATCCTGAAGCGACTTTGAGTAGTTATGACTGATTTAGTTTCGAAAAACCACAATACACACATTGCTTTTTCTTGCACGGTCACCATTTTTATTTATGACGTCATAATTACCCAAACTGCAGATGCGCTAAGATCGCATTATTGCCACGTAAAATTCTATGAGTTTTAATTTACGAATACATAATCGCCTTCAGCTGAATGCCTACAAAGTGCAAATTGTGCAAGCTTTACACTTTAATATCATTAATAAAATTCTTTGAGTTGTAATTTACGAATACGTAATCGGTTTTTGCGTAATATTTTTAATTCGAAAGTTACGAGGTACGGAAACCCCGACAATAATTAATGAACACCCTTTATTATCCTTGTGTATTGGAAATTCGAATTTGTGCCTTAGACACGTTTTTCGAAACAGATTGAAACAAAGATTTGGCACAAAATTGCCATTGTAGTCACAAAATCTCAAACCTAATTTGATATATTTGTCACTGCATATTTGAATGATCGCGTTTACATGATTCTGAAAGTACAGACCGACAGACGGTCAACCCGTATTTGGATTTGGGCTCAAAAATTGAAAAGTTATACTATACATGCTAAATCTAACTTTCTTGATCTTTCTTTTTTTTTGTAGAGAACATGTTTAGTTTTATTCGAAAAGCCGAATCGACAAACTTCCTCTGAAAGTGACTTTGCTGAAAATTCGATAGAATATTTGATGTAGAAACTGTATATCAAATTTCATCCATCTAACTCAACGTGTTTTTGAGTTATCTTTGTCAATGAAAGACAGACGGACATTTTCCAAATATGTGTTTTTCGAACTCAGGGAGATCTAAAACGTAGAGACTCATCAAAATCTCGAGTTCGATTTTTTTTTAAATTTTTTTTACGATACTCTATACTACCTATATGAGAAAGTCAAAATCGACCGACAGACGTTTTTTTTTTAAATTTTAATGTAGATCTACTTTTTAAATGATAAATTTATACATCAAATTTTATGCATGAAGCATTCTTTTGCATTCGGATAAACACACTTTTAGTAAATACAATGTTCTCCAAAATTTGATTCAAAAAAATTACAAATTTATATTAAAATTTAAAAAAATTACGTATGTGGTACACGCTGTACATTGGTCGTAAGTATATACCGAATTGCAACTATCTAGCTCGAAGCGCATCTGAGTTGATCATATTCACTGACAGACAGACATATAACTCCTATTTGTGTTTCTCGGGCTTCTTCTTGTGTACAGCCACCATTTCACCACCACTGAATGAAGCAGAATCCTGTCGATACTGCTTCGTTCAGTGGTGGCGGGGTGGTCGGCTGTACACAAGAAGTGAACGAAGAAGTATCGACAAATTTTGTTTGTAGCCGACTGTTGTCTTTATCATAATCCATCCATATAACTGGCCAATTCATAAAACTGACATCCTCTTCGAGGTGGTTGGCCCCCAGTCACAAAAGTGGTCAATCTTTCACCTTCCTCTTCATCTTCCCTTACACCTATCATCTTATTTAACAGGGTGTAGGCCACCACTTTGAGAAAATCTCCTCAAAATGCTCTATATTACTCCAAATGTGCGTTCCATAACAAAAGAAAGGCAAATACTTTTAAACTTTTAAGTAGTTGGCAAAAACTGTCCATTTTCAGCTTGATATCCTCCGGTGTTTTAAGATTTCCTGGCACCATTAATACTGTGCTTAACCCTTAAATGCATATTGTGGCCAATTGTCTACATCCAGTTCCATTCAATTTTATTCAAAAACCCGTTGATAATCATAGACAATAAATCGTGTATGAAAAAAAAAAGTTGACATTACTTTTGGCGGGTAAGTTATATCGTTTTTTTTTTTTTTTTTTTTTTTTTAAACATTTATATGTGGTAGGTGATGAAAGTTCAGTGTGTTACGTGAAGAGATAGTTTCTATAGTCGAGTTCCCTATAAAGTTATGATTTATCTAATCTAATTATTAAAAAATTACTTATCACCTGTTGTCAGGTGAGCTAGCAATGTTTGATGTTGAATTTCAAAATTATATTAGATACAAGTTAGATTTCTGAAAAATGCTGTATGTCGCCAAAAGTCTACATACAACTTTTTTTCAATATAAATATACCATATTATTACCTAGATTTCTTTTTTTTACTTCTTACGTAATCTATGACTATTTTCCCAATAATGAACGATTTTTTTAAGGTATGTGCCTACCCTAAAGTAAACGTTTTGATGAAAATTATCGAAATTTTTATTATGTGCTCATTTTATAGCCCATACATTTACGATTCCATAACTGTTTCATTTTTGTTCTTACGTTAATTAGAAGCAACGTTACAGGCTAATTAATAAACCGGAAGTTGATTTTTTGCAACCGGAAGTGGGAATTTAAAGGAACGCAAAAATGTCAACAATACATTTTTTTATTAATAATAATAAGTTAATCCTTGTGCACCACAAAGTACAGCACAAGGCTTACAGAGGTAAGTTGAAACAACTACATACATAGAAAAAAAAATATGTACATATAAAAATAAGGAAAAAAACAGGAAAAATACACAACAAAACTAATTAAAAATTGAAGCAGCAAAGGCAATAAATTTACAGAATGAGTAAAAAGCCATTTTGTTGTCGACCAAAACATGAAGCGGAGGTGGAAACTTAATATTACAGGCATCTAGACCCACAATAAAATCTCTTCTCCCTTCAGTAAGTTTGGAGCAGTGAAAAAGCAAGTGTTCGACATTTTGAACTCCACCCACGCTGCAAGAGCACAGATCAGTGTTCGATAATCCAAATTTCTTGAGATAGTAATTGAAATTACCGTGTGCAGTAAGAAATTTTGTTAAGTGAAAATCACTGAAAAAATGCTTGTTATTCAACCTT
This sequence comes from Argiope bruennichi, assembly GCF_947563725.1. Taxonomy (NCBI): domain Eukaryota; kingdom Metazoa; phylum Arthropoda; class Arachnida; order Araneae; family Araneidae; genus Argiope; species Argiope bruennichi. The sequence continues at coordinate 92,330,921 of NC_079157.1, read as the reverse complement.
TGAGAAATTGTGGGGAAAAATAATTTGGTTAAAGAGGCAGTTGACGAATTTTGGTACAGCTCGTTCCATAAGAGAATGGTCTTTTTGTGATTCTCATTACGAATGTGAGATTTGGGAATGCTCATAGGATCAATGATGTTTAGTTTTGTAGCTTGCTTTGCAAGCCAATCGGCTCTTTCATTCCCTAAAATGCCAGAATGACCTCGGACATGAGAAAAACAAATGCTAATTCCTCTTGCTTTAAGCTCGTAAAGAGTGATGTGAAAATTCACTACAATTTTGTTGCAGGAAGAAACATTACTAAGCAAAAATAAGGATGAGAGAGAATCAGTACAAATAAGGAACCTAGATGACAGAGTACAGTGGTTTACGATCCATTTGAGCGAGTTACTGAGGCACAGCAATTCTGCTTGGAACACACTACACTCATCGGGAATTCTAAACATAAAGTGTTCCATTTCAACTGCGTCTTGAAACACAACAAAAGCAAGTCCAACACGGTGGTTGAGTTTACTGCCATCAGTAAAACACACTACAGGAAAATTGCTAAGAACATTGTCCTTATAATCGATAATTTCGATAGGAACACGTTCAGCAGGATGTGGAAGATTGGAAAAAGACACTTTGGAATCTTGTGTAATTTTTATAACGTTATCTTTGAAATCTTTATTTTGAATGACGAAAAGGTCAATTGGGGGAAACCCCGAAATGACAAAGCAGGCTTCGTAGCTTACAGTTCTGTAGCCACGTATAATTCTAAGTAAGATTCTTCTTTGAATTCTACGAAGATTTCGACAGTTAATCTTTAACAATACATTTACGCGTCTATTTTGTAACTTTTAATCGATATAAATGTCAAAATATTTTTTAAAAATATAAATAAACGTTTCATTTTTTCATTATTTTTTTAAATCTGACAGCAATTTTTTTTATTCAAGTTTCAGTAACTGAACGGCAATACTATTATCGTTTGTAGCTTGTTTACACACGTAATTCAAAAGCGTTGTTTTGGTTTTCAATCGATTTGTTCAAAATTTTAGTATAATTCTTTTTATACAAGGGGTCATCAGGAAATATGGGAACTGTTGGGGGTTACAGAATTTTTGAAAGATGAGTATTGAAACGAGAGTTACAATACACCGAATATTTTGGTGATGGTGACTCTAAGGCATTTCTGAAAGTAAAAGATGTCTATAGAAAAGATACAGTTACAAAACTTGAAAGTATAGGGCACCTTCAATATTCAAAACAAATAAATATGCATTTAAGGGTTAAGTCATTATGTCTTTCTCCGACTCAAGGACGTCTGAAACACAAAATCACGAGTTCACATTTTTTTTTTTTAGTCTATTATATCACTTACATGTATGCGTACACATTACATTACATTGTATACTTCGTATAAGAAAAATTAATAATTTGATTGAATTGTCTTTCGATAATTCATGAAAACAAAATTTAGAGCTTGGAATGAACTGAGTTGCATTTATCTGTAAAAGAGGAATTTTTCTAGCTAAATAATAAATATCGGGGAATTTTGGTCCTATTTGTTTCTACTTATTCAGACATAACTGGATTGAAAGTAGATAAAATAAGATTATCGGATAAAAAATAAGATTAACAGAAAAAAAATCAATGAGGGAAAGTATTTGAGAGAAAAGTTTACTTCATCGAATTGAGGAATTTGTGAGCGCGTTAGTTAACAAGATTATTTAAACAATTGCTTATTGCTTTCTCGGATATAAAGTATACAAATAGAAAATATTGTCATCGTCAAAAAATTCAAACTCGAAATTTTGACGAATCTCCACATTTCAGATCTTTCGGAGTCCAAAAAAAACGCAATTTTTTTTCTAAGATTGAAGAATACCCAAAATTTGTTCAATTTTTAATTAAATTATATTTTACCTTTTTGGACTTTGAAAAGTTAATGAAAGAGAAAATGTTTCAAATTTCATCATGATTAAAAAAAAATGTATAAAGAACATGCAAACAGACATTAGTTGTGAAAACTAAAGAACATGGTACACATTTTTCGCCCATCTGTGTCAGATTATACCAAATAATAGAAATTCCGCCAAAAATTAATTGTTAAATTAAAAATTAATATAGTTAGGTTACCATATTTGGCAATTTATCGTCTTTAAAAATTAAGAGTTGGCGATTGTACCGTATTTTTCAGTTTACCCCATTCCGTCTTTTTTGGCAATTATTTAGGAATATTTCAGCTTAGTACTAAAATGCTATGATATCTTTTCATTGAATGATGATGAGGTATCCTTACACGTTAGAAACAATTTTTAAAAAATGAAATATTAAAATTTTATAAAGGGTTTTCTGGATCTAAATTTAAAAAAAAAAGAGATTAATAACCGAATATAATTTTTGGATCTAAATTATGAATAATTTACAAAAATGCTAAATTTATGGTGCCTGTTAAAGAAAACTTTAAAAAATTTACAAAAACATGCTAGTGATCGAATTTTTAAATCGATTCCAATAAAATTTATTTTTAAATAATCTACATACTTTAATCTAAAAAAATATAATAGATTTTAAAAGATAATGAATAAACAAATATTTAATGGCTAATCGAGTAATTATTATAGGATATTTCATAATTTTTTCACTTTTCATATAAAAGGTAACAAAATAAAAAAATATAAACACAATATACATTATTCTAGTAAATTCCCTAGATAATTATTTAAAAAAAAGTGTTATCACGTTTCAAGTCAATCCAGCTATAATAGTTTGAATTATCATGTTTGAAATTCAAAAACTGTGCGCGAAATCTTCATTCATTTCATCGCAAACACATATATAAGACCTTACAATTCCCATAATTTATGACTTAAACCACATCTTGCTAAGTGTAAGCAATTTTCTTAATTTATTGGTTCAATTTTTATTTTCTGGAAGTTTTTGTGGAAAGTAGCTAATGTCGTTTAGATTCACTGTAATGCCATTGCCATTCATTCAAAACAATTTTTTGAAATAAATGCAATATAAAAACATTATAATACGTTTCTCAGATTTGAAAGTAATAAAAGTTAAAAATACAGTATAATTATTGGGTATAAAATTTTAAATAATTTACAAAAATACACAATTTGTAGTATTTTTGAAAGATTTTTTTTTTAAATTTCAAACATGCTAGAGGTTAAGCATTTCTACCAATTCAAAAAAACTTATCTTAAAATAATTTGCATATTTTATTTTAGATACTGTAATAGAATCGTAAAATTCTATGAATAAATAAATAAATATTTGACATCTAATCGAAGAATTATTATAAGATTTTTAATTAAAGTTTTGCTTTTAAAATAAAAGGTAATATTTTAAAAAATATTCATACAATGAACATTATTCTAGAACATTTCTTAGAAAATCATTTAAAATTATTTTTATGAAGCTTCAACTACAATATCAAGAATTCTTCTGTTTAAAGTACAAAAATCATGAAAAAAAAAAAAACATCTGGTTTTGAAAAACATTTCATCTTTAGTTTTCATTTCAATAATTTTATTACAAAGAAAAAAAAATCACATTATCACAATTCTTCACATTTATAATTGATGCCTCAATAGATGTAAACATTATTTGTATGCCTATTTCCTTTGAAAGTTTTCTTCTTTGAATGCCTTTTGTTTATATTATTGCCCATAATTGTAATAAATACGGATGTTTTACAATATTTATACAAGAAATAATGATGCTATTTTTAAACAATAACAAATAAGCTGCAACACAAACGCCAAACGAATTTGAAAAGAACGAAAATAAAATAATTTTGACAAATTAAATAATGAAAAAAGTTGTTGCCATACTCTTAAATTATATATGAAAACTTTAAATACTTTCCTGATAATTCACGAGCACCATATTAGCTCAAAAATACAATTTAAAAGAATTTGACAGAATGTTGTCTTTTTAAATATCTATTTCTGCTTATTTAAACATCCACTTCGGGTTTCAGTTTCAGAAAAAATAATAAATATCTCGGCTTCAATTAACGTAGAGACGAAGGTAAATATTTTTAATTTTTTTGATAGCGTAATAAATGAGCAACCAAAAACAATCGCAATAAAAAAGTTATGAATTTTGGTCGAAACTGAACCTTTCAATATGTTCGGATAAATTAAGTGAACACAACTAACGAAACTTCGGATAACTTAAAACAGATATTAGTTGGTAAAACTAAAGAACACAGTAAATATTTTTTTGGCAATCTCCGTGAAATCATGCCAAATAGAATGAACCTCGCCAAAAAATTAATTAAAGAATACAATTAGGTAACCATTTTTGGCAATTATGGTCTTTAAAAATTACAATTTGGTGATTGTAATTTATGAATTAAAATAATTAATGTAATATTTTTCTCATAATTTATATAATGAATTCAATTATTAGAAACACTTCAAAAAATAAAATTTAAGCTTCTAAATTCTCCACATATTTTAAACTCATTTTGTCTGCAAATCGGTAGTTTTTTTTTTTTTTTTTTTTTTTTTGTTATGTCTAGTTTATTTTTCAGGAACCATCATTCGTTTTTGGTTATTTCTGCGATAATTTATTTTTTTCAGCTGGAGATAATTTTGGCATTTTTGACTGATTTCAAAACAGTATTAAAAATTTACAATTCATACTTTCCTCTCCCTAAGGAAATGGCTACTTTTATGTTTCTGAAAGTGGAATTTTTAAAGGATTTTCCATTTAATTTCTGAAGTACTAGATTTTTAAAATTTTGTTCAATTCTATTTTTCCGATAACAATGAAAATTCTCAAAAATTTATTGAGTTAATCTCTGTGTGTTTTTATGTGCGTGTGTTTGAATACATCACTTTGAAATTATTTCCTACCAACTTAAATTTAAATTTAAAAACTCTTGCACTTTTCAGTTGCGTGGATTTCCTATACCTATAGACATGTAATAACGGTAACTTCAACCGGCTCAAACTACTGCTTAAGGAATTCTTTGGTTTCGACACCAATATAATTTCGGAAACAAGAAATCTTTTTTCTGAATTGTTTAAACGATGTGAATTTGCTTTTCCTTTTCTTTTTGCTTCGTATCCTTGGCGTCGAATCTGCGCTGCATTTCTCGCCATTGGTTGAGGCTCGGACTCGCTAGCAGCAATACCGAAAATGTGCGTTTAAATTTCCTCTTAATCACTATGGGTAAAAATAAGCAAAATTATGGCAATGGCAACAATTTCTTTCAGGACTCAACAGCAGGGGGAAAAATATTTTACCTAACGTTATACATATATATATATATATATATATATATATATATATATATATATATATATATATATATATATATATATATATATATATATATATATATATAACGAGATTTGAAGCAGTAATTGTTGGAAGTTCTTTAATGATGTTTATTCTGCATACTTTCAAGTAAATATTCAGCTTTTAGTACTGTCAAGGTTACTTTATAGCGTATCGAATATGAAGCAGCGTAGCGAAACGAATAGGAAAGTAGAAAAAAGGAAAAAGAAAACGTGAGTAAATATACTGTATTTATATATTTTTTTGAAAATAATTTGTTAGCGTTTTGATTCCATTGGAAAATGAATCATTTTGTCTCAGAAGTTAAAGTTACAGTGAAGCCGTAGTTTAAGTTATTGAAAAATTATTTTTAGAACATAGTTAATTCAAATCATTATATATATATATATATATATATATATAAGTAACCAATCTAAATTAAGAAAAAGTTTGAAAACGAAACTAAAATGAAAACGAAACAAAACAGTTTCGAAATCGCAACTAAAATTTATTACCTATTTAAACTAAAACCAAAAAGGAACTTCATAATATTTAGAGAGCGCAATTGCAGCTACTTCTAAAACACAGATGAATTGATACAAAAGTATTAGAATCAAGTTAATAGGAAAAACAAAAACCAAATAAAAATTAAACCAAAAAAATTATTAAAAAATATTAAAAAAGAATCCGGCCTGAAGACTTTTTCAAGGGTCACCCTCAGGCAGGGATTCAAATAAAGGGATTTTTTCTGTGAGGACATACAGACATTAAGTCTAATAATGATTCCTCGTGACCCGAAAATCCCCCGAAATTATGCTCAAGAGATATACCATTTTAACAGAAAGGAAAAACAAAATAACAAATTAGAAAAAAACCACAAAGTAAAAATACAATAAAAACAATAACAATAAAAACAAAAACAGCATTAAAATTAAAATTAAAATTAAAAACGAAAAGGCCAAGACATACCATCCAACAGTGAACGAAACTTTAAACAATCGATTGTGATTTCCTGTTTTTGAAAGTTAACGGTAAATTATGTAAACAGAGGTAGGCACCCAGCGCCATCTATTGAGTGATCCAATATGCAAGTAAATTTCTATTTTTATTTAAGCCAAAAGATTAATCCCAAACCATACCTTGTTTAATTAAAAAATTGACATTACAGTAATTTCTAGGAAAATCATTTTTAATTAAATTTTTAAGGAGGATATTTGATGCTTCAATATAAGAATTTTTATTATTGCAAACCCTTTTGATCCTGTTAACTTGTGAGAAAATAAGATTTTTGAAAATTTTAGAGTTTAGATTGGAATGGTAGTTACATAGTTTTGTTATTTTAAAGTTGAAATCATCCCTTTTATCGTATATACCAACTATTGTTTTATCATTAGCAATTTCGATTTTTAAATCTAGAAAGGTAGCCTCAAGTTGATTTATATTTGTATCTTTTAGAATTAAATCTTTTGGATAGCAATTAGTAATAATATTAGTATTGTCGAAGTTAATCAAAAGTAGGTCATCAATATATCTCCACCCGTTTATTAAATTATATTTAATTATTTTTTTCTCATAGTAATGCAGGAAAATATTAGCTAAAGCACTTGAGAAAGCTGTCCCCATTGGAATGCCCTTGACTTGTTTATAAAAATTAATACCATTAAACACGTAATTTTCAGTAATATTAAAATTACATAACTCAAGCCAGTTATTTTTAGGAATGATATTTTCATTTAAATATTCGTCATATATAAAAGTGCAGACCTTTATTAATTTTTCATGAGGTAGATTAGTGTATAAATTTTCGAAATCAAAAGTATTAAGTTTATTAATGTTGTTATCTTTAAGAAAATCCAATACTTCTTTGTTACTAGAAATAATAAAGTTGTCTTCATTTTTTATTTTGTCCAGGATAATTTTTAAGTATTTAAAGAAATGTTTACCCGTATAGTAATTATAACTACCAGTGCTACAGGTTACGAATCTGAATTTTAATGGATTTTTATGAAATTTAACTGTTGGGAATAAATAAGGATAGTTAAGAGAGCAAGTCTTAGTTTTGGTTTTTTTTGCGAAAGCTAGCATTCTTTTATCTAATTCCTTTTTCCCGGTGTTCTTTAACATATAAGTTGCATTAGAGTTATATTCATTAATTAAAAGTTCTTTATAATAATATTTACAAATTAAACAGAAATTATTTGCTGATTTATCTATTACTGTAATAACAAATTTTTCTTTTAAATTTTTTATTTCATTTTTTAATGTTTTACTAAAATAAATCCCACGTTCTTTAGATCTGTCAAAATCAGTATTCAATTTTATTTTAATTTCCTTTAAAATTCTCACTTTCCATTCCCCGAAACCTTCCGCAGGCCAGTGATATTTTCTAGATAATTTGGCAATAAAAACATCCAAATCATTACCAATAGAAATCAAAATTTTGTTATGGTTTATTTTTTCTCTTAATCTAAATTTTGTTCCTCTTCCCATCAAATCTCTTAAAGAGTTGGATTCAATAATTTTTAAATTACCTGTAATAATATGACCTTTATCAATATCTATAAAATCTTTATATTTTTCCTTGTTACAGTAACAATCTGTTTTATTTATTTTATCTAAATTTTTGCTATAGTAATTATAATTACAAATTTTTTTCTTTAAAGTTGAAGTGTAACTAAACGCTATTGATACATTAGTTTTATCTGCAAGAGGAAAAAATATATTATTATTATGTATAATTTTGGGTAATTTAAGATATTCGAAGTAAATATCCAAGAATTTAATCACACAGTATTCTTTGTAAACATTATTTTTATTATTAAAAAGTAAATCGTTTTTTCCAATGTTAAGTTTACATTTAATAAGATCTAGAATAATACATTTAGTGTACGAATTTTTAAACTCTAATTCCCCGAATTTATTATTTAAAAACCATTTCATTTTATTATTTCTAAGACCAAAAATGTATTTCCTAATTCTGTGAATGTTTTCACTATTGTGTTCCAGATTACAGTAATTTTGAAATTCCTCAAATATAATTTGAAAATTGCCTCCTTTCCCTTTACCTCTTTTAAATCTTTTAGAAAAGTTATCTTTATTTAGAAAATTTTTAAAAATGTTAAATTTGTTATAAATGCAATTATTGTTTAAATCTGCATAACCTTCCCCATTTAATTTACTATTGAGACCATAAGGAAATAAAGTTTTTAGGTTGCAAATATAAATGTTTTCCAGATCTAATCTTTTGTTTAATTCGTTAATATTGTCTTCTAGAATGTAGATATTAATATTGTTAAAGTTATGGTTTTGAAAATGCTCCAGTTCGAAGTCAGTGGTCCTATTTTTTATGAAGTTTTTTGTATCGGATCTGTGATTGTTAATTCTTAAATTAAGCTCGGTGCTAGTTTGGCCAATATATTTTAAATTACATTCTGAACAATTAAGGAGATAAATCAAATTTTTGTTTTTACAGAATGTTTGTAATTTTGAGTTTTCATTTTTGATCTGTTCCTTATCTGCCAAAGGACATGTCCTACACTTTCCGTTTCCACAAATTTTATATTTTTTTGTATTTTTAAGATTTTTTAAACAAAACAATTGTGTCAGTAATTTTTTCTCCGTGAATGCTCCTGACACAAAGCTATCCACAGTGCCCCTTGGTAGAGCGCGCGACGGGCCATGCGCTATGATAAATTCGTTATTAACTTTTTGCATAGTTTAATTTATTTATATATCTCCTAAACGCCAAAAAACAAGGAATTCTCGAAAAAGTAAAATCAGGAAAAATGATCTGAAAATTCTTAAATTTTTTAGGCAATACACCAAAAAACCTATTGAACCCCCCACCACCACCAAAAAAAACTATTAAAGATATTTTATTTAAAAATTTTGCAGTTCGTGGAACAGCGCACCTGCAGCTAAATTCCAACCAAATGCAAGAACGAGTAACCAATCTAAATTAAGAAAAAGTTTGAAAACGAAACTAAAATGAAAACGAAACAAAACAGTTTCGAAATCGCAACTAAAATTTATTACCTATTTAAACTAAAACCAAAAAGGAACTTCATAATATTTAGAGAGCGCAATTGCAGCTACTTCTAAAACACAGATGAATTGATACAAAAGTATTAGAATCAAGTTAATAGGAAAAACAAAAACCAAATAAAAATTAAACCAAAAAAATTATTAAAAAATATTAAAAAAGAATCCGGCCTGAAGACTTTTTCAAGGGTCACCCTCAGGCAGGGATTCAAATAAAGGGATTTTTTCTGTGAGGACATACAGACATTAAGTCTAATAATGATTCCTCGTGACCCGAAAATCCCCCGAAATTATGCTCAAGAGATATACCATTTTAACAGAAAGGAAAAACAAAATAACAAATTAGAAAAAAACCACAAAGTAAAAATACAATAAAAACAATAACAATAAAAACAAAAACAGCATTAAAATTAAAATTAAAATTAAAAACGAAAAGGCCAAGACATACCATCCAACAGTGAACGAAACTTTAAACAATCGATTGTGATTTCCTGTTTTTGAAAGTTAACGGTAAATTATGTAAACAGAGGTAGGCACCCAGCGCCATCTATTGAGTGATCCAATATGCAAGTAAATTTCTATTTTTATTTAAGCCAAAAGATTAATCCCAAACCATACCTTGTTTAATTAAAAAATTGACATTACAGTAATTTCTAGGAAAATCATTTTTAATTAAATTTTTAAGGAGGATATTTGATGCTTCAATATAAGAATTTTTATTATTGCAAACCCTTTTGATCCTGTTAACTTGTGAGAAAATAAGATTTTTGAAAATTTTAGAGTTTAGATTGGAATGGTAGTTACATAGTTTTGTTATTTTAAAGTTGAAATCATCCCTTTTATCGTATATACCAACTATTGTTTTATCATTAGCAATTTCGATTTTTAAATCTAGAAAGGTAGCCTCAAGTTGATTTATATTTGTATCTTTTAGAATTAAATCTTTTGGATAGCAATTAGTAATAATATTAGTATTGTCGAAGTTAATCAAAAGTAGGTCATCAATATATCTCCACCCGTTTATTAAATTATATTTAATTATTTTTTTCTCATAGTAATGCAGGAAAATATTAGCTAAAGCACTTGAGAAAGCTGTCCCCATTGGAATGCCCTTGACTTGTTTATAAAAATTAATACCATTAAACACGTAATTTTCAGTAATATTAAAATTACATAACTCAAGCCAGTTATTTTTAGGAATGATATTTTCATTTAAATATTCGTCATATATAAAAGTGCAGACCTTTATTAATTTTTCATGAGGTAGATTAGTGTATAAATTTTCGAAATCAAAAGTATTAAGTTTATTAATGTTGTTATCTTTAAGAAAATCCAATACTTCTTTGTTACTAGAAATAATAAAGTTGTCTTCATTTTTTATTTTGTCCAGGATAATTTTTAAGTATTTAAAGAAATGTTTACCCGTATAGTAATTATAACTACCAGTGCTACAGGTTACGAATCTGAATTTTAATGGATTTTTATGAAATTTAACTGTTGGGAATAAATAAGGATAGTTAAGAGAGCAAGTCTTAGTTTTGGTTTTTTTTGCGAAAGCTAGCATTCTTTTATCTAATTCCTTTTTCCCGGTGTTCTTTAACATATAAGTTGCATTAGAGTTATATTCATTAATTAAAAGTTCTTTATAATAATATTTACAAATTAAACAGAAATTATTTGCTGATTTATCTATTACTGTAATAACAAATTTTTCTTTTAAATTTTTTATTTCATTTTTTAATGTTTTACTAAAATAAATCCCACGTTCTTTAGATCTGTCAAAATCAGTATTCAATTTTATTTTAATTTCCTTTAAAATTCTCACTTTCCATTCCCCGAAACCTTCCGCAGGCCAGTGATATTTTCTAGATAATTTGGCAATAAAAACATCCAAATCATTACCAATAGAAATCAAAATTTTGTTATGGTTTATTTTTTCTCTTAATCTAAATTTTGTTCCTCTTCCCATCAAATCTCTTAAAGAGTTGGATTCAATAATTTTTAAATTACCTGTAATAATATGACCTTTATCAATATCTATAAAATCTTTATATTTTTCCTTGTTACAGTAACAATCTGTTTTATTTATTTTATCTAAATTTTTGCTATAGTAATTATAATTACAAATTTTTTTCTTTAAAGTTGAAGTGTAACTAAACGCTATTGATACATTAGTTTTATCTGCAAGAGGAAAAAATATATTATTATTATGTATAATTTTGGGTAATTTAAGATATTCGAAGTAAATATCCAAGAATTTAATCACACAGTATTCTTTGTAAACATTATTTTTATTATTAAAAAGTAAATCGTTTTTTCCAATGTTAAGTTTACATTTAATAAGATCTAGAATAATACATTTAGTGTACGAATTTTTAAACTCTAATTCCCCGAATTTATTATTTAAAAACCATTTCATTTTATTATTTCTAAGACCAAAAATGTATTTCCTAATTCTGTGAATGTTTTCACTATTGTGTTCCAGATTACAGTAATTTTGAAATTCCTCAAATATAATTTGAAAATTGCCTCCTTTCCCTTTACCTCTTTTAAATCTTTTAGAAAAGTTATCTTTATTTAGAAAATTTTTAAAAATGTTAAATTTGTTATAAATGCAATTATTGTTTAAATCTGCATAACCTTCCCCATTTAATTTACTATTGAGACCATAAGGAAATAAAGTTTTTAGGTTGCAAATATAAATGTTTTCCAGATCTAATCTTTTGTTTAATTCGTTAATATTGTCTTCTAGAATGTAGATATTAATATTGTTAAAGTTATGGTTTTGAAAATGCTCCAGTTCGAAGTCAGTGGTCCTATTTTTTATGAAGTTTTTTGTATCGGATCTGTGATTGTTAATTCTTAAATTAAGCTCGGTGCTAGTTTGGCCAATATATTTTAAATTACATTCTGAACAATTAAGGAGATAAATCAAATTTTTGTTTTTACAGAATGTTTGTAATTTTGAGTTTTCATTTTTGATCTGTTCCTTATCTGCCAAAGGACATGTCCTACACTTTCCGTTTCCACAAATTTTATATTTTTTTGTATTTTTAAGATTTTTTAAACAAAACAATTGTGTCAGTAATTTTTTCTCCGTGAATGCTCCTGACACAAAGCTATCCACAGTGCCCCTTGGTAGAGCGCGCGACGGGCCATGCGCTATGATAAATTCGTTATTAACTTTTTGCATAGTTTAATTTATTTATATATCTCCTAAACGCCAAAAAACAAGGAATTCTCGAAAAAGTAAAATCAGGAAAAATGATCTGAAAATTCTTAAATTTTTTAGGCAATACACCAAAAAACCTATTGAACCCCCCACCACCACCAAAAAAAACTATTAAAGATATTTTATTTAAAAATTTTGCAGTTCGTGGAACAGCGCACCTGCAGCTAAATTCCAACCAAATGCAAGAACGAGTAACCAATCTAAATTAAGAAAAAGTTTGAAAACGAAACTAAAATGAAAACGAAACAAAACAGTTTCGAAATCGCAACTAAAATTTATTACCTATTTAAACTAAAACCAAAAAGGAACTTCATAATATTTAGAGAGCGCAATTGCAGCTACTTCTAAAACACAGATGAATTGATACAAAAGTATTAGAATCAAGTTAATAGGAAAAACAAAAACCAAATAAAAATTAAACCAAAAAAATTATTAAAAAATATTAAAAAAGAATCCGGCCTGAAGACTTTTTCAAGGGTCACCCTCAGGCAGGGATTCAAATAAAGGGATTTTTTCTGTGAGGACATACAGACATTAAGTCTAATAATGATTCCTCGTGACCCGAAAATCCCCCGAAATTATGCTCAAGAGATATACCATTTTAACAGAAAGGAAAAACAAAATAACAAATTAGAAAAAAACCACAAAGTAAAAATACAATAAAAACAATAACAATAAAAACAAAAACAGCATTAAAATTAAAATTAAAATTAAAAACGAAAAGGCCAAGACATACCATCCAACAGTGAACGAAACTTTAAACAATCGATTGTGATTTCCTGTTTTTGAAAGTTAACGGTAAATTATGTAAACAGAGGTAGGCACCCAGCGCCATCTATTGAGTGATCCAATATGCAAGTAAATTTCTATTTTTATTTAAGCCAAAAGATTAATCCCAAACCATACCTTGTTTAATTAAAAAATTGACATTACAGTAATTTCTAGGAAAATCATTTTTAATTAAATTTTTAAGGAGGATATTTGATGCTTCAATATAAGAATTTTTATTATTGCAAACCCTTTTGATCCTGTTAACTTGTGAGAAAATAAGATTTTTGAAAATTTTAGAGTTTAGATTGGAATGGTAGTTACATAGTTTTGTTATTTTAAAGTTGAAATCATCCCTTTTATCGTATATACCAACTATTGTTTTATCATTAGCAATTTCGATTTTTAAATCTAGAAAGGTAGCCTCAAGTTGATTTATATTTGTATCTTTTAGAATTAAATCTTTTGGATAGCAATTAGTAATAATATTAGTATTGTCGAAGTTAATCAAAAGTAGGTCATCAATATATCTCCACCCGTTTATTAAATTATATTTAATTATTTTTTTCTCATAGTAATGCAGGAAAATATTAGCTAAAGCACTTGAGAAAGCTGTCCCCATTGGAATGCCCTTGACTTGTTTATAAAAATTAATACCATTAAACACGTAATTTTCAGTAATATTAAAATTACATAACTCAAGCCAGTTATTTTTAGGAATGATATTTTCATTTAAATATTCGTCATATATAAAAGTGCAGACCTTTATTAATTTTTCATGAGGTAGATTAGTGTATAAATTTTCGAAATCAAAAGTATTAAGTTTATTAATGTTGTTATCTTTAAGAAAATCCAATACTTCTTTGTTACTAGAAATAATAAAGTTGTCTTCATTTTTTATTTTGTCCAGGATAATTTTTAAGTATTTAAAGAAATGTTTACCCGTATAGTAATTATAACTACCAGTGCTACAGGTTACGAATCTGAATTTTAATGGATTTTTATGAAATTTAACTGTTGGGAATAAATAAGGATAGTTAAGAGAGCAAGTCTTAGTTTTGGTTTTTTTTGCGAAAGCTAGCATTCTTTTATCTAATTCCTTTTTCCCGGTGTTCTTTAACATATAAGTTGCATTAGAGTTATATTCATTAATTAAAAGTTCTTTATAATAATATTTACAAATTAAACAGAAATTATTTGCTGATTTATCTATTACTGTAATAACAAATTTTTCTTTTAAATTTTTTATTTCATTTTTTAATGTTTTACTAAAATAAATCCCACGTTCTTTAGATCTGTCAAAATCAGTATTCAATTTTATTTTAATTTCCTTTAAAATTCTCACTTTCCATTCCCCGAAACCTTCCGCAGGCCAGTGATATTTTCTAGATAATTTGGCAATAAAAACATCCAAATCATTACCAATAGAAATCAAAATTTTGTTATGGTTTATTTTTTCTCTTAATCTAAATTTTGTTCCTCTTCCCATCAAATCTCTTAAAGAGTTGGATTCAATAATTTTTAAATTACCTGTAATAATATGACCTTTATCAATATCTATAAAATCTTTATATTTTTCCTTGTTACAGTAACAATCTGTTTTATTTATTTTATCTAAATTTTTGCTATAGTAATTATAATTACAAATTTTTTTCTTTAAAGTTGAAGTGTAACTAAACGCTATTGATACATTAGTTTTATCTGCAAGAGGAAAAAATATATTATTATTATGTATAATTTTGGGTAATTTAAGATATTCGAAGTAAATATCCAAGAATTTAATCACACAGTATTCTTTGTAAACATTATTTTTATTATTAAAAAGTAAATCGTTTTTTCCAATGTTAAGTTTACATTTAATAAGATCTAGAATAATACATTTAGTGTACGAATTTTTAAACTCTAATTCCCCGAATTTATTATTTAAAAACCATTTCATTTTATTATTTCTAAGACCAAAAATGTATTTCCTAATTCTGTGAATGTTTTCACTATTGTGTTCCAGATTACAGTAATTTTGAAATTCCTCAAATATAATTTGAAAATTGCCTCCTTTCCCTTTACCTCTTTTAAATCTTTTAGAAAAGTTATCTTTATTTAGAAAATTTTTAAAAATGTTAAATTTGTTATAAATGCAATTATTGTTTAAATCTGCATAACCTTCCCCATTTAATTTACTATTGAGACCATAAGGAAATAAAGTTTTTAGGTTGCAAATATAAATGTTTTCCAGATCTAATCTTTTGTTTAATTCGTTAATATTGTCTTCTAGAATGTAGATATTAATATTGTTAAAGTTATGGTTTTGAAAATGCTCCAGTTCGAAGTCAGTGGTCCTATTTTTTATGAAGTTTTTTGTATCGGATCTGTGATTGTTAATTCTTAAATTAAGCTCGGTGCTAGTTTGGCCAATATATTTTAAATTACATTCTGAACAATTAAGGAGATAAATCAAATTTTTGTTTTTACAGAATGTTTGTAATTTTGAGTTTTCATTTTTGATCTGTTCCTTATCTGCCAAAGGACATGTCCTACACTTTCCGTTTCCACAAATTTTATATTTTTTTGTATTTTTAAGATTTTTTAAACAAAACAATTGTGTCAGTAATTTTTTCTCCGTGAATGCTCCTGACACAAAGCTATCCACAGTGCCCCTTGGTAGAGCGCGCGACGGGCCATGCGCTATGATAAATTCGTTATTAACTTTTTGCATAGTTTAATTTATTTATATATCTCCTAAACGCCAAAAAACAAGGAATTCTCGAAAAAGTAAAATCAGGAAAAATGATCTGAAAATTCTTAAATTTTTTAGGCAATACACCAAAAAACCTATTGAACCCCCCACCACCACCAAAAAAAACTATTAAAGATATTTTATTTAAAAATTTTGCAGTTCGTGGAACAGCGCACCTGCAGCTAAATTCCAACCAAATGCAAGAACGAGTAACCAATCTAAATTAAGAAAAAGTTTGAAAACGAAACTAAAATGAAAACGAAACAAAACAGTTTCGAAATCGCAACTAAAATTTATTACCTATTTAAACTAAAACCAAAAAGGAACTTCATAATATTTAGAGAGCGCAATTGCAGCTACTTCTAAAACACAGATGAATTGATACAAAAGTATTAGAATCAAGTTAATAGGAAAAACAAAAACCAAATAAAAATTAAACCAAAAAAATTATTAAAAAATATTAAAAAAGAATCCGGCCTGAAGACTTTTTCAAGGGTCACCCTCAGGCAGGGATTCAAATAAAGGGATTTTTTCTGTGAGGACATACAGACATTAAGTCTAATAATGATTCCTCGTGACCCGAAAATCCCCCGAAATTATGCTCAAGAGATATACCATTTTAACAGAAAGGAAAAACAAAATAACAAATTAGAAAAAAACCACAAAGTAAAAATACAATAAAAACAATAACAATAAAAACAAAAACAGCATTAAAATTAAAATTAAAATTAAAAACGAAAAGGCCAAGACATACCATCCAACAGTGAACGAAACTTTAAACAATCGATTGTGATTTCCTGTTTTTGAAAGTTAACGGTAAATTATGTAAACAGAGGTAGGCACCCAGCGCCATCTATTGAGTGATCCAATATGCAAGTAAATTTCTATTTTTATTTAAGCCAAAAGATTAATCCCAAACCATACCTTGTTTAATTAAAAAATTGACATTACAGTAATTTCTAGGAAAATCATTTTTAATTAAATTTTTAAGGAGGATATTTGATGCTTCAATATAAGAATTTTTATTATTGCAAACCCTTTTGATCCTGTTAACTTGTGAGAAAATAAGATTTTTGAAAATTTTAGAGTTTAGATTGGAATGGTAGTTACATAGTTTTGTTATTTTAAAGTTGAAATCATCCCTTTTATCGTATATACCAACTATTGTTTTATCATTAGCAATTTCGATTTTTAAATCTAGAAAGGTAGCCTCAAGTTGATTTATATTTGTATCTTTTAGAATTAAATCTTTTGGATAGCAATTAGTAATAATATTAGTATTGTCGAAGTTAATCAAAAGTAGGTCATCAATATATCTCCACCCGTTTATTAAATTATATTTAATTATTTTTTTCTCATAGTAATGCAGGAAAATATTAGCTAAAGCACTTGAGAAAGCTGTCCCCATTGGAATGCCCTTGACTTGTTTATAAAAATTAATACCATTAAACACGTAATTTTCAGTAATATTAAAATTACATAACTCAAGCCAGTTATTTTTAGGAATGATATTTTCATTTAAATATTCGTCATATATAAAAGTGCAGACCTTTATTAATTTTTCATGAGGTAGATTAGTGTATAAATTTTCGAAATCAAAAGTATTAAGTTTATTAATGTTGTTATCTTTAAGAAAATCCAATACTTCTTTGTTACTAGAAATAATAAAGTTGTCTTCATTTTTTATTTTGTCCAGGATAATTTTTAAGTATTTAAAGAAATGTTTACCCGTATAGTAATTATAACTACCAGTGCTACAGGTTACGAATCTGAATTTTAATGGATTTTTATGAAATTTAACTGTTGGGAATAAATAAGGATAGTTAAGAGAGCAAGTCTTAGTTTTGGTTTTTTTTGCGAAAGCTAGCATTCTTTTATCTAATTCCTTTTTCCCGGTGTTCTTTAACATATAAGTTGCATTAGAGTTATATTCATTAATTAAAAGTTCTTTATAATAATATTTACAAATTAAACAGAAATTATTTGCTGATTTATCTATTACTGTAATAACAAATTTTTCTTTTAAATTTTTTATTTCATTTTTTAATGTTTTACTAAAATAAATCCCACGTTCTTTAGATCTGTCAAAATCAGTATTCAATTTTATTTTAATTTCCTTTAAAATTCTCACTTTCCATTCCCCGAAACCTTCCGCAGGCCAGTGATATTTTCTAGATAATTTGGCAATAAAAACATCCAAATCATTACCAATAGAAATCAAAATTTTGTTATGGTTTATTTTTTCTCTTAATCTAAATTTTGTTCCTCTTCCCATCAAATCTCTTAAAGAGTTGGATTCAATAATTTTTAAATTACCTGTAATAATATGACCTTTATCAATATCTATAAAATCTTTATATTTTTCCTTGTTACAGTAACAATCTGTTTTATTTATTTTATCTAAATTTTTGCTATAGTAATTATAATTACAAATTTTTTTCTTTAAAGTTGAAGTGTAACTAAACGCTATTGATACATTAGTTTTATCTGCAAGAGGAAAAAATATATTATTATTATGTATAATTTTGGGTAATTTAAGATATTCGAAGTAAATATCCAAGAATTTAATCACACAGTATTCTTTGTAAACATTATTTTTATTATTAAAAAGTAAATCGTTTTTTCCAATGTTAAGTTTACATTTAATAAGATCTAGAATAATACATTTAGTGTACGAATTTTTAAACTCTAATTCCCCGAATTTATTATTTAAAAACCATTTCATTTTATTATTTCTAAGACCAAAAATGTATTTCCTAATTCTGTGAATGTTTTCACTATTGTGTTCCAGATTACAGTAATTTTGAAATTCCTCAAATATAATTTGAAAATTGCCTCCTTTCCCTTTACCTCTTTTAAATCTTTTAGAAAAGTTATCTTTATTTAGAAAATTTTTAAAAATGTTAAATTTGTTATAAATGCAATTATTGTTTAAATCTGCATAACCTTCCCCATTTAATTTACTATTGAGACCATAAGGAAATAAAGTTTTTAGGTTGCAAATATAAATGTTTTCCAGATCTAATCTTTTGTTTAATTCGTTAATATTGTCTTCTAGAATGTAGATATTAATATTGTTAAAGTTATGGTTTTGAAAATGCTCCAGTTCGAAGTCAGTGGTCCTATTTTTTATGAAGTTTTTTGTATCGGATCTGTGATTGTTAATTCTTAAATTAAGCTCGGTGCTAGTTTGGCCAATATATTTTAAATTACATTCTGAACAATTAAGGAGATAAATCAAATTTTTGTTTTTACAGAATGTTTGTAATTTTGAGTTTTCATTTTTGATCTGTTCCTTATCTGCCAAAGGACATGTCCTACACTTTCCGTTTCCACAAATTTTATATTTTTTTGTATTTTTAAGATTTTTTAAACAAAACAATTGTGTCAGTAATTTTTTCTCCGTGAATGCTCCTGACACAAAGCTATCCACAGTGCCCCTTGGTAGAGCGCGCGACGGGCCATGCGCTATGATAAATTCGTTATTAACTTTTTGCATAGTTTAATTTATTTATATATCTCCTAAACGCCAAAAAACAAGGAATTCTCGAAAAAGTAAAATCAGGAAAAATGATCTGAAAATTCTTAAATTTTTTAGGCAATACACCAAAAAACCTATTGAACCCCCCACCACCACCAAAAAAAACTATTAAAGATATTTTATTTAAAAATTTTGCAGTTCGTGGAACAGCGCACCTGCAGCTAAATTCCAACCAAATGCAAGAACGAGTAACCAATCTAAATTAAGAAAAAGTTTGAAAACGAAACTAAAATGAAAACGAAACAAAACAGTTTCGAAGTCGCAACTAAAATTTATTACCTATTTAAACTAAAACCAAAAAGGAACTTCATAATATTTAGAGAGCGCAATTGCAGCTACTTCTAAAACACAGATGAATTGATACAAAAGTATTAGAATCAAGTTAATAGGAAAAACAAAAACCAAATAAAAATTAAACCAAAAAAATTATTAAAAAATATTAAAAAAGAATCCGGCCTGAAGACTTTTTCAAGGGTCACCCTCAGGCAGGGATTCAAATAAAGGGATTTTTTCCGTGAGGACATACAGACATTAAGTCTAATAATGATTCCTCGTGACCCGAAAATCCCCCGAAATTATGCTCAAGAGATATACCATTTTAACAGAAAGGAAAAACAAAATAACAAATTAGAAAAAAACCACAAAGTAAAAATACAATAAAAACAATAACAATAAAAACAAAAACAGCATTAAAATTAAAATTAAAATTAAAAACGAAAAGGCCAAGACATACCATCCAACAGTGAACGAAACTTTAAACAATCGATTGTGATTTCCTGTTTTTGAAAGTTAACGGTAAATTATGTAAACAGAGGTAGGCACCCAGCGCCATCTATTGAGTGATCCAATATGCAAGTAAATTTCTATTTTTATTTAAGCCAAAAGATTAATCCCAAACCATACCTTGTTTAATTAAAAAATTGACATTACAGTAATTTCTAGGAAAATCATTTTTAATTAAATTTTTAAGGAGGATATTTGATGCTTCAATATAAGAATTTTTATTATTGCAAACCCTTTTGATCCTGTTAACTTGTGAGAAAATAAGATTTTTGAAAATTTTAGAGTTTAGATTGGAATGGTAGTTACATAGTTTTGTTATTTTAAAGTTGAAATCATCCCTTTTATCGTATATACCAACTATTGTTTTATCATTAGCAATTTCGATTTTTAAATCTAGAAAGGTAGCCTCAAGTTGATTTATATTTGTATCTTTTAGAATTAAATCTTTTGGATAGCAATTAGTAATAATATTAGTATTGTCGAAGTTAATCAAAAGTAGGTCATCAATATATCTCCACCCGTTTATTAAATTATATTTAATTATTTTTTTCTCATAGTAATGCAGGAAAAATATTAGCTAAAGCACTTGAGAAAGCTGTCCCCATTGGAATGCCCTTGACTTGTTTATAAAAATTAATACCATTAAACACGTAATTTTCAGTAATATTAAAATTACATAACTCAAGCCAGTTATTTTTAGGAATGATATTTTCATTTAAATATTCGTCATATATAAAAGTGCAGACCTTTATTAATTTTTCATGAGGTAGATTAGTGTATAAATTTTCGAAATCAAAAGTATTAAGTTTATTAATGTTGTTATCTTTAAGAAAATCCAATACTTCTTTGTTACTAGAAATAATAAAGTTGTCTTCATTTTTTATTTTGTCCAGGATAATTTTTAAGTATTTAAAGAAATGTTTACCCGTATAGTAATTATAACTACCAGTGCTACAGGTTACGAATCTGAATTTTAATGGATTTTTATGAAATTTAACTGTTGGGAATAAATAAGGATAGTTAAGAGAGCAAGTCTTAGTTTTGGTTTTTTTTGCGAAAGCTAGCATTCTTTTATCTAATTCCTTTTTCCCGGTGTTCTTTAACATATAAGTTGCATTAGAGTTATATTCATTAATTAAAAGTTCTTTATAATAATATTTACAAATTAAACAGAAATTATTTGCTGATTTATCTATTACTGTAATAACAAATTTTTCTTTTAAATTTTTTATTTCATTTTTTAATGTTTTACTAAAATAAATCCCACGTTCTTTAGATCTGTCAAAATCAGTATTCAATTTTATTTTAATTTCCTTTAAAATTCTCACTTTCCATTCCCCGAAACCTTCCGCAGGCCAGTGATATTTTCTAGATAATTTGGCAATAAAAACATCCAAATCATTACCAATAGAAATCAAAATTTTGTTATGGTTTATTTTTTCTCTTAATCTAAATTTTGTTCCTCTTCCCATCAAATCTCTTAAAGAGTTGGATTCAATAATTTTTAAATTACCTGTAATAATATGACCTTTATCAATATCTATAAAATCTTTATATTTTTCCTTGTTACAGTAACAATCTGTTTTATTTATTTTATCTAAATTTTTGCTATAGTAATTATAATTACAAATTTTTTTCTTTAAAGTTGAAGTGTAACTAAACGCTATTGATACATTAGTTTTATCTGCAAGAGGAAAAAATATATTATTATTATGTATAATTTTGGGTAATTTTTAATAATTTTTTTGGTTTAATTTTTATTTGGTTTTTGTTTTTCCTATTAACTTGATTCTAATACTTTTGTATATATATATATATATATATATATATATATATATATATATATATATATATATATATATATCTTCCATCCCGGGAGGCATAATTTATGTACAAGCAAGAAGCAACGAGGCGGGTCTATCTACAGCACGACACAAGAGCGAATAGAGAAAAGAGAGACAAATATTTTTCCCTGTGGTTTTATACTATGAGATTCTGATAGGGATATCTTTACACGTGTCGATTTAGGTAAAGGAATTATAGATATCTTTTAAAACAATTCGTTTAGCTTCACAGAACTTTTGTAGCATTAATTAAAAAAGGTGGAATTGGATCAGGAAAAAGAGAAAATTTTAGATTGGAGTATATATGGGCTAAGTTAAGATAAAAGTTAGGAAATCAATTAGGATTTAATTTAGATTAAGAAATATCATTATATATATATATATAACATTTTAGGGTCAAACAAGTTGATTGAAATATAATAAAAAATTAATTAAAAATTAAACTGCTATATTATCAATTGTATTTTACGAAAATATTATCTCACAAAAGTAATTTTTACGTTACCTAAAAAGCTAAAAAAATATAATACAAATTTCATTTCCATCTAATTTTTTCTCACTAATTTCAATAATTCTTTTAAATTTAAATTCATAGACATTATAAAATAATGTTATTGTTAGGACGAAATTTAATCCAATTTCTTTGTTTCGTCAAACCATGCTTTTTTCGTGTGTATTTTCAACAATGTTATAATTTAGGGGGGGGGGAAGAACAGAAAAAAGAAATTCTGAAATAACTCAGAAGTAGGATTTTCATTACCACTTTTATTTCGTAGCATATGCACTTTTTTATTTCCTCGCAAAGCAATTTTTGTGGACTCATTTCATTAGAAATCGCAATTTCCAGTCGTGCCGATAGCAAGATAAAATGCTAAATAAATGCTTTCCATAATAATTGCTTAGCAGCAGGAAAATCAATGTTCAATCAGTCAATCAATGAAAAAGTTAGTCGCCACAAGCAAGTAATCAATTTATATATATATATATATATATATATATATATATATATATATATATATATATATATATAACGCTAACGTATGTGACACAGAAATCGCTCTTTCTACTTAATATGGAATGACAACAGTCAAATGTAAACATATCGATATAAGAATGTTTCAAACTGCATTCAGCATTTTCACAGTTGAACTTAATACAACACATTGCTAATTAAATAAAATTATTATATTTTAAATGCCACTCTCCATATATACTTCATTCAGATGTAAAAGAAATCGGGAGACAGGCATTAAACAAAAAGTTTAATCGAGCGCCAAAGTAGATTTAACCGTCATTAGATGGATATTCACTATCACTAAGTTACGGAAACAGATGACCGTATCTTCTAAAACTATTAATTTCACACAAAAAATCTTAAAAATTAATATATATATGTATATGCTAAAACTTTTAAAAAAATTAATTTCTTAATGATATCGATTTTATTTCTGTACAATTTTATTCTTTACTTTGATAAATTCTTCAAGTTTAATTTACAATATTACAATGCTTTTAATGTTATGAAATTAAAATTTTAAAGATAAATTTAAAAATTCTAAGTTAAGATTTCCTTTTAAATAAAATAAAATGTTTTTCTTGGACATTATTTACGAAATAGAATTTCCACTTTCATTTCTTAATATATACATTTTTAATTTGTGCCCAGAAGAATTTGTTGTATATTGATTCAATTACATTCATATTTTTAAGTAAGATCAAATAAACTGAATTTTTTAAAAAAATGCATTCCGTGTTAATTGTTTAAATGCCTAACGTATGAATAATCTATGAGAACAAGCTGGTCTCCAAAGGTGGCTAGTTGATTGAATTTGGATTTCCAACTGAGAAGTAACAAGATTCTATAAAAATTATAATAATAACTTACGAAATGTGGATAAGTTAAAATTACAGTGTAAAAATAACTTTCAATTTAATTTAGGTAATTAAAAATTAGGTAACCAGTATTATTCCTTAAAATAATAATACTGAAACACTTTTGTTCCTTAATGATATAATATCTTTTGCAATAAGTTTTCTTTTTCTTTTTTTTCTTTCTGGAAAGCTATATTGTGATATATCTATTTCTGTATTTACGCCACTGTAACTTTAACCTGTCCATATATTAAAATCTAAAATAAGTAATAAAGATTAAATAAATAAAAAATATATATATTAAAAGAATATATTTATTAATATGCTGAAAGATAAAAAGATATTTTTTATCATCCACTTTCACAATAATTTTTATCTTCATATTTATTTATTTTACATTCTAAAAAGGCGATTTTACTATTGCATTTCTTAAATTTATAATATTTTTTGCGATACCTGCAGTTCCGAAAAACAAAGATATGATTGTGACAGTCACCCAGTAATTTAAAACCGTGAGTATGTTAAAATTTTTAACAAAAAATGAAAACAATAAAAATAAAATGGATACAAAACTATATTTTTATTAAAGCTCTGAAAAATAGAAAACTTTTCTATCAATCACTGATTTTTCATAAGCTAATAAAAGTGGATTTTTTCTTTTTTTATTTAATTTTCATTATTTTTCCTAGTAATAAATGAATTTTTTCGAAGAAAAAAAACTGGTTATGCAGCTGAATAAGAACTATTCGTAATTAAACTTGTTCCGTTTCGCTTTAAAGAATGAGTCGCCTTCGAATTTTTCTTAAACGATTAAAAACAAATTTTTTTATTCTAATTTTTATTTATTTTTCATTATTTTTTTTTCTACTAATACATGATTTTGTTTAGAAAAAAAAATGGTTAAACGGTTGAATAAGAACAAAATGAAACTTGCTTTGTTTTGCTTTAAAAGAATGGGCCATACACTGATTTTATGACATAACCGAATATATAGTAAATTAAAATTATCGAATAAAAAGATAATTTATTAGAGTGCTTACTTTTCCATCGCGTATATCTCGAGCTAATTTCGACGCTGATTGCAGCAGAAGAGGATTTTTCACTGACGGCACAATTTTTCTTTTCCCTCTGTATATGATTGCCAAAACAACGTGCAAAACAAAACTCACACAAACAAGTAGTATGTGCGATGTCCAGTACGAAATTATAAAAATCATTTCGTAGATGGGAATTCGGAAATGCATCGTGAAATTTTCAGTGAAATCGATTTCAAAGCGTCTGACACATAAAAAAGAAAAAAGAAACTATCGAGCTTTGCGACAATGATTCTGAGTATCATACCGAGGCTTTATGTACTCCTTAAATAAGTGGAGCGATATTGATTCATTGCCCGGCTGAACGATCAGAGGTACTAGGTTTAATGTGCGCATGCTCCTGTACTGCGACCTCTACAGTCGGCGCGAAACTGCAAAAACAAAGAAAAAAAATTAAGAACAATTCACGAGCGGGAAACTTCCCGCATTTATCGTTTGCATAGTGTGAATATGAATCAGCAATTAAATTAAATGGTTTCTGTATTTTGGTCGTTTGATATTTCTTGATAATAATATACATATATGGTTTAATCTGTTAGCCACCTGTCTGCAAAACGGATTAATAAGGGTAGTGTTTATAATCCTTTAAATCTATTAGTACTTTGTGAACTAAACTGTGTCTTTATGTGCAATATTACTTAATTCGAAATTAATGCTAATATTTTCAAATTTTAATTAATTAATTCAGTAGGAAATAAAAAAAAAGGAGTATTAGCTCAAATCGTTACTTAAAATTGCTACGATTAACAGGTGTCAATATTAAATTTACGCCAAACTTCGTCCATATCATCTATCTATTTATCTAAAATTATAATAAAGCAGATTGTGTGTGTTTATGCTTTAAACCATTTAGTTCACAACTACCAAATTTGGCACATGCATACCTTAAAAAGTGCATTTCGGAGCTATTTTTTTAAATTTTTAATTAAAATTTTAATTAATTAAAAACAATCAAAATTGTGGCGTTCTTTCGCAATAATTTCTGAAAATATTATCAAACAAAAATTATTTTTGCATCAAGGTAAAGTTGGGAAAATTAAAAATATTCTAGCCACATTTTTCGCCAAGTTATTTAGCACAAAATAAAAATAAAATTTATCCTGCACGAGCATGATATGCGAACGTAGGAAAAAAAATTAGCTTTTATCGGCGAGTTGCCATCACATTGACAAAAGCTCAAATTAAAAAATAATTTAAATAATACTTCAAATCTAGAAAAGTGTAATTTTCAGCACGTGTTTGTATGAAATGAAATAAATAAGAAATATGATATTTTATAAAAGAAAGTAAGTCTCTAAATTCAAGACGAAGTTTTCTATGATATTTTACAATATCTATATTACTAATTCAATAAGTCAGCTTTATTTAAGGCAAATGAGGTTTAATATATATCCCTTTAATTCAGGACCCAAGGGTTAATTTGTAAATCTTTAATGATAAAAATACATGTGGCAAAATGGTCTAAATGAAGTAAATAATTATATTTTATGTACCTTCATTCAATAAATGCTGGAATAAATTACAAATGT
Source organism: Argiope bruennichi (assembly GCF_947563725.1). NCBI lineage: Eukaryota > Metazoa > Arthropoda > Arachnida > Araneae > Araneidae > Argiope > Argiope bruennichi. The sequence continues at coordinate 92,304,194 of NC_079157.1, read as the reverse complement.
CTAACTTTTATCTGGATCCTCTGCTCTGTGGATCATATTTAACAAAATGTTTTTCAGACGCTAATATTTTAAATAAAAACAGTTACACTCCAATTAACTAAATCAATCACTAAAACTGACTACTTTGAGAATCAAAAATTTGAATATCACTATTCAATAAAAGCGGACGATTTTAGACGACTTCATCGACCATCTCAAAGATAATATCCCAATCAATGCCCAAGGTTTCCAAGACTGATTGACCTCAGAATTATGAAAATATTAATTTCTCTAAAATTGTAATATTTAAAACTTTATAAATCGATCAGATTTGAAAGCAGACGATAGAAACGTTCATTTATATATTTAAAGGAATATTTCACAGAATGTAATTCCTTAAGACCAAAAAACTGTATAAAATTTAGACTTCATAATTTTTTGAAGCATATTTAGAAACCGGAACAAAATAAAATATTGTTAATCACTTCATTTATATCCTTTTGAAAATAAAACTAAAAAACTGAATTTTATGATGAATCTGAGAAATTTTTATTGAATAATTCTTGAGATATTACACAAATTATGAAAATTATTCTGTAGTGCACATAAGACTTAAATGTTGAACAATTCTGTTTTCATAACTCATATTTTAAAAAATGCTTGATTTCAGTAAAAAATATTTTTATATTAATTGCAGTTTAATCTTTACCACTTTAATTTAAAGTGGATATTTTACGAGAACTGACAGAAAATTAAGTAGGTACATAACACATTACGGCATGAGGCCCTTATAATAGTATAAGTATATTATATGACTATCAAAATCTAAAGCTTAAAATTTTTTGATGAATATGCTATTTAATGATAAGTTACATAAAATATTTCATTGAGCATTAAGAGTGGAGAACCGGCTGAATGCCAAAGGCGGCTACTACTGAATAGGCTGACAGTTTAGATAGCCAACCCAGGTGCCGTCCTCGTTATCTGACCAGGTTCAAAATTACTAAATCCATCCCTAGTGTTGCTTTAAAACGGGAAGTTAATATAATTAAACTACTTTCCTGAATGCGAAATAAAAATTCATCATTTATTTCACCACATAATGATTTATAACTCCAATGTTTCGATATATATGAAGGGAAATGTTAGAATGTGTACATGACAGACGATTAGACCTACAATTATTTAAAGTCGGGAAAAAATAATTTTAAAAAATGAAAATAAGTAGAGATTTTTTTAAAAATTTTGCTAAAGTTTTAATTCATTAACAATTAAGAAAATTTTAAACATTTTCCAACAGGGTATCTCAAAATATAAAACATTTTTTTAAATTTTTTTCACCATTTTTAAATTTTTAAATTTTTTAATAGTTAATTTTTATGTTAGTTAATGCAGTTTAATTACCATGCAATCTTATCAGAATATTTCCGTAATTTTCAACAACAAATATTGTATCATCAAGATTAGTTTAGTTTAGTTACATTAACGCCCCATTTTTTTAAAGCAACAGTTATTTTCGGATATACCTCGTAATTTTGAACTGCGGGCAGATGACGAGGACAACACCTGAATTTTCACCTCCTCTCCAAACTTCCACACCAGCGGGAGGACGTTTACCCTCAATGGATTTAACTTGCAGCTGATCCGTTTACACTACAGTTCTTTGATAGAAATTGTATCATCAAATAAGTGATATATTTACGCTTACGAATTATACATAGAGAAACTACAGGGTAATTCATTAAAAAATATACACTTTCCAGATGCAGTAAAACAGTAACAGTCAAAGACGCCGACCACCTTAGCTCAGCTTAAGGTAAATGTGATCTTAAAGTTTGTGCCTCACCCTTGACAGAGCATATGGGCCGTAGCCTATATCTCATGTGACTGGTCAGCGGAAATGGTGGCGACTGCAGAGGAGAAGGCATTTTATGTTCTTCAGTTTAACAAAACGGAATCCACAACTGTTGTGCAACGGCCTTTTAAGTCACAATTCGAGAAAGAAGTTCCAATTAGGAAAATCTACCTATCAATGGCATGAAAAATATAAAACTACGGCCTGTTTGCGCAAGGGTATAAGTCCTGGACGACTAAATGTGTCGCCATTCAAGGAAATCTGGAAAAATCAATGCAGAGGGTGAGTTGTGAAGTGCAGATTTCTCAACCCACCGTCTGGAGAATTTTGAGAAAGAAGCTAAAAATGATTTCATGCCAAATGCAGGAGTTGTAAAATCTAAATGACTTTGACAAACAAAACCGCTTTGAATTTTGTGCCGATATGTAGCTTTGTTTTGAAAATGATGATTTTGCCGATCACTTAGATTTCATTGATGAAACAACATTTCAGGCTAGTATGAAGGTGTACAAGTGCAGTGTTCCGTTTTGGGGAAGAGAGAATCGCAAATTCACAGTGCAATACATGCAAGTTTCCCCTAAGGTTAATCTGTTCTGTGCAGTGTCCAGAAAGAAAATGTACGACCCCTTCTAAGAGATCAAGCATAGAACATATGCGACAGTCTCTAACAAAAAAAAATAACACCATACAATTCTGTTACAGGTGATATATAAGAGTTTACATTGTTCTTGATTTATATGGCATTGAAATTGTATACTTCTTTATGAATCCCCAGGTATTGTAATCGTCTAAAAAATCGAATTTTTGATTTTGACGAATCTTCGTGTTTTAGAATCACCAGCACCCCTCTAAAGCAGGAAAACACGTTTTTAGAATTATATCGCTTTATCTTTGTGAACCGATAACTAAAAGCCGTTTTGAGTTAGACAGATAAAAAAATTTCTAAAACTTTATACTATTTGTAAATGTCTATCGAGTAAATTTGTAAATGTCTATCGAGTTTTTAATAAAGTGAAGTGCAAGTGAACACGATAAATACAAAACGAAAAGAGTTAGATGAGTAAACTTTAGTGCACACTTAGAATGTCTATCAATATAAGAACCATATATGTCAGGTGTTAACCATTCATATGTCGGTACTTTTGCAAGCATACAAACGCAGTAATTCAAAAACATAATCTATACTATAATGTGAAAGTTTGGATGGATGGATGGATGTTTGTTAGTCAGTCACGCCAGAACGGCTGAACAGAAGTGGATGAAATTTAGCTGAGAGATAAGATTATAGTCTGGAAGAGTTAGATGAGTAAACTTTAGTGCACACTTAGAATGTCTATCAATATAAGAACCATATATGTCAGGTGTTAACCATTCATATGTCGGTACTTTTGCAAGCATACAAACGCAGTAATTCAAAAACATAATCTGTACTATAATGTGAAAGTTTGGATGGATGGATGGATGTTTGTTAGTCAGTCACGCCAGAACGGCTGAACAGAAGTGGATGAAATTTAGCTGAGAGATAAGATTATAGTCTGGAAGAGTTAGATGAGTAAACTTTAGTGCACACTTAGAATGCCTATCAATATAAGAACCATATATGTCAGGTGTTAACCATTCATATGTCGGTACTTTTGCAAGCATACAAACGCAGTAATTCAAAAACATAATCTATACTATAATGTGAAAGTTTGGATGGATGGATGGATGTTTGTTAGTCAGTCACGCCAGAACGGCTGAACAGAAGTGGATGAAATTTAGCTGAGAGATAAGATTATAGTCTGGAACAGGACATAGGTACTATTTATTCCGTTTAATTCAGTGGTTAATTGATTAATTAAAAACTAACTTTCCCCCCAAAAATCGCCAAATGAGTAAAGCTTCAGGGGTTTTTTTCCCCCACGCCAATGAGATTAGGCTTAACATGATTTTGACTATTATTTCATAAGATTCTGTTTATCTTCTTAGTGTTCGATACATTTAAAATGAAACATTGTTAATGAATCGATCTTTCGGATTCATTCTGAAGTACTTTTGAATTAAAATAACACCGAATAAAGGAAATTAAAAATTTATAATCTATATTGCGTAATTTATAATCTATACTGGCGTAGAAAATTCATACATTTGTGTTGCCCCAATTGGCGTTGAAAATTCACGCATGCGCAGGAGTAACAAAAGATAAAGCCCTTGATGCTATAAATTCATTCCAATCTATTTCCATGCGTACGAATTCGAGGGTAAAAGCTAGTAACTTATATAAATGAAATTTAGTTCACAGTTTTAACATCCAAATTGCAGATTTTTGCCAAATTTTGAACCATATCTATCAAAGAGTTGATCGTCTGTTGGTCTGTACTTTCTCATGTCTGTAATAGAACAAAAACAAAGTGACATAACTAAATGAAATTTGATATGTGATCTTGTGACTCGTTGGTATTTTACTTGTCAGCTATTAATCGCCAAAGATTGCAAGTTAGATTCAGTAAAAATGCTACACTCGAGGCCAAAGACCAATCTTTCACAATTATCGCTCTTGAATTAATACAGAACAGAACTCCGTCTCATACCCCTTTATCCGTAACCATTCTGGTCACTGAACGGTTTGATGGGCATGTTACAGGAATTTTATTAAATACCAAAATATTGACAGTAGGAAAAAAATAATTAAGTACAGATTTTTTTTAAATATGTAAGAAATGATAATAAAATGAAACCGTTAACAAAGATTTTCTACTTTGAAATATTATAGAATAATTATTGGAAATAGTAATATGTAGAAAGATACTATGTATGAAAAAAACACACATGAATTCTGTGTTCATTTGTTATCATGACATAATAGATGAGGAATAAATCTAATGAAAAATAAATTGGTTAATGGTAACAAAGAAAATCTCTGTTCATGAAATATATTTGTGAATGCAAATGTGTGTGAAGAAATCGTGGTGCTTTTTTCTTCCATAGTCCTTGTAAGTATGACACTTGATGTTGAAAGCTAGGGAGGCCAGGAAAGATCTCTGATTTCACTGATAAATTCAATTTTCCTATTAATTTTTTGTCTGGAGAGAAAGTTGCTGACGACTCTTTTCAGCCATTCTTGTTTATGGCTTGGTGAGGGCTTTTTCATAAGCCAAGAGATTGTGAGGATGCAGTTCGTAGCATAATGAAGTGTCATGCCAATTTCACCTCAACTGCACTGGTCACTCTCCAATAGAATGAATCTTTTGAGGTAGGCAGGAAAATGGACGTGTTTTGAGAAGAAAATAATATCCTCTCTGATCCGGATAGTTTAATGAAGGTTAACTGAAGGCAGGATATCAAAAACTTTTTTGCCTATATGACCACTGCTCCAATATCGTTGCCATTCCTCTAGCAGGTTTTTCCATAAGAGGTCTTTTATATGTGATTTAGGAAGCTTTGTTTGCAATATTATTGCCCATTTCGCGTTGTGTCCTTCGTCAGTTGGTCTGCTTTTCATTAACTATGTTGACTACATGTCTTTTACCCATGAGACTTTTACTTTTAGATCTGAAACAAGTAATATATATATAAAAAAAATTAAGTCAATTCCTACTTAAGTCAACGAAAAATTTTTATTTTGATACTTTTTATTAAATAATTACAATTAATATAAATATGTATATACATATGACAGAATTACAATATTAAGTGGCAAATGGCGACAAACTTGGCGGATAAATGCAGATTCTACGGTTTGATTAAATGTTCCCCACAACACACTTATACATTTAGAGAGAAACTTAAAGATCTATTGGGATTCTCCCAAACACACACTTTTGTTCAGGGTCATTATAAACCCCAATATCCCTTAAAGTTAGGAGCAAGCATAACAGAAATCTATGTTTATTGCGATATTGTTTCCGTCGCTCTTGTTGGAGATTCATCAGCACATTCTAAAAATGATTCCGATAGACAATGAGCATAACGATCAAATCGTTAAATACTTTTCGGTTCCTTTGTGCTTCAGAGTGAAAAAGCAGTGCTGTGATTCTATTGAGACTGAAATGCGTACAAGTAACGGCACCCCCATCAAATTCATATAAGGTAAAATGAATTGTGTGCTTTCTTTTAGAAAGAAAATTATATAAATACGGTTTCATCCGCACTAGTTTTCATAATTAAAAACAATCATGGTGAAGCCAGGTCACAGATTACAGCCTGAACATTGTATTGCACTTTATCAGAATCAAATAGGGCATGCCGATCCATACGCTTCGTCTAATTTCCTCATTCAACGAGGATATGGTTTTTTCAGTAACTTGCGTCGATACGCATTATCACTTTTTTTTTTCGCGTCAGAATATCCCCGAACTTGGAATCTCAGGATTCGCTGTTGGTTAAATGGATATATGTGAAAAGATATATTAAGAAGAAAAAAATGTAAAGTTTACATACAGTACACAGAATAATAACTATAGACAATACAATAACGAAAAAGGGAGTGTTCGGTGTGTGGTATGAGTTGAGGAATTTCGATGAAGTTAATATTTTTTGGAGAAGTGTTTGATTGAGGAACGAGACAAAATTTATCCAGGGCTTGGATCTGGGGAGATCAATTCTTCGTTGTCTTGTAGAAACCGTACAAGATTTTTAATTTTGACCTTGGACATCTTGTTTCCCATAACGTTGGTCCACCAGATTCGTTCGAGGTCGTGGGTGGTTTTGTTAAGATGATAAGATGTAATGAGAGGACAGCTAGTGGCGTAATGAAGTGGATCACCGCAACCACAATGATTCGATCCTTCATTAATGCTTTACCACAGATGATACAAGCAGGGAAATATTTAGGAAAGCGTTTGTTGACTTCCGGTCGAAATATTGAGGTGGATATATCAGAAGGAAAATCGTTTCGCGACGTACCAAGTGATCAACTTCACCATTTGGTCGAGTAATAGTAAAAGTTATTCTTCGCAAATAAAGGGGAGGAGGAGCTCGTAAAGCTGTTAAAAGGGAAGAAAATCAACTCCAAAACAGCAGACGACACGACGGAAATTGAATCCACCAGACATATTTTCAGACTTATAGTATTTATTAAATGAGATGTCTCGACATTATAATTAAGGAAAGATACATATAAATATATAAAACAATTTTAATCGCTTATAATCGGAGTTCATCGTGCTCCCGTCTCCGCTTAAGAAGAACTCTCCATCATGCATTTCGGTTAGTTGATTTTTTAAATTAATTTTTTTTTTGAAAATTTATTTTATAATTCCAATTAGAAAAATGTTTATCTTTATCTTCAAAACTTTAAAAATAAAAAGGGTTTCGATATGTATACTTCTTAAAAATATTTTTTTTTCAAACTTAAGCATTATTCCTGTGCGTCTCTTACTTTAAGAGTTTTAGACAAATGTTGTTGTTTTACTGTTAGACAGAAAAAGATTCATCGACGATTTAGATGAAAATGAATACCCTACAAACTATAAAGGCCTTAAAAGTAACGCTAAAAAAAACAGAGGAAATCTAACCTGAACCTAGCTGAAATTGACAGAAAAATAAATTCCAGCCCTACAATATTAATCTTGGGAAGGGACTAGTAATAAAATTAATAGAGTTAACCCTTTCTAGGGCCATGGGAAGTATGCTTCCCACCAAATTTATCAATCTTTGTATGAAATTATGTAGGTTGGCATAAGTTCTGACACATTTTTTTAGAAAGACATAAACTTAGATGCTTCAGTTCTTTATCTTATACAAAATGATGTGTCTTAATTTGTTACTTAATTATTAATTAACCAAATTAATTAATGTATCAAATTAAATTTATCTAATAAGCTAAATGAATCCCTTTTTTTATTCTAATTTCAAGCCTAAATATATTTTAACATAATATGACTAGAAAAAAATGGCCCTTATAGGGTTAAGGAACGCTTACTACATCGGTTTGGTGAAACACGGAGAAGGTCAAGAAAAATGGAATTGATTTAATATTCCGGAAGAGCAGCTGGAAGTGCTGAAAAAAAGCAAGAGATGCGATGACAAACTATGTCAAGGGAAACTAGCTTTTTAATAGTTAGGCTATTTCACATAATGTAACTTCGTATGTTTTATTCTAAGTAATAACATAATTTACTATTTCTATTTATTTTACTACTAGCTGGTACCAGGCACATTGCTGCCGCAAAAGAAATGATTTTGGAAATATCGTTTGAAATAGCTATCTTGTTTAATAAGAAATTATAGAAAGAATGATATTTATTTTCTTGAAGACAATGAATAAATTCATTGAAATTGAAGGATATATAAAAGAAGAAATATAAATTATATTTATTCTATTTTTTTTTTATTCTATTGTTCAAGTATACTTTAGGATAGACGGTTTTTTTGTTTTTGTTTTTCCGTCTTTGGTAAAAACAAATAAATTTCTTGGCGGTCCAACTCGTGAGCATCCAACATACGAAAAGCCATGAGGAAAACATGGATTTTCTAGGTTCAAAGCAATCAATTGGCAAAGTATTATCGTCATCGGATGACCGGCGGGGCAGTGCATAAAATACGAAAAAACAAACATTTGTTTTTATATATTAAATATAATAATTATACTATGCCTATAACCTTCGCACAAGTACAAGCAATATTTTGGCAAAGTTTTATCGCAATCGAATGAATGCTACGGTAGCACATAAAATAAGAACAAACAAAAATTACATTTTGTATATTAGATTATAATGTATATGTATATTTAATATATATATATATATAGCCATAAATAAAAATAGATATTGCATTTGAATATTTCATAAATAATGATTATTATTAAGGACTGTTCAAGTATTTATGCATTAATGAAAATCTTACTTACAATTACTAATATTATTATTTAAAACTGCTTTAGCTTTGTTTTTTTCTGAAACGCAAGTGCACAAATATGATGCAAGTTATAAAATCTACTAATTAAGAATTTCTTCAAGTGGAACATTTTTTGAAAAACAATACCGAATTTTTTTGAGCTGAGATTTTCCTTTAAAGGATTTTCTAGGACACTTTGTGCACTTCGTTCTCTATCACGATTTGAGATTACTGTTGAATTAACTTTTTTAACGCGTATTATGTTTTAAGAATTAGACTCGTAATTTTTTTAAATATTATATTTTGGAAAATAAATACTGAAGATAAAGAAATCATTCAAATCTTTTACTTCTGTAGCAATCCTGAGGGAATATTATATTTTTATCAAATATTTCCAGATTTCGATTCAGCTTTCAAAAAGTATTTAAATTTATTGATTCGTTCTTAAGAAATGGTAGCGGCTGGTCGATTAAAGCAATTGAATTTGGAGATTTGCATGTAGGCAATTATAAGGAAATAAGAGGGGGATGCTATCATGTTACTTTACCTCTTACCCTTAGAAACAAGAATGCTTTATTAACACTAAAATTCTCTGGTATATATTCTTACCACCTTCAAGATATATTTTTTGAGGACTCAAAAGAGGATTTTAAAATGATAAATAGGGTAAGCAGATGCTTAAAATTCGTTTGAGCTTCCTTCATTGCTCAGAAATGCATTAACATTTTGTCTGTCACATTAAGCGCCTGTGCGTTACAGGTAATATGTAATTGTACCAAACCATCTATCTTATTAGATAACACCTTCTCTACTATAATTAAGGGAACAAAGAAGGGGGGCATCTAATTAGATAGATTACCCGAATATCAGACATAAATCATGGCAGCGAACGCGTTAAGTCTATAGTTAAATATCATTTAAATTCAAAACTATTAAATATATTTACCACTTTCCGTTCACTATGTAACGGTTTTCTTAATGGCATTAAGTTCCAGTGTTTGTCATTAAATATTAACTCCTAGAAAAGTTTTCAAAAATGCACCAAATTTTTCAAAGAACACCATTTGGTTGTGTTTCTTGAATCCAATATATTCTTATATTTAATACCACTATTTGTTATTGAATTTATTTCCTTTAAATTTAACATTTATTTTTTAAAAATGAACAAAAACTGTGAATGCAATGGGAATTTCTTGAAATTCGGAATCTTTCTGTTAATGATTTGTGCATATTTTAACTCATTTTTGATGTATTGGTTATTTGAATACTGTAATTTACAACCTTTTAGTTTATTTCTTAACAGAAAACTGGCTAAGATGTTATTAATAAAATTGCATCAGATTGCAATAGTTTCATTTTTATGCAATGTAGCGAACCGCCCAGCCAGCCTAACAAATGCAAAATCAGCTTCGAACTTTAATGCGAGACATTACTAAATTTGAATTCTGAGCAATTCCCTGATTTCTAACAAAAAAACCCTGCATAAATTGTTTTAAATTATCTAAAACTGTGTGATATGTATATATAACAGAGAGCATTCGATTATATTTTTACACTTAACTTTCAGTGGGAATTATGCTTACCATTTTAAGTTTCCCCTGAATCTGATAATATCTGCTAAGTATATATACCACCCCTTATTTCATAAATTAAATGGCGAATTAACGGACTTATGATGTTTTAATATTTACATCATCAATTTATCATAATATAAATCTAAAAAGAATTAATATAATAATTAAAGAATTAAACATCAGATGTAGATATAAAGAATTAAACATCAGATGTAGATATAAAGAATTAAACATCAGATGTAGATATAAAGAATTAAACATCAGATGTAGATATAAAGAATTAAACATCAGAATTATTATAAAGAATTAAACATCAGATGTAGTGATAATATGTGTTTCGTTTACTACATTTTAGCAAAATTATATCCCGTAAAAACTATTACAAATAGAGCACAAAAATATCAAAAGTCTTTGAAATATTTAATTATTTGGAATTTTAGTTTTCCGATTAAATTTTCAAAAATAAAATAATTTGGAAGACTAAACAAGTTAAAAGTCAATGTTTTAGGATATGCCGAGAAAGAAATTTTTCCAATATATATCAGTTTTAAATCAGATAGAAGTAACGAAATTGATCTGGGGGCACGGCAGTGCCCCCGCCAAGTCGAGCAAAAACAAGCGGCACGGCCGTACCATCCTTTTCTCGAAGCAGTTCAGACCCTTTTTGACTACCTATAACTTCGTTGTGGATAAAACTAGAAGCCTGAATGTTCAGTAACCAAGCAGGCATTATATAAACACGGTATATTTCAAATTTTATTAAATTTGAACCAGTAGTTTAAGAATTATAACTAGTCAAAGTTTGTGAATTTTGTCACTGACTGACTGACTGACCGATCATCAAAACTCTAAGGCACTTCTAGCAGACATAGAAGCTTCAAATTTAGAACACAATTAGTGTTTAGTGTATAAATCAAGGAAAAACTAAAATATCCATGTAATAATGGACGGATCGATAAATTTTTTGAAGTTTCGAGCATTATCCATTTTGTCGGCAAATTCGTCGCCAAGTCGCCAAATGGTCGCCAAGTTTGTCACCAAGGTCTGGGCTCGGCATCCGACAGCATCCAATACAGATTACTGTAAAACGGTCTTTTTTATGATGACACTATTTGCTCTGGGAAGCAAAATTACAGGTTTGTAACAATATCTAATTTGAAATAATTCAATTTGAAGCTGTGGAAGCTGCAAACGCAATGGGTGACTTTCAGAGAATCAATATGGTAGAAGAAGAGCAAACTGATCTTCAAAGTATGATCGTAAAACTTAATGCCGATCAAAAAAGAGTCTTCGATATGATCACAAATAAAATGGACACAACTGATAATAACGCTGACGTTTTACGCTGTTTTGTGAGTGGAACTGGTGGCACTGGAAAGAGCTTTTTAATAAAAACTCTGAAAGTTTGAGTTAAGACGTATTTAAACAAAAAAGTGGCAGTTAGTGCTCCAACAGGAATAGCTGCATTCAATGTGAATGGATTGACTATACATAGACTATTGCAGCTGCTTGTAGAACACAAGCAAACACCGAAGTACAAGCCACTTTCTGATGAAGTGCTCCAAGTTCTGAGATCAGATTTGAAAGAAGTAGTGTTGTTTATCATAGACAAAGTGTCAATGATATCCAATGTTACTTTAACATATATTCATTTACGCTTACCTGAAATATTCGACACAAGCGATGATCAGAATAGGTGGTTTGGGAAAAAACATCTTGTAGTTTTCGGAGATCTCTTACTGCTTCCGCCGGTAAGAGAAAAGTCACCTTTTGAAAAACTACCAACTGCTGAAACTAATAAGTTGTTAGGTTCCCTCAGGATACCGAATCTGTGGATTGAATTGTTCATATACGATGAACTTACAACTAAAATGCGACAGCTCAATGATTCTGACTTTGTTGAAATGCTAAATAGAATAAGGTTAGATGTGACTACACAAAAGGACCGCGACTTACTCTCGAATAGATTAATAATTCTAAAATCCAATTCAATTTATTCAGTCTCTACTTAAGTAGAGACTGAATAAATTGACCGACTTGGTATTACATGGATCTCACAACTTTTTACGATAGAAGAACTGAGTTGTGAGACTTGGTTTTTTTTACACGTTATGTTTTTGAGGGCATTTATTTTTCTGTGAAGATTACTCTTTTCTAATAATTAATTTCAACCGTCTAATGAATTAAAAAAATGTCATTTATCACTTTTGAAAACACTGTTTAAACGGTTTTCAAAGATTAGACACTTTGAAACAGCATAAAATTTTCTGACTTCAAAATAAACCGTAAAAAGTTTCAATGCATCGAAAGATAAGTCTGAAATTTACCAATTTAAGCTAAATGCTTTTCCACCCTTTTTGTATATTTGCGGATTTTGAAACTTTAACTGAAGTCGTTAGTGGTACTGTGCCGTCTTCAACTGCTTCACAGTAGATCTTAAACATCATAAAACTTCTATTGTAGCAACTGATATTAATGACAAACTTATTTTTCATACATTTTTTGTCGGTGAGAATGTGATAGAAAATTTTTTTGAAACATTAAAATATGTATCTGGTAAGCTGATAGAAAAAAAATGCATCCCACTCCTCATCCAAGTTTAATCTTTGCTTTAGTTTAGTAATATTAACATCCCGTTTTTAAAGCAGCACTAGGGATATTTTGGAACTGACTTCGTAATTTTCAACAGTTGTCTGATGACGAGGACGACACCTGAGCTGGCACTCCCTTCTTCAAACTTCCACATCAGTGGGAAGACGTATTTCTCCGACGTGTTCCTGACTCGCTTACATGACGGTTCTGGCTGTTCGATGCAATTGGGTCTTACTTAGTTTTTGGGTTTGTGATTACTTAGAAATTTATCAGAAACTTAACAGAAATATTCTTATTCTTATTCTAGCAGAAATATTCTTATCATTTCGACGAACTGCAATGCCGTTTTACCAGTTAGATCCTGTTACTCCCCTATTAAGCACTCTGAAGTCACGGACGAGATAACAAAAAAATGACAAGTTGAAGCTTGAGATGTAAAGCTAAACTTGATCTTATGCGCTCCTGACATCGTTATGATTTTGCTAATTCTTATTTCTCTCGCACTGATGCCAAAAGTGAGATAGATATTCCCAACATGATATGAAATTAAGTTTTCATAATGTTAAAGAAAAAATATTGTAAATGTAAATGAAAAAAGATATCTGATCAATTTCTCACTTCTTGAGGTCACAAGTGAGATTTTTAAAGGAAAAACAGAACTTTTAAGAAATTTTCTTGCTCTGATGCTACGTGCGGATAATAAAGTCTGATCAATTTCTCACTTCTTGAGGTCACAAGTGAGATTTTTAAATGAAAAACAGAACTTTTAAGAAATTTTCTCCCTCTGATACTACTTACGGATAATAAAGTCCGATCAATTTCTCATTTTGATGTCACAAGTGAGAATTGATATTGAATAACATAACTGTTAAGATGTTTTTCTCAATCCTTTGTCACAAGGTGAGAGATCTGAGTCATATTATAGTAATAGTGCATTTTGACTGTTTCCCTTTCTACTTCTGATGCCATGTACGAGAAATGCTGATACAGTTGTGATGATCCTAACACTACTTTGATCAACTTGTGCATCAGCGTCATCCACAAAATATGTTTGTACAAATTTATGTTCCGCGTTCGAAATGAGTATAAATGAATCAACATGGTGATATATTTATCCTTCAATTTTGAAAATAGGCATGTACTAATCTTTAAAAACTTTAGCAGCTCCGAAAGATGTCATTTGGAACGCTGAATTATTTTTTCAAATGTTCTGAAAAATGTGTTTGGAATCTAGTCAATCGCCTGAAGGCAGTGACAACAATGGATCAGGTGGTGGATGCAATGTCGACAATTTAAATTGCACTTTCGCGCAGCACATTCTCGGTGTTTCATTGTTGAACTTAAGTGAGCTGCAATGCCCACAGGCCTTATGCATTTTGTGGATATTTACATTGGGGTGCATACTGTAATCGTAGTTAACATCATATTGAAATGCTGCAAGATTCAAAATCAACATGTACTATTCGTTGAGATCGAATAGCTCGTAAAAGTTCTCTCAATTCTCGCTGCATGTTGATCTTTTGATTCTGATCAGAGCTAACCTCCTCAATAAATAGGCCTGAGTGCAAAAAACCATTTGGGGCTCTCAGTTTTTTGCAAAGTAAAAAAAGAAAAATTAAAAAATAAATCTACTATCGCAAATTCCAGGTTATCATGTGAGAACATTATTATTTTTTAAGTTATTATTTGTCTTAATTTATTTAAGTCATTAACCAGTTTAAACCGGTTTCAAACAATCACGAGACTTCTCTATCGGTCTCTACCCCCACCCCACCCCCTCTCTCTCTATATATATATAATTTTTTTAAGCTTTCATTTTCAATTTTTCTAACTGGAAAACAAAATTTTGGAGCTCGACTGATTTTGGAATGAAAGTAAACCTGTCGTTTCTCTAAATATTTATGCATGCTTAATCTGATAGTCTCGTGATTGTTTCAAACAGGTTTAAACTCGTTAACGACTTAAATTAATTAAGACAATTCGTAAGAATTCAGAGAATGTATAATTTGGAAATCAAGCTGTAACTTTAGCTGTCGATAAATCGTCAAATGTGACAACCTTCTGCATTATTTTCTAATAACCTTATTTTGATTAGTTGAAATGATCCCTGAACTAACAATTTTTATCTATTAAACAAACAATATTTTAACTTGCTTGGTTTATTTTTAAAAAATGTTTCGAGAGTAGGAAATAACACTGTGATTTCCAAAGGAAATACTACAACAACAGACGATAGATATTTCAAAAGCTATACTGTGAAAGCCGACTCCAAAATAAAACTACATTAACAGACGATAGATAATGGAAAAACTATACTGTGAAAGCCAACTCCAAAATAAAACTACATTAGCAGACGATAGATATTTCAAAAGCTATACTGTGAAAGCCAACTCCAAAATAAAAAAGGGATAAATTGCCAAGTTGTTGCCTACGCATTTTGAGGCTTCAAAAATTTGTTGCATTCAAATCGCTTCAAAAACATCAAGCCAAAACAACATCATGTTCTCACATAATAAAAAAATCAAACATAAAACCTATATTACTATTGCATGTTTATTTAATACGTGATTTTGTTTTTGCTATAATTACTTTAGAAAAATTACATTTTTTTTTCAATTTCTTTTTAGATGCTTAATATAGTAAGTGCAATTAAGCGTTAGGCTCACATGTTTGGCCGAAGACAATTCTTTAGTAATTTTAATTTGTTGAAAGAGCGTTTAGGATTTGCTATTGTAGCTGGCAATTCAGAGAAACGTTTTAACACAGTTAATACATTTAGAAATAATTCCTTATAATTATTATTTAGAATTGTATTGCAGTATGTTGTGCGTCAAGTGCGTTCCTTTTTATATGAAATCAAATTCCGTAATAAACCAATTTTCTGGATTATGTTTTCATATACATTTTTGTTATAAAACTTTGCAAACTTTTTGGAACATTTTTCTAATTCATGCTTTTCCAAATTAATAATTGAAAAAATTAATTTAGAAAAATATGAATTAATTTTAAATATCTTAAAATCCATCTTCTATTTGTGCAATAATAATATCAATTATGGTGTTAAAAAATAATATTTCACTTCCTCTGCCGAGTTTTTTATAGCTTTTTCGGAATGTAATATCTTTCTTTTTCAGAAAAAATATTCTGAAATATTCCAATTAAGTGCTGTCACTTTTACTTCTTCTAAAAATGAGCTAAATTTTGTTCTCAAATTTTGTATTTTATAATTTTATTGATTAAATTAAATTATATCAATAACGAACAATTGTTTGTGCTCAAAATAGTTTATTGATATGTAAATTTTGGACAATATTGCAACCCATACTATTAAAAATAAAATAAATGGCAATTTTTGTATTGAATCCAAAGACTTCTAGCTTCGGATTCCACTGTATTCTCGGTATTTGCATCCATAAATTTTTATAGGGAATTACAAGTTTGTTCAAATTGTGCGTACACTGCTTTAACCGAATTTATTTTGGCCTCCCAATGAAAGACGCATAATGGTTAAATAATAAGATTAATATTTAAATATTCTTTAATAGTAGAATTTCTATTTCCTAGAATTTCCCATCTTTTTACTGATGCAGAAAATAAGCAATATAAAGTGCAATATCCCTTTCCGAAAAGTTACAATACATACTGCTGGAAATGGCATCACAAATTAATAAATTAAAAGAATGTGATGAGTAAAGGGCATAAATTTCACGAAGATTTAGAGCATTTATTCTAGATTTTATACCTTTACTAGCAGACCCGGCCACTCGTTGCTGTGGCTAAGGTTTTTGTTATATTACATAGTAGTAAACTATTCAAGGAAAACGGTAGGAGAGCACCAGTCATGGGGACCACCATGCTTTTTTACACAGATGCCATTTGTAAAAAAACATGGGGACCTCCATGATTGATTTTCTACTACCGTTGATATTGAGCAAAAATCAATACAAAAAAAATTTAAATTTCTTTATTTTTTGTATTCAAGTTTGTAACAAATGAGTACATTACAAAGTTGTTAGTAAAAAACACTTAACACTTAAACTTATAAATGAGGTAGGTAGGGCAGATAGTTTTAAATCTTTGACAATAATGTTTATTATTTTGAATTATAAATACTTTTAATTTCAATTTAATTTAGCACTAATCGGTGCGCAATATTTTTGGTTAACCTGTCTTTAGCTAACACAAATAGATTTGACGGTTTACCTACACGTGAACATGCAACATATAGTTGCCCATGAGAAAAACATGGATTTTCCAAATCTAAACCACAAATGGACATTGTTTGGCCTTGAGACTTATTTATAGACATGGCCAAATCTAAACGAATTGGAAACTGTAATCTTTTGAAGGGTATCGTAGATTCTGATGGTATCATCGGAATACGTGGCAACAGGACCACTTCTCCTTTAAACTTTCCAGTTAAAATGGTAGCTTCAAGTATGTTTCCGGTGATCTTTTTGATGACCAAACGCGTATCGTTGCATAATCGAGGTGGATTCAAATTACGCAGGAGAATAATAGGTGAACCAATCTTTAATCGAAGGTTCCAGGTATATCTAGTAAATTTAAAAATTCAATTGGAAAATTTACACTATCATTTTCATCAACAACAGTATCGATTGATTTAAAAGACATCAGATCGCCTGGTAACAACTGTTGTATTTGGAAGTTAATTTCGTCAACATCAACATTTTTGGCTGCCAAAATAGCCCGATCACTGAGCCAGTTATGATTCAAGTAATTACTCTGTATATCCGGAAAAATACTCTGAATCAATTCATTTTTTTTCCCTGAAGAACAGTGCAGAAATTGCCTGGCAGTTTAATGCATTGCGTATTTGGTTGCAGTTCTATTTTACCGTTCCCAATATCTAGTAATTGTTCAGAAAATATTTGTGCTGATGGATCATTTTATAATTGTACGCGCATGTTTATGGACAATCGAAGTGTGTAAACAATTCGCCATAAGAATGATTGTTTTAAACATGCATTTTAATTAAAGATTGTTGAACAATGAAGCACTAATAATTAAAAAGCAAGAAGAATTCCACTGTATTACTTTTTCTATAATATGAATTCAATTTATACTTCAGTCTAAATAACACGTGGTCGGCTATGCTAATACCAAAAATCGAAAAAGTAAGAACCATTGAATTTCATTGTATTGCGTTTACTACGAAATAAATTTAACTTATACTTTAGCCTCAGCAACACGTGGTGGTTATGCCATTAAATTGTAGCTTATGTGAAACGTTGGTACTTTTAACACAGCGCCATCTGTTAGAATACTTACTCAATCCAGTCAACAGATACCGCCATCTGTTAGAATCGCATGGAGCTAACAGATAATTGTGACTGTCAAATAATGAACAAATAATTTGTTCCTTCTTAATACCTTCCTTCTTAGTATAAATCCTTTATGATGTATAATAAATCCTCTAACTTCAGTGATACAGATTCTGCCTTCCCCAGCTTAAAGGAAAGATTAAAAAAAAAAAAAATTCTATATTCCACACATGAAGTTGCCATGAGATTTATTCCGTCATTGATACATTTGTCTGTTGCAATAATTCAAAATTCATTTACAAAATGAAATCAGTTTCAGAAACATTTATTAAATAATGATAAGCATTGTAGCTGAAGTGAATGATTGCTGAGTTGATGATAGCTGACATAACTTGATACGTACATGCAGTTTATTAGTAAAGAAATGAAAAACTGAAACGATTATTGTAACCATTTTTTATTATCATATCTTCAATAATTTATATAAAAAAAGATTAAATTTCATTTAGCATACAAATGAGTTAATATTTTTTTATTATCCGATTAGAGGAACTTATTATTGGCTCGTTCACTTACCTTTTTTACGATATCCTTAACAAAAGAAATAAAATCATTTAATTGAAAATTCAATGAAGGTAACAAATGTTATTGCCGTACAACATTTTTCTTAGTAAACAGTCAAATAAAGAATCGGAATTCATTCAAAACGAAAAGTAATAATTATCCGTGTGCATCTCCAAGTATTTTTCCAAACTTCTTTATAATTAAAAAAAGCAGAATTTTAGTATGTTATATTAATCAGTGATCCGTTAAAACGTTTGTAATTAATCATTTTCAAATAAAATATCTTATTTCTGAGAATTGCCACCGTGCACAGTAATACAAAATTCAAACATAAGATCGTGATACTTTATCCGTTGCAACGTATCAAATGTATTGTATGCATTAAAAAATAATTGTGGACAATGATATCTTATTCCTGAGAAACGTTTTCGGATAGGATCATAAATAATTCGAACATTCGGATTCGAAACGTAACGCAAATGCGTGAGTTTTTCTACACCAGTTGGGGTAACGCTATGCAGATTAGAAATTTTTAATTTCCTTTATTCTGTTTTATTTTAATTCAAAAGTACTTAAGAATGAATCTGAAAGATCGATTCATTAACAATGTTTAATTTTAAATGCATCAAACATTAAGAAAATAAATAGAATCGTTTCAAATAATCAGCCGAAAAATCTTAAGCCTAGCCTCATGACTGTTGGGGGAAAAAACTGAAGCCGTACTCATTTGGCGGTGGGGAAAATGAAAAGATTTTTTTAGCGGGAAAGTTAATTTTTAATTAATAATTAAAATTCTAATTAAAAATTCAAAAAAGGGCTATCCTATCTTTTAAGTTAGATCAAACTGCACACGGTGTGCAAATTTGATTAAAATCGGTTAAGTAGTTTAGGAGTCCATCGCGGACAAACAACGTAACACGTAATTTATATATATTAAGATATTTCCCTTTTATGTTGCTACTTTTATGTCGTATGCCTATCCTCTGCAATTCAAAGTATCTAAATCTCACTTAATCCTTTGAATACAGTTTTTGCCAGTTCTCCAGTCATATCACCAACTTCAATAAACCCGATAAATGACAAATTTATAAATAATATTTTTCTTCAAAATTTGCATACCTAATAGCGACTAAAATATGTTCCTTACCGGAAATATCAGGAGAGCAATCCATTTGATACTTCAGTAAATAACTGCTTTTATATCAACTTTAATTTTGCTAAGGACTTCATTTCCTAACACGGAAATAATTTATTTTTATCTATATGTTAAAGGATGCATTATCCTATTAAAAAAAATTTTTTTTACTCAATTTATATTATCCATTGGCACAGAGTAGTATTTACTTAATATTTCCATTAAACTAAAAAAAAATTTCTATTACTAGGGACTCCTATTGTTTCATAAGTTCCTCGAAGTAAAAAATTATTAAATGTTAAAAATAGAATCACATTTACAATTCTTTGAAATAGTAAGTTTAAGTAGTTACATTTCATTATTTATAGTAATTTGAATTGTTTTATCAGTAGTTGAACATAAATTTAGTCGTTTCTTTCCAAATAGAACACTCACAATCTTAAATTCACGAGCGAAGTCCAGTGATTATAGTCATCTATAAACCGTGTAGTTTGGTCATTTCCTCTTCTTTTGGAAAATAGTACACGACAAAATCAAAATACCGAGTCTTGTATTTTTGAAAATATTAACGAACTGTGAAATTAGGTTTCAGCATTTTGGTTCACTATTTGGCATCTTTCTAAAGTAGGGCATAATGGGAAAAGGATCTACCTTCAGCATGCTTCACAAAACCTCTGTTGACTTGTACAGAACCGGTTTTAACATAACTGAGTTACTAAACTTGGCCATAAATCTGGATCACTTATATATAATCACATTTGTTATTGTCATTTTCATTGTTATTTTTTGATTCCATCATATTTGTACAAACAGACGCTCTTCAACGAATTTCTCAGTTTCTATACTTCCATTACATAATTGTATAATTTATGCAGAACTTTTTTCTCCAACTGGAGCTTGTATTGTAACTTCTGAAGTCGAAACAATTTCTTGGAAAGAATTACTTCGTAGATCAGAAAACAGATATACTTGTGACTTCTTTAAATTTAGCTTTTCTTCTTTTTTTGTTACTTCTAATTTTCTTTTTTAACATCCGGGGGAAATGTTTACTTACCATCTACATGATTAGATCTAACAATATTAAACATTTTAGAGTATGAATTTTCAAAATACTATATGCTATCTAACTTAGTAAGTGAGGTAAATGATCATAAATTAATTTGCTTTCAGTTTATAATATGTTGCATACTTGCACTAGATGTAATATATCTGTAAATTTAGTGTATTTCTAATACAATCGATTTTTCCAATTAAGTTTCTTCCTCCCTTCTTTCCGTTCAGCGATTATTGTTCAGAATATTATTTTAGTTTTTGATCATGTTGGGGTCCCCTCTATTCCGGGGCCTGGTGTATGACATCCGCTGCACTCACCACCACTTTCCTCGATGGCCGGCCTTGATTCTGATGCGTGCGATCGGGTAGCATATAAACGTTGACTTTCGATTCTTGCCGCATGTTGATCTTGAAATTCTAAAGCACGTGAATTTGCAATTCGCAAACTATCTGTTTCATTGCTCGCTTGGCATTCCTCGTTTGTTTGAGAAGCTCGAATTCGCTTATTTCTACGAGCTGCGCTGGTAGATCTACTAAATGACGAGAGTTTGGGAGGCATATTTTTTGACGAAGTAATTAACACGACGTACGCTTGTATAATCGAAATATTGTTTGTCAATTCACTGCATAAATGATAAAAAAAATACTGTTTGCATAAGAAAATATCCATTATATATAACTTATCTTGATCGGAATCGATAATATTAATTCTGTTTTGTATGTGTGAGATAAACTCCGAATAATGTGTGCAGTTTACCGCAGACAAAATATCGTGCAAGTTGATTCCCAATATCTTGTGTAGATGACTTTTTATTAACGAAAATAATAATAATAATTTAAAAAAAATAGTGCTTGTATTAAATATTTTCGATTTCATTTCACTCACATTGATTGGCATAATTTTATCTCGCATTTCCGAACTGTATTTCTTAATTCTCTTTCTCTCTCTCTCTCTCTCTCTATATATATATATATATATATATATATATATATATGAATTGTTTTGTTAATAATTAAATAGATCTATACTTTGTGTCCTCAAAGGTCTATACTTTAGGGGTTTTGACTCATTTAACTACAATACAATGCAAACAATAACTGAATAAAATTTTAAATTTTTTGAAAATTTAAAGTGTTAAATAATTTTTATTTTAAGTGTTAAATAAGTAAATTTTCTAAATTTGATCCAGATCATCTTCTAGAAGAAATGCATTGATTATTTTAACGCAAGAACTGCTTTATTCAATAATTTAGCTGCAGGTTTTTGACTCATGTAAATGAATTTGTTTTATTTTAAAGGCGTAATATGCTTATACACGTGGCTCTATCTGGTGATAAGAATGTAAACTATAATGCTACAATATATGTCATGTCGGAAATCGTGCCGGTTTTTTAAACGCCTTTTTTTTATAGCTAATTTAAAAGAGAATATGAGCTATTTATAAAATTTCTATTAAATAATATTAAAAAATCTCCTTGATTTCATTTAATTACACTTTATTTAACTTTTACTTACTCCCCCATGAAATTAAATTCAAAATAACCGGAAGTTTCCTACTTTGTATCCATGAGTGGCATCACCTGCTTACGCTGAATCACATTTTACGGTTTGTGTACAGTTTTCAATGAAATTGAGCGCCGTGTGTCAAGAAGTTCTATTGATTCACTCCTATTCATAATGTTCTAAATTACTAAATCATATTAATTTAAATTGTTGGAATATTAAATATCATAAAGCATGAACTTATCTGCACTTATTATCATTTGTTCAATATTATTTATCGAATTATGTATAGTTCCAATTACATTTGCAGGTAACAAATTTCAAATTTCGGATATTTACTTTCAGTTTTTGTTTATGTTGTTATAATAGTTTCATTTAAATAATTTTCTTTCAGAACTATATTCTTATGTAACTTGCGGATCTGTAATAAAATTGCTCAATAACCATTTGAAAACCCGGCTACATTCTCATGAAGTTAAATATGGATCCGGAAGTGGTCAGCAAGTAAGAATTTCAAATTGCAGCATTTAATAATGCATTGTAATTTTTTACTATTCTATTTATTGATTTTTTTATCTAATCTTGTTGATTAAAATAGTTTTTTTAGTGTTATAATTTAAGCGATCAGACAATTTAGATTCTTTTGTGCATTTTTGTTTTAAAAAGACTAGAAAATAAACAATGTTAATAAGATGATTTTGATAATATTGAAAACAACATTGAGCATATCATCTTGTTTTGTTCCAAATACACAACTCATTAGGTCAAACCTTTTTGTAAAACTTAATATCAATCTTCATTCAAAGCATTTATTAAAAAAAAAAAAAAAAAAAATGTTTTGAATAAGCAGTATTTTTGGAAATTCCTCCAATCTTTGATGTTTTTTATCTATTGATTGCATTCTTTTAGTATTAGGGGAGAATGGGATTTTTGGCAACAAAAGCCGTTCTCATCACATTTCACTCATCAAGAAGGCTTGAATAAAGATAAAATAGTCAGTTGTATCTGGTTGTGAAGAAGTCAGTCTTTCAAAGCTTACTTCACATAGATTTCTAATTCTAGTTTTGTATGTGTGTGTGTATGTTAGTTATATCAATTTGTATTTAATATGCTCTCATCCTTTATCTTGATATAATTTTATATATTTATTACACAAAATTTAAGCCATAAACATAAATGCAGCATTTGATTAAGAAGGTTGTCACAATCTTTATAGTACATTTAGGTACAAAATATATTTTTGAAACTGTTGCCCTTAATTTCGATTATTGATAACACATTCTTTATTATTTTTATTAGTTTTCAAAATTGTTTTCTTAGTTTGGTGAATATTTTCTTAGTCATTTTTTTAATTGCTTAATAATTGTAATTTTTTTTCTCATTGTTGAGAATCTAAATGCATGAATTTTTAAAACAAGCAGATAAAACTTTCTTACAAAAAATTTATTTTGGTATTCTGTATTGAGAATACTTTCATTATACATAAATTTTATTTTTGAAATAAATATTTGCTTTTTTTTTTAATGTTATAGATTAGATGCAAGGGTATGTAATTAGGAACCAGGATTTTGATTGCCAACTTAAGTTAACTGAAACATTAAACGAGAACTAATAATTTAGAATGATACATTGAACTAAAGATATGCAGATTCATAATGATATTAATTTGAAACATGTTTAATAATAAATTATTTTGTTTCAAATATTTGTTCCTTATTGAAAATTACTATTCTGATTAGTTAAATTATTTTATATAGTATTCTTTCCTTCCTGTAGCTTTTAATGTGTTATTTGAAGGGTGAATTATTTTTCTAATTTTTGATATTGTAACATGGTTTTTCATTAATTCCAAAAATTTTGATTTTTAATTTGATGTATATTTTGATATAATCAAACCAAAAAATTTATTGTTAATTGATTATGTTTGTTAATAAATGGTCAATTATTCTAAAAAAACCCTTAAAATATATGCTTATGCAATATTCTATAACTTATTTATATAGTTCCAGATAAATTGGGTCTTTATAATGAATTTGATAAGATAATTATACTTTTTAGTTTTTAAGGAATTTTCGATATTATTTAGGATAATTTTCAGGCCCCAAATATTAAAAGAGAACTAATAATTTTTTATTTTATTTAATCCACTGTATAATTATATTCAAACATGAATGCTTCATTTTAAATGTTGCTATGTGAGTTTCTATTAACCATCTAGGTTCATGCGTAATATGAATAGTGATGATTTTAGAATTTTGTAGAATGACAATCTGCATAAATATAAAGGTTTTCTTTCTTTTTTTTTTTTCTTCTATGTGATAAGTTATTCATATGTAATACTGTAGATTACATTCATTTTCCTCGCATATGTCATTTAATCTTCAAATTGAGCTTCTAGAAATCAAATGTACTCTGCACTATACAAGATTTGATTATTTTGCAAGAGTTTTCGATCAATTACCAGCAATTAGGAATCACGCATTTGAATGTAATATAATCGTATTGAATTGTTCAATATTTGGTATAAATGTAGTTTAGTGTGCCCCTTGCTGCGCTAAGGATGTGAAGTCGCCAATAAAGATATCAGACAAAATAAACACTTTTGCGAAATAGTTACAGTTACCACTTTCTGCATTAAAATTATGATCTTTTTTGATAAGTATTGATTTTATCTGTTTGTTTTTTTAAAACCTTTGGGATCACTTGCTCCTTATCTTATAAATTTTGAAAAAAAGAAGTTTCAGTCCGTGCCGGTTTGTGGCGTAGATAGCAAAATTTAGAGCATGTGATGCCTTCAGCATCTGAAGGAAGTACCAGGCCGAATTTTTTAACTTAAAAAACAACAACATCCTATGGCTTTGCTAGCAGAGTGAGCAGGAACCTAATAGCTTTGCTAGTACATTGAACATAAGGACTGTGTGGATAACAGGAACAGTACATAACCAAAAGTAAAGGAAGAATGGAGTAGGAAGCAATCGAAATATTCCCGATACAAAATTTCAAACAAGCACCCTTTTCCCAACTTCATCAATTCGTAAAAAATTATATATGTTGCACTCACCCTTCATCCATTCTGTAGGTTCGAAATACTTCCTGCCATCCCATTCACCCAATATTCATTCTTGTCCAATTACTGACATAAATTATCATGAGCACAAAAAGAATTCTGAGAACTGCAAGGAATACCATTTCAGACGATTTCTTAATGTACGAATTTAGACGATTTCTTAAAGTGCATTCTGGCAGTTAAAAATTGCAAAAGAATAAAGGTTTTCTGTTCGTATTCACATTAAAAATAAAAATGTGGTGTCTTATTATTAGTAAAAAGACTTAATTATAATACAGAACTAAATTAAAATCTTTAATCAATATTTTTAAAAAATATTTTTAATTTGACATTTTTTATGAAATAGTTATAATTCATATACAACTCAACCTTTGTAAAAAGTAGTAAACAAAACAACATTAGGATTGCTAGATCGTTTCATTGGGATGCCATATTGGTGGAAAACTTGGGGGCACACTAAACTACACTTCAACCCAATATTTTTACTGTATCTTCTCATTCGATTTATTTTCAATTATTGTATATAAAAGTAATAGCTATTTATTAAAATGGTGAGAAATCTAAACAAAATTATCTTTGTTTTCGGAAACAATATTGTTTGATGATTAAAATTATAAGAAAGCGTTCAAATAGTCAGAAAATGTTCAATATCAATCATTTACTGCCACACTTTAATGCTTCCCAATTTTATTTGCCTGAAATCAAAATAATTTATTTTGAGAGTCATAATGAAAATGTAAATAAAGGAAATCAAAATTTTTGTTTTTTATAGTCCGTCACTGCTATTGAGGACCATGATGATGTTAACAGTCATTGGGTTATCAAAGGAAAAAGTGGGAAAATGTGTAAAAGAGGGTAAGTTTAATTTATTTTAAAAACATTTTTAAATGAATTCTATTGATGAATTTGAAAGTTATGAATTCTTTTGATGGCTTAATTCATCATTATATTCATAAAAAATATAATTTGTATGTAACAATCTTGTTTATATATCTTGTTTTGATATTGAATTGTGATATTAAATGCTAAAATAAGTTAGTACATAAAAATGCATCTTTTATACTTTAGAATTGGTTTGTCTTTTACAAATTCATTAAATTAGTTTTATTTATAAATGATTTCTAATATAAACTTTATTTTATAGTCATATTTGTATATTTGTTACTAAAAAAATGAAAAGTTATAAGAGAAATTTAAATCAAAAAATAATTTAACTTAGATGATGTAATCTTATCTTCGTAATTTTTTTTAAATTGTAAGTATAGCCTTGTTACTATCCCCCCCCCATTTAGATTATTGTTACTTTATAAAATATTTAATAGTTCTGAATTAATTCATGTCCATTGATACATGTTTGAGTCTGATTCCATCTGGTTCAAATTTTGTATCGAGTGCAGAATTTGTATAAGGAAAAGTTATAAGAAGAACACGAAGTCATAAAAGAATACAAAATTGTTTATGGTTATATGCTCAATGACATGCACAAATGACTTGCACTTTTATATTTATGATACATTTGTGACATTTAAAATTTCTAATTAATACTAGTAATTTTTTTATGAAATACATAATAATTTTATATGAAATATTGAATATTTGCACACAAAATTTGCGAAGCATTTTTTTTTATTTTGCTGAGTATTATTATATTATTATTTTATTCTGAGTATAATTATATTATTATTTTTTTAATTTTTAATGAAATTTTTAAAAAAATATTGCTCTGTATTTTTATCCTTTAAAGTATATATGTACCAAATTTGGCACCTCTACAACAAATGAATGAACCTGCAAAGCCACAACATACCCACAAATGTACTTTCATATTTGTTATAATCTAGTCACCTCGGAGACCAGCTGGTTTGCTGGGGATATAACTTAAATCTGATATCGGATAAATTTAGATATAAATTTATGTCATGATTCTGCTAAATTAGCTAATATTAAAGATTGGGCATTATTAATATGTTATTTTAATTTAATTGTCTTGCACGTTCTGTTCATTGTGAACATGAATTTTTCTAATGGAGACAAGACATCGTAGTGCGATTAAAATGGGTAGTTCGTCTATTTTCTAAATTTCATGGTATTGTAATTTCACTTTTTCTTTCCTTGTCTTATAAACTATACAGGTATTAAAAAGAATCCTTCTGTAGCCTTCAGTAATGGAAAAAAAATTATATGATTAAATATTTAATAAAACAAAATAAATGGTTTGAATTTCGAAGCAACAACATATTATTGAAAATTAGAAAAATAATTAAAAATAATTGCCAAATCTCAGAAAAATTTGCTTGTCTATTACATTAGTATCATTAAAAAAAAAAAAAAAAAAAAAAAAATCTAAAATTTTGAAGTGGTAAAAAATTCATTTTTGTAAAATAATATTTTCAGAAGTTATTGTAGAAAAATGCCAAAGATCAATTTTTTCTAAAATTAAAATTTTAAAAACGTTCCAAGATGTGTATTCCTATCCTCTAAGGTATATATGTGCTAAATTAAGTAGCTATATGCCAAACAATTTGGTCTGTAGAATGCTAACATACACACACATGCCACATATTCATCTTTATTTTTAATGGGAACTAGTAGCCATTAACCAGCTTTTTAACTATCATCCTGAATTGACTGGTTTTCCAGCATTATTGTATATAAAAAATTCTAGTCTGTGAAATCTGTGATTCATAGTTGCATTCTGTGCTAAAGGGTTAATGCTAATAATGGAAAATTAAAATGATTTAATATAATTTGCCCTATTTTGTTATATACATCTTTATTTTGTGTAAATCTTCTCATTTAAAATTTTAGGTTTAGTCCAAAAGGGAATTGCTTAAACATTAATTTATTTCTTAACCTGCCTTATGTTTCAAAACATCTCAAAATGTTTAAGAAGAATAAGCTAAATCAGTAGACATCATTTTTTGTTGTGTTAATTATCTTTTCTTTACAGAGACCCTGTGGCTTGTGGAAGTACAATAAGATTAGAACATTTACAAACAAAAAAGAATCTTCATAGCCATCATTTCCCATCACCTTTGTCAAATAATCAAGAAGTGAGTGCATTTGGTGAAAATGGAGAAGGTGATACAGGTAAATTAAATACATTTTTCTAACTGTGGATGTGTCACACGGTTCCTTACTTTAGACTAGCTTTATAAATAAGATCTTAAAGTATATTAAAAAAGTAAAACAATGCATATTGCTTTTTTGAGTATGTAAATCTTGAGCATTTAAAAATTTTGATTCAATTTTATATCATAAAAATTTGCTCCACATTAACAGATTTGCTCTTTTTATCATAATAACAATAAAAAAAATATGTATTGCAATTAAATTTATGGAATTCTGTGAAGGAGTCGTAAAGTACAATTTCATTTTTAAATTTTGGATACTACTAGATATTAATCTGAGAAAGTAAGCTTTCTTTACCTGCCTTTTTCAATTTATAATTATTTTGTTTAATGAAGCTTTTTTTACTGTGCGATTAATTTGACTATTAATATGAATTAAATTAGAATACAGTTGTAAAACAATTGTAGAAGATATTTAAAAGGACAAAACTACTAATTAAATTGAAGACAGCTATATACTGTAAGTTTATTTTTGTTAGTTTAATTCATAGATTACTCTTAATAATTTTCCCTTTTAAATTAGCAAAGAGAAACATCACAAATGGTTTCTTGGGAAAATTTATTTCAAACAAACATAATTTAAAACTAGTTTCAAATTTTTAGTTGTACTAGTGCTTGTGATCATCTTCTTTGATGGGAATATTGATTGTTTAATTTCAATTACATCTATTATGCATAACTTGATGTTTATGATTCCCTAAAAGAAATGATTTTATGGATTTCATCACATTTTTTAAAAATAACTTCACATCTGTTCTGTTTACTGTGTGCCTACTCGATGAAATATTGTAGAGCTTTCCTAACGAAATCAAGTTCTATAAATTTATAATGCCGTTAAAAATGTGATTCTTTCGAAACTTTTTCTCTTAACCACACATTATCTTTTATGGTAATGTAAATCCATTTCTTATTTCTCATGCAAACTGTGCAGATAATGAAAAAGGATCTTTGTTAGTAAGTTTTCATTAATGGGAGTATATCATACAATGAAATACTTGACTAAACAGTGAAAATGATTTGCATTTCGTTTCAACAATAAAATATACTGTTGAAAATTATGCAATAAATATTTTAAAAAATTGTTAAAACTCAAAAAAATAAATAAATAAATGTATAGTAAAATTATTATAATATATTTTTTAATTGCAAGATGGCATAATTTTTTTTACTATAATATTTTTAGAAGTTGTGGTGAAAAAATATTGTATTCCTTAATTGAAACTCTAATAAATTGTTTAAAAATTACTCTGAGATCCTTCTTTGTCATCCGTCAAAGTATAATTATGTTGAATTTGATAGTTTTAGATTTTCAGATTTGTCTTGTAGACCACTAATACCCGTGTTCTTTTTATTGCTAACAGAGATGTTTTTTTTTTTTTAAAGATAATTTAATTTTAAACTCGAATGTGCCTACTAATGGATAGCTAAAGATGATCATATTGACTTGCTGAAATATTTATACAAAAAAAAAAGGGAAAAAAAAATGTAAATTAAATTTTATTTACGTTTTTTTTTATTTGAATTAATGTCTGAAGATTTTTATTCCTGATGTATTTCCTCCACATTAAGTTACTCAAGTAAATTTGCTTTTTTTTTTTTGTTTCTTATCCTTTTACCACTATAATATCTATTTTGTTTAATAACTTTTAATTAATTCAATATGTATATTTCGGCAATTCAATTAACCATCTGAAAAAGATCTAAAAATTATTTTGTATGATCCATCAGTAAATTTAATTTATGTGTAGAATGTTCCAAAATTGCTGATAGATATGACAATTGATTAAAAGAAGAGAGCTATGACAATATAATAGTAGCCATCATATCTAAATTTTCTTAGATTTTGCATCCTAAATTTTGTCATTCTTTATGTAATTCCTTTGAGATCTGACTTTTGTCTTACTTAATATACTGTGATATTTTGAATAATTAACATGTGCAATTTTGAATTTTTTTTCTTGCTATTTAAGTATTTACATCAAAGTTCATGCCTTATTAATTAATGGATCATCATTGAGATTAATATATTAATTTTAGTTGAAAATTAACTTAATTGATGAGATTTTGGTGAACACATAATGAAATTGATAATTAGAATTAAATTGAAGATTATTACAGTAACCAGACTTACTTCTAGGAAATTTCTTTTTGTGACGGCACTGGACTCATAAATTAATTGCTCTATGCCAGTTAAGATTGAGTAAAGTAATCTTTAAAAGTGAATACACCTAATATCAGTTTGTATTCTTTAGTGCCATTTGCATCAGACATAATGGTAAATGTACTTGCAATATTAAAAAGAAACAGCAATTATATTGAGCTATTTGAAAAAAAAAAATGCCCAATTGTTTACTTCTATGTTTACTAACAAGCAGAACTTCCATTTGCATAATGATTGTAATGATTATTATGCATATATCTGACTTTCATAACCAAAAAGTTATAATTTATTGCTTTATTCATGTTCATATATTTCAATTGCGAGTTCTAATAGTTGTTCATTTTTCTTTATTTCTTTAAATATACCATAAAATATATGAATATTAAAACCATAATAAATGAAAATTACTTTCATCATTAAAAAAAGATTTTTAAAAAAATGGTATAATGTTCCTTTAAAATAAATGGTTAGAAGTAATTCAAAATTTGCAGCTTTGATATTGATTATTTCCAAAATATTGACTTACAAACCATTGCAGATTTTATTTTATTTTCCTTATGTATTTCCTTTACATTTTTAATCGTTTAATCTCTTATTAATTAATGAATTTACATTATTTAATATATGTTTACTTGAATCACTTCTTCCTGATCTATGCGTATAATGCTGCATAAAATATTTTAGATGTATATTACAAATATACTAATATTAAAATATATGATATTTTATATAAGATATACTGTTTCTTTTAAAATGTAACAAATGTGCTTTTTATATTAGTAAAAATTTGTATTAAAAAAACTTAATTTTACTGATAATGTTCAAAAATTTGTTTCTTAGGTGATCACTGGATTGTAACATGCAGTTCCGATAATTGGGAACGCAATGGCTTAGTACGATTTAAACATGCTGATACAGATATGTAAGTGCAACAATGTTTGATTTCATGCAACCTATTTTTATTTAGAATTTTAAAAAAATTGATTTCATTGTCTAATATACATTTTTCAGATCTCATTTCATTTACAAATTATTTTTAAGTCCGTCGTTTTAAGTAAACTATTACTATGTGATGAAAGTAATATCAATATATCTGCTTTGTAATTAAGCAAAATTTCATTTAACATCAAATAATATATGATATGTATGAAGTCCATTCTTATTGTAATTAATTTATAAACTGTTAACCTGCTAGCTCAGTGGGAAAATTATTGGGGATTATCTTAGTCAGGCTTTAGTTTTGTCTATCAGAAACAAGTTTTTGATTTCCAAAATGGATGAAAGTAATTTTCATGTAATTTAGTTTATATCCCCCCCCCAAATATTTGCTGCTTAAAAGTGAACCATTTTTTTTTTTTTTTTTGGTTATACCTAGTGTGAAAAATTGAAAATTACCATCCTTTTTAATTCAAATTTAAAGTGAATGCAAAAGAATATGTACAATGATTGGAGGCAGTGGTAAAGAATCCATTAAAATTTAATAGTACTAAATAAATATTAAGTTTCTTTTGAAATGTTTTTTTTTTAAAGTAGCAAAGTTTGCAATGTTCATTTGTGTTAATTTCTAGCACTTATTAAGCTACTGAATTTCAATTACCGTATCCTTTTTTATGTGTTTTTTGAGATTAGAAAGAATCTATTTAACTTAAAGCTTGATAATTTATTCTGTAGACCACATTATTAAAGCATTCCATATACTTCAAATGTTAAACAAAAGAATTATTTTTGGTATATAAAAATCCATTAGAATATGTGCTTGCAGTATAAAAAAAAAAAAACATGCAAAATATATTGTGTTGGTTTGTTCAATTTACCGCCTTTATATTTAATGAAAAAAAAAAAAAATGTTAGTCATTTAGTGAGAGAAAATCTTTCAGACTAAAGAATAAGTGGATTGTATATATATATATATACAGGGGTGTTTGTGCTCCGGGGAAACCCCGGAATTCCGGGGATTTTGAACTTCGATACCCGGAAATTCCGGGGATCGTCGTTCAAAAGGAAGTAGGAATAATAATGAATTATGTATTTTGATCTGGGTAATTTTGTTTGCTTTGAAAGCAGAAAACGCAAGCTCAGTGTGTGTGGTGAAAACTTTTCCTTTCTTTCTCCAAAGGCAGTGATAATGCGTGAAAAGGGGGAAAAAACTTCTTTTTTGTTCTTTCCTTATTGCGAGTTATGACTCATTCCCCCGGTTCTCGGACATTCTCTTCTGGATTCTTTTCGGCAAGTAGGCGCGGCAGAAAAAAAAGGGAGAGACTTCGTTCGACCAGATGTGCGATCACGTGACCTGGGTTCAAAGGTCTTAATTTTGCAAAATTAATGGTTATTAATTTTGCAAAAAAAGTAATTCATTGAACTTTTATAATTAGGTCATTCAATACTTCGTAATTTTTCATTTCTCCCCCCCCCCTTCTCGAAACTCCAAAATGTCGGTAGTAAGTCCGTAAAAGTTTCAGGGGATTTTTTGGGGTCCCACAAACACCCCTGTATATATATATATATATATATATGTTTCAAATTAGTATGTTAAGTATTAAATTGAAAATGGTAAAGATGAAATCTCATTTCAATTTTACTTTCCAGAATATTTGCTTTCAGAATATTGAAAAAATTTATTTTTCTAACTATAATTTCAATATCACAGCAGAAATTACAGTTGTGAATTTGTAAAATTCTGCCCTTTTCAAATTAAACTACAGAGATCTGTAAAAGGAATATAATGCATTATATTGTGAAGTTTAATATGGCTAGTTTAATAATAAAACATTAAGTGTACTGAAATAATTATGTAAATGATTAATTTTTCTTTGCTCTTTAAAAAATACTTTTGCAGTATCATATGTTGTATTATTTGCTAATTGTATTTATTATTATATTTACTATTTATATTTATTTAATTATTTGCAATTGTGAAGGTTCTTACAATGAGCAATGAACCCAAATCTCACAGGGGAAAAAAATGTTATAAGCATGAAAACTCTCAGCATTTTTTTGTTTTCTCCATTCCAGCATTTTTTAACAAATATAAAATTCTGAGATTAAAATATATGAATACAATTTAAAACATGACTGACTATTAATTGCTTGGATTTTAATTTTAGTCGTATTGAATAACTAGTGGGAATGTTTTTCTTTTGAGTTTCTTTTATACCAATGACTGTTTAGCACTTTTTTTTTCTCTCCTGTTCTGCCTTAAATAACCTGAATGTGTTATGGGATGTACAGAGAAGCAGCAAATCCTCGTAGATCACCAAGCAAGAGTAGCCCTTACTTCTGTTTTGTGATGCAGTAAGGAGTGTTTTGTAATGTAATAAAAATTGAGTATAAATTTTGGACTTATTCTTTTCAACCAAATGGGTCCAAAATTTGATTTAAAAAAAATCTGTGATTTTAGTGTCTAAGACAACATTCCAGATTATATTAATCTAAGTCTTTGCACTTTTGAGTTTCTGTGTTCACACACACACACATGCACGCACGCACAAAATTAGATGCACATAATTCTGATGATGAAATTATGTATAAAATTGCATGTAATTCATTCTTTGTGTATTTGTATTGTATTCACAGTCCCTAACTGGGGGGGGGGGGAGAGAAAGAAAGAAACACCCGAGATAAAATTTCTTGAAAGAATGGTCTTTAAATAGCATACCATAGCTGAAATTTACAGATTTTCTTGATTTGTGTTACCATCAATTACTAAAAAAGAAAGCTAAAAGTAAATCTTCAACCTATTATTGTTTATTTATAGTATTTAAGGTTCAAGAAAAAAATGAAGTTAGATGTTTCTTGTAGTAGACCGCACCAATGCCCACGATGAAAAGAGGGACCTCATAATGTGCATTGCCAAGGATTATTCATAATCACTTAATTTTCACTTCATAATTACTTAATTTATTCTTTGCGACATTATTGTATAAATAAACAATGTTAAAATTTCCATTCTTGATATGCTTGGAAGGAAATTATAATTGTTTGAAGCTGGTAAAATGGTTTTAAGTGACTATGCACATCTTTTTTGAATTTTGAATGATTTGAAATTGCCAAATTTTTCCTCCTGGATAGTTTTCTGGCTATTTGAAATGAGATTGCTTTGTTACCGTAGGATTATTTAATTTGTATATATCACACTTTCTCCCATTTGTAGGTGGCTGGCAGTACCAGGAAATACTTATGGGAGACCTATTTCTGGACAGAGGGAAGTATGTGCTCTGCATTATTCTGATAGTAGCTGTTACTGGAAGACATCTGAAGGTGTTTTCATTAAACCAACTGATCTACCTGTTCCAAGTATAGCACATATACATACAGAACTCTAAATTTTTGCTTAGTTAATTGTATAGATCATGAACGGACATTGTTTATTTATTAAGTTAGTTATAAAAATTAATTTGTAATAAAATATTTATATTTTCATTTTTTATCGTGTCTTTCTTTGAAATGTTGCTTATCATAAAAAAGAAAATTCAGCATTGAATTTCATTACTAACAAGTTGAGATAATCTTTTTTATTCTTGTTTTTGGATAGGAGGGAGTTTTTGGAATACTTTTTTTTTTCTTTTTAATGTAAGCAAGTTTATTTTTTATCATACTATCATTTCTTAACATTCCAATTAATTACCCTTATACAAAGTTTACTCACAGTTAAGTTTAAATATATGCTTCCAAATTATTAAATTCGCCCTGATTTATTTAAGGGAAACTACATTTTCGCAGAATTAAATAATTAGGTAATTTTTATTTATTATTTAATTATTATTTTAATTTAATATTATTATCTGCATTTAATTATTTATGCATTTAATTATTTATGCATTTAATTATTTATGCATTTAATTATTATTATCTGCATTTAAAAATTTAAAATTTTTCTAGTGCACATAAATTACTTTGGTTTTTTTTCTTCTTTTTGTCTATTTACATAACATGACTTCTAGATTTATTTTGTATCAAATATGAATTAAATTTATAATCAGTAATGCATTTATATTTTTTAATTGTGTCTTCCCAAACTATATAAAATTTACCATTTGTGATTCTTGAAATCGCTAACAATAACATTTTAATAAATGACTGTGCTGAATGTAAAGGTGTTATTTATTGTGTTATTTTTTGTTATAGATTGGAAATATTTAAAATTGTTGAATTTTCATTTTGTAAATTTGAAATTTCACTGAGGGATGGTTTATTAAAAAAATATTTTCCTCTTGAGATATGTGCCTGAAATTGTTTATATTTATAGCAAAATTAGTGTTACTGATTACTGATCTTTGATTTTATTTTTTATGAATAAAACTGCTTGAATTGTATATAAGCAAAACAAAACTTGTGATTTAGAACCGAATCCTTTATTTAAATATTTTTAAAGAAAATCTATTTTTTTATGTAATCTATATTTAAACTGTGTCTTATAGATGACATTTGAATCTTCTCATTTGCCTTAGGATGTTTCTAACATTATAAGAGAATTAGGAAAGTTGTGTGTACCAACAACAACAACAAAATAAATCCATTGTTTTAAAATAGATGCAACATTGTTTCACTGATTACAAAATGTGTAATGAGAATTGAAAAGCTTAAAGCCCATAAATTAATTTTTAAAAATGTGATTAAGAGGATCGATTCTTATAGAACTACACAATCTTTTTTGCTATTTATGAAAACAGACATTTTTCATATTTTAATACTTATTAAAATTGTTTTTATTGCAGTAGTATTAAATTCTCTCCTAAAATATTTGCAAATATTATAAATCTGTTCAACCTATTTTTATTTATGTCTGTAGTAACATGTTTTAAAAATTAATTATAATAATAATAATTATTATTATTCAATTATTATTATATATATTTTTAATAGATTTTTTTCTGAGTATCAACTTTATGTTTAAGAACTGGAAATCTGTTCCATCATAACATATTTTCAGTTTTCTATTTTAAAAAAATAAATCATATATACATATTGCCGGTTTAGAATGCAAAATATTCCTATATATATATATATATATATAATTTTGCATAGCATATAATATTTACTGGGACGGGAAACCTTTTTATTTGCACCTTAAATTTCGTTGATTTTTTATAACTTTCCTATTGAATTAAATATTATATGCAATACATTTAGCCAACATAAGTATTCTAAAATAGACTGACAGTAGTACTGAACTGAACTAAATGTTACTGAAAAGTTTGAATAGAATTTTTTGTATTTGACATTTTTATGTGTGTAAAAAAATGTTCTATTATGTGGGCACATTATAGAAAATTGTGAAGTTATAAGACATGTATATATATCAAGGTCTCCTGTAGAGATAATTTCTCTGTAATACAGGATGTCATGTAGTGTGATTACTTGGTGCCTTTTTTTTTATTGCATAATATGGGAGTTTTCTGTATTTATTTAACAAAAAAAGTCTGCTTGTTCATAATAAGTTAGGACAAATTTGAAAGTTGTGATCCAAAGTAAAGGAGAAAAGTAGATTGGTATTGGAAAATCTTTGAAGTTCTTTCAAATTCTTCAGTTTTTATAATAAAAAATAGTTAGGAAAAACATTTTATTTTCAGTAAAACCATTTTTAATATTTCATTTCAAATATTTCATATTTTTTCAATTATGGTGTCATAGTACAATTTTTCTTATAGAAATAGAACCTTGACTAGCTTTTTATCCTTAAGATCTATGAATGGAAAAGAACAGGTTCATAGACGATTTTGAAATCAATGAAATATATTGAAAAGATATTGAGCTTACAGTTAGTGTATACAATTCCAAATAATTTCATGTATAGAGATAAAAAGCTATGGAATTGATAAAAATTTGTTTAAATGACATTATCGTTAGAGAAATAATTTATTACATCTATGCTAAAAAGCATATTCAAATTATTTATTCAGCCATAGAATGAATTTATCCTCAATTTTTTTTTTTTTTGCTTAGAAATGTTTGATTTCATTGATTTTTGACTCAAATTATTAGTAACTATTCTTTCTGCTTATATTGTATTGTTATTAATAAAGGAAATTATTTTATTATTCAAAATGGATTGCAAATTATTTTGGGCTATAGCTAACATTCTCATAATTTTTCAAAGCTATGCTTGGTTAAAATTAAAGATATACAAAAATTTTATTCCCAGATTAATGTATATAATCCATACAACTTGATACTTTGACGATGTTAAACATATTTGAAATAGATTTTTCTACTTTAGGCTATTAAAAATGAAATATTTTGCTGTAATAGAATCATTTTTAAAAGTAATTCCAGATCAACTGTTAACATCCAGTATCCTATTTATAGGATACAGGGGTGTTTGTGCTCCGGGGATTTTGAACTTCGATACCCGGAAATTCCGGGGATCGTCGTTCAAAAGGAAGTAGGAATAATAATGAATTATTTATTTTGATCTGGGTAATTTTGTTTGCTTTGAAAGCAGAAAACGCAAGGTCAGTGTGTGTGGTGAAAACTTTTCCTTTCTTTCTCCAAAGGCAGTGATAATGCGTGAAAAGGGGGAAAAACTTCTTTTTTGTTCTTTCCTTATTGCGAGTTATGACTCATTCCCCCGGTTCTCGGACATTCTCTTCTGGATTCTTTTCGGCAAGTAGGCGCGGCAGAAAAAAAGGGAGAGACTTCGTTCGACCAGATGTGCGATCACGTGACCTGGGTTCAAAGGTCTTAATTTTGCAAAAAAAGTAATTCATTGAACTTTTATAATTAGGTCATTCAATACTTCATAATCGTAATTTTTCATTTCTCCCCCCCCCCTTCTCGAAACTCCAAAATGTCGGTAGTAAGTCCGTAAAAGTTTCCGGGGATTTTTTGGGGTCCCACAAACACCCCTGAGGATAGTAATTCTTTTCTTGTAAGACTCTTCTGAATGCATTCCACTATTTCCTTTTTTTTACTTTGTATAACAATATGTTTATTCCAAATTTGTAAAACAATTTTCGATTAAATTCCATAATTTATTTGCCAAATCAAAGTGTTATCAATTTGAAATTATTTTTTCTAATCTGATTTATCTCTGCTGTGATGTAAAAGTAATCTTTTACATTTTGCTATATTTTAGAAATTTTTTTAATGCATCTTTATGAAAAATATTGGTTTTCTTAATTTGTTATTTTTTTTCCTTATTTTTTTTAAAACTTAATGTTATTTCAGTTATTAGTGCTTTTAATATAATTTAAAACAAACTGAAATTTAAGTTTTAAATTGAATTGGGTTTCTACATGTTTCTGGGCTTCAAATAAAAGAACCTCAAGTAATTTTTTTTTAATATAAAATGTGCAAAATACATTAAATTATAGAATGTAATTTTTTCCTCTTTCCAACAAGCCAGATTTTGGCATTTAATGAATTCCTTTGCATCCTGATTAGTATGATATTTTATTTTTTTCCTCCCTGATGTTTAATCTTCAATTTAAAATATGTTTGAAAAATATCAACCAGACTGGTAGCCACTTGAAAATTTGATTACACAAGGATTTCTATATATGGAAAAATCTTTTTAAAGATTGAAATTTTCAGTATTAAAAGACAAGAATTTGAAATTGTGAATTACAACTTTGGATCAATTGTGAATGTATTTGCTGCTTATGTGATTTCCTTTGAATTACTGAAAACAGGCTACAAAGAAGAAATCCAGATGTCAGTATAAAAGCATCAATTGTACAATTGTGAATTTCAAAGTGTCCAAAAGAGGTATTTTGTCAAATAATTTTTTGAATTTTAACTTTTTTATGTTCTTGTTATTGAATTTCATCATCTCTATGTTAAACAAGACGAGTTTGATAATAATATTTTAATATATTAATATATATTAAAAAATATATTAATATATTATAAAATGAGGAGATTGTTTTTACATAATATAATAATAATCCGTTTATTTTTTAAATGCATTTTAATTTATATGTGTAAATTAAGCTACTGAAAATTTTAAATTTAATACTTTTTATATTAACATATATAATGGTTAATCATGCAAATTTCAAGACATTCTTTGCGATAACAGAGATTAAATAGAAGATCAATTATTGAATATATTTAAACAAATTATATATGAAATAAATTTATTCTAATATTCACCATCAATCCAACTATGGTATTGTATTTTTAATTGCATTTCATTTTGAACTTTTAAGTTGAAAAGATTTAAACTTGAATTGTTTTGATGTTTCTGTCTATCTGCTGTTAAAGACAAAACTGTAGTTACGGACTTAACGAAGGTATATAATTTTTAACAATAAAGTTTATTTTTAAGCATTAATTTATATGTTTAAATTTATGTGTTATTTTGAATGAAAGTATTTATACCGGAAAAAAAATATTTACTCTAATTAATGACACAAAATTTAATGCAGCTTGTGATTAAAAATACATGAACATATCAAAGTAGATAGAATTTTAAAGTGCAAGTAATGAGGCAATTTGAAACAATATTTTAAGAGGAGAATTAAGTAGATTTAATTGTGTGCTTTTTTTTTATTAATTATTATTTTGGATTTAATGAAACTTGATAAGCACCAAGATTTTTCAAATGCAAAGAAGCTAATAAATGCAATTATAAACAATTGATAAAAAGAGGTGCTTTTAGATTTGATTTTTGAATAATGGAAGATTTTCAGTGTGTGTTTTGTTTTTTAAATGTAATAATACAAAATTTGTTGGCTGATGGGACAAAATGTACCGTATTCTGCTATGCTTTTTTTTTTCTGATGTTCTATGAAATTTTTTTTTTTTTTTTTTTTTTTTTTTTAGAGGGGGAGAAGAACATTTGTCTTGCCATCAATTCTAAGATAATAATTGCATTTGATATATTGTAGGAAGCTGTTAGTAACTATCATTAATGAGTTGTTGAGACTGATATTTTTCTACATTTGAAAATGTTATAGAAATAGTTTCATGAAATTCAATTCTATTTCTGGTTGCTTTAAAAAAATGTTTAATTGTTCTTAAATCAAAATTCAAATACTACTTTTAGTTTCTTCTAGAACAAATTATTCATTTGGCATAATTTATTTCAGACTAGAATCTCTTTAGAGAGCTAAAAAAGTTATTATTCTTTTCATTTCCTATCCATTAGTTAAATATAATCTCCTTTAATGGTATTATAATATGTCAAAAAATAAAATATATTGTTTTGTGTCAATTACATTTAACTTAAGTACCTTAGAATTTATGGAATATTTAACTGAAGAAACTGATATGCCATGTAGCATTCCCTGTTTTGTCAGTTAAAGTAGTTCTCAGATTACCAAACTTTTTAAATGCATTTTGATTTTTTTATGCATATATATAACTTTAATAAAATTAGACATTAATTAAAAAAAATAATCCTGAACTGTATTTTATGAAAATGTTCCATTTTTATTTCGCTCCTTTCTTTGAATAGCAGTAATTAATATATTTTCGAAATTATGAGTTAATATAGAAGCATACTTACCGTCTGCAAAAATTAAATTAAAATGTTGAGTTTTAATAATTTTCTTTTGGAACTCTTTTTCCATTTATCTGTAAATCAATAATTTCCTACATAATTAGTTCTTTATGAAAAAAAAATCTTTAAGCATGGTGTTTTTCTGGAGTGGATCAGGAGGATTTGGTTAAGTCACGACTGCATTGATTACAATTATATTTTGACTTTATCATGTTACTTTATAAGTGTCAAGTGCAATTCTGTAAAATACTAAAGTTCTTTCTAATTTTCCTTATGAAATTTCGGCTAATTTTATGTTTGATTATATATATATAAATATGAATTTTAATTATATATATATATATATATATATATATATATATATATATATGCTACATGATTGCTTAAAAATAGAAATGAACAAACACAGTTTATTGCAAATTAGTTTAATATAATCTTATATATAATGCAAGTTCATAAAGTTTGAATCTCAACAAGTACACAATATGTTTGTTTATACAATAAATGCATTGTGCAACAAAGATACAGCTTTTTAAACATAAAACCAGTGATACTTTGTTTTCACATTTTTTTTAGATAAAGACACATTGCGACAGCAAATAAATATGTGCTACACAAAGCGATTTAAAATAAAAGTACAAACATTTTAACTTCTGCATTGTTCTTGTATTTTGTATTGATTTTTTTCCCTCCATTGAAGGTAAATTTTAGTAATGAAAAAGTTCCTGCTGGCTAGAGTTCGCTTAAAAAAGACAAAAAACATCTGTAATTTCCATTTACTACATGCTAAATTATTTTGAATAATTTGTTACCAAATTAGAAATCTAACCTATCAAGTAATGCTTCTGCATAAGCGATATCATAAATGTATGAAGTGAAACTAGAGTACGTATACAATTCATGCAATTTATTTAAAAGATTAAAAAAATCTTAAACATTCTACTATCATTGCATGACATTTAATTTTTAAAGATGAAACTTATTTCCCCCCTTCTTTATTATCTGTAGTTTTATGCTGCATGTTGACTTTTTACATTTTTTTTACAATAATTATTTTTATCTGAATGTTACTGAGGCACTGCTTTGAAGAAGTATTGGAAGATAGTTAAAGTTTTTGTTTGTACACATCACTACTGTGCTACCTTCAAAATGGTTGTCAGAAATCGAATTGATTAGCCCCACATTTGAAAATTCTAATACTACTGCCTAGAGTCACTTTTGTGCTTATAAATTTCTCAAACATGCCATTCTTTCATTTTGATTATTCCTTAACCCTGGAATAGAAAGTGGTGTTGTTGATTCTAACCCTCTCTTTTCCCCCATTCCTATAAGATTTCGTGATTGTAGGAAATCAGTGCAGTTTCAGGCATGGATTTCAATAATGAATTGAAAGTACTAATAGTTGAATTGCCATCTAGGATAATTATTTTCCTGTCTTTCTTTTTGACATTAATTATTGCAGAACTTTTTCTAATAGCACACAAATATTGTTCAATATAGTATTACTGTATTGTACAATATTGTACCTCATGTTGTATGCTATTTAGGATTAGTATGTCTTATGTTATTAACACTATTATGTCACATATTGTACTACTGGGAAATATTCTTTCATTCCCACCAAATGATATTCAAAGATCAAATATGATCTCAGATATCATCACAAAGCTTCTCCTGATAAATAGAATATATGTGATAAGTTTTGTTCCATATGCGACTTTTAGTATTGCGACAAGGTGTGGAGTAATGTATAAAACAGAGTCGTATATTCATAAAGTACTTGGAGTTTGTTTACAGTAGAT
The DNA here is from genome assembly GCF_947563725.1 of Argiope bruennichi. NCBI lineage: Eukaryota > Metazoa > Arthropoda > Arachnida > Araneae > Araneidae > Argiope > Argiope bruennichi. The sequence continues at coordinate 92,261,232 of NC_079157.1, read as the reverse complement.
AACGAATTAACTCTTAAGAATCATAGCATTTCCATTCTAGGGTTAAACTCGAATATCATTTTCTCAAATTAGCTTCATTACTCTTAGTTTAAAAGGGCACCAATTTAAATGGTCTAACTTTTTTTTAGCATTTTACTTTTTGGAGTTAATCAGTTTAATTTTTGACACTGGAGTATACATATATTTTCATGTTATCTATATTAACTTCATAGGCATATAATAAAGATGTTAAAGAAGTTATATAGTTAATGTCATTTTTCAATGAGTGGAAACAGAATATTTTGATATTCTGTTTATAATCGTCTTCTCGATAGGTTTTATAAATTGGACATATAAAGTTTTAAAAAATCATTAAAACTTCAGTAGGATTAAATTTATTTATTAATATAAGTTAATATTTTATTTTATTCATATTTGAAGTAATTAATATATACTTGCAAAATGTGTAATATTATCATCAAAAATTCTTGTTTTTGGTCCTGAAATTTTGTTTAACAATTAATTATGTTAAGTTTTGTTAAATGTCATCTTTAAAACAACTAATATTCATCAAGTTAATCCAAAATCGAAGATAAAAATTCTTTTTGTAATTATATATAATCAGAATAATATTTTTTTCTAAAAATAAGTATGAAATGATTGAAAAAATTAGGTAATGATTATTTGTTCAATTAGAATTGTTTTTATTTAAAATAAATATTAGTGTATACATTTGTAGAGGATAAATATATTTAATAAAAAAAATTATCAATAAAAATCAATTTAGGTATGGATTAAATTGATCAAAATTCTATAAATGTTCTCATTTTAAATGCTCTTTTTCTTTACAGAGATTATTATGATTCTTTTGTTCTTTCCACATTATCTATTAATATAAAAACTGTTGCTCTTTTTATTTTAATTATCAATATTACCCCTCCCCTCCCCTAAATAACTAAGTGCTCTTTTACAATTTTCAAGGTATACAATTGACTTTTCATGTAATTTCCTGATTGATATTAAAATGTTTCGTCTTTATACTCAAATCCAGAACAACAATCATTCTGTTGTCACATGAAAATGACATGGATTAATTATTATTACAATACACTGGGTATTATATACTAAAAATGTAATTGTAAATTTTCATTTTAATATTTATTTTACATCATATCTTACAATTATTTTGCTTGAAGTCTAGTTTTAACCATGATATGAATTAGTTATTTTCTTCTGGTTTTCCATCACCAGTGCATTTATTATCTGCATAGAATACTTTGTTTCATTCTCTCTGTCCTAAGTTATGGTATTTTTTATTGGATTTTTTCATGTCCTTAATCTAATATCTGATTTCTAGCCATCACAGTCAGTAGTATAAAAGTTACTTTAGTTATGTAAAGCAGTGTTAAAAGCATAAAATTGTGAATTGGAAAAGGAGATCAAAAACTTTTAATGCCATTTATTGAAATTTTGCTCTTAAAAATTTTATTCTGACTGGATAGAATTTTAGATTTTATTTTCAATATTTATATTTCTTTCTTCAGTGACTATTTTATCGAAAGTAGTAAATGATTATTTAGAATAAATATTTCATTCAGGAAATTGATAGCTTTTTTTTATTTACAATGTTTGCAAATGATGGCTATGGTGTTTTACATGAAATATTTGTATTAATGCTAGATTATAGTTTTTGGTCTTGCATTCCAAGTTTTATGTTACAGCTTTGGGTGCTGTACATTTTTTGATAGTACATAACAGTTTTGTTCTTAATTCCAGGAATATAACAAGACAAAATTACACTTATAGCACAATAAAATTTAAGCCTTTATGACAATAATTAATATATTCCATCAAGCCTAATAGAAACAAAATTTTAAGGTAATGCAATTCAGTGACAGATTTCGAGATTTCTGCGGCCTATACATTGCAGAAGCTCCATTTTTCAGGTATGAAATTAAATTAACATATATTAAATCATTTTTAATGCAATAAACAATTAACAATTTATTTAATATTTATTTTTTGTGTAATGATTCATGACTGTATAATATCCATATTTGTATACAATTATATTTAAGTAAACACTTAGTGTTTGTAAATACTATTTTATAATAGCATAATGAAACAAATAAGGAGGCAAAGTATGCTGTTGGAATTAGGAATTAGTAATAACTTAATATTTTATAACTTATTAAATTTGTATTTTTTTAACAAATTTATTTATCTTTTGCAACTATAAACTAATTACATTTTTTAAAAAAATGTCCTTTTTGGGCTCTACCCTTTTTACCAAACCTTGCTGCCTAATTGAAATTTTTTTACCGATGCAATTAAATGCATTAAATTCCTCCTTGAATTGATTTTTTTTTTTTTTTTTTTTTTGTGAAAAAAGATCAAATATAAAATATTTTGACTTGTAATGATGTAAAATGAAAATTCTGTTAGTTGCATTAATAGCTAACTTGCATTAATGGCCGTTTTGTGTTCTTATTTGGAGAATAGGGATATAATTGAAAGATGCCTTTTAAGTAAAAATGATTAAACCTGTAGAATTGAGATTCGTCTTAAAAATTACATTTAAAAAAGGGAAAAAAATGCTTTTAACAGTGCAATACATTTTTTTCAAGAACAATGACGGCTCATGAATAAAAAGAATCAGTTAATTAAGACGCAAGATAATGATAATGAAAGTGGGTAAGATTTGAGAATATGATACTAAGTCATCGCTACAGTTTTAATCAATTGAATCAATATAAATTTAGTAATGTTACCGCTTGAAAGAATTCAAACTAGACGACGATACTGTTTTCTTGTTTCTTACCTGAAAGTATATATTGTTTTCGAAAAAATTAGCTTTGGTACCTTTCCCCTAGATCGATAGCAATTGTCACAAAGTAAAAATGACATAAAATACCACTTATTGGTTTACGCCAAAATGCATCACATTCAATAGTTTAGTGAAATTGATGGGAAATCGAATATTTGGTTGCTGTTATTGGCCTATTTGTTTTCAAAGTCCCTGTCGAACGCATGGGAAAAAAAATTTTTCGTGTATTGCATAAATATCTTTATTGTAATTAAAATGCTCTTACACTTTAAAAATTATTTTTACTAAAAATCGTTGCGGATAAAGATGTTGAAAGAATTTATTGATGAATTGGGTTTGAACTTTGCCGAGAATAAAATTAAAATTTTGGTGTGTTTTATGTTTAATTGCATAAGTTTCAGTTTTGGAGGTTTACATATTCTTTGAGATTTAATATATTAGACTTATCAAGATCGAAGAAACTTTGTACGTTGATTGGTTCATAATTCAGTTTTGGTCGCAAAAGAATAGATTTTTTTTTCTTTATTTCAAATGTCTGACAGGATATATTGTAAATAAGATTAATTGGACAAGAAAACTGTATAAAAATTTAAACTTCGTAATTTTTTCAGTTGTACAATTTTTGACTCAAACAATATAAAGTGTATTTCTTGTGGTTTATAACTTAACTGGAGAATCATGATTATAATAGACACTATCTTTTTTATTCCATGATTATTTAATTAATGCTTTTCATTCAAAAAGATGTTTGCTATCATGCAAATAACTGCAAACGATTCTTTTATGTTTTGATTTTGATTATGTTATTTTATTAGCTAAGTTATGATAAGATATTTTTCTTTTTAAAATCAATTATAAGATAAACAGTTCGATATGCTTATGGTATTAAAAATATTTCATTTAACATGTTTTATTAAATTCAAACGTTATGGTTTAAAAATAAGATTTTAAAATTTGATTTTCTTATGTCAATTTAATAATAATTTTATATTTTAACTAAAGCAATGAAAAATTATTTGAAATATCTAATTGCTCATTCTAGTTTTTTAATAAACTAGACATGATTCTTTAGATCTATTTTAATACACTCACTACATATCGTCAAGGATGTCAAGTAGCCAAAATCAAGAAGGGTGACAATGTAAATATAGGATTGCCAATTGATTTGGAACTGATGGAGCACATTAAAGGAGATTTCAACCCAGATTTTTATTTTTACACGCAAGTTTGGTATATTTTTTATTATTTTTATTAGAATAATATCATTTGGTATTTTTTTTTTCCATTTTGTTAACTAACTTTTTGGTGAAGTTTGGTTTTGATGTAAAAATTTGTGTTGATGATTTTATTGCTGCTGACATATTTCATACTCATAACTCCAGTTTAAGTATGTCAAAAAATTGCATTTGCCTCTAAATTAGCAAAGAAAATCGTTATTTAATGAATAATCATATTTATTTGTAAATATTCATTAATCAAATAAGTATTTTTCCCCACTTTGTCGTTCATTTTAAGGTTAGACTGAAGATTATTGTCTAGTTCAACAAAATCATGCCAATCGAATCAGCTATCTTAGATGATACAATAAATAGTAACAAACAACTTTTAGTATGATAAAAAAATGATCCCAACACATTTAATGAGAAATTGCCAAAAAATTCAAATTTGCCAACCCGAAACTATATTTAAGTGGAGCCCTTTTAGTTTGATCATGTCTGTATAATCATTAGTTTACAATTTTGCATTTTACTTAAATGGTATCGATTAAATATCGGAATGCAGTGCTTTTTTTTTGTTTCAAAAATTAAGTGAATGTCAATACGAATGATAATGTTTTGTTTTATAAGATAATGCAGCCTGGACTAAGGAAAGATAAGATAGATTTTCTTTATGGAATCAATTCACGTGGCGTCACAGTCACATGACAAACATGTCTACACATTATCTACATCCTACTGCCCGGTATCTGATGCTGTGACATCTCATCTTTCCTTTTTTATCTCACTACTGTAAAATGCACATTGGATTTAGAAGTTAAATTGGCGCAGTGCATTTGACATACATATTACATGAACATGAATTGATTCCATTCCGAATAGAATATTGTTTTCTTTCTGGTTCGTCCGTCTTATCATCTGGTGGCATGTGCATTTTTCGTTTACCATTCTTAGGTAGAGAACCTATTTGCTGTCCTTAATGTCCTCATTCTGACTTTTAATAATGAAACATTTTTCCAGGATCTGATACTTTTCCGTTAAGGGAGCAGCAGTTCAGTATGCCAAATTTATCATCTTTGAGACGCGATGCATTTTCTGATATCGAACGTGTTTCATTATTGTCGAATTTTTCTATTCAGGTTACACAACCACCTTAATTGCATCCATTCCATGGTATAGCAAAGATAAATAAACCCCACGACAAAAATATTTGACTAGTCAGAGATTACAAAGACATCCAAAATGATTTGGAAACATTTATTGAAATAGGAACAGCTTGCCTCTCAACGTGAGGACAGCAGGAATTGAAACACGCGTCATACCGTCGTTGAGAGAACATCAGCCGTTTGCAAATCGTAGTACTTCGGAAATGTTGCTTACTAGGACCCATTCCAGGTGCTGGAATTAATAGTAAAAGCGCATTGTGTTGTTCTATCATAGAAGCTTGGCGTTATGCAGAGCTGAGTACATAACTCCTTTTATGTTCTATAATCCCGATCTTGCTCTCAGTGACTACTATTTGTTGCAGTACTTGAAATTGTTCATAGTTTGGCTCATCTCCTCAGTGACGGTGACGTACAGCTGTTGCCACGCACTGGCTCTGCTCTCAGGGGATTCAGGGTTTCTAATTGATGTCATGGCGTGACACGTGCAACAATACCGGTGGTTTTTATGTTGAGTGTAGCTGAAAGAATGCTGTATCTCTTCCAATAAATGCTTTTATGATTCTAGGTAATTATATTTTTGATTTTTCTTACGACTTATGATATTTGGTTTAAAAAAAAAGGGAAGATAAGGTAGATTCTAATGTTTTGCTTTTACAACGCCCCTTAAAAGTAGCAATCGGACGATATATATGTATATGCTTTTGCGCAGTAATTTTGGATATAAGTAACTATCAAATCTGATTGGCTATTGTTTCAAGTGACGGGTTACAAATAATTCCTCCTGTATTGAAATCACGTATCGTTTTATTACTTAAACCTTAGTCAGATAATTTTTCTTAACGATTAAGTAAAATATCTCTGATAATGTTCTAGGATTCACACAGAACATAATAGTTAAATCTTAGCTCATACTGATAAACTACCAGAAGGAATGGTGAAACTATTCCATAAAAATGAGCACACATTTAAGTTATTGTTGGAGAAATTTCTTTAATAAAAGTTATAAATAAATAAAAGCGTCAACTTTGATATTTTCAAAACATGAACAAGTAGTAGAAATAAAAACTTGAAATTCGATTGAAGTCTCCAAACATTGCTGATACCGCTTTTACTAAGTAGCAAAACACGTTGCACGATATACTCTCCATATATGCTACTGAAATCCCATTAAGGAAACCCCAGAAGATGGATTGGATGATTAAAAAATTAGTGTTATCCTTTATATTCAGGTTACATTTGGCTACGAATGCTGCTCCTATAACGGAAAAGTACTCCAGAAGTTTCATTATTGTAAAAGCATCAAAAAGACTTACATTTGGACCTTGATAATTCTGTTACACATTCGTATTCGTGGGTCCGGTGTTCTAGTAAGACGAAGCCACTGAAGAGAGTCGATCGTGTACAAAACGTTTAGACATATAAAAATGACCATGAGCCGCCAATGTCCGTCTCTTTTTTACTGTACTACTGGAAGCATGAGTGTATTTCTCTGTACGCGTGTTGAAGCGGCATAGAGTGTGAGATGTACAATGTGTTGCAGACCTTCTTCCCTTGTCAGTCGTGTTGATATGGATAAAGCTCGGTGCAGGCTGAGGACGCTGCAGATCATGCCTCTGCGGCCGCCACAGAAGCTGGGGATGGGGTCTTGGGAGGAGAGGGGCCGCCTGGGGGTCCAGGGGAAGGTTCCACGAACTGCATGAGGTTGAGGGCTGCAGGTTGCGTAGTGTAAGCGGGTCGCTGGCTGCCGGCGGGGCTTGGAACACCTGGATAAAGGAGAAAAAATTAAATGATATATGTGTTTGTGTTTAAAAGTGATATAAAAAAATTTAAAGTGATGATAACATTAAATTAACATTTTGTCTCAAATATTATGCCTTGATGCATCAGCTGTGGCCTTAACCCATACACCTTTATATTAGCGAAACTGGTTTGTAAAAGGTTAGTTTTAGAAGTAGATTTATTATTATTATTAGTTAGTTATATATTAGTTAGGTTTGTAAAACATTAGTTTTACAAACCAGTCGTCTCTAAACAATTTTTTTTAAGTCGGCCATTATAATAGTATCTAAATTCGCAGAAAGCTTTTAGAAAACGATTTTTTTTTCTCCCCGTTTACGAATCCTGACAAATAGAAAAGTATCTGTAGACATTTTTTTTTTTTTTTTTTTTTTTTTTTTTTTTGACTAAGATGAATTTTTCAAAAAATAATGAGGATATCTATCTGAAATTTATATATTTCTTTTCGTATAACACGTAGTTAAATAGAATTTTAAAAATTACGCTCAAGTATATTATGTATATATAATTTCCGTTTAACTTATGTTGGCACTTTTTATATATCTTTTTAAAAGAATAGTGGACTCTATTAGGTATTTTTGAACTCTAAAATTTATATATATATATATAATATAGTGTGTGTGTGTGTGTGTCAAATATTCTTAAATTTAAAAAAAATACATTTTTAAAAAATTATAATTTTTAAAAATATTTCGGACGAAATAATTTTTGATTTTTCTCTTTTTATCATATAAAAATACACTGGAATTAAAATTAGATATTATTTTGTAATTCATTTTATAGTTAATTTTTTAGGACCATTTTTACGTGTAACCGCTAAAATTTCATAAAGTGGCGTTTTTACTTTCGCCTATACGAAGTATATAAAGAGAAACAATAATTATCAAAAAAATCGTCTGTGGAAGGATAAGTCAAAAACACTTTAAGCTAGACGATATACAAAATTTGTAAATTGCTATTCAAAATCTAAACAGAGGAAGCCTGTCCGAGTGCAAGCGAATTAGGTAAATACAAAACGTAAAATCTAGATAACTGAAATTCGGTACATAAATTTAGCATCCAAATCTGTCAAAAAGTTGACCGTCTGTTGGTTTTTACTTTCACAAACAAGTAAACGCAATGACTTAAATAGATGAAATTTGGTTCATGATTTTATAACTATATCTGTAGTTCTATGTCCAATTTTGGTTTTAAATTGTATTGGAAATATAATAGTGTTCTGATTATTGCGTATTAACTGCATTCCAGCGATTCACCACCCATGATTTCACATTAATGGGCTCTTTCGTAACCATTGTTCGACAACGCATGAGATTAATAATACATATTGTTACGAATCTGTGATGCGACTTTCCAGTTGGTTCCGTGGGAGGTCCCAGAGCTTGGCGACTTTGGCGCCAAAATGGATTATACCCGAAACATCGAGAATTTTCCAGAGCCATCCAGTAGGAACGGAGATACGCCTCGAACGTTCCTGATTGGTTGAGAGGCTTCTAGCCCCGCCACCTAAGACCTATAAAAGGAGCTGCAGCTGCCGGGGAGTGATGGTGAATTGAGTTGCGAACCAGTGGAGTCGAAGAGTAGTCGGAAGCGAAAGAGTAGTCGTCGTAGTGAACCGGAATCGTCGTCGTGAATTGAAGAGTCGTAGTGGTCGTAGTCGGAACCGACGGTAAAGAACTGGCCTTCCAGAGATAAGCGGAGCAGCGACGGAGTGAAGCTAGTGCTGAACTAAGCTGTGTGCTACTGTCTGCAGTAGAATCTGTTGTATGCTGCACGTCTCGGCTGAAGATAATCGTCTTCTGTGCTGTATATAGTTGTCCTTGTGCTGTCCTGTGTGTCTTCGTGTAAATAAACGTAGTTGTTTTATTTTCTACTGCTGCCTGGTGATTGAGCGTTCTTCACATCATATAACCCACACTATCCAAACGAACCTCGGGAAATTCCGCAACAATGTTAATCGCATGCAGTAATATGTATACATCTATCTGAGTATACAAGAAAGCTTCTGGGAGAGCATTTTTCATTGGTTTGATTTAAAGTCGACTTTTAACTATCTAAATGAAATTAAAACGCAATATATATATATAGTTTCATTTTAATGGTTAACAGTATCTTAATTATAAACTTTATGCAATTTCCTAAAAAAATTAAGCACTACGAATATTTAATATTTCAAAGACATCTGAATCTGAAAGGAATTTCGTTTTTTTTTGAGAAAAATTATTAATAATGTATTTGCTAATTGAAACCTATTAAATATTCATTTTACTTAACAATGAATTTTACAATGCTATGTTAATCACATATAAAATCTTTTTGAGTACAAAAACATTATACAGGGAATTAATTTCACTTTTTATCGATTTTAAAATTCTTTGACATTTCATCTTTCCTTTCTCTTATTTGATATGGGAGCAAATACAAAGACTTGTTTTAGTTTGGTTTAGTTTAGTTATTTTAACGACCCGTTTTAACCCTTTCTAGGGCCGTGGGAATAATGCTTTCCACCAAATGTATCAATCTTTGCATAAAATTTTGTAGGTTGGCATAAGTTCTGACAAATTTTTTTAGATTTTAGGTGCTTCAGTTCTTTATCTCAGACAAAATGATGTGTCTTGATTTGTTACTTAATTATTAATTAACCAAATGAATTAATTAACCAAATTAAATTGATCTAATAAGCTAAATGAATCCCTTTTCTTATTCTAATTTCAAGCCTATAAATATTTTAACATAATATGACTAGAAAAAAATGGCCCTTTAAAGGGTTAAAGAAACACTATGGCTATTTTGGGACGGTCCTCGTCATTTTGAACCACGGTCTGATGACGAGGACGGCACCTGAGGTGGCTCCCCCTCCAAATTCCCTCACCACACACTAGGTAGTGAACGTTTGGCCCCGACTGATTTAACGTGCACAAGACCCGCTTACATGACGGATCGGTTCTTCGGTGGAATCGGGTCTCGAACCTGAAACCCTCCGGTTCCGAAGCCGAGACCTTACTACCAGGCCACCGCGCCCTACCGTCTTTTGGATGGCTGACCTAAAAATTTAAAAACAATAAAATTGATGTTATATAATGCAGCGGCCCATATCGAAACTGTAGAAAGTAGTCATTTCGCATATAAAACATCACTTTATTAGCTATTAATATTCGATTCCCATTTCTATAACTACGACGAAATCTTCACTGCATCTATAACTCAATAACATAACCCCTAGAATTTTCCGATCTGCAATTGTCACTATCAGATTTATTTTTCTAACGGACCTCATCTAACCATTTTTCCTCTATCTGGCGGAAGCAATCCGGAGGTTAAATTACAGTCCGGAATGGTCAGTGTAATGGATCTCAGCTGTCTGCGGATATCCCATCCCATGTCGATATTATTCGGTTGATGATTTATTAACGCCTGTCTGATTGGGAATTGACCAGTGTCCGGAAATTCCATTTCGGGCCGGACTCCCTCGAAGGACTGTGCGGATGAGGATGATGATGAGGATTTCACTGCACACTTAGTGAAAGATGGCCTTGCATAGAACTCGCAGAAAAGAAGGGTGGACAAAAGGCCGAGGTTCGCAACAAAAGTGTCTCTACTGTTTACTAGAAGGAACGATAGGGTATTTTTCTTTCCACTGTGAATTCTTTAGTAAGTTAGAGGATATAATAAATTAGATTTATTGAAGTATTGTGAGTGAATAAGTTGTGCTAATAAAGTGAATGAAATGCAGCCTAAGAAATTTTTCGATTTTCTCGTAAATAAATAAATAAAACCGAATTCTAGATTCACTGTTTCAGATTCCTCTGAATCCAAAAAAATCTTTTTTGCCCATGAATATGATCACCGAAAAATACATGAACTATATGAGTTGAAAGAAAAGGACACTTCCCTTTAATCTCTCTCTCTCTCATTCGACCTCTTCAAAATCGAATATTTCCAATCTCCATAATTTGTGGGAAAATAAGGAGCTACGAGATAACGCGATTTGCCTCTGAACTATTGGGTTACCATCTGCATGTAGAAAAGCCTATTAAATACTGCTACGTTAATACTGTTTGTTTCCAGATTCTGAGATCAGCTCTTTTCGATGAGTTTACCACGCAGAGGAGTGATAAGAACTTAAAACCGGCCTTTAGTCGATCGAGCTGATTACTCTCCATTGGATATCGCTCCGGAGAGATCCCACGTTACAGTGCAGTTTAGGTATCGATGGCGTAACTAGATAGTGCAGTCATGACTTGTGGTGTAACATTACAAGAAGCTCAAAATTATTAAGAATTTAAGAGTTCTAAACTCCTCCCCTACCTCATATCCTTAAGTGCTAAAAATCGTAAGTTCCAATCAAATTTGGAAGAAATTTATGCTCATAATCTTTTTTTTACATCTTAATTTTGGGTCTAGATTGAATTAATTGTGTTGATAATTTTTTAAGGACGACAGCTGAGGTGGCACCCCCTCTCCACACCAGCGGAAGGACGTTTGGCCCTGACGGATTTAATGTGCAACAGACCCCCTTACATGACGGTTCTTCGGTGGAACCGGGTTTCTAACCTGAAACCCTACGGCTCACGAGCCGAGACCTTACCACCAGGCCAGCGTGGCCCACAAAAATGCGAAAGCTTTCCTTATTTGAAACGTATAAGTATCTATTCTCAGATACAGAAATTTGCAAGCAACCTATTCATCATGTATAGCCGCGGGGGGAGGGGGCAATCCAACTTTATTCCAGGCTAATTCATCATATAATAATAATAATAAAAGGTATCTTTCGAAAGAAATTAACGTACTCTTAAAGATTTTCATATTATGTGTTGAACAAACTTCAAAATTTTCAGAGGCAACACCCATTTTTTTTTTTTCATCAAATTTCAAAACTACCTTAAAAGTTATTCCGAGACAAATGAAATCGAAACGAATGGACCTAAACAAAATAAATTTGAAGTTATTAGCTTACAAATTTTTGACTTTCTAATTTGAAAATAAGATCTTGACTTTTATTCATATATTGAAAAATAATATTTTTGATTTAATTTTTTTATTATATATTTTACACACTTTCCACACATTTTTATACTTTAAAAGTAATAATTTTTAAAAATTAGTTAATTTTTTAATGGCAATATGCCTAAATTTGGGCATAAATGAAAATGTAAAAGGCTATTTTATGGGAACATTGGTAAAAGCGATTCAATTCTTATTATTACTCGGACGCAAACTGGGGATACTGGCTTACAAATAGTCATTCAACAGCTGGACATTGTTACGAAATTCACCCGATTGGAGTATGGCGAAAAAAGTTCATTAGGCTGGAAAATGACGTTGCATAGACAAAAATTCCAGAAATCACGGAGAGCGCAGGCAATAAAAGACACAGCCAAAATGTGCATCAACAACAGCATTTTGAGACTCTTAACAGCACACCTGAAGATCACTAAATAACAGAAAGTGCAACAGCACAATTGCAGATAGCTAAATAATAGAAAGCGCAATAACGCAGTTGCAAATAGCAGATCGTTAAATAATAGAAAACATAACTGCGAAAGTTGCAGATAGCAGATCGCTAAATAATAGAAAGCGCAAAGCACGGCTGCAGATAGCAGATAACTAAATAATAGAAAGCGCAACAATACAGTCGCAGAAAGCAGATCGCTAAACAATAGCAAAGTACAACAGCACTCATTGAAAATAAGTAGAGAGTTCTGTAATCAACATTTCAAAGAGAATGATTTTCTCTTGCGAATTCTTTTGCTTCTTAAAGCTTCCCAATAAGCTACCTTACCCTCCCCCCCATTTAGATTAGTAATTTTTGTCGCCAAGATCAGAGTTCATTGACCTGCCAGACCTTCATTATCCATTTAAATCTCTCTTTTCAACGATGATATTAATGTTACAGGAAAGCAATATTTCAATATCGTAAGTAATTATCGTAAGAAAGATCGAATCGCAAAGAATCGTAAAAAAGCAATATCGTAAATAAAATTTTAATTCCACAGAAAGCAAATAATCAGGCAAACACTACACTCGGTTCCATGAAATCGGAATTTGTAGCGGTAATCGAGACTGTGATAGAACTTATATGGCTTAAAAATATATAGAGTGAAATTAATTTTTATATTAATATCTAAAAACCATTTTTATTTTGCGATAGTAAATTTTCTGAACATTTTTATAAGAATAGAATTGAAAATGCTACAACCGAGGGTATCGATATTCGTTTACATTTTATCAGGAAATCGTTAGATGAGGAAAAATTTATTTAAAATTCTTCTCCAACTTAATCAAACTTGGCAGATTTATTGACTAAAGCTAGATTGAAATATTCTGTTTATTTTGTGGACCGCTTGTTGGCAAAAGCGAAATGAAAGGAAATGCAAATAGAGTCGCCAATAAGAGGCATGTATATACTAAGAATGCAATTTATTTTTGTTGTTGTTGTTGTGAGAAAATTGTTATGCATTGCTTACATGCTTGCATTAAGAATTATTTCTAAAGGAAGTAGAAAAATGATTTACCCAATAAATAGTTTCATATTAATTTAAAACTTCTGATGAACTTTATTTTTTCTTCTTATCAGAATACATTCCCTGCTTACAATGCATCCATTTTGCTTTACAGTTTAGAAACTGAAAATGGTTCTGTCGAGAATACAAAATCTTTTTCCCTTCCAGATACATTAAAAGCGGAGGTTTGAAATTTTATTTATTTATTGTTATAAAATATCTTTTTGCTTATTAAAATTTAAATATAAATAAAAATCAAGAATTAATTTTAAAAATATTGACTGATGTAATGATGCCGTTTTGTTATTCTATATGATTATTTTGTAACTGAATAATTTAATGTTGTTTATCTAAGGACTTAAAAAAAACCCGCAGGATTACATAAGACACGACCCCTCTCTTACTTGAGACCAAATAAATAGTACGTCACCGCCCACCCTTTTTTTTTCCCTACTATCTAGGATAAAAAGTGTAAAATGTGGCCTGCTATATTTTGTATTCAAAATGATTGGAAGACAGAGAAATGAAGGTTATCGGGACTGGTTACGTAAAACGACGCCGATGACGCTTTACTTGTAGCAAAATAGATGGTCTATCACTGACCAACCCGTTTTTTGAATACTGTCGTGGAAAAAAATAATGTCGGCAGTCGAGCTTTGGATCTAAGAGGATTCAGTTGTAAAGTGAAAGTTATCAAGACAATGAACAAACACATAATTGAAGATTAACATCCAGAGTTTTTAGGCCGCTCTTGTTTCAAACTATGCAAAACACAAGATGCTTTGCACGCGAAGAGTTGGCTACAACAATTCGCGTTTACACTATATCGGCCATGCAAGGTCTTACCGAAAGCTGACAAAGTATTTAACTTAACTACCATGGACAAAAGCAAACTCTAATTGAAAAGAAGCTCAAGCCATGACCATCTTGATCTTCCCATACTCATCCAGAGTATAAAGGTGGGTTTAACTCTGACAGTTACCAAGATTCCAGTAAGATCTCGCGCATGCCCTGAGAGAGCGGATAATTGCAAGTTCTTGTCTGGACGGGACAAGTACTTATTACTGTAACTGTTTCTGCGCATGCGTGGTCTTACTGGATAGATTGTAACTGGCTGAATGTAAACCCTATTTAAGACTATATGGGCGGATTCATCTTATACTCCATCGGTTTCGCAAGGGAGAGAGGGGGAGGAGGTACTATAGTGATAGTTAGGACAATATCATTTTACGTTGTAAAATGATGAAATGTAGGATGTATAAAAGCTATTGTTAGGCTGAGTCCTAATGATCATGGGAAAATAAACAGCATTGGAAATGTATAAATCGTTAGGATGCGATAGCGCACCGAAATAAGGACAGATTTAGCTGCAACAATAACACCAATTGCTTTTCAGTATCCAGGTCATTGTAATTGTACATAAAGTAATTATTGGAACAACAATTTAATTAGTTGCACAACTTATAAATATTATTTTTTGGAACATTTCATTGATTGCAGGATTGATGAAGGAACCTAGTTATCTTGTTGAAAAGATGTCACAGCTGAACTATTAAATTATTTCGCAATAAATATATTTGTAGCAACAAAATAGTTATTTTTAATTCTATTGCTATTATATTTTCTCCCTATTGCTGAACCGCATCTTTATAAGCGAGAGTAAGGAATGCAAAATAACTGAAAGTATTTATTATAAAGTTTTTGTTTTAATAAAAACTAATTGATTAAAGGTTCTCTCTTACAATGCGCGTACATTAATTGTATAGATTTCTTATATCCTTATTAAATTAATATTAAATTATTTAAAATTAATTAGAAAAATCAAAATTTTACTTACACCAAAAGGCATGAATCACTGTGCAGTGTAGAATAAATTACACACTTATAATGTACGAACTGCATTGATCTATAGAATAGAAGAGAATGATTCTGTTACGAATCTGTATTATCATTTCCTGCCATATTTGTTTTATGGTAGGAAAGTGCTTTTTTCAATGATGTGAAATTAATGAATGACCTTGGTTACTAAGATGAAAGTCTGAGAAATGCAGGAATTATAGTGATATCTCTATTAGGAACCGAGATTTGGAGTTCTTCTTGAGAATTCCATGAAACATCATAGCCTGTCAAAAAACTATATAAGCATAAGGAAGAACTCAAACGCTGATAAGTTATAGACACGGATCGCTTTTTCTTGCGCCTGATATTTAATAATGAATTGCTGTGTAATTTCTACAAGTGCTGTTCTTTATGCGCGTATTGTCTGTGCTTCATGTTTTTTTAACCTTTTGCGATCCATTGATTTTGTTCGAGTGCTGGTAGCCAGATCCAAGTTAATGCATAGAATGAAATAAGCCAATTTGAATATACAAACAAATATATATAATTTAACATCAATTTTAGGAAAACTAAAGAATTTTATGTCTAGTGGTACTAAACAGTGGGCCTGTTCTACCAAAATGTAGTGACAACAGGTACAGAACAACGGACCGCAAAGATTTAAAATATTCGTGGAATAAAGCATTGGTTTCCATTATCCAGTTCACTGTACCAACTTTTTCGCTCACCCACTCGATGATTTTCTTAACAATACAGTTCATGGAATGATTAGTGTCAAGTAAGCTTCAAATCGTAATATCTTAACGTCGCATTGTTTGTACCCACCTATTATGAAATCAAAGATTTACATATAGACAGCATTGGCGGGTATTATAAATAAAATGTAGAATGCCACTAACCGTTGCTTGTCGTAGGATGCCTCGTGCAGTTTGCTGACCCGGCCTGGTCTTTGGGTTGCACCTGAGATGCCGTGGGTGAGGAAGATGCTGGTCCTAAGCCTACTTCGATTCTCGAGCTGGAGTCGCTCCGCGACCCGCTTGTGGCACCGGGCTTGGGGAGGGAGTCTTCCCTGCTGTCCGAATGATTCAGCATCAACATGGGGATCGTCTCTTCACGATTGTTGCCACCTGGTCAAAGAAAATTTTAATTTATTAAACATTAGCTGCGATAGACAGTCTGAACGATTTAACTTCTGATATTAATTTAGATGCCCCGCCTTTGGCGACCAACTAAGCACCAATTATATTATGAATCTAGCCATGCTAATCAATACACATTTTATTACAATAAAAGAGTATTATTTAAAATTAAAGTTAAACTATAAGCATAGAATCTTAATAGTCTACGAAATAAAAATAATAAAAAAAAATTTTAGAAACAGACTTCAAGATTGAGGGCTTTGCCAGAGTTTTATGATGCAGACTATCTTGCTACTTTTAGACGATGACTATAGGCTACCGTTGATTATGAATCTAAGTGGATAAATTTACATACAAAATAAAAAATTTCGAAATCGATATATTGATTATAGATGGGGAAATCTGCATCGATTTACCCCTTCCCCCCATAAAGAATCTACATTGAAATAGGTTTTTGATTTTCTCCAAAAAAAAAAAAAAAATGGAAGGCAGTAAAGGGCAGACGATCGTAAATGATATGTCTAGAACCTATAAATTTTCATATGAAACAAAATTCGACGGAAGCGGGCCATTGGTTGGACTCTTGATTAATCGAAGTGGTTGGTCTACCAGATCGCATATCATTTACGATGGATTCTCTAAGATCTTAAAACATTTTTATATCCATCAAGGACTGCTATTTTTGATAAACAGTCGCCTAAAAAAGCTTTTTGTCGTTATTAAAATATTTTTGTAGCAGAAATTTTATTTCGAAATCAAAATTTATTAATTTCAATACTCATTAGTATTTACCATTGAAAATTCTTTTCCTCGTTAAAAACAAATTTATTTTCAGACGATAAAAAGAACTGCTTTTTTGGTTGTTGTCAGGTGTTTGTAGAAGTCTAAAAATATCTCCGATAAAAATTTGCAGATGATATCAACTATAAATGGATTTTAAATGAAGCGTTCCCGATACTTCTTTTATCATTGTAGTATATCGTCGCATCAAGGTATTTAAAAATAGCAAGGGAGAGGAAGATAATACTGCTCAATGGGCAACTCTGCGCGCAGCTGTTTTCGATAATAAAAAGCGCAAAAATAGTTTTGAATCACCTGCTTACATAATAGAAGATATGTATGTTAGATTAAGTTCTTTTTCTTCTGATTTCTCGCTTTTATTACAGCATTATCGGATATTAAAAGAAATCAAAGTTTTCTTCATAATTTCGAAACTTTAATTTTTAGGTTCGGTTGTTAAACTTTTTTTTGAAAGTAATAAAAACAACTTATATCTGCAAATATTGTTGGTACTGGTATTTTTAATTACAATAGATTTTTTTAAATGTTAATTTAACCATTTTCATCCCAAATGAGATCTATGGAGCGAATGAATTTTGAGTGGGGCAATTTTGCACAATTTTGAAAAATTATTCCGTATAAATAATGCCTTACCTAATGAGTATTTTGTAAGTTTTATAGATGCTTCAGAATTATACTCGATATATTTAACGATATATTGATCTCGATAGCGAGATTTTTTATTACAAATTCATATCATTAACAACAACAAAAACAAACAAACAGCGGGAGTACTTTCTCTAATACTCTAACAACGGTTTAAGCCAGAGAATGCCTTGCATAGCATTGGCGTACAATAAATACGAAATATTAACCTTTGATGTAAATTTAGCATTTTTACTGAATCCCTGACATGGGGTTACTAGTATCCCAAAATCGAATTTATGTTATGCGCGTTTTTCCTAATTGATTGAAACGAAAACTTGACACAAAACTACACTTGTAATCACAAAATCACTTACTATACCATTGCTATATTTAAGTCATTGCGTCTTTGAGTACAGACAGTTATAAGATCAAACTCTTGTTGGATCTGACTCAAAATTTGAAATATGTATGGGCTATAGATGTTAATTCTGTGTATTGAATTTTATTTATCTGGATATCTTCGTTTTTTAGTTATTCTGTTAAATGATATTCGAAAAGCCGGATAGACAGACTTCCTCCGAATCGATTTTGCCGAAATTGACAGAAATGTACAAATTTGGTATAAAGACCATATACCAAATTTCTTCCGTCCAAATAACGCAGTGATTTCCAAGGGAAATACTACATTAGCAGAAGATAGATAATGGAAATACTATACTGTGAAAGGCGACTCCAAAATAAAACCACATTAGCAGACGATAATGTGGTTTTATAACTATACTGTGATAGATATTTCAAAAGCTATAGTGTGAAAGCCGACTCCAAAATACAAAAAAGTGATGAATAGTCAATTTGTTGCCTTCACATTTTGAAGCTCCAAAAACCTCAAGCAAAAACATTATCATGTTCTCACGTGATAATAAAGCTATGAATACGATGTAAAAACAATTCATATTGATTTTACACATTTGTTTTTCTTTAAGGTAATAATACTGTATGGTGAACGACAGACGATTGAAATAAAAACAAATAACTGACAAAGTCGCATTAAAGAAAAAGATTGCAATAAAAACAGTTTTCTTGATTCTTCATTTCATAATTTGACAATCTTACCAAATCGATCAAGAAGAAAAACTCCCAGCTCATAGGCTAACGCATCAACGAAAAAAAAAAAAAAAAAAAAAAAAAACTTATCTGAAAAACAATTAATTAAAATTCAGTAAATAAAGTTATTTTGATCGTTTTTCTTATAAATTAGAGATAAATACTCGAATAACGATCTCAAACTTTAAAAAGATAACGATATTGAAATTAGAATGTCGGATGTAGGAATTTTAATTTGAATTTTTAAAGTTTTCCGTGAAAAGTGGATAACATTTAAGAGTTTCACAAAATTCAGTAAATTTTGTAAGAGGTGCAAAATAAATTTCTTTAAATGATAATAATTTACTCACTTTGAAGTTGCAATTTTTTTTCTACAATGGACAAACACATACGGAAAATCGTTCTAAAAACACACAATATCAAATAAAAAAATTCTACATTAAATTTTAAAATTAGTACTTCGAGACGCATTGAATCAACTGTCATAATTATCTGTGTGCCAAATTTAATGGCCGTATGTGTGATTTATTTGCCTGGATACTGCATGCATGCAATGTTCCTTTTTTAAGTATAAAGTAACATAATTTTCTATACGAAATGAAGATTTTAGTTGATAATCAAATTAAAATCTGATTGAAGTAACATATCTCTCAATATCTCGTACATTTAAAATAAGGATCAGAAATATAAAATGTCGAATTTCAGTCCGATTTTTGATCCAATCAATTAAACAAATTTGCAATCTTTTATTTTCTTCTTGCATTTTATATAGGCTTTTATCTGAACAAATAATTTCTAATACTATTTTCCCCACAAAATCCATTTTAAATCCAAAATGAGAAAAGACAACTTCAAATTTAAATAATCGTTTAACGAAAAAATTTTTTGCTTTGTTCAATTTTTACTACTATAGAGTTTGATTTTAAATCTCAGGAAAAAAAAAAAAAAAAGAAGCCAATTAATTGTTAAAAGTTTCAAATTGTTTACCATTTATGGAATAAAGCTAATCAAAAACGTTATTAAAAATATTTTGGACATTAGCTTTAAACTAGTTTTGAACGTTCTGACGAGGATTTTCTTCACCAATTAATTACCAGAGATTCCAAGCTGGTTGCCTAGCAACGCCGCCATGTCGTTCTGACGTCAGAGAACCCGGGAGATCTGCTCCGTCAAAAGTGTCAACGCATATATAGCCAGATATCTCGACACAAAGTCTTTTTATTTTTGAAATTCTTTTTAAAAGAAACAATTCCGTTGGATGAAAAAAGGTTCTTATTTCTTTCACGAACCGCAGCGTTCTATGAAAAATTCCATTTCTAACTTTCGCATAAACGGATTTCAGAAGGTTTTTATGCAGCTTTTTGCAGAAAAGAACTGAGTCAAGCATAAATAGGCTTTCAGTTTTAAGATGTGGCATTTAATTGCACGATTTTTATTTTGCTTGTTTCGATCTTGATGAGGCATTTTTAGTTTCTGATAATTTTTAAATAAATGATGAAAAACAGAAATTCACACAAATTTAGGAAAAAAATAAATGAAATTGTTGAGAAGAAATTCTAAAATATCACATACAGATATGAATATGGGTTTCTATGTACTAAAACAATATAATTGTGGGAATTAAAGTATCTGACTAAATTAGGAGAGGATTTTAAAAAAAATGTATGTTTACATGATGTTTTTTTATTAATATAAAAATAAAATGATGTATAAAAGTGAAATTATTTAAATATATACTATATTCAGCTTTTGAAGAGAAAGCACATTTTGGTTTTTTAGCAATTTGAAATTTTAGCATTTATTTACAAAAACTAGGATTGTTTTAGAGAAAAAATTTTTTTCACTTTTTTCCTTTTTCTTTGCAACTTTACATGCGTAACATATCTAAGATTGTGACTAACTGCTATCTAAGAATTACATTCAAAAATAAAATTTTTGGGCTTAATATATGAAATTATTTATGAAGTTTTGGAATTTTGTCAACAATATTTACATTAAACTATAAATCCACTTTTAGAACATTCAACATCAAATCCATAGTTCATTACATTCTGCATAACATAAAGAGCACTAATTATACATTTCATTTAAATATATCGTTATTTTTTTTGAGATATGACAATACTTATATAGTACAATTATGAAAAAAAAACTCGCTCTTCGGAAAATGCATTTAAAGTTTTTAAATGCTTATAAATAAGCATCACTTACATGCCAACAGTTTGCTATAAATTGGTTCTAATTGACATGGGGACAAAGATATCACTGGAAATAGAAATGTGTTTATGTTTTGAAACTGGGAAAAAAAATGCAGATTTTAATCCAAATTTCATTTTTATCTAACCTTAAACCGACATGATTATCACTTAAAGAGTCAACGATATGAAATTCTTGACCAAATATTGACTATCAAAATCATCGTACTGAAATGTGTCTCCACAAATTATTAACTTATTGATCAACATTTAATTTTTAGTTTCTGGTATATAAAGGGAAAGTAAAGTTCCAAACATTCCTTAATTAAAAAACAAACAAAAAAAAAACTTCCCCTAGTTAAAAATTTTAGGATTTGTGTTTATTTGTGAAAAAGAATAATTAAAAATTTAACTGAGATAAACAAAGGGTGATACTTTTAGATCAAAGTCATTGATGCTCGTCACAATTTAAATGAATAGACACTAAAGAATACAGGTAGCAAGATTGATGAAATTTGATTTATGGTTTCAACGTTAAAATTGAAATCTGTATCAAATTTTGATAGTCAAAATTAAGAATCGTTGGGTTTTTAATCAAAATTGCAATTAATGGCAAGACATTCAAAAATCATATTTAATTATCCCCACTATAATACAATGCTATTCACTGAAAACCTGAATTGCGTAAACATAGAAAAGATTTGTAGAGGGGGCTATCTCTTTTGTTTTTTATGGTTATTCCATCGTTTCTTCACCCAGATCGGATATTAAGATAAAAACAAATAAAAAAATTCCTCTCGATAAGATGGAAGGTAAAGGTAGATTCCTTTACATCTAAATTACTATTTGGTAAGATAAATTGTTGATGTTAGAAACAGTCAAAATTAAGGCTTGAAAATGACTTTTCGGCTACTAACTTCTAAAATATTGCAATTATCGAAACACTTTAAATACGAAAGTTGTTCGTCTTAATGAGGCGCTCATTTGGCTAGTTGGATTTAAATTCCTATCTTTAATATTAAGAAAGTTATAGCGAAATGAAAATTTCAATCCCTCACCAATTCCACTTTCTTTGAACCTTTGAGCTGGATGGGCCATTTAGTAGCTCGTCCGAGATTTTGACAATTCTATCAACATATTCCAAGCCAATTAAAATCCATATAAAATTACTCTAATTATCCTCTTTTCAAGACAACATGAGCAAAGCGTTATACGTATATTATTTGCGAAGGATGGACTTGGGTTCGGTAAAGATCTAAAGAAATTTGCCCGAGGTCTTGTCATGAGAACCATTACAATAGTAATCTTCCTATAGGAATTTACCTAAAAATTAAAGGGGAATCGAACTTTCAGTTCAGAACAGGTTGGCATGATACTGTTTCAGGTTTGATTCATCCATCTTTATTATTTTTTCCTATGCGAAGCGTCATATCTAAAGAGAAAGTATCGTAATCGTCAACAAAATTCGAGATTTTGATTCATCTCAATATTTCAAATCTCCCAAAGCTCGGAAAACATATTTTGGAAATAACTCTGCCTGTGAAAACGGTAACTGAAAAACGCTTTGAACTAGGCGAATGAAGTTTGGCATGTTATTTTTATAACAAATTTGTAGATTTCTGTTGAATTTGGATGAAAACTTGAAACTGACAGCCTAGTTATCCAAAAACGAATTAATACGATAACTGCAAAGAGATAGATAAATAATATTTTTCGCAGATTTAATATTTCGAGTGTAGATTTGTTTTCTAAACTTGAATCAAATCTTCCAGAACTACTAATTGATTATTTGATCTGTAAAACGCTAATATTCCAAAATTCTAGGACTTAAATCAATGAAATTTGATATATGATCTTGCTGTAAAAATTATAATTGTCAGTCGAATTCTGGTTTTAATGAATCAGAAAAAAAAAGTGTCAATTTTTTTTTCATTATACTACAAAAATTTACGAATTCTGGAAATAAACATTTGAGCATTGGTAGCGTTTGCGTCTTTTTTATAGATCTAGAGTTTTATGTCAAGACAGGGGAAGAGATCTTTGTTAGAGGATATGAGAGAAAATTTCTAGGAGACTACACCCGATGGTTTATTTTAATATTTTTTGTTAAAATATACATATTATTTATTCATTTATTATGATTATGATTTTATATGATTGAACACAATATTATTTAAGCAAACACTCGGTGTTTATTGACATTTTTATAACAAAATTAATGTAATGAAACCGAAAGAAGCTTGACAAATGTTACTTAACAAAATCTATTTTATTCAAAATGGTATAATATTACCAATATGCATTGTAATATATTGCATTCGATATAAATTAATTTATTTGGCAGGTAGACTAATAACATTTTTTAATCGACTAGTCTGCTGCCTTCCGGTCAGTCCACCGGTCTTAGGCTGTTGCCTATTCGAACATCCATTACTGGGAAGATCTAAAGTTTCGTCAAAAACTTTAAACTGAATGTTTTGACAATTACAATGTATTATCTTTGTATACAACATCTGAGAGAAACTACAAATATAGTAGTTGCCGCTCAATGGTATTCCGTAGGAATGTTCTATACAAATGTAGTAGGTGCCGCTAAATGCTATTCCGTAAGAATTTTGTAACATAAACCGATTGACAACAATAACTGAATTGGATAAAATCAATTATATTTGTTGTTGTTTCTAATGATTGTTGTCTAGACCAGCCCACTAACTTTAAGAAGTCATTTGTGGTTTAAGCCAAGGGTACATCTCTTGTTTTTTCAGTAGCGCCATCTAGGGCCAAGAGAAAGAATTAGCTACACACACGTCACAACCCTTTTTACGGGCCGGTCTTTATTCACGTATTTCATCCACAGATCATAATTTAGACCAGAAATAGAGAACGATCACCCCTGATCCAGCACCCCCAGTGGTATTACTCCCGACATGGAGGACTTTGTGACCACGACAGATTTATACGCGCGTCAGCCACCATGCACGCGGTTAGTCTTCGGCTGGCGTATTTCGAACCGCTACCTAAGGGACGCGAATCCAACGCCCTACCATCCAGGCTATCCCGTCCCTCAATTATATTTTTATTACATAAAGGCAAAATAATATTAATAATAAACAAAAAAACTCTTACTCGACGGCTATAATTAAAAAAAACAATTAAAAAATTCGTTAATTGTAAGTTTTCGACAGTTATTCTTTAACAGTTCAATTATATATTGTGTGCATTTATACTGTTTTTTTAAAAATTTCTTGAACGATACCACACGCCACGTTTGAAAATATTGAGAGCTTGATTCATTTCGGCCTTCGATGGACGGTTCTCTTGAATATTCTCTTTGTCCCCGTGTTTTTTGTATGATCTTGCTCACAAAAAGCTAATAATTTTTCAAAATTTTCCAAAGAAGAGCTTGCAAAATTTTCAACGGCGCCACAGTGTTGCATTTACTGTATTTTAGACAAGCATTCATACTTTTTCAATTCCTACTATTAGTTTACACTCTCCATATATATATTTATATATCTTGTTCAAATTTTCAATCGTTAATAAAATGCTTTTTATTCATCCACTCAAATTCAAACACATTTTTTTAAACTTGTAGCGGATGACACTTGATGTTAATATAGTTTTTTTTTCAAATATTAATTCATTCATTATTAAATTTAATTAATTTTTAATACTTTAAATAGAGTTTTAGCAGTTTGAAATGAAAATTGAAATCAAGAGGCAGTAGCTCAATCGGTAAAATGCAAGGATTTCAGTATTTTTCACGTGAAAGTGAAGAATGCGAGTTCAATTCTTGCGAAAGTAGGAATTGATTTAATTTTTTTTATATTACTTGTTAAGAAGAAATGCGCCTTTAACACTTAAATTAATTCCTTTATAATATATATATACTACTTTCGTAATTTAATGCAGCTAGAAGTGGGTTTTAGCCTTACAGATTTCAACCCGCGCTTGGCAACGAAGCTGCTCTTTTAAACCAATCTAGAGAGCTTTAGTTCAGACAAAAGAATACGAACTCCATACCAAGGGGAAATGACTCTCAGATGTCTTCTTACAAGTGAAGCGAAAAATTTTATGAATACCAATTGTTAACGCTGTTTGAAAATGAAAATTCGATCCATTCTTTTCTTCAAAGCTGATAACATTGAACGATGTAATGATCTCATTAAATGAATATTTCTGCATTCAAATGAATATGTCGGACCAGGATCGGAGGATTTTAATAACACAAAGCGAATGACCAAGTTAACCGCAATCACATTCAGCGGCGTTTAACTGGGCCCATTAATAAAGCGAAATAGAATTCTAAATTAATTCAAAACATTACTTATTACTTGAACAGCACTTATTATTCGAATTTAATTGCCTGTCGCCGATAATTACAGCATCATTATTTTCAAGTATTTTTATTCCCTTTTTTTCTATTTACGACGTAAAACCAAGCGATAATCTTTCCCGTTTATTCACCAAGAAAATTCAACATCCTTTCAGCTTTTATATCTCGAACCATTTCGTTATCTCTATAAAAGACTGGGAGAAGAAATACATATATATATATATTCGTCATCATTTTCCGAACATAAGGATAGAGTCTTCGCACATTCTCTTGTATTTAACTGCTTCGAGATCCGCAAAGACATTTTCTTTTTCCCTTAACATGCTTTGGGAACTTGCCAAAAAGGATAAAAACAACATCCTTAAAAAAATTCGGAACGCTTAAGTTAATGAGTATACAGCAAAGTTCTTTTTTTCTTCCTGGGGTGGCAAAGCTGAATGGCAATAAAACGGAAAGTTGGCAAAATGCTCTCTTCTCGCTTATGAGGCAGATAGAATGTAAAAAATTTTTATTGATTATTTTCGGTATTGATTTCGCCGTTTAGGGAGTTTTTGGAATAATAAAGAACGGCGAATCTTGTGAGGGGAGCAGGAGATTTTTATCGGAATTTAGTGGGGTTCCGAGTTTATCTAGGAGACAGCAATTTAGAAGGCACCGGCTGGTTCTGATATCAACTCGAATGGATATGATATCTCTGGGCAAAAATACATTTGATTAAATTAACTAGAAACGAAAATATACAACACAGAATTCAAAACATTAGCTTAATTTTAAAACGTTTTTGTTTAACGTTTCTTTCTTTTGGATAGAATTTTGTAATCACCTTAATATTGTTATGAATCTTTAATATTGCTTCTCTGCGTAATTTGACTCACTATAAAGAAAATCCAAATATTTTAATGGATGCTGAGTGGAAGCCAGATCAATTTCTCTCAACTTTGGCTATAAAGTTGAAGGTTGACGATATATAGAAATTAAGGTAATATCATTTATTAGGAGCCAAGATACGAGATCTTTCTAGAAACTTCCACGAATGATATATAAGTGGATATCTTGACACAGACGATATTTTGGAGACGTATTAAAAATAATTATTTTAAAATGAATATTCCATTTTCATTAGACTTTTACTATTCGCACCTCACACGATTTTTTATGTCAATATTTTTGATTAAAAAATAACTTTTACTTTTTAGCTAAGCGATAAGAGCACTTTTATTATTTTATTTTTTAACTTCATTCATGTATTAACAGATGGTATTTTGTAATTGATTTTAAGTTCATTGCTTGGTATACTACTTTATAGTTCCTTAGTTGTATGATCGCAATGATAATAAACTATTTTAATATTTTCTGAAGTTGATTAAATAGTTACAGTTAGTAGATAAAAACTAAAGTTTTAATATATTAATTATTAATCAATTCTCTAACTAGAGTAAAGAAGATTCAAATATTTTAATGGATGCTGAGTGGATGTCAAAACTTTAAGGTTGACAATATAAAAGAATTAAGGTAATATCACTTATTATGAGCCAAGACACGGAATCTGTCTAGAAGCTTCCATACATTGTCACAGAAGATACATAAATGAAGACATTAAAAATATAACTATTAGCGATTCACTTAATGTTTTACTTCATTGCTCTACAATTCCCATAATCCTCCCTAATTTCCTTTTTGCCTCGTGGTCCAAAGCGTTTTCCAAATATTTAGTCCGATTTTTCACTTTAATATTTATGTAAAAAATATCTTCACCTTCAACTGTATATCTTGAACCCGCACCTTCTTTTAATTACATCCGAACCCTGCTTTTGAACAAATGCTACTCAATAATAATTAATGTTTTTTCCTATTGCTGTAAAATAATAAGCTAAATTTAGATCTAACGTAATTGGATGAGAAGAGGCATTATACCCATATTCTGCAGCGTACAGAATATGGGTATTATTCTACGAAGGAACGGTAGAATTTTTACTCCGATGCCAAAACTAAAGTTAAATAATAAACATGCTATTAACATATGGTTACAACAAGTATAGTCAACATTTTGTTGGACTCATATTTGTATAACATGATTTCGCACACAAACGATGTTTTAATTTTTTTCCATTTAATCTGCCCAACAGAAGAATTTTCCCCATATTCTGTACGCTGCAGAACGTCTGCCATGTTGCCAAAAAAGTCACATAAATAATAGGTGGCGAAATTATTTTGAGATAGGGAAAGAAGAGAAGACAAATATTTAATCGAATATGAAGGATTGGAGGATTTTTGCCTTTTTTTTCGACCATTTGAAGCTAACATTTGATATAGAATTACAATTTTAAATAAAATATCATATTCTAGATTCCATTAGAGTTTAGTAATCACGTTACATACAAGGGACAATACAAACTGACAGACAATTCATCTCAAGACAGATTTAGTTCAAAATTTTAATAAGAATCTATACTTTAGCTAAAACTGTGTATGAAATTTTATCTATTTAACTCTTCATGCGCGTTTTGTAGTTATTGGATGGCCGATTTTTCTGAGAATAGATTTGGTCAAAATTTCTATGCCAAGGAGTAAATCCCATTCGTCTTGAAGACTTTTTTATATTCAAAAACATAATTCCAAAAATGCGTTTTCGGACTCTATAAGGGTCTCAAATGAGGGAATGGGTCAAAATCTCGAAATGCTGATTAGAATGTTTTTACTTTCTCTTATACACAGTACATAGAATGTATAAAAATCGTCAAAAAATTCGAATTCGAGAATTTGACCCATCTTCTCGTTTTATACCTCTCATAATTCAAAAAACACATTTTTGAAAAATGTTAGTCTGCCTATCAGTGACAAAGACAATTCACAAACGATTTTAGCTAGACGGTTGAAATTTGGTATACGGTTTTCACACCAAATTTGCTATATTTATCAAATTTTGTGTAAAATCTGTTCACAGGAAGTCCGTATGTCCAGCTGTTCGAATATCAGTTAACACGATAACGAAGAGAGCTATTAAATAAGATTCGGTACACAGAATCCATTCCATAGTGTAGATACCTGTCAGATTTTTAGCCAAATCCAAAAAAGTGTTGACCGTCTGTCGATTTGTACTTTAAATACATGTGTGTGAACTCAAAAATGCAATAAAATACATATATCAAATTTGGTACGGGAGTTTGCGACTGCAAGTGCAGTTTTGTGTCAAATATTGGTTTCAATCGGTTTGAGAGAAACATTTCTAAAGCACAAATGCGATTCTTGGATACTATTAACCGCATGCCAGGGATTAATCGCCAAAA
Organism: Argiope bruennichi; assembly: GCF_947563725.1. Taxonomy (NCBI): domain Eukaryota; kingdom Metazoa; phylum Arthropoda; class Arachnida; order Araneae; family Araneidae; genus Argiope; species Argiope bruennichi. The sequence goes on along the minus strand of NC_079157.1, from coordinate 92,232,415 downwards.
AAAACAAAAACTCTCTAAAGATGGCACGATAGATAAAGGAACATTTCTAAACTGACGCCAAACGTTAATATTTTGTAACTATTGTACGCCAGTGCCATACAAAGCGTTATCTGGCATGACAAATTTGATTGAGAGTATGCAAAAAATTGGTATTTCTTTATAGATATCGTAAATGAGGAAGTAAAAATTCAAATAATAATAATAATAATACAGTAATAACATAATAAAATCCTTTGTCTTTTGCGTAATATGATACTTTTTTTATCAAGAAGTGTGAGAGAGCTATCTATTTTCTCGTTCAATCCTCAATAAGGTAATTTGTAGTCTGTGGTATGATTCATTTATCTATAATTTATGATGATGTTTTCGTTCGATAATTGAACCTCATTTTTCAGGGAACAGATTTCAGAATTCTGTCTGAAAAAAAATATACTGCGATAACTATCTTTACTAGCAAGCATTAAATCATAATCGAAATCAATATGGACGAACTGTGAACGACCTCCCTTACTACTGCGATATCCTTTTCCCCAAACTGCCTCTTCCACTGCCACTTTTCTGTATCGATTATAACAAAAACGAACGGTGAAATATCGATTCCATTCTCACTACAGCTAAACACAAACACAGAAACACTTTCGCTACGGTCACAGTTCCACTCGACGCCCATTCTTTTTTTATATATATATATTTCCCATCCAAAAAGCAGCTGTCGTTTTTTTCTTTGTTGTTGTTGTTACTCTTGGGGTTTATTTGTTATGTTTTATTTTAATAGCGCAGTTAAGCATCCTCCCGACGAGCGCACATAAACAACAAAACCGGCGGAATTTACTGGTGATTTAAGAGCCAGAATGAGTGAAGTTGAAATGATATGCTGTTAAGGGCTTTTTCACGATTAGGCGCCAAATTTTTGTTTACTAGTTCTTGTCCGAAGACGGGGAAAAGGAGGAATGGTGTACGTTTTTTTTTCTAGTTTATTTTGCTCGACGGAAACGTTGTTTTGAAACTCCCCGTCCGTTTGGCTGTGTTGATGATGCGTAAACATTGCGTAGATTAATGCTCGGATGAGTACCGAACCTCGATGCTGGAGCAAGTTTGTAATTTATTAGAAAGTAATATTGTCATGCCTAAACTGTTTTATAGCAAGCAATTAGACATGGTATTTTGAACATCTATTTATTTGGCAGGATTTTTTTAACTTTGTAGGAAAATATAAAAGTATTTTTCAAAAGTTTCATTTATGTTTTAAATAGTGGAATTTTTTAAAATAGAAATTCGAAAGCTAAAACAAAAATTGCAAAAGCAGGAGACGCTGATTTTTCATTCACATTTATGATAAATTTATTATGACTATATTCGCATTTATTTAACCCTTTCTAGGGCCATGGGAAGTACGCTTCCCACTAAATTTAACAATCTTTGTATGAAATTATGTAGGTTGGCATAAGTTCTGATAAATTTTTTTAGTAATTCAGAAACTTAGATGCTTCAGTTCTTTATCTCAGACAAAATGATGTGTCTTGAGTTGTTAATTATTAATTAACGAAATTAATTAATGAACCAAATTAAATTTGTCTAATAAGCTAAATGAATCGCTTTTCTTATTCTAATTTCAAGCCTAAAAATAATTTAACATAATATGACTAGAAAAAAAATGGCCCTTTAAAGGGTTAAATTTATAGTGAATGCGAATTTGAGTTTGCTCAGGTAGTTTTTGGATTCATTACTGATGTAATGTTAAAACCTCTGAATGGATTTTGTCGATAAAAACGAAGAAGATAGGATTGAGTTAATTATCCTGGGAACTGAATGTATTTTAATGAAATTTAGACCCCCATCCTTTTTTTTAAGTTCTTACAGTTAACTATTCGAAAGCATTAAGCAGAATGATTTTCCAAAAACTGCAAAGTATTTAAAATTGTTTATAAATATATATATAAATTACATATATATTTTTATAAACAATATTGTTTATAATATTTATATAGTTTATAATATTTTATTGATTATAAAGTACAAAACTGAATAATAAACAAGCGAAAAATACATAACACTTTTTTTCATAAACATTTTTTTTTTATTTTGACATTATGTACTTTAACCCTTTAACAGGCCATTTTTTCTAATCATAGTATAGTAAAAAATTTTTAGGAATGAGACTGGCTTAAGGAAAGTGATTCATTTAACTTATCAGATAAATTTAATTTGATTCATTAATTTATTAACAAATTTATTTAACCCTTATTAAATTTATTAGTAACAAATCAAGACATGTCATTTTGCGCGAGATAAGGAACTGAAGAATCTAAGTTTCTGTCTTATTGAAAAATTTGTCAGAACTTAAGCCAATCTACATAATTTCACCCAAAGAGTGATGAATTTGGTGGGAAGCATACTTCCCATGACCTTACAAAGGGTTAAATACTGTAATAACAAAGATAATGTAATGAAATAGTTGGGAACCTGAACATTAATTTTTTTTTGAAAGATTATTAATATTATCTTTATATTTTATAATTCAAAGATTTTATATATTTTTTATGATTTTATTAATTTTTATATTATTTTATCTAATATTTTTAATCAACCTGCATTTCTCAGCCCTTCTTAGTTGATAAATGCCAAGTCGAAAATCCACTATTGCGTTTTATAAATAAGAAAAGTGTGAAGACGTTTTTCCGACACCTTGGAAACTTAATCTCCGTTTTATTATTAAATTTTTATTATTTTATTTATTCCAGTAAATAATATAATTGGGGGTCTATTGTGTGAATAAATAATAGGCATTATTTGGAAGTTCCATTGGATGCTTTCGAATCAATAACACGTGTATTTTTTAGAAATTACTTTACTATGAATCTAGCATTTTTGCTGAATCTATCGCTTGAATATGTAATTTCGAAGTCTTTCTAAGTTCACTCGAACAATCAGACTTTCTATGAATTGATTTCGTTTAAATCGTTTCATTGTTAGGAATATACAAGTTTGGTTGTAATTCCACATAACCAAATTTCAATAGTTCTAGTTCAAAGTGTTTTTGAATTATCATTTCGATAGATAGACAGATAAAATGCCAAAAAAATAAAAAAAAAAAAAATGTTTTTCGAACTCAAGAAAGTCTTAAACGTGAAGATGGGTTAAATTCTCGAGTTCGAATTTTTTGACGAGGGCAATATTTTCTATAAACTACATATTTGAGGAAGTGTAAAGTAAAACTAATTAGTTTAAAAAAAAAAAATAGCGACTTTTAATGTATTTTTAAGCACTGGTATAAGGAATATTTTATAAAAATTGAAACAAATTTGGGTGAATTGTTTCTTAAATTTGACGAATGTTTTTGTTTAATATGATTTTAATTCAATAGCTTATCTATCCAAATCAACGACACAGTGAATTTTATTACTTACGATAAATTAGAAGTGAAAATGTGGCTTGCATTTTTAAGTTTAAAAAAATTCATATTGATATATTTAAAAAAAAATTAATTTCCTAAAATTATTTGGATTAAAACTTTTCTGTGCCAAGCAAAGTCAAAACTATTATTGTTTAAAGGTAACATCCGACTAAATCATCAGAACAATATTATTTCCCTCAAAATTTCAAGTGCTAATTGATTTATATATATATATATATATATATATATATATATATAATAATTGATAATTGCTTTAAAATTAACTCACAAATGCTTGTTATTTTTCTTCCAATTGAGTACACTACATTCTTCTGATTATATTTACTCAGAATTAAGTTTTACTAAAAAAGCAAACAAAGCAAGGGTAAAGAAAGCATTCATTACTATATTTCTGAGCCCTTTGATTAAAAAACACATTGCTCCTTTTGAAAAACTTGGTGTCACTTAGGGATCAAACGCACATCTGTTTTCTAACATTAAGTGCTCTGAAATACACTTTCAAGAGATTCAGCCATCAAAGAGTTCGATATAGAAATGGAATTCAACATTTCAAAGGCGCGTACAGCATTAGATCAGTCGATGATAGAGTCATAATGAAACAAAGTTAGATTCAAATGCCTTCAATCTTAAAGACTTACTCAAAAGATATTTAAGTATATTGCAAGAGATGCTATGTCTATCAGTTTTCTTGGCAATGTTGGCATTGAGAAATAAATGGCAGGCAAATATTCTAGACTGAAGATACATTTTAAATTCACATTCCCAATATGACATAGCCCAGACTGATTATAATAGAAATACAGGGCGATAATTCATAATTTGAACCAGCGAAAGTGGTCTTCCCGAAACTTTCTCGCACACTTTCCAATAACAGTGTTCTTCCCTTCCTCAAAATTTGAGCCAGCGGAAGTAGTCTTCCCGAAATTTTCTCTCATGTTCTTTAATATAGGTGTTATTCCTTTAGTCAAAATTTGAACCATCGGAAGTGTTCTCCCTGAAACTTTCTCACATACTCTCTAATAAAGGTGTTATTCTTTTAGTCAAAATTTGAACCAGTGTAAGTGGTCTCCCTGAAACTTTCTCGCATACTCTCTAATAAAGCTGTTATTCCTTTAATCATAATTTGAATGAGCGGAAGTGGTCTCCCCGAAACTTTCTCGCATACTCTCTAATAAAGGTGTTATTCCTTTAGTCAAATTTGAACCAGCGGAAGTAGTCTTCCCGAAACTTTCTCGCATACTCTCTAATAAAGGTGTTATTCCTTTAGTCAAAATTTGAACCATCGGAAGTGTTCTCCCTGAAACTTTCTCGCATACTCTCTAATAAAGGTGTTATTCCTTTAGTCAAATTTGAACCAGCGGAAGTAGTCTTCCCGAAACTTTCTCGCATACTCTCTAATAAAGGTGTTATTCCTTTAGTCAAAATTTGAACCATCGGAAGTGTTCTCCCTGAAACTTTCTCACATACTCTCTAATAAAGGTGTTATTCTTTTAGTCAAAATTTGAACCAGTGTAAGTGGTCTCCCTGAAACTTTCTCGCATACTCTCTAATAAAGGTGTTATTCCTTTAGTCAAATTTGAACCAGCGGAAGTAGTCTTCCCGAAACTTTCTCGCATACTCTCTAATAAAGGTGTTATTCCTTTAGTCAAAATTTGAACCATCGGAAGTGTTCTCCCTGAAACTTTCTCACATACTCTCTAATAAAGGTGTTATTCTTTTAGTCAAAATTTGAACCAGTGTAAGTGGTCTCCCTGAAACTTTCTCGCATACTCTCTAATAAAGCTGTTATTCCTTTAATCATAATTTGAATGAGCGGAAGTGGTCTCCCCGAAACTTTCTCGCATACTCTCTAATAAAGGTGTTATTCCTTTAGTCAAATTTGAACCAGCGGAAGTAGTCTTCCCGAAACTTTCTCGCATACTCTCTAATAAAGGTGTTATTCCTTTAGTCAAAATTTGAACCATCGGAAGTGTTCTCCCTGAAACTTTCTCACATACTCTCTAATAAAGGTGTTATTCTTTTAGTCAAAATTTGAACCAGTGTAAGTGGTCTCCCTGAAACTTTCTCGCATACTCTCTAATAAAGCTGTTATTCCTTTAATCATAATTTGAATGAGCGGAAGTGGTCTCCCCGAAACTTTCTCGCATACTCTCTAATAAAGGTGTTATTCCTTTAGTCAAATTTGAACCAGCGGAAGTAGTCTTCCCGAAACTTTCTCGCATACTCTCTAATAAAGGTGTTATTCCTTTAGTCAAAATTTGAACCATCGGAAGTGTTCTCCCTGAAACTTTCTCACATACTCTCTAATAAAGGTGTTATTCTTTTAGTCAAAATTTGAACCAGTGTAAGTGGTCTCCCTGAAACTTTCTCGCATACTCTCTAATAAAGCTGTTATTCCTTTAATCATAATTTGAATGAGCGGAAGTGGTCTCCCCGAAACTTTCTCGCATACTCTCTAATAAAGGTGTTATTCCTTTAGTCAAATTTGAACCAGCGGAAGTAGTCTTCCCGAAACTTTCTCGCATACTCTCTAATAAAGGTGTTATTCCTTTAGTCAAAATTTGAACCATCGGAAGTGTTCTCCCTGAAACTTTCTCACATACTCTCTAATAAAGGTGTTATTCTTTTAGTCAAAATTTGAACCAGTGTAAGTGGTCTCCCTGAAACTTTCTCGCATACTCTCTAATAAAGCTGTTATTCCTTTAATCATAATTTGAATGAGCGGAAGTGGTCTCCCCGAAACTTTCTCGCATACTCTCTAATAAAGGTGTTATTCCTTTAGTCAAATTTGAACCAGCGGAAGTAGTCTTCCCGAAACTTTCTCGCATACTCTCTAATAAAGGTGTTATTCCTTTAGTCAAAATTTGAACCATCGGAAGTGTTCTCCCTGAAACTTTCTCACATACTCTCTAATAAAGGTGTTATTCTTTTAGTCAAAATTTGAACCAGTGTAAGTGGTCTCCCTGAAACTTTCTCGCATACTCTCTAATAAAGCTGTTATTCCTTTAATCATAATTTTAACCAGTGTAAGTGGTCTCCCCGAAACTTTCTCGCATACTCTCTAATAAAGGTGTTATTCCTTTAGTCAAATTTGAACCAGCGGAAGTAGTCTTCCCGAAACTTTCTCGCATACTCTCTAATAAAGGTGTTATTCCTTTAGTCAAAATTTTAACCAGTGTAAGTGGTCTCCCCGAAACTTTCTCGCATACTCTCTAATAAAGGTGTTATTCCTTTAGTCAAAATGAGAATCAGCGGAAGTGGTCTCCCCGAAACGTTCTCGCATACTCTCTAATAAAGCTGTTTCACCTTCCCTCCCAGTATAAATTTATGGACTTGTATAAGTCTGTAATAGCTACGAGTGCTGATATTTTTATTTTTAGAGTCTGAAATATGAGAGTTGTGTTCTTTTTAGTATGCTATGAAGAAAATTGGTACCTGATTATCAAACTCCATGGCATTAGTGAATAATAGTTATGAAATATCAATCTTTGACGTGAAGCTAGCATTTTTTACTGAATCTAATATGCAGTTTTTGGCAATTCATCGTTAAAGTGTGATTAAATACACAAGTATCACAAAATAAAATATGTATTGCATATACGATATGTTTATATATACGATCATTTAAAACTTAAATGTCACATAGAACAACTGTTGTAGTCAACAGATGCCACATTTAATTTATTTAAATCATTTTATGCGTTTTTTGAATTATCACATTGAAATGCAAACGAAAGTATAGACTCATAGAACGCTAACCCTTTCACTGATCTGTTTCAAAATTATATAAGAACCTATATTTTAAGTATTAGAAATATGAACCAAATTTCATTTGTGTAGGTTGGAAATATCAGATTTACATGCATGCAAAGAACGAGATACGAATGCGGAAGTGAGAAAATATAGATTTGAAAACTACTTTTAAATACAGATGACACGATAAAATAGAGTTAACATAACAATTTTCGTAATTATTGGCCTTTGTTAGTTCATTCAAGAGGTTCTTCGCTTTAAAACTATTTGTTAGGAGACCATAAGTGCGTAGTTGCCCAGAGTAGTCAGGTACCTTTGAGTGCATAGCTGAGCAGAGTATTTAAGAGTTTTTAAATGCATAATTGCACAGGCTAGTTACCTCGAAAAAAAACACACACCACCCATTAAACAGTTTCTATCGGTATCCATTTTTCCATACTAAAATAAGTTGAAGAACTTTTTGCACTTAATAACAAGTAAAATTAAACCAGTACAGATGCAAACACTAGTACTTATAGGTGCTAGTGTTTCACTGGTGACTTGTGCAGAAGAAAAACATTGAAATGAGAGCAATTTATAATTTTTTTGAAAGCTGAATTGAAGAAATACTAAATTTTAAAATTTACATTCCTCTATAAAATGGAAAAATTCAAAATGCTTCATAATTCTGTGCCTGGGTTAGTTTATTTAAATTTATTACTTCAAAACCATTCATTAGGTGTTTTTACTTTTATAATTGTGCAAGGAAGTTAGGTGCTTTTATGTGTGTAGCTGCCCAGGACAGTTAGTAGCTTTCAACGGGATAGTTGCAAAAATTTGTCTGGCATACTTAAATGCATACCTACCAAGGCAAGTTAAGTATACAGCTACATAAAATAGTCAGATGCTTTTTAGTACATAGCTACATAAAATAATTAGGCGCTTTTTAGTACATAACAACATAGAGTAATTAGGTGATTTTTAGAACATAGCTACATAAAATAATTAGGTGCTTTTTGGTACATAACAACATAAATTAGGTGATTTTTAGTACATAGCTACATAAAATAGTTAGGTGATTTTTAGTACATAACAATATAGAGTAATTATATGCTTTTTAGTACATAACAATATAGAGTAATTAGGTGCTTTTTAGTACATAGCTACATAAAATAGTTTAGTATATAGCTATATAAAATAGTTAAACTCTTAAGTGCGGAGCTACATAAAGTAGTTAAAGGCTTTTAAATGCATAGTTCCAAATGGAAATTACTTCTAAAGAAGTACCAAAAACAGGCTGTATCTGCATTCGTTCTTCTGTAACTATATAAGTTCTAAAAAGTTTTGAAAAGATATAATAATTACAACTAAATCTGTTCCGAAGCGAAAATCTTAGCTTCAGACCATTTCTACACTTGAAAAGCCTTGGAACCAACCGAATTTATGATATTCGAATATAGAATCTAGGAGATACAGAAATCCCCAAATTTCTTTTAAATATAAGTTTCTTTATAAAATGGAAATATAAAATTTTTCACAATTATATGTTTTACGGCAACTTACTCAAGAGGTTTCTTGCTTCAAATCCCTTAAATAGACGAAGCTTTTATTTTTTATGTCTGCCAAGAAATGAAAGTTTAATACAAACATCACAAAATGAATTTTCAAAGAAAAAAAAAAAGAACAAGAATGTGCAATCATTTAAGATTTCATTTCGAAAATTCCAGAAATCTCCCGACCCCCTGAGGCCCCAGGACCTCTTTATGCAACTTTTAAACATTTCTTTCGCAGACAGAACTCAAATCTTTGGAAGTACTATTTTTCATGAATCTTCCTTTAAAGTATTTGAATATATTCTTATAGCATTTCCAAGAAATTTTTTAAAGTTCTGAAACTTAGACGGAAGAGACTGCAGTTCTTTTATAATGCAAGCACGAGTAACTAAAAAAAAATTTTTTTTTTTTTTCCTCTCAAAAGATATATTTTGCCGATTTTCGGAATTTTTATTCTAGGACTATTTATTTCTTGAAGGATAATTCTATATATTTTTTTTGATGAGATTGAATCAATTTTCTTGATAATATATTTCATTTTTCTTACTGAATTCGGTTTCATTTATGGAAAGTTTATTTTATTATAAAATATTTTAAATTTTAAATCAAGAAATATTTTTCCTTTCGAATTCTATAGAATTCGCTTTTATTAAGAAATTAAAAACACATTTTATATGTTACTTTTGCATTCTGATTCGTAATTAATAATCATTTTTATCAAATTACTTTTGGCATTATAATAGAAAACAAGATTTTTATATCTACAAATAATATACGTGAATCTACTAATAATATTTATTTGTGTGTGTGTGTGCATTGGATAGCCTATATTATTAAGAATTACTTGATTTAACCCAGTATACTTTGTGCACTTCATAGAGAATTTCTTGAAATTTTATTTACTAATTATAAAGACGAAAGTGTATGTATTAGCGCTTTACAGACTAGACAATCCATTTTTATTATTAGTTATATTATTTTTATTATTATTATATTTTTATTATTATATGTATTATTATTATTATATTAATATATTATATATTATATTAATATATTATATATTATATTTAAAATTATATAAACATTCTCTCTCATTATATTATATTGTCACTTTTTACTACAAAAATTGTCTGAAAATTAAATGATTATACACAAATGTACCAACGTTTGCTACTCCTTTTGCCAAATGAAAGATGATATGCGGTGCAGTAAAATTCTGTGTCATATATATAATTTTATGAATCTGTACCCCAGTTTTACCGCATCCTTTATCTTTTTTCCAGAAAAATAGATTCACAGAAATTCTTAAAGAATGTTGGATGTAACAGATGCAAAATTAGTGACCTTCGATCATTTTGTGACAAAAAAATGAAGATTCTGGAAAATACAAGAATTAGAGATCTATCTCAATACGAATTGAGATCCAGAGTTCTTCTGTAAAGTTCCATGTGACATCATGTTTTAACGGGAGATAATATAAGACGTGTAGGTCATATGATGAATGAATCATCCCTTTGGAATGCTGATCTCAGAGCGAGCTCTCTAGTTGGTTTACGCTAGACGTTACAACTATTTTCTTTTAACTGGTTTTCTATTAGTTTTGCTAGTGTCTATATGTGCTGTTCTTTGAATGCGTCTTTGCTGTATATATGTTATCTGTATTATTTTCCATGGTCTGGTCTCTTGGACTTTCTTTTATCGTACACCCATTAGATGACTTTGACTTTCGTAACAATATCCTTCATTTTTCCTCACACAGTCATTGGCATGAGAATTAACTAATATAACATATTATGTGCATAACGCTATTACAAACAAACATCATAACTAAGCTTTGACAATCATTTGAATTTAATTTCGTTGTAGCACGGTTCTAGCAATGACAGCACTGTCACATCACCGCTTTTTAAAAGTTTGGAAATGCCTCTATATCGACATTTCTGATGGAAGAATCTCTTGAAAGCATATTTCAGAGCTCTTTTAAGCTCGAGTGCTCACCTGTCTTCAAATGTTAAGTGACACAATGCTTTCCTATGAAAACCCTCATAATAAATTAAATATCTCAGAGAAGCTAGAGATGAAAATAACAATTTGAACAAGTTCAGAGCCTTGTTTTAAATTTTAGTTTATTCAAATTTTGAATAAGTATAACAGGAAGTTTCCCCGCGACTTGTTGATTGCGCTTCATCAAGTGGTTTCAAACAACTTTTGTGGTATTTATTAATTAATTTTAATGCCCAATTATGCAGCGTTGAAAATTACTTGCTGAAAAGTATTATTTTCAAACAAATCGAGCCTCTCGAATTTCGGGAAAGGAATAATAGTGTTTCTATAATTGGAAAGTAACCATAAACAGTAATTGTTCTATGTTGTTTGACCACGAAATGTCTTAGTTGGAGGAGTTCACGAAAATCGATCATTTACCCTTTCAAAAGATTTACCATTAGTGAAACACTCTTTAAACAAATAAATGACGCAAACAGCATTTTCACTTCTAAAGTTGCTTTGAGAGGAGGAAACGACTTTGACGATGTATTAAATTGAAACGGAATAAATTTACAATCGAAGCTGGAATGGAAATATTCTTCCAAGGCAACATTATTCCCTATATTGGAGTGATCACATACATTAGATTTGTTATGTTATTAAACAAAACTAGCAGCTATCGGCGACCAGTTTTTCCGTTTACCCTATTAATGATAAAATTCAGTCATATTTCCAATTTTGATAAACTGCATCTTATTATAAAAACAGAAATTATTATTTTAAAGTATATTTGTATGATAAAAATAGAGCAATGTTAATGTTATACTTGCAAAGTGATGAAATTAATTGGCAAAATCGATCCAATTGTCAAGGCTGGAGACTTTGTCAAAATTTTATTTTGCGACATCTCTCGAAAATAGGCGCCCATTATTAACACATATAGGAGATCATGAGCTTTCAAATGAAATAAAAATTGATGAAATTGCTATAGTGGTTGTAGTTGGGAGGCTCTATCAAGCTCTTCTCTTCAATGGAGATGTATAGCACAGAAAAGTTTTGGAAATTTCGTTCAAAAATGGTGGGCAGTGGAAGCCTCAGGATGAGTGAAGGCATATTAATGTGTCATGAGTTTTCATTAGAAATGAAAACTGGTGAAATTAGTACCATGGGTTTGTTGAGGGACTGTTAGCATGGCTTTCGCCCGTAGAAAATGTACAATGAAGTACAATTTTAGAGAGGTGGTTGCGAGGAACAAATATCTACGGAGTATCTAGAGGTCGTAAACTTTCATTTAAAATAAAAATTAGCGAAATCAATACAGCAGGTGTGGTATTTTCTTTCTTATAATTATTTTAATTATATAGATGATTTTGATTCCATAATTTTTAGTTATATAGCATTAAATCATATGCAAATTTATTATAATTTCTTTATTTAATAAAAATAATTAGTTTTTATTTTTGAAAATATATTTTCCAAAAGAGATATCACTATATATAAGGCATAATTACTATACCGCAGGCCAGATCTTTTAAACAAATTAAATTTTACATTAACGTCTTGTCATTTACAAAACACAGATACAGAAAATTAAAAAAGATAGAAATTTCAGTTAACAGACAATAAACATTTTGATGGGTTTGGTTTCTGGTATGGATTCACAGTTTAGATTAAAATATATAAATGTATTCCAAATCTTATCCATCTAGCCGTTTGTGTTTTGTAATTATCGTGTCCATTTATAGTCGGGGAAACAAGTAATCTCTTTTTGAAGGAATTTCACTGCAAATTTGATAGAAATCCACAAGTTTGGCATAAAGACTACATGTTAAATTTAATCCGACTAAGAATTTTTGTCCGGCGTCCTGGAATAGGGGTAGCGCATTTTCCCCGTGATCAGGGCGTTCTGGATTCGAGTCCCGGTTCGGGCGTCCTTAATCTATCTGGGAGGTGTGTGAATATGCCCCACCCCCTAAAAAGGGGTTGTGCAAGCGAATGTGATGTATGAAGTAGCTAAGTCGTACTTTTGGCCCTAGTTGGCGCTACTGAAAAAACAAGAGACGTTCACTCGGCTTAAAAAAAGAGACGCTCACTCGGCTTGAAAAGTGTCATAAGTCTTACTAAGTAATACCACAAGAATTTTTTTGTAATTGTGTTCGCGAACAGACATAATGCCAAAAATGTATTTTTCGAACTCAAGTAGGTCTGTGGCGATTTTTCAAAATAGCGAGTTTGAATTAATTGACGATTGCAGCATTTTCTCTTCATGCACCTCATATACAAGAACGGAAATAAATAATATTTCTAGTCAGAGACAGTTTAGCATGATATGTTTGAAGTCAGATAGATCTAACAAGAAGTTCGATTGATTGATTGCATAAGTCGTCGCATTATGCACAAAATAATTTTAGCCCACACACAGAAAAAAATACCAACAAAATGTTATCATGTAATAAAATTAATCAGAGTTTTGAAATATGCTAAAGTATTTATTATCAAAAAAAATGAAAAAAAGTTATTATTTATTTTTATTTTGTCATACGAGATCCATTAAAGTATCTGTATAGAACAAATTCATGATCTGACTATTTTTTTTCACGTGATTATAGTAATGAAAACCATGAATAAAAAAATATTAATTCTGAAAATTTAGAATTAGAAGAATTAAAGAAAAAAAAAATAGAATTTTAAATTGCTTACTCTGTGATAATATTCCCCAAAGTTAATGAATAAAAATGGTACAATATCGATTACGTTTCAATTTTTTAAAACTAATAAAATATATTTGTAGTGAATGTCTGTCATAAATCAAATATATCTATCATGAATCATATAAATCATATCAGATATCTGTAAACTACAGGCTCCGTCGATGCTGTGCGTGATGTAATTGACGCGCCTCTCATCATCCGGGTATGCTTCTAAAAAAGCTATTCTCTCCCCTTTTCTCTACGGAACGCTCTCGAGCGCACTGCCTCGGTGAAGCTCGTAGTAAAAATCAAATGTTTAATTACTTTAGTTAAAATGTAAATAAAATTATTTCCCTAAAACGTTGCAATAATTGGAGTCAGAACAAATACATGTAACCCTAATTACGACATATTTATTTATTTTCTTAATGAGTAACTACACGTCACGAAATAAGTACGTACTTAATTTAGTGTCTCTAGGTCCAAAGGTTTGCGATGTAGAGAATCACAATTTTTATATCACACAATTTTCTGAGAATATGCCAGTCTAAAAACGTTATCAAAGTAAATTTCAGTTAACTAGTTTGTGACGTTTTTATATCACAGTATTCACAAGCATGCGAATTGAGATTTCAAAAAGCAGTTTGTTTTGTTTAATTTAATTGTAATAACAACATGTTTTTAAAGCAACACTAAGGCTATTTTGGGACGAACCTCGTAATTTTGAACCGCGTTCAGATGACGAGACCTGAGCTGGCACTCCCCCCCCCCCATCATAAAGCAATCAACTAGCGGATGGAATTTTGACTACAATTTGTAAAACTTTGCAGCTCTAATGATAAAAACTATATGCAAACAGATGAAAAAATATAGAAAATAAATTAATCAGTTATATAGAATTTATTAATCATACATTTTTATTAAAGAGTTTATTTTAAATTGATATCATTGGAGATGAAAATAAAAATGTGAACGTAGAAGGGGAAAAAACATGCTGATAAAATGTCAAGGAATATAAAATTTTCTTATTAATATTACAGTGATAAAAAAATATCAGAAATGCTTCATTTAAATTACAGATTTTTTAATTAAGAAAATTGGTTATTTATTTGTTTTATTTTTAATTATTTAACATTTTCATTTTCTAGATAACAAGTTATTAAAAAAATTCGCGAAGATGGGCTCATTATAAAATTAAAGTATCAGTAAATACTAAAATAATAAGTTTTTTAATAAAATTTTAAAATGCTGCATTTATATATAAAATGCTTTTAGAATAAGTAGATATTTAATTATTTTTTTCACTCAAAATTTTTTTTGACAAAATCCCCTTTAATTTGTTTTAAAAATAATATTTTTTTTCGATATATCTCAAAATTAATATAAATCTTGCTTACATCAATACTTAAAACAGTCTATTTCGAAAAATTAGCAATGAAAAAACTTTCACCTTTGTATTTAACATTTTTTTATATTAAATTTAATTCCTGGGTTACTTATTGTTTTATATAATAAAAAAAAGCGACAAACACAACTAATTTTTTATTTACATTGTTTTACTGCTTAGTATTCAAAAACATTCTTCAAATTAATTTTTCAGAATATTAATCTAAATGCGGTTTTTATTTAAACAGCATTCTCCCCCCCCCCGGAATTTTTATTTTATAAGAATCCCATTAAGTTAAAATAACCTCGGAGTTAATTTAGCCTCATTTACATGAGAAATTATCTTTTTATAAAATAAATAACAACTGGTAAAAAAAAACATTTTTGAATGCAAAATAAGCATCAGAGCGTTATTTTGTTTTTTAATTATCTTCGTTTTTTTTTTTCTCCTCTGAAAAATACAATTTATTTTTTTATTCTTTAAATTTTCATCGCCAGTCGTCTAACGGTCTGCCTGCATCAAGATAAATTTATTTCATAATTACCCCCATGATGAAAAAAAAAAATATTTATAAATGAAGGAAAGTCTAAAAAATGTCAGCCAGACATAAGGAGACAAATTTAATTATAATCTTGAATTTTATGAAAATGAGAATTTTTATTTTATGAAAAACTTTTATATATATATATCAAAACTTTAAGCATTTGTTCCGTTAGAATAAATTCTAATTCAGGTAATTTGTCTTATAAAATTCTCTATATATTTTTAAAACTCAAGTTAAGATGTATGTAAAGATTTTTACGTATAATCTATTTATTCTGTTATGAATATTTAAAATTCCGACGCTATGGTTTGAAACTTTGCCCTACAGTTCTTGGAAGGTACAGTTTATTCTTTGTTTTGCAGCTCATATTTAGAATGCAGTGTTTGAGAGTTGAGAACGTTTGACGTTATAGTTTACTGTTCATTTTCGAATTCGGAAATCCTCCTTGCTTTTGCGCATGTGTCAAAAAAGGAGTGTGTTCAGTTCAGTTATATTATTAACCTTTTTCAAGAAACACTAGGACTATTTTGGGACGGATCTCTTACTTTTGAACCACTGTCAAATGATGAGGACGACTCTTGAGTAGTATCCTCCTCTCCAAAGTTCCATATCACACCAGCGGGAGGACGTTTGGTCTCGACGGATTTAACGTGTACCTGACCCGCTTGCACCATGTTCTTGGTTGTAATCGGGTCACGAATTTGAAAACCTCCTATTCTGAAGCCAAGAGCTTACCTCCAGGCCCCCAGGGCCTCCAAAAAGAAGTGCGAGGAAAGACGAAAGGAAAAAGATGTTTACATTTAATAAAAAATTCAAATTATTTGCGGAATTAGGTGTCGCAATCACTACTCATCTTTCTGCCTGCCATCCCTTAGAGGAGTACAATCACCTAAAAGTGCTAATCACTGAGTCCTAAAACGAAATGTATGTTTTGATTTTGTCGTTTATGTTTTATTTATGGTGTTTGAGAGGTACGGTTCATGCTTTTTGCTTTGTAGTTTATACTTTGCCTACACTGTTTGGACATACATATATACACAATAATATTCCAGTGGAATGGATTATTTTAGTACGTGTTATTTGGCTACAAACAATAGTGAAAAAGACCTTTTCGGTGGCGAATGTGCATGTTTCAGGGAATAAATGTACATTCACAAATGTACATAGTCACAATGAGGAATTTATCCTTTATTTGGAATAAAACTTGCACAGTACGAACTAGCCAGAATTTTCTCCTCTCGTGTATCTTGCATATTAACCCAATATAACCGTACCGTGCTTCGTAGTATACAGAAGAAAACCGAGAATGGATTTTGGGTAATTCCTTTTCACAGACTGCTTCAAAATTCGGTACGGATCTACAATGCTGATATTATAATACCAAATTTTCTCCCTTGTATTATTTCACATACTAACAATATATATATATATATATATATATATATATATATATATATATATATATATATATATATATATATATATATATATATATATATATATATATATATATATATATATATATATATATATATATATATATATTGGTGCTTCTTAGTGTACAGAAAAAAACCGAAAATGGATTTTGGGTAATTCCTTTTTACAGACTGTTTCTACAACGCTGATATTAAGACAAGATATAAAAATTTGTTTATCCAATATGTTTCGGGTTTAAAGTTATTATTTTTATATACTCTCAAGTATAAAGACCGACAAACAGTTAATCCTGTGACGGATTGTCAAGTTCATTCCGGGGAAGGTTAAAAAAAATGCGGGTGAAGAATTTTATATTAATAATACTCTTCAAATTTTTCTGCTTATTCGTAAATAAACATTCAAATATCTGGAAAACCGAGTTTCACTCGGCAGTTATTTTTTTGTTTGTAAAATTGAGTTTTTTTGAAGAAAATATTGAGATACGAATCCCACATTGACTACATAATAAATATTTTTCTATCTTACCTATATATGAACTGGTCATTTAAATAGAAAAATCATAGAAACACTTTGTGTAACATGTTATTCGAAACAACCAACTTGTTATATTATAATATTTATTTTACAGTTTATTTATCGTTACCTATATTTTTGAACTCATTTTTACATTAGTGAACTAACTCGAGGCCGAGATGGCGCTGTATGACATCGTCAACATGAGAGTAGATATGAAAAAGCTCTTATAGTTAGTTATAATTTTTTTTTTGTCTGTGTGTGTAAAATCATGTTTCTTCAGGAAAGATACCTACACAGACAAACTGAAAAAGTTAAACCTTATTTAAATATAAATTTTGATCTAAATCCTTAGAGTCGTTTCCAAGATACACGAAATTATATTATATATATATATATATATATATATATATATATATATATATATATATACAGGAATTGCCCGTTTAAAATTATAAAATAAAATTCGTTTCTGAATTGTGAATTTAGGATTACGAAAAGACATTCAATTCAATCAATTTCATTTTATTTAACCGAAACAACACAGTTTTTTTTATAATTTCTTTATGTTGTTAACACTGAGGAAACATGTTAACACCGAGGGAAAGATGTCATTTTCAACTTCCCACGCCATTCACTGCCAAGCAACTATTTAGACAGATTTTCCACCAAACTTCGTGAGCTCCAACCCTCCCATTCCAGCGCATGCACATAATTCAGATATTTCATTAGATAGTTTTCCTCGTAGGTGATAAACGAGCTTGCGGTCCTTTAGAGCTGCGGTTTCTAGGCCTTTATCTCAGGGGATGGGCACAAGGGACCAGGCAGGCCGTGTAATTTATGTTCATGGTTAATTGGCCGGTCTAGTTTCTAAACTGCATTAGTTTGCTCCCCTTCGTGGGGGGGCGATGAAGGAGATAGCCATCCCACCTTCAATGGAGATCAATGCCTCCTAGGAGGAGATTAGATGTTGTTGGGCGGACATCAATACACCATGAAGGTATATCTATGCAAGAAATATGATATGGCAATCAATGAAACACATGCATATATTTACGAATTTTAACCTCAGGCATATTATTTGTTATCTAAGATAAGCATTATATAAAAGTTATCGTAGATGAAGTAATTAAACTCATTGAATATGACAGTCATGAGAGAAAAACTATCATAAATGAAATACATAAACTCATTGTAAAAAGTAGGCATGAAATGAAAGATACTGTAGATGAAGTTATCGTATATGATAAAAATGACATTTAAATGTATATGATAAGAATGAAATGTAAGCCATCGTAGTGAAGTAATTAAACTCATTGAATATGACAGCCATGAAAGAAAAGCCATCACAAACGAAATACATAAACTCATTGCAAAAGGTAGGGATGAAATGAAAGATACTGCAGATGAAGTCACTGTATATGATAAAAATGACATTTAAATGTATATGATAAGAATGAAATGTAAGCCATCGTAGTGAAGTAATTAAACTCACTGAATATGACAGCCATGAAAGAAAAGCCATCACAAACGAAATACATAAACTCGTTGCAAAAGGTAGGGATGAAATGAAAGATACTGTAGATGAAGTTATCGTATATGATAAAAATGACATTTAAATGTATATGATAAGAATGAAATGTAAGCCATCGTAGTGAAGTAATTAAACTCACTGAATATGACAGCCATGAAAGAAAAGCCATCACAAACGAAATACATAAACTCGTTGCAAACGGTAGGCATGAAATGAAAGATACTGTAGATGAAGTTATCGTATATGATAAAAATGACATTTAAATGTATATGATAAGAATGAAATGTAAGCCATCGTAGTGAAGTAATTAAACTCATTGAATATGACAGCCATGAAAGAAAAGCCATCACAAACGAAATACATAAACTCGTTGCAAAAGGTAGGGATGAAATGAAAGATACTGTAGATGAAGTTATCGTATATGATAAAAATGACATTTAAATGTATATGATAAGAATGAAATGTAAGCCATCGTAGTGAAGTAATTAAACTCACTGAATATGACAGCCATGAAAGAAAAGCCATCACAAACGAAATACATAAACTCGTTGCAAACGGTAGGCATGAAATGAAAGATACTGTAGATGAAGTTATCGTATATGATAAAAATGACATTTAAATGTATATGATAAGAATGAAATGTAAGCCATCGTAGTGAAGTAATTAAACTCACTGAATATGACAGCCATGAAAGAAAAGCCATCACAAACGAAATACATAAACTCGTTGCAAACGGTAGGCATGAAATGAAAGATACTGTAGATGAAGTCATTGTATATGATAAAAATGACATTTAAATGTATATGATAAAAATCCATTTAAGTCATCATAGATAAAAAAATGAAATTCATCGCATACGAAGCCATGAAAGAAAAGCCATCACAAACGAAATACATAAACTCGTTGCAAACGGTAGGCATGAAATGAAAGATACTGTAGATGAAGTCATTGTATATGATAAAAATGACATTTAAATGTATATGATAAAAATCCATTTAAGTCATCATAGATAAAAAAATGAAATTCATCGCATACGAAGCCATGAAAGAAAAGCTATCATAAGTGAAATACTTCAACTCGCTGTATAAGGTAGGCATGAAATGAAAGATACTGCAGATGAAATAATTAAATTCATTATATATGATAAAAAGTACATTTAATTACATATGATAAAAATGAGCTAGGTATATAAAATGTAGTACGCAGGCTTATCATTTAAAATTTATATTCGTATCAAATACTGAATCAAATTGATCCGACCCTCCGAGATTTGACCGTCAATTGATCTGTGCTTTCGCATGTATGTAAACACAATGACTTAAATGAATGAAATTTGGCATGCTATCTTGTAGTTTCAGAGGGCCAAACATATCCAACACATGTTCTCGCGATGGATTCAGTAAAAATGCTAAACTAATGCTAAAGATCTCTATTTCGTAACGAATGCTTACCAAGGGCATGCAGGCTTTCGAGGCCTTATTCAACGTTTACAATTTTACTGGTGGAAAGGGGATAGGACTTTAATTGTTTCCAATGGACATTAATTTTGAAATAGGATTTTCACTCCCACTTTTTTTCGTAGTATATATACTTTTTAATTTGCATGAGCAGTCATTTGTACTAGACATCTACCTTTAATTCCTATTTTTTTAATCTAAATAACAAATTTTATATAAATGCATTCTAAATTATTAGTTTAACAGCAAGGGAAGCCAATATTCTGCGTGAAAAAGCTGGTCTCCAAAGGCAAAAATGCTAGTGATATATAAAAATTTGTTGGAAACGTAGAAATGTTTCAAAAAATTGCAGTAATTTAACCCTTTAAAGGGCCATTTTTTCTAATCATATTATGTTAAAATATTTTTAAGCTTGAAATTAGAATAAGAAAAGGGATTTATTTAGCTTATTAGATAAATTAAATTAAATTAATTAATTTGGTTAATTAATAATTAAGTAACAAATCAAGACATCATTTTGTGTGAGATAAAGAACTAAAGCATCTAAGTTTCTGTCTTTCTAAAACAATTTGCCAGAACTTATGATAATCTGCATAAATTCATACAAAGAGTGATAAATTTGGTGGGAAGCATACTTCCCACGGTCATAGAAAGGGTTAAATCCAATTTTTTTTATTTGAAGTTTTTAGATATTATTTTCAACGAATAAAAAATAATTTTTTAAACTAAATAATTCAAAAATAAATTTTGAGTGAAACCAATGTTAATCTGTATTATGCAATTCGAAATCAGAGTAAGTAGTACAATTTATAGGCCACTCCATATAATTTTCCCAAAAATTTAAATAATGTCCATTTAACCATATTGTAATACTAGTTGTTTCCTCTAGTAAATATAACAATACTGGAGGTGCCCTGTCATCTTCAAATAGCCACACAATCCCCTGTAAACAACACGATGAGGCAACAATTTGGTCTAACTCTTCCTCAAACAACGTGAACTTAATGTCCCCCATTCCAACGCGCACGCATAATTCAGATATTTCATTTGATAGTTTTCCTCACGGGTTATAAACGAGCTTGCGGTCCTTTAGAGGTGCGTCCCTGCTAGGCCTTATCTCAGGGGACGGACACAAGCGACCAGGCAGGCCGTGTAATTTATGTTCATGGTTAATTGACCGGTCTAGTTTCTAAACTTGATTAGTTTGTCCTTTTTCGTGGGGAATTTCGCGAAGGAGATAGTTGTCCCATATGGATGGA